>NC_045963.1:44112690-44732655 GCF_010909765.2 Amblyraja radiata | reverse complement strand
GAATTAATTATTCCAAGACACTTAACTTTTTAAAGGAGACACAAGAAACTGCAGATGCTGGAATCTTAAACAAAACACATTGTTGGATGAACTTCCTACCTATATTGCACAAACGATATAGGTAAGAAGAGGAAGGAGGTTATGCAACGCGCGTTTTAGGAATTAGGTTAAAGGCTGAAAAGCAGGAACTCCAGGATAGTTATCTCTGGTTTGCTTCCAGTACCTTGTGCTAGTGAAGGTAAGAACAGGAAGATGGGGAAAATTAATGTGTGGCTGAGGAGTTGGCGTAGTGGGCAAGGATTTAGATATCTGGACTATAGGGATCTCTTCTTGGGCAGGGGGGCCCTGTACAAAAAGGACGGGATGCACCTTAACTGGAGGGGGTACCAACATCCTGGCGGGCAGGTTTGCTAATGCTACACGGGTGGGTTTAAACAAGATTGGTAGGGGGGTGGGATCTCAATCAAGACAGAGGCACGTGAGAGGCTAGAAGTTGGTATGGAAGGTGGTGAAGGAAAGGATAATGGACAGAATAGGTAGGTGAAAGGCAGAGAGCGAGGAAGGAGGGTTGGTTTAAACTGCACGTGTTTTAAATTCCAAGGGTCTGACGGGTAAGGCAGATGAGCTTAGGGCATGGATCGGTACGAGCGACATTGTCGCCATTACTGCAACCTGGTTAAAGAGGGGCAGGACTGGCAGCTCAATGATCCGGGGTACAGGAGCTTCAGGAGAGACGGGGGTGAGGGAAAAAGAGGAGGGGGAGTTGCATTGTTCGTTAAGGAAGTTGTCTCGGCAGTGGTCAGAGGTGACATTATGGACGGTTCATCAAGTGAGGCTATATGGAAGAGCTGAGGAACAAGAAAGGGATGATCACCTTTTTGGGGGCGTATTACAGACCCCCGAATAGTCGATGGAAATTAGAAGAACAAATATGCCAGGAGATTGCAGACAGCTGCATGTCAAATAAGCTTGTTGTCGTATGGGAATTTACCAATATTGACTGGGCCAATCAGAGTGTGAAGGGTTTAAATGGGGTGCAATTCCTCAAAAGTGTTCAGGAGAGTTTTCTCAAGCAGTATGTAGAGGCCCCCACATGTGAGGGCAACACTAGATCTAGTGTTAGACAATAGGTGCAGGAGTAGGCCATTCGGCCCTTCCAGCCAGCACCGCCATTCAATATGATCATCCCCAATCAGTTCCTGCCTTCTCCCCATATCCCCTGACTCCGCTATTTTTAAGAGCGCTATCTAGCTCTCTCTTGAAAGTATCCAGAGAACCTTCCTCCACCGCCCTCTGAGGCAGAGAATTCCACAGAAATTGTTGGGAAATTGGAAGGGCAAGTTAATGAAGTGTTTGTGGTGGAGCCTTTTGGGACCAGTGACCACAATTTGATTTGGTTTAAGATATTTATGGATAGGGACAGAGGGCCCACGTGTTAAAATGCTCAACTGGGGTAAGGCCAACTTTGAAAAAGGTCTCGCTCAAGTTGACTGGAGCAGGTTATTTGAGGGGAAAGGAAAATCAGTCAAGTGGGATGTTTTTAAAAGTGTGCTGACAAAAGCTCAGGATATGTACATCCCTGTTAACGTAAAGATGCTTGGCTGACGAGGGAAATTGAGGCATTGGTCAAAAACAAGAAGGATGCATGGGACAGGTATAGGCAGCTGGGATCAAGTGCATCTCTGGAGGAGTTTCGGGATCTAAGGAGTAAACTGAAAAAGGAAATCAGAAGGGCAAAAAGGGGCCAGGAGACAGCACTGGCAGGTAGCGTTAAGGACAATCCCAAAATATGTTATAAATACATAAGGGGCAGTCAATGGAAGTGTCTTGAGAGCAGTCAGTGTTACCGTTGAAGAAGTACTGAAGGTACTATCGTGCATGAAGGTAGACAAATCTCCAGGGCCTGATCAGATATATCCGAGGACATTATGGTGAGGAAATATTATATAATAGAACTGCTCAGATAGTAGAATGGGCTATGTAATGTTTCAAGAGTTTAAGACTTTCAGAAACACATGTCCCTGAAAGAAATAAAGTACAAAGAAACACACACACAGGGAACAGATGGTTTATCAAAACATGGAAACGCTAATCTGAACATGCATAGCTTTGTTTATTGCTTTGAGGCAATTATAACACTGTAAGAAGTTGTATTTGGTATAATCTTGTGTTCAGAGAGTAGTTTGTTAATAGGGCCCCTTCTTAGGTCATAGGCCATTTTGTCATAGCCCATTTGCTCTTTCTTTATGGCACATTCCTGAGCTCCGGTGTGACAAAGATAACGGTTTATGGCTGTTTATACTAAATCCGAGAACCCAAGGCTGGAATATAATAGATTCTGTAATTTAGCTTTGGCTAAGTTGAATTATACATATGTTGAGATAAGGGATAGGATATGTGTACAAGGGAGTACGGTCGCTTGAAGGGGAAAGTCAGATTGATGGTTATGTGACCTTCGTATAAGTTTGACTTATGGTTATAGAAAGTCAAAGAGGCGACTGTGCTTTGAGTTAATGGTCTGAAGCTGTAATCTTCCATTTGTTCTGTAATGTTCATAAAGAGGCCCAACAGATGAGATTGGAATTCCATCTCCCAGAGATAGCAGGAGAAGGGAAGGCTGTAAGTTAGAATGAAGCTATATCCTGGCACGAAACACTTATCATCAATCAAGTTTGACATTTATACGACCCATGTATGCTTGGAGTTGAGAGGTGTGTGTGATTGGAATTTAAACTTACAAAACTGTATAATTTGTAAGGATAAGACAAACTTATATATTTAATGTTTGTAATACAAAGGTGATAGTATTTTAAACTGTGTAAATTGTAGTGAAACAATTTGTGAAATGTATTATGTTTAAATAGGATTGTAGACATTAGACCTTGTTTAGATCTGTAGAAATATCTTTCTTCTTGGTATGGAAAATGTCTTTTGTTTGTATGACCTGTGTGATCATGGTATTATATGTGTCTCTTATATTTTGAGGAGTGGTCTGTGACTAATTGAGCCTACTGTGGTTTCACTTTGTTGAAATAAAATGATTCTGAACAGAGTTAAAACCACGAGGGTTGTAAAATGAGGCTAGAGAAGGGGGGGTCATGTGACTACTGTTGTAAATCACCGGAAGGACTCAAATGATTGGTTACTAGTTTACCATACCCTCTGTGTCACAGATGTCTAATACCTATATAATGCCTTGAGTTTGTACCAAAGTTACTAATTCCCTGGACCTGCCCCAGAGCTGTCAGCATTGTGTTGGAAGGTTTAAGAAGGGCTACAGGGAAAATGCTGGGAACTATAGGCCAGTGAGTTTAACATCTGTAGTTGGAAAGTTACTAGAGAGTATTCTGAGGGATAGGATATACAGGCATTTGGATGGGCGAGGGCTGATGAGGGATAATCAGTATGGTTTTGTACGTGGGAGGTCGTGTCTCACAAATATGATTGAGTTTTTTGAAGACGTCACCAAAAAGGTTGATTAGGGCAGAGTTGTAGATGTTGTATACATGAATTTCAGTAAGGCGTTTGACAAGGTTCTGCATGGAAGGTTAGATCGCATGGGATCCAGTGAGAGATAGCTGAATGGATAGCAAATTGGCTTCATGGAAGGAAGCAGAGGGTAATGGTAGACGGTTGTTCTCAGACTGAAGGCCTGTGACTAGTGGTGTGTCTCAGGGTTCGGTGCTGGGCCTGTTACTGTTTGTCATCTACATTAATGATTTGGATGAGAACATAAAGGGCAAGATTAGCAAGTTTGCTGATACAAAAGTGGGTGGTTTTGCAGATAGATAGGATGGTTGTAAAAAATTGCAGCAGGATCTTGATCAATTGGCCTCTGGGAAGTGTTGTAGAGCAGAGGGATCTAGGAGTGCAGGCGCATGGTTCCTTGAAGGTTGAGTCACAGGTGGTCAAAAAGGCTTTTGGCACATTGGCCTTCATCAGTCAGTGTCTTGAGTATAGAAGTTGGGAGGTCATGTTGCAGCTGTATCAGACGTTGGTGACACCGCATTCAGAGTATTGTGTTCAGTTCTGGGCACCATGTTATAGGAAAGATATTGTCAAGCTTGAAAGGGTTTAGAGAAGATTAACGAGGATGCTGCCAGGACTAGAGGGTCTGAGCTATATAAGGAGAGGTTGAGTAGGCTGGGTCTCTATTCCTTGGAGCGCAGGAGGATGAGGGGTGTTCTTATAGAGGTGTATAAAATCATGACAGGAATAAATTGGGTAGATGCACAGAATTTCTTGACCAGAGTGGGAGAATCGAGGACCAGAGGACATAGGTTTAAGGTGAAGGGGAAAAGATTGAATAGGAATCTGAGGAGTAACTTTTGCAAACAAAGGGTGGTGGGTGTATGGAGCAAACTGCCTGTGGAGGTAGTTGAGGTTAAGAAACATTTAGACAGGTGCATGGATAGGACAAGTTTGGAGGGATATGGACCAAACGCAGGCAGGTGGGATTAGTGTAGCTGGGATATTTTGGCTGGTGTGGGCAAGTTAGGCCGAAGGGCCTGTTTCCACACTGTATCACTGTGACTCAGCGGGTAGGGCAGTATCTGGGAGGGAATGGACAGAAGATGCTTTGGATTGGGACCCTTAAAGTTTTAAATGGAATAGGCTAAATTGAAAAAGAGATAATAACTTTATTTCAAGAGATAATATTTATTTCAAAGAATGGATTAAAGGCAATAGAGATGAAGGAATTTGCTCAAAACTAGTAAAATTAGTCTCAGTGCAGCAAAGAAACATCAAGAGGTAGGAAACTTCTATGGCTATCCGGAGAAGTTGATGAGAGTATTAAATGAATGGAAAGGATTTATGTTGACAAACAAAACCAGTAACTCTAAGAATGGGAGAAATGTCAAAATCCTGTGGAGGACCATTGAACCACAGTTGGCGATCAGGAACCATAGAAGCAAACCATTAGAATTTTTATAAATAGATAAAAAAGATAGGGCTATCAAAATTAATGGACATCTCTTACCAATTATGACAGGAGAAATTAAACAATGCATCATAATAATGTAGGAGGATTGCAGTTATAGAGCGAATAAGGCGTTCAAAGAAATACCATTAGTAAACTATTAGTATTGGAGAAATAAATGGGCTTGAAACGCAATAACCTTATGTCCTACACTCTAGGGTTTTGAAGGAGATGGCAACAGGAATAGGAAATGTAACTCGCTTCTTAAGGAAGAAGAATGAGTGAGAAGAAAGCAGGAGAAATAGACCAGTGAGTACACAATAGTGGAAGGGAACTAATGGATTCTATTACGAAGGAAATAGTTCCAGGGTATGAAAAATATAATAGGATTGGGCAGAGTCAACATGGCTTTATGAAAGGGAAATTATGCATGACAAATTATTAGAAGTTGTAACTAGCCAAATAGATAACATTCATAACAACTACTGAACATTAATTGTTACTGATGATACAAAGCTGAGCAGCACCAATGGATATTAGAGAATGCCAATCATTCCTGTGATGCCAGGTTTGTCGTTTGAAGAGAGAAGAGAGAAGAATGAGGGGAGATTTCATGGAAACTTCCAAACTTCTTACAGGGCTTGACCAGGTAGATGCAGAATTGACAATTCCCCTGAGTGGGGTGCTTAGAACCGAGGGTCAATTTTCAAATAATGGGTTAGCCATTCATGATAGAGATGAGTTGTTCGCCCTGGGAGTAGTGAATCTTTAGAATTCTCTATCCAGGTGAGCTGTGCAGACTCGGTAAACTCAGAGAATGATAGATGTTTTAGTGTTGAGGGAAACAAAGGCAATGGGGTCACCACAGGAAAGTGGTGCTAAGGTAGAAACAAATAGGCACAAGAGACTAAATGGTCTTCTCCTGCTTCTACATCTTATGCTACTTACGCCCTTTATACTTTCCCACATACAGTGCCCTCCATAATGTTTGGGACAAAGACCCATCATTTATTTATTTGCCTCTGTACTCCACAATTTGAGATTTGTAATAGAAAAAAAATCACATGTGGTTAAAGTGCACATTGTCGGATTTTATACATTTTGGTTTCACCATGTAGAAATTACAGCTGTGTTTATACATAGTCCCCCCCATTTCAGGGCACCATAATGTTTGGGACACATGACTTCACAGGTGTTTGTAATGGCTCAGATGTGTTTAATTGCCTCCTTAATGCAGGAATAAGAGAGCTCTCAGCACTTCGTCTTTCCTCCAGTCTTTCCATCAACTTTGGAAACTTTTATTGCTGTTTATCAACATGAGGACCAAAGTTGTGCCACTGAAAGTCAAAGAAGCCATTATGTAGCGATGTTACAAAACTTACCTTCAAGTTCAAGTGAGTTTATTGTCATGTGTCCCTGTATAGGACAATGAAATTCTTGCTTTGCTTAAGCACACAGAAAATAGTAGGCATTTACTACAAAACAGATAAATGTGTCCATATACCATGATATAAATATATACACACATGAATAAATAATAAGCTGGTAAAGTGCAAATAACAGAAAGTGGTCATTAATAATCAGAGTTTTGTCCGAGCCAGGTTTAATAGCCTGATGGCTGTGGGGAAGTAGCTATTCCTGAACCTGGTTGTTGCAGTCTTCAGGCTCCTGTACCTTCTACCTGAAGGTAGCAGGGAGATGAGTGTGCGGCCAGGATGGTGTGGGTCTTTGATGATACTGCCAGCCTTTTTGAGGCAGCGACTGCGATAAATCCCCTCGATGGAAGGAAGGTCAGAGCCGATGATGGACTGGGCAGTGTTTACTACTTTTTGTAATCTTTTCCTCTCCAGGGCGCTCAAATTGCCGAACCAAGCCACGATGCAACCGGTCAGTATGCTCTCGACTGTGCACCTGTAGAAGTTAGAGAGAGTCTTCCTTGACAATCCGACTCTCCGTAATCTTCTCAGGAAGTAGAGGCGCTGATGAGCTTTTTTGATAATTGCGTTAGTGTTCTCGGACCAGGAAAGATCTTCAGAGATGTGCACGCCCAGGAATTTGAAGTTCTTGACCCTTTCAACCATCGACCCGCTGATATAAATGGGGCTGTGGGTCCCCCTCCTACTCCTTCCAAAGTCCACAATCAGTTCCTTGGTTTTGCTGGTGTTGAGGGCCAGGTTATTGCGCTGGCACCATATGGACAGTTGCTCGATCTCTCTTCTGTATTCTGACTCATCCCCATCAGTGATATGCCCCACAATAGTGGTGTCGTCAGCGAACTTGATGATGGAGTTCGCACTGTGGTTCGCTACGCAGTCATGGGTATAGAGTGAGTACAGCAGAGGGCTGAGCACGCAGCCTTGAGGTGCTCCCGTGCTGATTGTTATCGAGGCTGACACATTTCCACCAATACGAACAGACTGTGGTCTGGATGAGGAAGTCGAGGATCCAGTTGCAGAGGGATGCGCAGAGACCCAGTTCTGCGAGTTTGGTAACCAGTTTGGAGGGGATGATTGTGTTAAATGCCGAGCTGTAATCAATGAATAACAGCCTGACATATGAGTTTTTGTTGTCCAAGTGGTCCAGTGCGGAGAGGAGGGCCAGCGAGATCGCATCCACCGTTGATCTGTTGTGGCGGTACGCGAACTGCAGTGGGTCCAGATTTTTGTCGAGGTAGGAGTTGATTTGCTCCATGATCAACCTCTCAAAGCACTTCATCACCACCGGCGTTAGTGCCACTGGTCGATAGTCATTGAGGCACGTCACCTTACTCTTCTTGGGCACCGGTATAATTGATGCCCTTTTAAAGCAGGTGGGGACCTCAGACCTCAGAAGTGAGAGGTTGAAAATGTCCGTAAAAACTCCCGCCAGTTGGTCCGCACAGGTTTTTAGAACACGACCGGGTACACCATCAGGAGCAGGTGCTTTTCTGGGGTTCACCCCTCTGAAGGATTTCCTGACATCGGCACTCTGTGACTGAGTGAAATGCCATCACAGCGAATGGGGGATCGGGAAGGCACATCAGTATTCTCCCTGTCAAAGCGTGCGTAAAACGCATTGAGCTCGTCAGGGAGTGATGTTACACCGACATTCGAGCTGCCTCCTGGTTTTGCCTTGTAGGAGGTGATTGCATTCAGGCCCTGCCACAGCTGCTGAACATCTGTCTCGTCCTCCAGTTTGGAGCAGAAGTCCCTTTTGGCCTTTTTGATAGCCTTAACAAGGTCGTATTCAGCGGCGCTGCAGTTCTGCCACTGGCCGTGTGCACGACTTTGGCACCTTTGAGGGGGGTGGGGGGTTAAAATGCAGGTTTGTATCGCTTGTCGGAGAGGGATTTCCTCGGGCTGCTAGTCGATGAAGAAAAATTGATCGGACTTCCGTTCCCGTTTTTTAATTTAAAAAAATCGCTGGACAATTTAATAGTTGGATTAAAGTAAAAAGCGACTTCGAACGCCCTCAACGCCTACAACGTGACTGATTGTAATATAGGACAAAACAAAAGGTAAGTCATCTAATTCACATATAATCTTGCTTCTTGGGGTGGCTTTAATCTAATTTTACGACGCGAAAATATTTTTGGGCCTTATAAGAACCTGCAGTGTCTTTGCCTGCCGATATGGGGTTTAAATTCACAGCACCGACAACGTTCCAATCGATCACATTCCAGAAACACCCACTCGCAAGATGATTTAAATCCTCTTTTTTTTTTGGACAATCATGTCATAAATCGTCTATTTTGTGTTATTGTCTATCCATAGTCAATATTTTTATAATAAATATCCACAACAGTTTTAGCCACATGTATTGTGCAAAAAATAATAATTTTGATTATATTGAGAGTGGATGTTTCTGGATTAATTTATCGGAATTAAACATTAAATTCCTTCCATCTGGCATTTAAGTTCATGACAGTGAGATTTTAAAATCATGTTATATTGTGAATTTTTATGTGAATGGGATTAGTTTGTTATTTGGATACTTAGGCTATTAAAAAATATATCCTTTTCTTAAGAAATGGATAGATGTTTAGATCTAGTAATTGAATTTAGATGAATTTAATTGATTAGATGGAATTTGATGAAATTTGATGAATATGAATTTTTTTGTTGGGTATTTACTATTTGTTTTAGCGTTTAACTTTATCATTTCTACCTTTTTTCTAAAACAAATAATAACTTGTTTCCGTTAATGCTGTTCAGTGTTTTTTTTCCTTTACATTTTAAACAGATGTCTCTGAAGAAGAAATGCAAATTTGTCAATCCAAATGCCCAGCAAAAGAGACTGATTTAGACAGCATTCGCAAAGATTATCCGAATTTGGACTACTCCAAACGTGATGATCTACGGGACATTCTTAATGGGAAAGTAGTGAGCAGAAAGGCATGTCATGCGTGGTTTGAAGAGCAAAAACTTGTAGTTTACAATGCCAAAATTGAAAAGTTGAGGAAAAACAAGGTGTAGAGAGTTGCTTATTGGTTACAATCTGAGCAGTATGATGATGCTACTGATTATGATATGCCAATGTACCAGCTAGGAACTGATCTTCTCCATAAGACTTGGTCTATTGCTAGAAATTGTAATTTATTTACCTATCTGTTAGGGACACATAATATGTTACGGCATATAATACAATAATATTAAAGTTCTGATCTTGAGAATATCACATTTTTGAATTTTCAAGGTAGTCTGGGTGTTTATTACTATTTCTGTCACAACGGTCAATTTTGTAATTAGCTACAATTAGGTAACTAATTATACGCTTTAATTTCAGGTCATCCAAGTAAGACGTTTCATATTTGTTTCAGAATGCTTCAATCTATAATAACTGAAAATTTCATTCAGTTCTCTTAATTTTTAAGAAAGTTATGGGCTTTTGACTGTCCTCGATCACAGCTTTTGTGTTGTCAATGGAAAAGCAATAGGGAACAAGATGCTAATTTCCGAGTATGAAAATGGCCATAACTTTTTTATACTGATGATATGAAAGTGAATTGGGTGTCAAATTAAACTTTTTATGCTTTATCTGATGGGATACATTTTTTAAATCTCAAAATGTTGTAACATTGCTACATTATGAGACTGAGAAACAAGAATAAACCTGTCAGCCAAACCTTAGGCTTACCAAAATCAACTGCTTGGAACATCATTAAGAAGAGAGCACTGGTGAGCTTACTAATCGCAAAGGGACTGGCAGGCAAAGGAAGACCTCCACAGCTGGACAGAAGAATTCTCCCTACAATAAAGTAAAATCCCCAAACACGTGTCCGACAGATCAGAAACATTCTTCAGGAGTCAGGTATGGATTTGTCAATGACCACTGTCCGCAGAAGACCGTGAACAGAATTACAGAGGCTACACTGCAAGAAGCAAACCACTGGTTAGCTGCAAAAATAGGATGGCCAGGTTACATTTTGCCAAGAGATACTTAAAAGAGCAACCACAGTTCTGGAAAAAGGTCTTGTGCACAGATGAGACGAAGATTAACATATCAGAGTGATGGCAAGAGCAAGGTATGGAGGAGAGAAGGAACTTTCAAGATCCAAAGCATACCACCTCATCTGTGAAACACTATGGTGGGGGTGTTATGGCCTGGGCATGTATGGCTGCTGAAAGGTACTGGCTCATTTATCTTCATAGATGATCCAACTGCTGATGGTAGTAGCATAATGAATTCTGAAGTGTATAGACACATCCTATCTGTTCAAGTTCAAACAAATGCCTCAAAACTCATTGGCGGGCGGTTCATTCTACAGCAAGACAATGACCCCAAACATACTGCGAAAGCAACAAAGGAGTTTTTCAAAGCTAAAAAATTGTCAATTCTTGAGTGGCCAAGTCAATCACTCGATCTGAACCCAATTGAGCATGCCTTTTATATGCTGAAGAGAAAACTGAAGGGAACAAACCCCCAAAACAAGCATAAGCTAAAGATGGCTGCAATACAGGCCTGGCAGAGCATCACCAGAGAAGACACCCAGCAGCTGGTGATGTCCATGAATAGCAGGCTTCAAGCAGTCATTCCAAAATACTAAACATGACTACTTTTATTTACATGACATTGCTGTGTCCCAAACATCATCGTACCCTGAAATGGGGGGACTATGTATAGACACTGCTGTAATTTCTACATGGTGAAACCAAAATGTATAAAAATGGCCTTTATTAAAATCTGACAATGTGCACTTTAACTATATTTGATTTTTTTCTATTACAAATTTCAAATTGTGGAATACAGAGGCAAATAAATAAATAATGGGTCTTTGTCCCAAACACTATGGAGGGTACTGTATATAAATCACCAGCATCTAAATCTAAGAACTGTAAAGTTTGTTTATTCCTTTGTGCACAAGAATACCAATCAGAGTGAGCTATTTCACTCCACCATTCAGTGTGAATATTGAATTCTGTTCTTTTCAGTCAGACCTTGAGTTATTGGAGAGCAGTGAAGTGTCTTGTATTTATTATTGCTTGCTTAGCTGACAATCTATTTAAACTGATGACTGAACAGCTTCAGCTTTTCCATTCTGCTCACAGGCTTCTATCTTCCCAAAAGTAAACCATCGCATTCTCCTATCACACAATAAATGATTATGTTTGAATTAACTCTTGTTTGTAAAAAATACAGAAAGTGCTGGAATATCTCAGTGGGTCAGGCAACACTCATGGAGAAATGGATAGGTGACGTTTCGGGTTGGGACCCTTTGGTGTGTCTTTTGATCACATCAAGTGACCCAATGGCTTTGGGGCGATAACACCAGGATGGCTTCCACATCAAGCTTAATACTTATGAAGGGAAACAGATTTATAAACAGTATTGAGTGAGAAAGGCTTGAACCTTACTCCTCCGTGATCGAGTTCCTTTACATAATGCTGTACAGTTGAGTTGCAATTAGAGGCAACTTGACGAATTTGTTCACTTATTTTTATGCACTAGCATCCATATTTTTTATTCAGTTACCAATTTAATTTGGAAGAGGAACTGAATTATGTTGGCCAATTATGCTCCAATGTCTTCTAAAACATTGGTACTGTTAGGGAAAGGATTAATCAGGATAATGCTGTGATAGTAGTGACACACAGATCTATTTCTTGACAGAAAAACATGAAAAGGAAAGTTATCGCCCGGCCACCACATGATCACAGTTGGCACACGGTATTAGAAAAGCTGGAAACAATATTAGTGAATAGCAAAGGAGCAAATTGGATGAGCTAATTATTTCAAACTGGAATCATAATCTAAATCAAAATGAAAATATCATAAACAAAATAACTGACTCTGCCTTGTCATTTGATTTATGCAATTAATTGGAAAATTGAATTAGTTCAAAATCTATAATTATCTTCTAATCTGTGAGCAGCTCAGCTAGAAACATAGAAACATAGAAATTAGGTGCAGGAGTAGGCCATTCGGCCCTTCGCGCCTGCACCGCCATTCAATATGATCATGGCTGATCATCCAACTCAGTATCCCGTACCTGCCTTCTCTCCATACCCTCTGATCCCCTTAGCCACAAGGGCCACATCTAACTCCCTCTTAAATATAGCCAATGAACTGGCCTCGACTACCCTCTGTGGCAGGGAGTTCCAGAGATTCACCACTCTCTGTGTGAAAAAAAGTTCTTCTCATCTCGGTTTTAAAGGATTTCCCCCTTATCCTTAAGCTGTGACCCCTTGTCCTGGACTTCCCCAACATCGGGAGCAATCTTCCTGCATCTAGCCTGTCCAACCCCTTAAGAATTTTGTAAGTTTCTATAAGATCCCCTCTCAATCTCCTAAATTCTAGAGAGTATAAACTAAGTCTATCCAGTCTTTCTTCATAAGACAGTCCTGACATCCCAGGACTCAGTCTGGTGAACCTTCTCTGCACTCCCTCTAGTCTAGAGCCTAAAGCTAGTCCCTTTATCAAAGAGAACTACAACATTCACAAACATGCAGCATCAAAAGAAATCATGACCAATTTAAAGCACTGTCCAAAATGTGGAATATGGTGTAGGTATGTTGCAAAGCCTACCTGAAGCGTCGTTGAAAATCTGCCGCTGCGGGTGTGCGCGATTTTGGCGCCGTTTAGAGGGGGCGGGTTTAAAACGCGATTTTCTCTAGGCTGTTCAAATCGAAGATGTTCAGCCTAGTTAATTATTAACGAAAAATCGCTGGAAGACCCCGTCGCAAAAGCTATTATTAGTTTTAAAGGCCTCGTATAATAGTTATAGTAGTTTAAAAATCAATCTCTAAACCCGCGACCGCCAGCAACCGCAGGGTCTCATAAAGCAAATAGCAGAAGGTGGGCTGTATATTTTTACATTAAAAAGGGCTTTTAAAGATCCCTTTATACAAAGTTTAATATTGCGAGTAGCTCATTTTGGGCCCATTATATCCCGCAGTATTTTTCTGGGCATTTGGGGGCACAAATCTACCGCAATGTGAACGTTCTAAACCAGCGCGTTCCACAGGGACCCACTAGAAAGCTGATTTAAATGGGCATTTATTTACAGCAATTGAACACTAAATTCCTTCCATTTGGTCTATAAATTAATGTAAATGAGATTTAAAAATCATGTTTTATTGTGAATTATTTGTGAATATTATTTGGACATTTAGGCTATTTAAAAATGTTAATCATTTATTAAGAAATGGATAGATGTTTAGATCTAGTAATTGAAGTCTGAAATTAGGTACAATTAGGTAACTAACTAATTATATGCTTTAATTTCAGGTCATCCAAGTAAGATTATTTTATATTTGTTTCAGAATGCTTCAATCTATGATAACTGAAAATGTCATTCAGTTCTCTTAATCTTTAAGAAAGTTATGGGCTTTTGACTGTCCACGATCACAGCTTTTTTGTTATGTCCATAGAAAATCAATAGGGAACAAGATGCTCATTTCCGAGTATGAAAATGGCCATAACTTTTTAAATACTTGAGATATGAAAGTGAATTAGGTGTCAAATTAAACTTATTTTTATGCTTTATCTGATGGGATAAATTACAGACTTGATTAAATCTCAAAATTTTGTAACATTGCTATATGGTGCATTTTCTTTTCTCAAAAATTAATATAGTCAAGATATCAAAATAAATCCCTTCTTCCACGTAGCAGAAGTGAAATGGATTTATATATAGAAACATAGAAAATAGGTGCAGGAGGAGGCCATTCGGCCCTTCGAGCTAGCACCGCCATTCATTGTGATCATTGCTGATCGTCCCGTGCCTGCCTTCTCCCCATATCCCTTGACTCCACTAGCCCCTAGAGCTGAGGAAATGTTTAGATTTGTTAAGACCAGAGTGGAACAGGTATTTTTGTTTAAACCAATTAAGCTGCCTGTACTTTTACAACTAAAATTAAGGCTATCTGAACAAAAAAAACAATTATTTCATTAGGAACTGGAAAGATAAATCACTAGTTTTCTCTCTCTCCACTCGGTCCTGAATGTAGGGTTTGAGCACAAGACAATGACAATTCCCTTTCCCCGCACGGATGCTGCTCGCTCCACTGACTTCCTCTAGCAGATTGATTGTTGCTCCAGATTCCAGATTCTGTCAGTCTCCTGTGTCACCAAAGAAAAAAATACCATCTGGGCTTGGTCTATTTGGGCATCCTTTTGGTCCTTGCAGCCTAATTGATTTTATCCCTATCCATTTAAATCCAGTCATTGGAGATGTGTCATTATATTACTATCTACGTGGAAGACATGGTTCCTGGGTTTTCCTGCATCAGCAAATTTAGGGTTTATTTTAGTGCATTATTACAAACAATTTGCATTTACACAGCAATCTTCAGTGGAGCAAAATAAAATGCTCGTTGCAGGAACCAACAGCGGCAGCTCTTGTATCTATGGTAGTTTAAGCAAATAGCTTTTAGGGGATGTTGCGGTGAGAGTTGGAAAATGAGGAGTCATTTGTAACAACATTTCCAAATTTGGGTATAGGTAGCTCATCAGTAGTGGACAACAATAGCACACTTATATCAGTGATGCATAAGAAGCCAGAATTATAGGAATGTCGAGATTGGGAAAGGTTCTGATATGGAGATATGGAAGGATAAAGCCAGAGAGGGATTTGAAAACTAGAGTGTGAATTTTTAAACAAAAGTGTTGGGAAGCAATATAGATTCATAAATACAAAAATGCTGGGTGAACTGGCAATTAGGATATTGGTGTCAAATGTTTACATCATTTCGGGTACTGCTGAGAGTGCAAAGTAAATGGCTGTCCAGAAGAGAAAAACAACTGCTATTACGTGTCCAAACAGAATATCAGTCCCTTCCTCACTACCCCCAATTTTACAACCGGATAGATGTTTGTATGACCTGCTGGGAAATTTGGAAAGCACAGAACAGCTACTGTACCTTGTCACAAAATTTGCTTGAAAGGACACAAATTGCTGGAGAACTCAGTGGATCAGACAGCATCTCTGGAAAAATAGAGAATGGGACGTTTCAGGTTGAGACCTTTCCTCAGTCTGTTGAAGGGCCCCCGACCGCAAACAGCACTTAATCATAATCGCCAGAAATACTGCCTGACCCGCTGAGTTACTCCAGTACTTTTGAAAACCAGCATCTGCTGTTCCTTCTTTCTACAAAATTTGCTTTGCTCTATGAGAAAAAAATTGCAGGAAACATACAGGAGGAAGCACTAAAAGATTAAGATTTGGGGCTGTGGGTAGTCCACTGCAGCCAATATCATGGCTGTTGGGTCCAAACAGAACACCACAGAATAATTGCAGAAGAGAAGAAAACTTTAGTTTAATTAACAAAGATGTCAAATAAAGGAGTAATGATAAATGGAGCTGATCTGGATCATTAACTTGAATCTCAGACATCATCAATGGAACATTGGTTTCCTACACACGAAATGGTGCCCTGCTCCAAGTCAAATTGAATGGTACAGAAAAACAATGAATTCCATGTGCCAGTAGAGCATCACCATGAGTGGCAGACATCATTAAAACATACTGATATTAACGTGTAGGAAGGAACTGGAGATGCTGGTTTACACCTAAGATACACAAAATGCTGGAGTAACTCAGTGGGACAGGCAGCATCTCTGGAGAGAAGGACTGGGTGACATTTCAGGTCGAGATACTTCTTCAGACTGAGAGTCAGGGGAGAGGGAAACTAGAGATATGGAAGGGTACGAAGAGCATGTAAGATGTGAATAGGACAGATCAAAGCAGACGATTATCAACAAAATGTACAATGGTTCATTGTTGGCTGAAGGGAAGGTGACAACGAGGCATACAAACAGTAAAATTAATCAGGACAGTGAAATTAGTCCAAGAACTAGTCAAAAGAGAAATCAATATTCATATTGCTGGTACCTGGTGAGGGGGTGGTTTAAGTGAATATTGATTTCTCTAACTTCAAGTGCCTTTGCTTTCTCTCCCTCTCTGTCCCTCCCCCACCCTAGTTCTGTGACAAGTTTCAGCTGTTCTCCCGATTCATTTTACTGTTTGTATGCCTCGTTGTCACCTTCCCCACAGCCAACAATGAACCATTGCACATTTCCTTGATCACCATCTGTTTTGATCTGGCCATTTCACACCTTCCATGCTCTTTGCACCCTTCCTGGTTTCTCTCTCCCCTGACTCTCAGTCCGAAGAAGGCTCTCGGCCCAAAACGTCACCTATTCCATCTCTCCATAGGTGCTGCATGTCTCGCTGAGTTACTCCAGCATATTGTTTCTATCTTTACTTTTATTAGTATGCGACTCATTTTTAATATATTAATAATCATTTAGGTATGTGACGAGGAAAAAATTAGTTAAGACCAAAGTTGGACACTTGAAGACTGAAAGAGGTGAATTGATTATGGGGAACAAGGAAGTGGCAGATGAGTTGAACAGGCACTTTGGATCCATCTTCACTGAGGAAAACACAAACAATCTTCCTGATGTACTAGTGGCCAGAGGATCTGGGGTGACGGAAGAACTGAAGGAAATCCACATTAGGCAGGAAATGGTGTTGGGTAGACTGATGGGACTGAAGGCTGATAAATCCCCAGGGCCTGATGGTCTGCATCCCAGGGTACTTAAGGAAGTGGCTCTCGAAATCATAGACGCATTGGTGATCATTTTCCAATGTTCTATAGATTCAGGATCAGTTCCTGTGGATTGGAGGGTAGCTAATGTTATCCCACTTTTTAAGAAGGGCAGGATAGAAAAAACAGGGAAATTAGTCCAAGAACTAGTCAAAAGAGAAATCAATATTCATATTGCTGGTACCTGGTGAGGGGGTGGTTTAAGTGAACCAGTTAGCCTGACATCGGTGGTGGGGAAGATGGTGGAGTCAATCATAAAAGATGAAATAGCGGCACATTTGGATAGCACTAACAGGATCGGTCCGAGTTAGCATGGATTTACGAAGGGGAAATCATGCTTGACTAATCTTCTAGAATTTTTTGAGGATGTAACTAGGAAAATGGACAGGGAGAACCAGTGGATGTAGTGTACCTGGACTTTCAGAAAGCATTTGATAAGGTCCCACATAGGAGATTAGTGGGCAAAATTAGGGTACATGGTATTGGGGGTAGAGTGCTGACATGGATAGAAAATTGTTTGTCAGACAGGAAACAAAGAGTAGGGATTAACGGGTCCCTTTCAGAATGGCAGCCAGTGACTAGTGGGGTACCGCAAGGCTCGGTGCTGGGACCTGCAGCTATTTACAATATACATCAATGATTTAGATGAAGGGATTCAAAGTAATCAGCAAATTTGCAGATGACACAAAGCTGGGTGGCAGTGTGAACTGTGAGGAGGATGCTCTGAGAATGCAGGGTGACTTGGACAGGTTGGGTGAGTGGGCAGATGCATGGCAGATGCAGTTTAATGTGAATAAATGTGAGGTTATCCACTTTGGTAGCAAAAACAGAAAGGCAGATTATTATCTAAATGGTGTCAAGTTGGGAAAAGGGGAAGTACAATGGGATCTGGGGGTCCTTGTTCATCGGTCAATGAAAGTAAGCATGCAGGTACAGCAGGCAGTGAAGAAAGCGAATGGCATGTTGGCCTTCATAACAAGAGGAGTTGAGTATAGGAGCAAAGAGGTCCTTCTGCAGTTGTATAGGGCCCTAGTGAGACCACATCTGGAGTATTGTATGCAGTTTTGGTCTCCAAATTTGAGGAAGGACATTCTTGCTATTGAGGGAGTGCAGCAGTAGGTTTACAAGGTTAATTCCTGGGATGGCGGGTCTGCCATATGCTGAGAGAATGGAGCAGCTGGGCTTGTACACTCTGGAGTTTAGAAGGATGAGAGGCTATCTTATTGAAACATATAAGATTATTAAGGGTTTGGACACTGCTAGAGGCAGAAAACATGTTCCCGATGTTGGGGGAGGCCAGAACCAGGGGGCACAGTTTAAGAATATGGGGTAAGCCATTTAGAACGGAGATGAAGAAACACTTTTTCACACAGATAGTTGTGAGTCTGTGGAATTCTCTGCCTCAGAAGGCAGTGGAAGCCGGTTCTCTGGATACTTTCAAGAGCGAGCTAGATGGGGCTCTTAAAGATAGTGGAGTCAGGGGATATGGGGAGAAGGCAGGAACGGGGTACTGATTGGGGATGATCAGCCATGATCACATTGAATGGCAGGTGCTGGCTCAAAGGGATGAATGGCCTACTCCTGCACCTACTGTCCTATTAATATCAGGCTTCATTTTAACCTTTCAAATGCACTCTCCGGTCAAAATGGGTAATCAGATGAAACTGAACTATTAAGATTTATTGACCTTCGGTGAGTTAGAATCCCATCCAGTGATTTGTACAACGTCTGGTCCCACTTCCGTAAGATTATAAATTCCAAGCAAGGCTAACCTGATTTGTAAATTCATTGTGAATTTATTCCTAACACTGAGAAATAATTTACCCGTCATGTTTTATAATGTGTTGTAATCTGTAAATCTCTGTTCAGACCTTGAACTGACAGATGAGGAGAGCAGGAGAAACACAATTAAAACCATTAATGTTCAATTGAAAAGTCTGTAGTAAACAGCTATAGAGATGAGCAGGTCCACATGGAATCTAGCAGGTGACAGTGTAGTTAATTGCATTTATTTTTTAAACATAAAATATTTTGGGATACTTTTATTACAGTTTGCCACACAAAAAGTAGAATACATTACCAGTAATACTTTGCGTAAGAAGGAACTGCAGATGCTGGTTTAAACCGAAGATAGACACAAAAAGCTGGAGTAACTCAGCGGGACAGGCAGCATCTCTGGAGAGAAGGATTGGGTGATGTTTCGGGTCAAGACCCTTCTTCAGACTGGTTAGGGATAAGGAAACGAGAGATATCGACGGTAATGTGGAGAGATAAACAAAGAAAGATATTCAAAAAAGTAAGGATGATAAAGGAAACAGACCATTGTTAGCTGATTGTAGGGTGAAAATGAGAAGCTAGTGTGAATTGGGTGTACGAGGGATAGAGAGAAAAGGAATGCCGAGGCTACCTGAAGTGAGATATATCAATATGCATACCACTGGGCTGAAAGCTGCCCAAGCAAAATATGAGATGCTGTTCCTCCAATTTGCATTTAGCCTCACTTTAACAATGGAGGAGGCCAAGGACAGAAAGGTCTGTGTGGGAATGGGAAAAATAATTAAAGGTACACAAAAATGCTGGAGAAACTCAGCAGGGTGCAGCAGCATCTATGGAGCGAAGGAAATAGGCAACGTTTCGGGCCGAAACCCTTCTTCAGACTGATAGGGGGTGGCGGGGAGAAGGAAGGAAAAAGGAGGAGGAGGAGCCCGAGGGCTGAGGGATGGGAGGAGACAGCCCGAGGGCTGAGGAAGGGGAGGAGACAGCAAGGGCTAACAAAATTGGGAGAATTCAATGTTCATGCCCGCAGGATGCAGACTCTCCAAGCGGAATATGAGGTGCTGTTCCTCCAATTTCCGGTGTTGCTCACTCTGGCCATGGAGGAGACACAGGACAGAGAGGTCGGACGGGGAATGGGAGGGGGAGTTGAAGTGCTGAGCCACCGGGAGGTCAGGTAGGATCTTGTGGACCGAGCGGAGGTGTTCGGCGAAACGATCGCCCAACCTCCGCATAGTCTCACCAGTGAGACTAAGCGGAGGTTGGGCGATCGTTTCGCCGAACACCTCCGCTCGGTCCGCAAGAAGAGACAAAACAAGGAAAGCATACTTTGACAAACTCAGTGTGGCAACCCCTGGTTTTAAAGAACTAGATGATACATCAAAACTAAGAATAATCCTTGGCGAAGGAATACGGCACATCTTGGTGCACAATACGTAACAGCATGCCATAACCTGAGAGACGGTGAATGACCAACATGCACATATGTACGTACACACTAATCGACATTAACTAACTATGAAATTAATATTGAATTGCTAAACTTGCTACTGTGTTGTACTGCTTACAGCTACAAGAGCGTGTAGCAATCAATAAAGGGCTATCGGCCTATTGCAAGTTTATGTACAGGGACATACCTATCCATGCACTGTACACTTGTATTTATACTTATGCATTTCAAATATGTATGTCATGTTTTATACTTTGGCAATATAACAATGTTTTTTTTATCATGCCAATAAAGTTTTTAAATTGAAATTGAAAATTGAAAATTAAATTGAGAGACAGAGAGACAGAGACAGAGATACAGAGAGACAGACAGGCCCTGAACTCACCCGATCTCACAAATAAAATACTGAAATTCAAGACAAACCCATATGAGACTACTAGAGATGGTGTAAACATGGCTATAAATGACATTAATATGATCTTTCACAAGGCAGCCATCAAAGCTGACCTTGTGAAACAGAAGAGAAAAATTATCAAAAAACACAACCATGAAAAATGGTTCGACCATGAGTGTAAAAGTGTCAGAAAAGACCTGAGGAAAATATCGAACCAAAAACACCATCAACCAAACAACCCAGACTTACGTATTAGATATAATGAAACTCTTAAAAGGTATAAACACACGATTAGGAACAAAAGACAAAATTACACTCACAAGAGACTTGAAGAAATTGAAAATTCCATAAATCAAAACCAATTTTGAGATATGTGGAATAACCTGAGCACAACAAAACTACAAACACTACCAATTCAAGACGGTGATATCTGGAGAGCACACTTCAAAAATCTATATAAAGACATTCCAATAAATAAATAAACTCAAATTATTCCCATATCAAAGAAAAACTCCAAACACTAGAAACAGTCATTAAAGATTATCAAAACCCTCTTGATTCCCCAATTACTTTGGAAGAACTGACCATAAAAATAAAATCTCTCCACTCAAAGAAAGCCTGTGGTCCAGACAGCATCAAAAATGAAATGCTCAAGTACAGCACTCCGGAGATGCAGGACATAGTGCTTAGGCTGTTCAACATCATACTACGTTCAGGTTATTTCCCTGATATTTGATGTCAAGGGCATATTTCACCCATTTATAAGAGTGGAAACAAATTAGACCCAAATAATTATCGTGGCATCTGTGTCAGTAGCTGCCTAGGGAAGTTATTCTGCAGTATCATAAATAACAGAATGCAGGATTTCCTTAACAAATACAACATTCTCAGTAAAAACCAAATTGGCTTCCTCCCAAAACACCGTACCACTGACCACATTTATACCCTCCACATTCTCATTGAAAAACATGTACACCAAGCGAAAAATGGGAAAATATTTGCCTGTTTTATTGACTTTGAGAAAGCATTTGACTCTATTTGGCATGAAGGTCTCTATTACAAACTCCTCGGTTGTGGTATAGGAGGAAAAGTATATGACCTTATCAAATCAATGTATCTGAATAATAAATGTGGCGTTAAAATTGGGGACAAACGCACTGATCTCTTCGCCCAGAGAAGAGGCGTCCGGCAAGGCTGCAATCTGAGCCCGACACTGTTTAATGTATATATCAACAATTTGGCAGTAAAGTTGGACCAGGGCACAGCGCCGGGCCTCTGTCTTCTGGACAGATAGGTAAACTCCCTGTTTTATGCGGATGACTTGGTTCTGCTGTCCACCACAGAACAGGGGCTGCAGCAACAGTTGGAACTACTTGATGAGTACTGCCAAAATTGGGCCCTGGCAGTAAATCTAAAGAAAACGAACATCATGATTTTTCAGAAAAAGACCCAGTGCCAGGAAGATAAATACAAATTTACTCTCAATGGTACTGTTATCGAACACACTATGAGCTATACTTACCTTGGTCTAACTATTTCAGCATCAGGGAGCTTCAATATGGCAGTGAATGCACTAAAAGAGAAAGCTCGAAGAGCTCTGTATGCAATAAAAAGAAGATTCTACAACATCCAAATTCCAATTACAATCTGGCTTAAAATATTTGACAGCGTAATCCAGCCTATTGCGCTTTATGGTAGTGAAGTATGGGGTCCGCTCAGTCACCATAGTTATAGTAAATGGGAAAAACATACAACGGAGGCCCTGCATGCGGAATTTTGTCGGAACATCCTCCGTATCCAAAGGAAAACACCAACAAACGCATGTAGGGCAGAACTAGGCAGATACCCACTGATAATAAATATCCAGAAAAGAGCACTCGATTTTTGGAATCACCTTAAATTTAGCCCCCCAGACACCCTCCAGTTTAAAGCCCTTCAAACAAGAGGGGAGCCCAGAAAAGAGTTCCCTGTGTCAGTTGGTACTGTGACTAACTACCCCTATTCAGTTAAACCCTATCCAGTTAAACCCTGACCGGCCTCAGATCAATACTGATCCCCAATCACCGGTTAGAGTGAACCAAATGATCAAACAATGTAAAGAAACGTATTTGGAGCATTGGGATAAAGAAACCAAAAGCCAAAGCAGATTAGAATGTTACCGTGCCCTAAAAAGAGATTATAAATTGGCAGACTATCTCTCAACTGTTAGAGACATAAAAGACAGACCCTCACCAAATACAGGTTAAGTGACCACTATTTGGCAGTTGAAAAAGGAAGACAGAAGAGATTCTGGCAACCAAGAGAAAACAGAATATGCGACCACTGTTTGACAGATGAGGTTGAAACAGATGTGCACTTCCTCCTAAAATGCAAAACATTTGACAAAACAAGGAAAGCATACTTTGACAAACTCAGTGAGGCAACCCCTGATTTTAAAGAACTAGATGGTACATCAAAACTAAGAATAATCCTTGGCGAAGGAAATACGGCACATCTTGGTGCACTATACGTAACAGCATGCCATAACCTGAGAGACGGTGAATGACCAACATGCACATATGTACGCACATACTAATTGACATTAACTAACACTAAGAAATTAATATTGAATTGCTAAACTTGCTATTGTGTTGTACTGCTTACAGCTGCAAGAACGTGTAGCAATCAATAAAGGGCTATAGGCCTATTGCGAGTTTATGTACAGGGTCATATCTATCCATGCACTGTATACTTGTATTTATACTTATGCATTTTAAACATGTATGTCATGTTTTATACTTTGGCAATATAACAATGTTTTTTTATCATGCCAATAAAGTTTTTAAATTGAATAAAAAAAGAGAGAGAAGTTTCAGATTAATTTTTAATTTTGTAATGGAGATAATTAATACATTTGAATACATCAGTTGTTTCTAGTGTTGAAGTGATTAATGTATCAGATTTTTGATTAATTTTGTATGTTTCTAGGTGTCAGTGATCACCACACACAATCCAAGAGTTTGGACAGCAGCTTTGCTTGGAGGCTCAGACAGCTGTCAAAGTTCCAACAGGCTTCAACGGTCAGCTGATCAAGTGCCAGCTTCATGCAGCTGGCAGGCTGGTATGCTGGAGTCAGTCTGTGACTTTCATTGAGGTCATTGCCAGCCTATGTCATGCACATAGGCACTTGGCCATTCAAAAGGTGCTACATCTGTTGGAGAATTGATTGTGGGCGGCTCGGAAAAAATGGGCCACAGGCCACATATGGACTATTCTACATGGTATTAAACCTAATCAATGCGTGCAAATGTATTTAGGAAAAGATACATTTAGGAAAAGATGTTCCACTGTATTTATGAAAAGATGTTCCACTATACTGCGTTGTCAGAGTAGCATCCAGCTCCAAAAGTATAGAATCACGGAGACATACAGCACAGAAACAGGCCCTTTGGCCCATCAAGTCTGTGTCAAACACTTAATCCCATAATAATTTACTACCCATTTAAATTCAGGGAGGAAATCGCTTTCTATCGGTGTATCTGCAATCCTAGAAAAGGGAATGAATGATGTAAATGATAACAGAGTGAAGTGAATAGATTGACACACAAAGAAACAATGAATAATTGGCAAGATTCAAGTGATGTGCCACAGATATCGGCACTGGGGCCGCCAATTTTTTCAAAATTAGATAAACAAACGCAATGAAGACACCATAGGTATGGTTGTCAAATTTGCTGATGGCACAAAGATACGTTGGAAAGTAAGTTGTGAAAGAAAAGCAAGTTGTGAAAGGACATGAGGAGCCATGTGTACCTTTCTTCTTCCTAACATATGTTGGATTTGTAAATGCTTATAAATGTACAAAAATGTAGCTCAAAATTATTACTGAAGGTAAATTAAACACATCTCAAAGATTCTCCCCAAAAGAATGCAAGATTAGATGGATCATCTTGATGGCATTATGAACCGGACGGAAAACATGGAATAGAATAATAGAATATAAGGAGAAATTTAAATTTGAGTAAACCTAGAGAAAAACATTAAATACAGAGCTCTTAGATTAAACAAAACCACAATGTCAGAATAAAAATCTATTTGATTGGTTGGTGCTTTGTAGTCTGAGGGAATTATTTTTTTGTGTGCTGATTTCCTGCAAGAAATTAGTGCATAAACCAACAGTCATTCCATTATTTTTTTAGAGTGTTCAATTAATTACTACAAATTAGCAGGATTCTCATGATCCCAACAAAACATAAAAATGGAAAATGTCCATATGCATTATCACTGTTTAACATCAGGGTATTGACGTCTGATATCTGTATTGGAGTCTTAAAAATAGCTGAATATAGGCACCCAACCACTCAATAATTTAAGAGTTTTTAGCAAAGAGCGTTGGTATACTCCATGTTTACAGTAAATGCATTAGATTGAAATATAAAAATCCATGTTATAATGTACATTTAATTTTCCAGACACCAATTTTATGCTGATCGGTACACATCAATCTTTTTAAGATGATTGCCTTCAACTTCACAATAGCTATTTCAATATGCACAGTCTGATCAGGTTTAAACCTCTCCTGTCTATTGAATGTAATAGTGAAATTTAAAAAATAATAGAACCTGTTGTGCTGTATTTTTGATCAATTCTGTCACCACCTAAATTCTACACACAGTCCTCCATCTTTCAATGCATACATGGAAACATAGACATAGAAAATAGGTGCAGGAATAGGCCATTCGGCCCTTCGCACCAGCACTGCCATTCAATATGATGAAGACTGATCATCCAAAATCAGTACGCCGTTCCTGCTTTCTCCCCATATCCCTTGATTCCATTAGCCCTAAAAGCTATATCTAAAGAGGCTGTCCCACTGCGGCGACCTGATCTGCGAGTTTAGAAGAGTTTGCCCTTGACTAAAACTCCAGCATGGTCAACATGTGGTCCTAGGAGGTCCTATGAGGTCACTGGAACTCTCCTTCATGCTCGAGGGAGGTTCCCGCATCCTCGCGGCCTCAATTTGGTCGAGGAAAATGTTTCAGCATGTTGAAACATTTTCCGCGAGTAAAAATTGGTGGGTATGGTTCTTTTGAACTCGTAGTGCAGTGGAGTGGGGTCGCTATGTAGTTATAGGCAGTCGAGTGCAGCCGTAGGCAATCTCCTTCGCTGACCGAGCATTTTAATTGGCTCATTGGCGTTTTCAGGACCAAGGAAAACCGACCGGTAATGTAAAATGCCCGCTAAACTTTATTATAAGTTGTCTGGCTTCTTAAAAGTGTCTCCCCCCCTTCTCTCTCTCCCCCCCCCCTCTCCGCGCTCTCTAAAGGACTTACCGTAACTGTGCCAGCCGTCTTTTACCTTCCTGTTCATCGCGGGTGTGAATTTCAGACAGCGCTCCCCCGCTTTCCCTGGCCCCCGCCTTTGCGATGTGTTGTGTGTGTGTGTGTGTGTGGTGTGTGTGGTGTGTGTGTGTGTGTGTGTGTGTGTGTGTGTGTGCGCGCATGTCTGTGTGCGTGTGCGCGCGCGGTCGGTCGGTCGATCCAGCTCGCGGTTTCATCGTTGACGGTCGATCCAGCTCGAGGTTTTTCAGGCGAGTGCCCTCGAGCTTCAAGGTCGAAGACAGTCACTGAAAGGTCACGTCAGTGGGACAGGCCCTTTACTCTCTTGAAAACATCTAGTAAATTGGCCTCCACTGCCTTGTGTGGCATCTATGATGGTCAGCTGGTTTAATTTATTAAAGTCAAGTGCAAGAATAAAATTAATTTCAATTGTTTCAATCAATGTATTATAAAAACATTACATACTGAAAATACTTAGTAGGTCAGGCAACATATTTGGAAAAATAATATCTAAGTTGTGGAGAGGATGGGAAGAGATAAATAGGGCGAAAGCAGTATCTCTTAGAGCTGTCAATAGGGGATGTTGTAAAGACCATGAATTACTGAGTTATTGAAGGCAGAGTGTGAGAACTGAGGTGGAAGAGAGCGAGAATGAGGCAGGAGAGAGCACAAAATGACCAAAGCCTATGAATGAGGGTAGTTGTAAGCATATAAACATAGTAATGTAAAGGTGGTGGTACATTTCCAGCTAGAGAGAGATAACCAGGATATATTACAGATGGTAGACAAATGTGCTGGAGAAACTCAGCGGGTGCGGCAGCATCTATGGAGCGAAGGAATAGGCAACGTTTCGAGCCGAAACCCTTCTTCAGACTGATGTAGGGTGGGGGGGGGGGGGGCG
This sequence comes from Amblyraja radiata, assembly GCF_010909765.2. Classification (NCBI taxonomy): domain Eukaryota; kingdom Metazoa; phylum Chordata; class Chondrichthyes; order Rajiformes; family Rajidae; genus Amblyraja; species Amblyraja radiata. The sequence continues at coordinate 44,705,869 of NC_045963.1, read as the reverse complement.
GGCGGGAAGAAGAAAGGAAGAGGTGGATCCAGTGGGCTGAGGGAGAGCTGAGAAGGGGAGGAGACAGTGAGAGCTACCTGAAATTGGAGGTCAATGTTCATGTCGCTGGGGTATAAACTGCCCAAGCGAAATATGAGGTGCTGCTCCTCCAATTTCCGGTGGTCCTCACTCTGGCCATGGAGGAGGCCCAGGACAGAAAGGTCGGGTTCGGAATGGGATGGGGAGTTGAAGTGCTGAGCTACCGGGAGATCAGGTTGGTTATTGCGAACCGAGCGGAGGTGTTCGGCGAAGCGATCGCCAAGCCTATGCTTGGTCTCACCGATGTAGATCAGGTGACATCTAGAGCAGCGGATGCAATAGATGAGGTTGGAGGAGGTGCAGGTGAACCTCTGTCGCACCTGGAACGACTGGTTGAGTCCTTGAATGGAGTCAAGGGGGGAGGTAAAGCGACAAGTGTAGCATTTCTTGCGGTTGCAAGGGAGAGTGCCCGCGTGGAGGGGGTGGTTTGGGTGGGAAGGGACGAATTGTCCAGGGAGTTATGGAGGGAGCGGTCTTTGCGGAAAGCAGACAGGGGAGGAGATGGGAAGATGTGGCGAGTGGTGGGGTCACGTTGGAGGTGTCGAAAATGACGGAGGATTATTTGTTGTATTTGACGGCTGGTAGGGTGGAAGGTGAGGACTAGGGGGACTCTGCCCTTGTTACAAGTGGGGGGGATGGGGAGAGAGAGCAGTGTTACGGGGTATGGAAGAAACCCTGGTGAGAGCCTCATCTCTAGTAGGGGAGGGGAACCCCCGTACCCTGAAGAATGAGGACATCTCCGATGCCCTGGTGTGGAACACCTCATCTTGGGAGCAGATGCGGCGTAGTAGATGGAGGAATTGGGAGTAGGGGATAGGACTCCTTACAGGAAGCAGGGTGGGAAGAATTGCAGTCTAGATAGCCATGGGAATCAGTGGGTTTATAGTGGATGTCAGTCAGATGTCTATCACCTGCGATGGAGATAGTGAGGTCAAGAAATGGTAGGGAAGTGTTGGAAATGGTCCAGGTGTATTTGACTGCCGGATGGAAGTTAGTGGTGAAATGGATGATGTCAGTGAGTTGTGTGTGGGTGCAGGAGGTAGCACCAATGCAGTCGTCGATGTAGCAGAGGTAGAGGTCGGGGATGGGGCCCTGCTACGTCTCGAGCAAGGATTGTTCGACGTACCCTACAAAGAGGCAGGCATAGCTAGGGCCCATGCTCGTGCCCATAGCTACGCCTTGTATTTGGAGGAAATGGGAGGAGTCAAACAAAAAGTTATTAAGGGTAAGGACCAGCTCCGCTAGGCGGAGGAGAGTATCTGTAGGGTGATTGGTTGGTTATTACAGATGGTTGACTTTATATTACAGATGGTTGACTTACAGCAGAAATTAGCAATCTGCTGGATGATTCAGAACTCCCTGGTGCCTGTCATTTACATTTTCAGAGATATTGCCTTTGTCCTATCCATTCTTCAGCCAAATTTCTCTGCAACTTAAAACAATCGTTATTTTTCTCTTGCCGAGTTCAGCCAGTCATCGATCTGAAATCTCAACTCTCTTTCTGTTTCCATAAATGTTTTCTGACCTGCTGAATGTTTACAGTATTTGCTCAGTTGCCGATTTCTAACATTCGTAGCTATTTTGATTTTCCAGCAATATTGACCAAAATAAAAAACTCCTAACCAAAAAAACATCAACTCATATTCAGATATTGGACAAGAACTTTCTGGCCAAGCCTCCTTCCTGTGCTTTCCTGATCCAAATGCAGAGGGCTTATTTTGCTGGAACTGAAATACCCTGAACACCACCAGCATGATCAGGAGAGGAACAGGGTCCTCGATGGCACAGAGGAATCAGTGTCCTCAAAATGCACCCACTTTGCCAGCTGTAAATATTCTATATGTCTCAAAAATTCAAAATCATTTACGAAGTGATGGAAATGGAGCAAATATTTTTTTTAATGGAATTGCAGAGATAATAATTTCCTTTAGTTTAAACAACCAGCTCTATAGGTTAAACAACCTTTGCCACCCAATCTATAGGTTCACAACCAAACCTGGGAGAGCATCACTGAGGCAATTGCTCTGCATAAATATTAGGGAATCTCAGGAAGCTGGTCTTTGTCATTGGCTCCACAGCTTTCCAAATGTCAGTAAATCCAGTGTGCATGTGCTGAAGTCCCCAACTTACTGCCATTTAAATAACTAAACACCAACAGATGAGGGGTAAGAAGCACGAGTGAAACATAAATTGTAGAAAACGTCAAAGCAAATGATTTACCTTTGTACTGTGCATTCCCTGTAATATTAAACTTTCACTATAAAATTGTTACAGCATCTCCCAACAATATGACTTGAATTTTTACACAGTTAATCTTACTGCTCTACCAACAGAATTCAAGAAATCATGAGGTTTGGGAATTCCAAGACACAAACGAACTCAAAAGGACTGAAACTGGAAATTCCTATAATCCAGATCACATCAAAGAAACCTGCTCTGTCTCTAAATAATTCCGGGCAAAAAATTCCACTTTATGAACTTATGCTACTTATTTTCTTGTTAAATAGAGCAATTCAGACTCATTTTTGGCATGCAGCAGCTTTTACAGAATCTTGATATTAAGGTTACTTTCTTCTCATAATTTAATTATCTATTTTCTTCAAACATTTTCAATCTCCTTGGGAAGTTCATTTGGTCTTAATTTACCATTGTGTAACGGTGGTTACTCTAAAATAGGGTGGACACCAAGAGTAACCACCGTTACACTCTTTGAAATATGGCCATTGAGGGCACTTAATGCCAAATTCATCAAATGTTTTGCTTATTATTGTGAAACATGCATCTGTGCAAAGCAACAAACTTGAAAATGTTTTGAATTATAATGAAATTAATGCAGAAATTGCCTCTCTATTTCATTGTGTCAAAGCAAAATTGATATTTTTGAGATATAAACTGGTTGAATCAGGGAATTAATTTAATTCCTAACTTGATTTTATCTCTACTATCTCTTGCACATTTGAGTAACAATCCCTGAAAAAATTAACACCACACCATAATTCTGAACATAGGTGGTCTCGGTGACCGCAAGCCGTCGGTTCTGATGAGCGAAATGCTTACCTTGATGGGCGGTCATACAATACAATACAATTTATTGTCATTTGAGCCTCAGTTTCCACAGCCGTACAAACAAAGACAATTTCCTAGACATACACACAATTTAATTCACACAAACATCCATCACAGTGAACCCACTGTGATGGAAGGCAAAGTCTTTTCTCTCCCCTGTTCTCCATGTCTCTCCCGATGTCCAAGCTCCAGGCGGGCGATGCTAAGTCCCACGTCCATTTTAGGCCGTGCAGGGCGATTTACGGCCCCACTCCCGGTCTAAATGTCACAAAGTTGGAGCCCCCGGCGGGCGCTGGAATATCCCACGGCCATGAAGCCGCGCCGGGTGATGTACGACCCCGCTCCGACCCCGCGACACGGGCTAGAGAAGTCGCGTTGCGGGAGCTCCGGGAAGCTCTCTCTCCCCCCGGACCCGCGAGCTCCCGATGTCCCAGTCCACCGGACCTGCGGCTGCATTGCTGGAGCCTCCGAGCCCCAGGAGTCGAGTCACAGCAGCGAGTCACCACCGGTCCCCACGCTCCGAGGCCGGCCAGCCCCACGATGGTTAGTAGTCCGCAGCTCCGCAGCTCCGCAGTCTCCCGAACCCCCGGGTCGTTCAGGTTGGAGGCCGCTCCCCGGTGCTAGGCCCCAACGACAACGGAGACCCGACAGGGAAAAGCACGGGTCTCCCGGACAGGGAAGAGATTTTAAACGGTTTCCCCCTCCACCCCCCCGTCCACCACATATACACATTTAAAACTACTATTAAAAAAAACACCAACACTACATTTAACTAGACAAAAAATAAAAAAAGACAGACAGGCTGTAGGGGCCGCTGCAACGGGTGAGTCGTGCCGCCAACGAACGATCATCAGCCGTTTCCTTTTCAAACACGTATTCCTGGATGCCCGAGAACATCCACCTGCTCCTCGTGGGTGACGATTTTTCTGACCCGCTGCAGCTGGCTGAACATACCGACTAGCTGTGGGAGGCCAAACAGCGGGGTGCATTTTTCATCGGTCGGTTGTCGGTGGGGCCGCGACGCAGCCTGTGGCCAATTCCGGTTTTGGATTCCATTAGAAGGCCGGTTTCGAGTGACGTGGGTAGAGGTAGGTGGTGCTACTACTACCAATGCTGGGGTCCTGCAGCCCACCAATGCATTCCGCCCTGCTCGTATCCGGGAAACGCTGTGACCCAACAAAACCTCCCACCCTGCTCATATCCAGGAAACGCTGCAGCCGGCCGGCCATAATGGTTGCCGCAGCCGACCAGAAGAATCGCCTCTACGCCTGGGACCGTCATTTGGGATGGCGGTTTCCGGTGGACACGGGTGCCAAGGTCAGAGTTTTGCCCCTAGCGGAAGTCGACACTCGATCTGGTAAGCAGGGGCCCACTATTATCACAGTTAACGGCAGCCCCATCACACCTATGGTTTTCGTACGGTCCCGCTTATTTTCAGCTCCTGCCATTTTACATGGACTTTCACTGTGGCCGACGTGTCCCAACCGTTGCTGGGCGCCGATTTTCTATGGGCCCAATCCCTGTTAGTTGAAGTGCATGGGCAGCGGCTTGTACATTCTGGAACTTTGGCGTCAACCTCGCAAAGTGTCAGTTTGATCTGAGTTCTATCACTTTTCTGGGGCATCGTGTTACACCACAGGAGGTGGTGCCGCTCCCGAGTAAGGTTGATGCCATTCGGCATTTATCGGGATGGTCAATTTTTACCATCCTTTCGTGCCCGCGGCTGCTCGGATTATGCGGCCATTGTTTAGGTTCATGTCCAGCAAGCGACGTGACCTGGTGTGGGACGATGAGACCACGGCTGCGTTTGAGGGTGCAAAGGAGGCGCTGGTGAATGTGACGATGTTAGTCCATCCGCGAGTTGATGCTCCGCTGCCCTGACGGCTGATGTTGGGGGCGTACTCGAGGAGTTGATGGATGGGCGCTGGCAGCCTCTCGCCTTTTTCAGTCGGCACCTGAGCCCGGCTGAGCGGCAGTACAGTGCGTTTGATCAGGAGCTCCTTGCGCTTTACCTGGCCGTTCGCCATTTTCGATATTTTCTCGAGGGCAAGCTTACTGCTTTCACGGATCACAAACCTTTTACTTTCGTTTTTGCAAAGATCTCGGATCCCTGGTCAGCACGGTAGCAGCCTCATTTGGCTTACGTGTTGGAATACACAACTCGCGTCCGGCACATTGCGGGGAAGAGCAACCTGGTTGTGGATGCGTTGTCCCGCACCGCCACCATGCCGTCCATGAGGTGGCTCCGAGTATTGATTATACCGCACTGGGGCCTATTTCTGGTTTGGTTTTGGAGGATGTGTGTTTTGGTTCTGTTGGTGCCACGGTCCTCTGTGACGTGTCGACTGGTCAGCTGAGACCCATCCTTCTTGCAGCTTGGCGTCGCTGGGTTTTCGATCTGGTTCATGGCTTGGCCCATCCATCCATCCATCCGAGTGACGATTGCGTTGGTGGCGGCCAAGTATGTGTGGCATGGTTTGCGCAAGCAGGTCGTTCACTGGGCGAGAACATGTACCTCCTGTCAGATGTCCAAAATCCAGTGTCATGTCAGGGTGCCCATGCAGGGTTTTGCTTTGCCCCAGAGGCGTTTTGACCATATCCATATGGATATTGTGGGTCCATTGCCCCCGTCCAGAGGGGTTACTCATCTGTTTACCATCGTTCATTGTTTCACTCGATGGCCGGAGGCTGTTCCGATCGCCGACACCACTGCTGCTACGTGCGCTCGTGCCCTTGCCGCTCATTGGATGACTTGTTTTGATGTGCCGGTGGACATCGCATCTGACAGGGGGGCACAGTTCACCTCTGAGTTGTAGTCTGCCATGACCCGGCTGTTGGGGGCTCAGCTGCACCACACCACGGCCTACCATCCGCAATCCAACAGGTCGGTTGAGCATTTCCATCGCCTCAAGGATGTTTTAAAAGCACGGCTCACAGGTCCGGATTGGGTCGATGAGTTACCGTTGGGAATTTGCACTGCCCCTAAGGAAGAACTGGCTACATCCTCTGCCGAATTAGTGTACGATGCTCCGTTTACGGTTCCAGGTGATTTCATTACGGCTGCGCGGGAGCAGCAGGAGTCGCCCTCTGTGCTGTTGCATCTTCGGGAACAGGTGGGAAAGTTTTCTCCCGTTTCAACATCCCGGCACGGAGTCGCTTTTTCCTATGTTCCATCTGCCCTCAAGGACTGCCCATATGTGTTCCTGCATCAGAATGCTCATTGTACGCCGTTGCAACGCCCGTATGAGGGCCCATTCCGGGTGTTGCAGCACGGCATTTCAACTTTTGTGTTGGACGTGGGCGGAAAGCCTGAGACTGTATCGGTGGTGCGTCTTAAGCCGGCTCATGTGGACATTGGCCAGCCATTGCAGGTGGCTCAGTCTCGCCGTCGGGGGCGTGTCCGCCGGCTCAGCTCCCGTTTCCCGTGCCTGCGGGATGTCCGAATGCGGGTCCTCTGGTTACGAGATCAGGCCGTTGCATTCGTCGGCCTGCTCGTTTTAGTTCCTCCGTTTCTGGGGTGGGGGTGGGGGGGTCGTGTGGCGCCATCTGATAGTCGGGCCATTGTTTAGTCGAACCCTCGGAAGAAGCGCATGACTGAGGAGCGGGGGTTGGACATATGGAATTAAAAAGGGAGTTTTTGTGTGTGCCTGGCAGAGCGCCATGCAGCTATTCTGAGCTCAGCCACACCGCTATTGTTTTGAAGTTCCATGGTATTTAATAAAGCTTTCTCAGGAATTTACAACTCGCTTTATTGTGCTTCAATGTCACACTTTTTGAACCCAGTATTGTAAAAACACACATTTACAAATCATACTGATCATTCTGGGCAACAGCAACTAGCATTAGTGTCACTGGCAAGAAACCCGCTACCCAGCAGGAGGGGACCATGGCACTTTAGGGAACAAGAGCCTTGTTTCTCACCCCACAGTAAACACATCTGGTTTGATTTTCCTTTAAGATAAGACAAAGCCCTCAAAAGAATTTGCACCGCTCATGGGCGGTGTAGGCACTTGCTTCACAAATGTTCCGTGACCAAAAGTACAACTGTAGCAATCGAGCACATTACATCAACCCAGAGAGACTAGGACAAAATAAATATTTTTACATACTGATAGAAAACTAACCTTCAACATTTTTAATAAACCTCCTACATGAAACAGTCTACCTACTGACAATTTAAACCCAGTTAGGAGATAATAATATCCATTTAATGATTTGCAAAATGAAGATGAAGCTACAAAACAGAACTAAGAAACCACAGCAACTAACAATGAGAAATATTGTTTCTAACGATAAATCCCAAACGCTAAAACAGAAAATGATCATTGCTTTCTGTTTAGAATATCTACTCATTTGCTGCATATGTTATTCAGTTAGATTCATCCTATCGTTTTAGTTTACATTTGCCAATAAAGCATCTCGAACTCCTCAGTGGTAAAGATAATTTAAATATCTTAAAAATACTACTTTATCTCCTTTTGGTTCAAAGATAGTCAGAGATGAAAATCCACAGCTGTTTTTTATCAATAGCTGATGAAACCCTTGCAGTTCTCAAAGCTGACCTTGACTCAGTAACCTCTATTCAAACTAAATTAGCTAGAAATGACGAGCCTTGATTGAAATCACAGCACTTGAGTTGTAATACTATGATTTTCCTTCCTTCACAATAACTGATTAGTGATTGGTAAACCGGGAACATTCGAGCAAGCCCTCAATGCCATGAAAAGTCTGTTTACATCACATGTACTGAAGAAAAACACATCCTGGGCTTTTCATTGTCCGTAGCCGCTTTTACGGGAATGAAAAAAACCCACTGCTAAGTCTCAGCTGGATTAAACTAAACCCTATCTTAACCCTATCTTAAGTAGTAAAATAGTTAAGTCAGCAATGGAGCAGTGATGTGTACATTATGTCATATCCAACATCTTAAAAGTAAATGAATTCCAACAATTTTGGGGGGATCTGGGTGTTATTAACAAGTCCAGCATTTACTGCCCATCCCCAAATGCCCCCGAGGAGACAACGAGCAGCCGTCTTGAATATTGCAATCCTTCTTGTGAAAGTATTCCCAGAATGTTATTGGGAAAGGAGCCCCAGGATTTAGACTCAGTGACAATGATGGACTGGCGATATATAACCAGCTCAGTTTGGTGTGCCACTTGGGGGAAAGACAGATGTGAGATGGATGTCATTAAGCTGGAAAGAGTGCAAACAAGATTTACAAGGGTTTTGCCGGGACTCGAGGGCCTGAGCTTCAGGGAGAGACTGGGCAGGCTAGGACTTTGGGGCTTAGGGATGATTGTCTTGCTTTTGTGAATAATGATCACCCAAACATTTTTTGCACTGCAGGAAGATATAGCTGGTGCAATTACTGAAATAGAATAGCTGGGCTAATACTGCATCTAATTCTAGTGTACAGGTCTTCTAAATTATAGTTGGTCTGTTGGCTGGTCCCAAACCCTTTATTGTATCCAGTAACTTAAGTAACTTGTATCCAGTAACATTTATTGATATTACATACAGTGTAATTGGCTGAAGTTTGGCTTCTGAATTGGTGGGAATCCAGGGAGGAAGCTGAGATAGATAATTAATTCAGCACTTCTGGCTGAACACAGTTGTGAACCTTTACAGTTGTGCACCTTTAGTGCTCACATGGTGGTCCTGTCATCACTTGATATCTCTAAGAGAGAACTGCAGATGGTGAAAAAATCAAAGATAGACGAAAATGCTCGAGTAAAGAAGTTCCCCCTCATGTTACCCCTAAACTTTTGTCCCTTTATTCTCAAATCATGTCCTCTTGTTTGAATCTTCCCTACTCTCAATGGAAAAAGCTTATCCACGTCAACTCCGTCTATCCCTCTCATACATTTTGCCACTGCCCAAGCGAAATACGAGGTGCTACTCCTCCAATTTACGGTGGTCCTCACACTTCGCTTGGGCAGTTTGCACCCCAGCAGTATGAACATTGACTTCTCTAATTTCAGGTAGTCCCTACTTTCTCCTCCCCTTCTCAGCTCTCCTTCAGCCCACTGGCTCCATCTCTTCCTTTTTACTTCCCGCCCCCCCCACCTTCACATCAGTCTGAAGAAGGGTCTCGACCCAAAACATTGCCTATTTCCTTCGCTCCATAGATGCTGCCTCACCCCATAAGTTTCTCCAGCATTTTTGTCTACCCTCGATTTTTCAGCATCTGCAGTTCCTTCTTAAACATACCAGTTTTTTGTTCTCATTTTATTGGTATCTAATATTTTTTTATAATTAATGCATGTAATTATTTTAACTAGGATATTATATAGATAAGCAATAAAAGACAGAACACGCTGGAAACATTCAGCGGGTCAGGGAACAAGTGCAGAAACAGAAACAGAAACAGAGGTAATAGTTCAGGTGGAAGATCCTTCCTTAGATCAAACATCAGCTTGCACCAGGTTGAAGATTTTTCACTTGTGTTTTGATAAAGAATATTCAGCCTGATACATTACATCTGAAGTATTGAGTGTTACCAGCATTATTTGATCTTAACATAGATTTCCGGCATCCGCAGTTTAAAAAAAACACTCAGATAGGCAAATTCCTTTCAGAAACAGACATGTTATAACAGCTTTCCAGAGAGGAATTCCAATTATGCTCTCACCTTCTCTGGTCCAAATCAGTTATGGGAAGAAAAGAACAAAGTTAAAAAAACTGAACCTCAATATTAATATTGGTTGCAGTATGTTTTTGCAATATGTATTGAGCAAAACTTGAACAGGTGAGATTTTATGTATGCAATTCTCTGAGAAATAACTGGCACAAGCAGGCAGCAGTTGGGCCCAAGGGATAGATAGACTACTCTGGCAGTTGCTGGAGAGAACTCTCAAAACTGAATGACTCAGATACAACTACAAAGGGAAAGTAGATAGGTGACACTTGTGGACATAGTGCAATGTCTGACTGTCAGATAATATGCAAGAGACTGAAGAAATCTACCTCTCACCTCCTTCAAGAATACAAAACCTGGACTCATTATTCCCAGTTTTGAAGTGGTGTGCAACTCACTCCCACAGTTATAGAGTAGAAAATGCTGACCCACAGTGCCCTCCATAATGTTTGGGACAAAGACCCGTCATTTATTTATTTGCCTCTGTACTCCACAATTTGAGATCTGTAATACAAAAAATCACATGTGGTTAAAGTGCATATTGTCAGATTTTAATAAAGGCCATTTTTATACATTTTGGTTTCACCATGTAGAAATTACAGCAGTGTTTATACATAGTCCCCCCATTTCAGGGCACCATAATGTTTGAGACACAGCAATGTCTTGTAAATGAGAGTAGTCATGTTTCGTATTTTGTTGCATATCCTTTGCATGCAATGACTGCTTGAAGTCTGCAATTCATGGACATCACCAGTTGCTGGGTGTCTTCTCTCTGGTGATGGTCTGCCAGGCATCTTTAGCTTATGCTTGTTTTGGGGGCTAGTCCTCTTCAGTTTTCTCTTGAGAACATAAAAAGCATGCTCAGTTGGGTTCAGATCGGGTGATTGACGTGGCCACGCAAGAATTTTGTAAAACTCCTTTGTTGCTTTAGCAGTATGTTTGGGATCATTGTCTTGCTGTAGAATGAACCGCCGGCAAATGAGTTTTGAGGCATTTGTTTGAACGAGCAGATAGGACGTGTCTATACCCTTCAGAATTCATTATGCAGAATTCATTCATCCAAACTTTGCTCTTTCCATCACTCTGATATAAGTTAATCTTCGTCTCATCTGTCCACAAGACCTTTTTCCAGAACTGTGGTTGCTCTTTTCAGTACTTCTTGGCAAACTGTAAGCGGGCCATCCTATTTTTGCGGCTAACCAGTGGTTTGCATCTTGCAGTGTAGGCTCTGTATTTCTGTTCATAAAGTCTTCTGCGGACACTGGTCATTGACAAATCCACACCTGACTCCTGAAGAGTGTTTCTGATCTGTCGGACAGGTGTTTGAGGATTTTTCTTTATTGTGGAGAAAATTCTTCTGTCATCAGTTGTGGAGGTCTTCCTTGGCCTGCCGGTCTCTTTGCGATTAGTAAGCTCACCAGTGCTCTCTTTCTTCTTAATGATGTTCCAAACAGTTCATTTTGGTAAGCCTAAGGTTTGGCTGATGTCTCTAACAGTTTTATTCTTGTTTCTCAGTCTCATAATGGCTTCTTTGACTTTCATTGGCACAACTTTGGTCCTCATGTTGATAAACAGCAATAAAAGTTTCCAAAGGTGATGGATACGCGCTGAGACCTCTCTTATACCTGCATGAAGATGCAATTAAATACACCTGAGCAATTACAAACCTGAAGCCATGTGTCCCAAACATTATGGTGCCCTGAAATGGGGGGGAACTATGTATAAACACAGCTGGAGTTTCTACATGGTGAAACCAAAATGTGCAAAAACGGCCTTTAATAAAATACGTCAATGTGCACTTTAACCACATGTGATTTTTTTTCTATTACAATCTCAAATTGTGGAGTATAGAGGCAAATAAATAAATGATGTGTCTTTGTCCCAAACATTATGGAGGGCACTGTATCTTAAGATGCCAGCATTACTTCTATCACGGCTTCCTTGCCGCTCCATGCAACCTCTAGCCAGATACTGCAAACAATTAACCTGCAGACCAAAGTTATTTGGTCTGCAGGTTAATAACTGCAGGCCCTTCTGGACCTAGAACTGTTTGTTCATCACAGCCACTCATTTATCAATATAATTGAGGGGAAACAGGCTTCTACAAACCTGGCGGCAGTCACTGTGGGGAATGGGCATGAACAGCATAGTTATGGATGAAATGGATGACTATCTCCAAAGGAAACAAAAAGGTGACAGTTATTATGACTGCACAGTAAATTTTTCTTTGACATTAATTAACATAAATTTCAAATTGTTAATTTTTTCCCCATTAAAACATGTATGCCAAGTCACTGTAATTAAATGAAAAGATTGCATTACAAGCAAGGCTTTAGAAAAACAGACCACTGCATGGATCAATGGTCTTTGGCTGTGGAATCTCTATTATCTATTTGTGTTGTGTAAAAGCAGACAAACTGGCAGATTACTCACTTTGTTTCAGGTGTTGCCACAAAAATATTGGTCTTCACCTTCAATAATGCCCCCAGCAGACGTGAGTAAACTAATCATGGTCTGGGCACTTTCCCATGAACAGATGCTCAGTTGTGTTTCCTGAGCTGCTGGATTTTTCCCTGACCTTTATTATTATTTCAGCAGAATTTTTAGGACTACTCAGGGGAAACACATGTTGCTGGGCCTTCACTTTGTACTTGAACTGCTAGTGAGGCTTTATTTAAAATTCAGATACAGACAATATTAACTTGGGGATAAGGGATTGCTTGAGATGAAGATTTTCAGATGAATGTCAAAGCAATTGCACAGATAGGACTGTGTACTTGTTCAAATTATATAAATACATATATATTAATAATATGACATTATATAATATCTATTAAACAAGACTATCTTTTCAGTTGTAAATCACCGATTCATTTTGGTCAGGGAGATGAAATTACTATAAGTGATCACTGAACTGGAAATTAAAATCTTTGAAATACATCTTTGAACTATTAACACGTAGCAGCAAGTACAAATACATGTTCCAGACACTCTGGAAGATGGACTCTAAAGTTGCCTTAGCTTCTACAATGGCCTGCAATTTTCAATACCCTCATTACTTGACCAACAAAAAGGCAATGTTTTAACCATCTCTTTTTCCTTTTCAAGACTACTTGGGGTCCATACTGCACTCCTATATGTGGACCAACAACACGACAAATACTTTGATGTAAAGCTGCTGAGTATTGTTATTGTGCTGAGTCAGTCTCAGAATTGCAGCTTCCCAAGTTTGACATACTGAGATAGATGGTTAACTCCACAAGTGTCAACACTGGCACTACAATCAAACAATGCCCTACAAGGATGCTCAATAAAATCAGGTGATGAGACTAAATAATTCTATGAGTTAGAGGTCATCCTAGTGTTGGCTTTGGTTCAAGAAATCATTCTTCCTAGTGCCTTTTATGGAGTTAGAACCATCAGGACTATTGGCTGCTAAGTGCAGTTCTTTTGTGAAACCTGGTCACCAGAGCAAACTTGTTGCAGCTTTGACTATCGAGTTGGCCATGGTCAGAGAAACAACAGTGGGTGTGATTTAATGCAGTTGAAGTGCAGTGACCAAATCACATGGTAATCACGAGTCACCGGACCTTGACAATTATATATCAAAGAAGGGTGGTGTAAAAACAGTAGTTTTTATCCAAACCTTTTTACCTGGGTAGGTAGCCCATGGTATGGCGTACTAAAGATATATCTGAGCAATAATATTGGTCCTGACAGCCTTCTGGAGAGGGCTTTCATTGGACATTGTTTGCTGATCCTCCTCCTCCACATTATCTGCCATCAACTCTAATCCCCCCTTTCGCTTCTTAAAACACCTACTTCTTCTGTTAGACAACTGCCTGGCAAAAGCAAGGTTCAAGGATGCAGCACAAGATGTTAATAAAGTATCCAGTTCTCATTGGTGTGTTGTAAGACACTTCTAGAGTGGCAAAAATATTAAAATCTCATCATGAGGTCTCTGATGGTATCCTTAACTATGCCTGATGGTCCTATGCCAATAGAGTCATAGTGATAGAGTGTGGAAACAGGCCCTTCGGCCCAACTCGCCCACACTGCCAACAATGTCCCAGCTACACAAGTCCCACTTACCTGTGCTTGGCCCATATACCACCAAACCTGTCCTATCCATGTACCTGTCTAACAGTTTCTTAAACAATGGGATAGTCCCAGCCTCAACTATCTCCTCTGGCAGCTTGTCCCACACACCCACCACCCTTTGTGTGAAATTGTTACGCCTCGGATTCCTATTCAATCTTTTCCCCTTCACCTTGAACCTATGTCCTCTGGTCCTCAATTCCCCTACTCTGGGCAAAAGACTCTGTGCATCTACCCGATCTATTCCTCTCATGATTTTGTATACCTCTATAAGATCTCCCCTCGTCCTTCTGCGCTCCATGGAATAGAGACCCAGCCTACTCAACCTCTCCCTGTAGCTCACACCCTCTAGTCCTGGCAACATCCTTGTAAATCTTTTCTGAACCCTTTCAAGCTTGACAATATCTTTCCTATAAGATGGTGCCCAGAACTGAACACAATATTCTAAATGCAGTCTCACCAACGTCTTATACAACTGCAACATGACCTCCCAACTTCTGTACTCAATACTCTGACTGATGATGGCCAAAGTGCTAAAAGCCTTTTTGGCCACCTTATCTACCTGCGACTCGACCTTCAAGGAACCATGTGTAGTGACAGATTTTTATATCGTTTCAGGGATTCCTCAGGGTAGTTCTTCTGGTTCCTACTTTCGTTGTTCCTTCTCAAGCAGCCGTAGCTAACCCATCCTAGTAGGGTTTTCACAGCAAACGGTCCATCCCCTTGGCTCCTCAGTCTGTATAGGTTCCAATGCCTTCAAAGCATTTGTTCCGATAAGTAGGTCGATACCAGAATTTATTTTAGGTATCTTGACATCCTTCAAGTAAGGCCATTGTTTCAAGTCCTCATGTCTGGGTATATTTTGATGACAAACTGGCATGGTCTCATGTGTAAACACCTCAGATATTGGTATAAAATTGTCTTCATCCAGACTAGATATTTCCGTACTTGTAATGTAATGACTACCGCAGGATTTCTCCTCATTCATGGTACGCAATAGAATCTTAACTTCTTCTCCTGTAATGTCCAGCTTTCTCATCAAGCTTTCTGTACAAAAGGTAGCCAAACTTCCATGATCCAAAAATGCATATGTTTGCAACACTGTATTCCCCTTGCTATTCCTTACCTGTACTGGTAAGATAGAGAATGTAGATTGGCTATTGCATGTTAGCCGATCAGAATGCTTACTAGTAATAACTCCGCCTAGTGCATGCTTTATAGTGTTAAGAACTCATTTATTACATTTGGTAGATGCAGCAGACTGAACGTATAATGTACTGCATATCTGACACTGAGAAATCTATTAAAGATGCTTATACCTATACCCGTGTCCGAGTCAGGAAATTATATGGTGTCAGAAAAGTGGCTCTAACCCACTCTGTTGGTTTACCGCGATTTAGTTTGCTTATCAGTTTTACCTTGTAATTTTTCACCGTTATGGCCAACTCCTGTCGCAAGCCGAGTCTCCTTGTTTTTGACTCCGACATAGCCGAGCGATGGCGCATGTTTGAACGTGACTATGCTCACTATATTCGCATTGTTCAACGAAATGACCCCGATGATCTGAAGGCTATTATGAAAGCTTCATACCGCAAAGGATCACCATCATATCTAGGAATTTCTATTGGTGGCAGGGTGGAAGAGAGATTTTGTTGAGCTATGGGCTTGCTGATTTCAGTTTGATTCCTCACCAATTCATAGAATTTACCTTGAGATCCTTGGCTTGGCGCAGACGGATGATAAACAGGCCTCTGAAAAGCATACTGAATTGGTGGTTTGTTACGCTCAGGAGGCCCATAAATTTGTTGCTTCGGTCTAACATCCTGTTGTTGAGGTAAAGCTTTGTCGGCCCGCCAGTGTTCCAGTGGGTGTTCAAAGCCATGAGATCTGGTGGTCCTCGGTTGTGGATTTAATCCAGCTGCCGTCTCCCTTTGAGCAGTTCTTTTTCTCAAATAAGAGTTCTCTTCAAGGCACGAGTTCATCCTGGATCTCTATTAAATAGATAACCCGCTTCCATAGCTTGTTTCTCTCCTTCTGGCATTTCTCCAGAAATGCAACTTGGGCCTTTTCGGTGGGCTTAGTTTGTCTCTTCGGATATCTTGGCTTCTCTCCGCCACCTTGTGGCTCCTCTGACTCATCTGCTCCATCTTGCTCCATGGATTAAACAGGTTTTGGCAGGCTGCTAAATCTGCTAATTGGACAAACAGGACCTCTTCGGTTTGCTTCTGTCTTATTGGTAAGTGGGCAGGTGCTATAGACCTGCACGGGAAGGTAGACGCTCCCACCCCCACGAGTCAGGCACATGGGGGCTCGTCAGCATGGAAAGGCAGTCCATCTAGCAGAGGGAAAATTCTGATTTAAAGCCTCCACTGCCTTGTGGCCATATCCAGTCATGGAAAAGGCTCCAGGAGTAAACCTCAAGAAAATCCGGTCGGAGTCGGAGCCCCTAAGGCAGTTCGTCGTTGTCTACAACCTCGCTCTAGCAGCTCCTGCGACGGCGCTGGTGCCAAACTGTAACGGCCCTGCTGTTCCTTTGGATCGATCAGCGACGTGGAGAGGGGGGACGTGCTGCATGGGCAACTGCCTGTCCTCCATATGACATCGCCCAGGCTTGCATCCGACCAGGATGCATCACCCATGCTCAGTCATGACCGAGAGGGGCCTCCTACTATTACTATTGATAAACATTATGGTGAGTGTTCCAAAACAAACCAAGACCAGCACCTGAATTCCAGCTTTGCTCACACTTGGCTGCCTTCCAAAACTTAGCAGAACTGGCTTCCAATACATCTCTAGACTCTTTATCAGAGCCTGTAATTTTAGTTTAAAATACGACGTTTTCGAACTTTCACAGCAACTCGTTAAGAAGCTGTTCTAATTAAAGTGTTCCGGCCTTCAAATTTACAGCATAATACAATAGCTGTTCTACTAACGCTTTAGATCAGTGAAGTTTTCAATCTTCAGATAAGTCGCGTGGCTTTGTCGATTAACCTACCGGTAGGTAGGCTCTAAAGCAATCTCTGGCTGAGATCTATCTTCAGTTCCTCTTCTATGGAACCAGTTTTTCTGGCAGTAATCTCTTTCAGAGATTCAGCCCAATCTTCTGTTCCTCTTCTATGAGACCAATCTTCTACCTCCTGGCTGTAGTGACAGATTTTTATATCGTTTCAAGGATTCCTCCTTTAAGTCACTATGATTGAAGACAGGGGTTTAGGGGATAATCGATACGCATTTACGAGCTCTCTACGAGACATTCAATGCCGTCAAAAGATAAATCTTCCAAAACGCAGTCTATTAATTAATAGTTTCTTTATTGCAGTAGTAATTACAGTAAGATATTCATCCAAACTTCTTCTTGTTTAAGTACAATTTGATCTTACTCGTAGTCAAACTCGTGCATGGTCAAACTCATGCATGGTCTAAAGCTGTGACCTCTCCCCCATGCTTCTTCAAACTAAACTAAACTAATTACTAAGGCATCTGCGCGAGAATCCCAGCTGTAAATAGGCCTCCGACTACATTTAAATCCCACCCTCATAATAACAGGCAGATAAAATTTAAAGGTAACTGGTTATAGTTATAACATACTGAGTTAAGCTAAATGGGTACTACACCATGCACCTGTACTCCTAGATCTCTCTGCTCTTCAACACTACCCACTACCATTTACTGTGTAGGTCCTGCCCTTGTTCAACGTCCCAAAATGCAACACCTCACACTTTTCTGTATTAAATTCCATCAACCATTCCTCCGCCCGCCTGGCCAATTAATCCAGATCCTGCTGCAATCTTTCACAACCATCTTCACTATCTGCAAAACCACCCACTTTTCATCAGCAAACTTGCCTTCATCAGCAAACTTGCTAATCTTGGTAGATCGGCGTGGCGGCGCTGGGAACGGCTGCGGCTCGCCTGCAGTCCGTTTGTTTTTACTTTTTTGTGTTGTTTTTTTTTCGTTTTGTCTAGTTGTGTTTTTGGTTTTTAGGTTGTGTTTATGTGGGGGGGGGTTGAAACGGGGTTTGCTGTCTCTCCCTTGGGGGGAATACGACTTTTTCGTCGTATCCCCCCTCTCTGCCTCCGTCTGTGCTGAGGCCTAATGGCGGAGCTGGCGACCTCGGGACTCCGGAGGCAGCCAGTCAGGACTCGCCCTGGGCTCGCTCCCGTGAGGGCGGCCCATCTCGGGGCTGAGACTCTCTCGTGAGGGGCTGTGGCACTCCCGTCGGAGTGGCCCAGCCTGAGGGTGGAACGGCACTCCCGTCGGAGTGGCCCAGCCCGAGGGTGGAACGGCACTCCCGTCGGAGTGGCCCAGCCCGAGGGTGGAACGGCACTCCCGTCGGAGTGGCCCAGCCCGAGGGAGGAACGGCACTCCCGTCGGAGTGGCCCAGCCCGAGGGAGGAACGGCACTCCCGTCGGAGTGGCCCAGCCCGAGGGAGGAACGGCACTCACGTGAGGGCGATCCGGCTCGGGGCTGGAACGGTGCTCCGGTGGCTGGGACGGCGTTCTGGCGGCGGTGACCTGAGTCCGGGGTTCAGCCGCGGGCCAGTGGCTGCGTCCGCTGGACTGGAGGGCGGCAGCTTCGACCACCCCGGGCCGCGGTGTTTGAGCCGGCCCGTTTGCGGGGTTCGGTGAGCCGCGGGACTGATTTACCATCGCCCGGTGGGGTATCGCCTCAGCGCAGAGGGAGAAGAGGAGGGAAGAGACTGCAGCCCTAAGATTTTTGCCTCCACCACAATGAGGTGCTTGGAGGACTCACTGTGGTGGTGTTAATTTGTGTTTATTGTTGTTATTATTGTATGATTGTATGTATGACTGCAGGCACGAAATTTCGTTCAGACCGTAAGGTCTGAATGACAATAAAGGCATTCAATTCAATTCAATTCAAATTAAAAAGGTACACTGCAGTAGTAGATGCAATGCTAATATAGATGGGCATCTTTGTCGACATGATCGAGTTGGGCAAAAGTGTCTGCTTCCGTGCTGTATGACTATGATTAAAGATAAAGTATCAGTTATTATTGATAAACCAATGCACAGCTGCCGACCTCGCTGCCTACAATGAAGATGCCGAGAAGTGCGTTCAGCTCTGGCTGAACAATATCTAATCGTGTGATGTGAACTCGATAAGAAGTTATTATTAAAGGCACAGGGACATTCACAACAGAACCTTTCAGCAGTGGCTTTACATTCCTTCTGGATTACGAGTCTAATTTTCAGCATCTGGCATGAGTTGACAAAATCCTGTTAATGTTCTTCACCTCACATTTCCCTTGCCAGATAAACGAGGGCATTATCACTGTTTAATGTAAGTTTTAATTGAGTACTGTCACTGATGGTAAGAAAGTGTGGAAATGATAGTTTTCACATCAAACAAAGCAGGTAATTAACAGCTATTCTGGCACTTTCCCTTATCTGTGGAATACATGGCACTATTAAATTCTTTCAATGCCAAGCTGTGCTACAGTAAAGGAGAACTGACAAAGTTTAAAGCAGCCCTGAATTGCATGGTTTCCATTACAATTAGACATGCAAATACTAGAAATTGTGGAAAAGAGCAATTTGAAAAATAATTAGTCAGAATGCAGGAAATAAGCAATGTTCAGTCATTCTGGCATTTCATTATCACTCTAATAAATCCAATGTAATACCACAGGCAAGAGGAAATAATTTCTGCAAAATATTTTCGTGCCTTTTAGCATTGTTCTTGCCTGCTTCCACACTCCCCCTGAACTCAAGACCAAGATTGTGAACTTAATATGGAGAAATTATCCACACATATCCATACACTGAAATTGGGAAAGGTTGATATGCTATGCTGCTGCATTAGACATCTAATTGGAATCAAAATTAAAGTTCAACTTGAAAAGCAGCTAAATATATAACCATATAACAATTACAGCACGGAAACAGGCCATCTCGGCCCTACAAGTCCGCGCCGAACAATTTTTTTTTCCCTTAGTCCCACCTGCCTGCACTCATACCATAACCCTCTATTCCCTTCTCATCCATATGCCTATCCAATTTATTTTTAAATGATACCAACGAACCTGCCGCCACCACTTCCACTGGAAGCTCATTCCACACCGCTACCACTCTCTGAGTAAAGAATATATATCCACCACTGGACACAATGACAATTGAAGGTGTGACAACGAAGCAGAAATTTAACTGATAGTTCATTCACGTGACTTGTGTAATAATTAAAATAGCACTTGATTTTAAGAGAACCCATGCTGAATTAAATCAATTTTGCTTTGTGTCCTCATGTACAGCAGGAAATGCCTACAGGTTAAGTTTTCATATATAAAAATAGCCGTAATTCCACAGTAAATTCAGATTAAATTAACTCAGTCTTTAATAAATTTAATGTGAATGTTGATGGGGAGGAGTTAAATTGCCTGGAGTGGGTTAGAATTTGGACAGGGGATAGTGCAGAACAAATAATGATTTTATTTTTGATGAGTTGAATGCAAGAGTCTAAAATGAAATAAATGTGATTAATCATTACTCAGCTCACATCTCAAGGTTAAAAACATAAGATAATAGCAATTGAGCTTTGCTTGACATTAAATTGAAAAGTTCAGCTGTGGTCTACATAGGAATTTGAACCATATCAATGAATTCTGTTTAATGAAGCGTATTAGTTGCAACAAATATTTAATACTGGACAATAAATATCAATATTCCCCAATTTAATATATTCTGTACGAGTATCATGGCGTAATTTGGTTTGCAACTTCTGTAAAAATGTTCTGTAAATGGTAGATTAGGGGCTTTGAAGTGGCTAAGACAACAGAGCTCCAATTAGCTCCAAGTAGGCTTTGAACGTGTGGAAGTCAAACAGTGCAAATTGTTGGAGGAACTCAGTGGGTCAGGTGGCACAATGGGCCTGAACAATCTTTTTTTTTCAGTTAACTGGGAATAGATCATTTGCATGGCTTTATTTTGCATCTAACATCGATGTGAATGACATTCCATTTACAATTGTATTAAAAAGACAAAATGTTTGAAAATCTATCTCCAAATTAAATTCATTTAATCCAACCTTCAGTTTCCAAGTTCTCACATGGTACAGAAAATTAAGCGCCAGCTGTCTGAAAGTCAAATAGATCTAATCTATTTGCAGCTTTTCTGTCAGAAAATTCAGTAACTGACGTATTGAATATGTCAAACATTAAAGTACGATGAGAAATTGGCTCTAAAAGATATACATAAACTAAGAATACAGCAAAAGTAAACAGGAATATAGAAAGTTAATTGATCTGAAATGTCAATTTCTCTCCATGTTATATGATTTGCTGAGCAAATGTAACATTTTCTGGTTTGCTTGTGTTTTTGGCAAAACAAAATGCTCCTTTTCCATCCCGTCCTGAAACGTCGTCCATCCATGGTCTCCAGGGATGCCAAAATGTTCTATAAATGGTAGATTAGGGGGTTAGAAGTGGCAAAGAGGATGTTCCCTGACCTGCTGAGTTACTCCAGCACTATGTGTCTTCTTTATGCTAATTTTCTGAGTTTGTTTCAAGACACAGGGTCCTTGCACAGGCATCTAGCCTGCAGTTGGTGCTTGCCATTCTATTTATACCAGACCTTCATGCTTCACATTTCTTTTGATGCTACTTTAATAGAATGAGATAAGGCAAAATGGCGTATTCATTAGGCGGGCAATACAGTGGCACAAAGGTTAAGGGCAATGGTAATGTTCAATGCTATTGTTAGCATACTGCAAACCTATCTCCACAGGTCTCCACAGGTTCCATTTCTCAGTTATTTTCCCTGAAAATGTGACCATGCTCACCATCTGTACCTCCGTCACAGAAAGGTAGTAATGTCATTAGTTGTTTAGACAATACCTCCAAGTCACGTCATTAATTATCTACGTCATGGTCTTTTTATGAACGGCAATATAATTAATATTTTCTGTACTGCTCACATCTTTAAAACAGAAGATTTAATTTGAAATATAATCTTCAATTTTGATGCAGCACTTCTGCAGCTCTAGAATGTTACATGCTGTTCATACTTTAAAGTTATATTGCTTTTATCTGCCTTTATTTCAAATTAATTTTCACCTTTAGGGAGTTTGGAATGCCCAGTCTGATGAATTATGTGTTGGTTTCTTTTGCTAAATTAAAAAAACTATCAACAAGATACTTTCCCCTTTCCATTCTCTATATTTACGTGTCTGTATTTACCGTGAAGGTGGTCATGGAAGCTAGTGAGTTCAGGTGGAGAATGGGGAGATATTCTGAAGATGTTGGCTGTCTTGAATTGTATAAAGGTAGATAAAGCCCTGGGGCCTAACCAGGTGTGTGGTGGGGCACTGTGGGACGCCAGGGAGGAGTTCGCTGGGGCTCAGGCAGAGATTTTTGCATTTTCGTCAGGCATGAGTGAGGTACCAGGAGACTGGATGATGGCTAATGATATGCCTTTGAGAAGGACTGTAAGGACAAGCCAAGGCAAGTAACACAGTGGAGGGGATGCTGGGGGTCAGGATTTATTTTATTGGGAAAGGCTAGGACTGATTAGAGATAATCAGGATCTCTTTGTTCATTGAAGATCATGTCTCACAAATTTGACTGAGTTTTTTTGAGGAGGTCACCATGAGGAGGTCACCATGAGGCTTGATGATGGCAGGGCAGTGCATGCTGTCCATATGGACTGCATTGCCTTTCACATGATAGGCTGTTTTGGAATGTAAGATCACATGGGATCAAGGGTGAGGTAGCAAATTGGATGAAAAATTTGTTTGATGAGACAAATTGTGGTAGTGGAGGATTATTTTTCAGATTGGAGACCTGTAACCAGAAATGTTGCACAAGGTATGGTCCTGAATCATTATTGATTGCCACATACATTCATGAATGGAAAAGAGTATAAGTGGCGTGTTTAGTAAGTTTTTAGATGACACAAGAATTGGTGGTGTAGTGGACAGTGAAGAAGGTCGTCTAAAGTCATAACAGGATCTGGATTGCCTGTGACAGTGGGCAAGTTAATGGCTGATGGAATTCAATTCAGGTGACAGTGAATGATGCATTTTGGGAAGTTAAACCAGTCCAGGACATCCATATGAATGAACAGGGCCTTGGGGAGTACTACTGCAGAACAAGACCTTGGGGTACAAGTACATAGTTTCCTGAAAGAGTTGACACAGGTAGATACCATGAAAAAGGTATGTTTGCCTTCACTTACCAAGGCGTTGAGTCTAAGAGTTGGGACATTGAGTTACAAATGTACAAATCTTTGATTCGGCCACACTAGCAGTACTGTATGCAGTTGTCAGTCATGCAATAAAATGGATGTATTTAAACTAGAGAGGGTGCAGAAAGATTCTGAGGAATGTTGCCCGGATTGGATGGTTTGAGTTAGCTGGTTGGATCTCCAGGAGTCGGATATAAACAGGTTAGTCACAGACTTTTTCCTCTGTTTAGGAGAGGCTGAAACCACAGGTCATAGGTTTAACCGAGAGGTGTAAGATTTTTGGGGTTTCTGAGGGGCAAGTTTTTCACACAGAGGATATATGGAACAAGCCGTCAGATGAGTAGTTGAGGCAAGTACAATTATAACATTTAAAATAAATTTGTGCAGGAACTGGGATAGGAAAGGTTTCGAGGGATACAGGCCAAACACAGGCAAATTGATGGCGTAAACAGGCATGTTGGTCGGCGTGAATAAGTTGTGCGCAAAGGTCTCTTTTTGTGCTGTCCACTGACACGAATCATTCTATATCAAACATATACTGTCCACTCATGTTTCAGTCAGCTCTCTCACCATTCTTTACATTGAGTTTAAACGTTGGCAGTTTCTGACAAGTCTTCAGGCACAAATAACACTGAGGTAGCTAAAAGAGGTTACTTAACTGAAACATCTGTTTTGCTTGCACTTACACCAGATGTAATCTCTGTAAAGGAGGTGAATTCCACAATGGGAACAACTGACAAAAAGTTAATTAAGGGGCTCTCTGTCACTTACACTGTCTGTTCTCATTAAAGGGCCTGCATGTAATTTTCGTAGTGAACACTTGCCTTCACTTTTTCTTCTAATTGTGGCTGGCTTATAATAGCACACACATTGTTCAGGTGATTTCAAGCTTATTTAATGGTGACAAAACTAAGCTGAAAATCCTGTTGGAGCTGTACACAGGTAATCATCAAAAGTCTTTCTGGGGCAGTCTGGCAAGAATTCAATATTCAACTCACTTAGTCCATAAATTTGAGGATTTTGCATAAAATTGCTGTGCTCTCCAGATCATTATTGTAAGCTTATATGTCAAGGATAAAGGGAGTGCATGGTCTTCATGAGCAGTATACGAGAACCCCTTGGTTGGGGCAAACAATGGGAGAGATCTGAGATGAGTCAAGGCATAACCTAGTAAACACTGAAAGCCAATTACACCGTCTCAAAAGGTAAGAAAGCATAGGAATAAAATTAAAGAAGAAAATAAGAAAACAATGAAAGAGGTTGTGGAAAATATTGGCAAGCAAATTCAAAGAAAACCCACAGATGTTTTATAAGTACATAAAGAACAAGAGGGTAACGAGGGAAAAAGTAGACCTATTAGGCCTCCACAACCCTCATCACTCACCCCAACATATCCATCTGAGCCATAATTACCCCTGTTCCCTCTTTGTCCAAGCTTCCACTTGGCTTCCTGACACTACTAATTGAAGCAACCGATCCTCCCCCATCCTCGACACATCAGGCCACTCTTTCACACCATCCCAGAACACTGCCAATACTCAGTGTCTAAACTTTCCCCAATCTTCACAGATATCCTCAATCTCCTCTCCTCCAATCCATACCCAACTACTCTGCTAGATCCTCAGTCACGGAGCTCTTCAATACACACTTTCTTTTCAATTTTTATTAATGGTTTTAAAACAGTTGGTAAAAGGATTGGACATATCTCCATGATAACTACTCAGATCAATTCCACCCTTGGAAATCCTCGGTATTTGAATACAATATTTCATTGAAAGGTCCAAGTAAGATCTGGTGCCTCTGAAAAATGTGCGAGAAAGCTTTTTGCTGACATGCATATCTTAACTCCTCTCCCATTGTCCACATTCATCAGGAGTGGTCAATCATTGCTATAATTACATCAATAGTACCAGGTTGCTCAAGTATGTTCAAGGTATACAGTTTAGTCTCCAGATGTTATTACAATCTCTAAAATGATAATACAGCAACACGACAGTGCAACACGTTCATAATTCTAATGAGATTGAACCTTAAAATAATAATTTTCAAGCACTAATTTACATCAGCATGGGAGAAAATAGGGATTGCACACTTTGGTGAACATGTGCCAAAAGTTACCAAAAAAAATTGGGCGTGTTGACATATACCATGCATGTATGTGTTTGGTTCCATTTAATAATGGACTAGACTAGGTGCGAACCCATTGGGCCCATCCTCCAAGGCAATATTCCACCACTGACCCATAGCCCCCAACTGCGCAGGCGCGGCTGAGGGGTTTCCGTTGTGACGCCAGAGATCCCCATTGTGACGCGAATCATGGCAACCCTCCATCAATTGCTCCTCGCCATCCCTCTTCCTACCCCATTCTCCTCCATTACCCCTCCTCCTCACCCTCCCTCTTCTTTCCCCTCTCCTCCTCCCCGAAGGAGCGAAGGGGGAGGGAGGAGAAGGGGGGGAGAGAGAGAAGGGGGGGGGGAAGGGGGGGGGGGGGGAAGGGGGGAGAGAGGGGGGGGAGAGAAGGGGGGGGGAAGAGAAGGGGGGGAGAGAGAAGGGGGGAAGAGAGAAGGGGGGAAGAGAGAAGGGGGGAAGAGAGAAGGGGGAAGAGAGAAGGGGGGAAGAGAGAAGGGGGGGAAGAGAGAAGGGGGAAGAGAGAAGGGGGGAAGAGAGAAGGGGGGAAGAGAGAAGGGGGAAGAGAGAAGGGGGGAAGAGAGAAGGGGGGAAGAGAGAAGGGGGGAGAGAGAAGGGGGAAGAGAGAAGGGGGAAGAGAGAAGGGGGAAGAGAAGGGGGGAAGAGAAGGGGGGGAAGAGAAGGGGGGGAAGAGAAGGGGGGGAACAGAAGGGGGGGAAAGAGAAGGGGGTGGAAAAAGAGAAGGGGGGGAAGAGAAGGGGGGGGGAAAAGAGAAGGGGGGGGGAAGAGAAGGGGGGGAAGAGAAGGGGGGGAAAGAGAATGGGGGGGGGAGAGAAGGGTGGCAGGGAGAAGGGGGGTGGTGAAGAGAGGGGGAGTTGTTGCAGTATAATGTGGATAAATGTGAGGTTATCCACTTTGGTGGCAAAAACAGGAAAGTAGATTATTATCTGAATGGTGGCCGATTAGGAAAGGGGGAGATGCAACGAGACCTGGGTGTCATGGTACACCAGTCATTAAAAGTAGGCATGCAGGTGCAACAGGCAGTGAAGAAGGCGAATGGTATGTTAGCATTCATAGCAAAAGGATTTGAGTATAGGAGCAGGGAGGTTCTACTGCAGTTGTACAAGGGTCTTGGTGAGACCACCCCTGGAGTATTGCGTACAGTTTTGGTCTTCTAATCTGAGGAAAGACATTCTTGCCATAGAGGGAGTACAGAGAAGGTTCACCAGACTGATTCCTGGGATGTCAGGACTTTCATATGAAGAAAGACTGGATAGACTCGGTTTGTACTCGCTAGAATTTAGAAGATTGAGGGGGGATCTTATAGAAACTCACAAAATTCTTAAGGGGTTGGACAGGCTAGATGCAGGAAGATTGTTCCCGATGTTGGGGAAGTCCAGAACAAGGGGTCACAGTTTAAGGATAAGGGGGAAATCTTTTAGGACCGAGATGAGGAAACCTTTTTTCACACAGAGAGTGGTGAATCTCTGGAATTCTCTCCCGCAGAAAGTAGTTGAGGCCAGTTCATTGGCTATATTTAAGAGGGAGTTAGATGTGGCCCTTGTGGCTAAAGGGATCAGGGGGTATGGAGAGAAGGCAGGTACAGGATACTGAGTTGGATGATCAGCTATGATCATATTGAATGGCGGTGCAGGCTCGAAGGGCCGAATGGCCTACTCCTGCACCTATTTTCTATGTTTCTATGTTACCGAACTGAACTCACTGTGGAATGAATCCATTAACGGAGCCACTCTGCTGCTGGATTGTAAGTTGGCCCTGCCTTCCCTCTGGAAACCTCCTCGTCCCCATCAGATGCCGAGTTCCCAGAGCCCTGGTTAAACGCGGGGGCCACTCACGGTTAAGTCTGTGAAAGCGGCCCCATCAGAGACTGTGAGCAGCAGCAGGTTTCACTATAGGAAGGACCATTGCGCCTTTACGTCACCCGCCTGTCGCCTTATCTCTTCTCCCCTGAAGCAGGTCAGTCGGGCACAGTTGCAAGAAGCTGAAAACTAAATATTGCAGCGGGAAAACTGTGGCTGCGGTTCTGGCAACAGCCGGCGTTCTGTTCTGTCTGGGGGGAGAGGGCGAGTGGGGGTGAAGGGGGGGAGAGGAGGGGGAGAGGATGGGGAGAGGTGAAGTGGGGGGGGGGGGGGGGGGGGGGGGATTGGAGCGTGCGGGCAGGCGGGCGGGCTGGAGTCCAGCAGCGGGAGCCGTGGCGCGAGCGTACTTGGAGGCATACTTGAGGCAGGTGGGCCTGGATTGGTCGGCATGTGTGCATTGTGACGTCGCCTCTGGTAAGTGCCGTTTAGATCTTAAAAATTGAGTGAGTGGGGGAGGGGAGGGGGGTGTTGTTGCCGAAATGAACTCACTGTGGAATGAAGTCAGTGAAAGCGCCAGTTAGAGTGTGAGGCCTCGCATCCTCCTGAGATGCTGGCTCTGTCGTGCTGGCTGTTCCCCGCTGCTGGAAAAGCAGCGGTTGAAGATTCGAACTTCGGCACTTGTGAGACGCCGGCTCCGTCGCGCTGTCAGTTGAAGATGCGATGGTTGGCTTGAGGCAGTGTGACAGAGCCGGGCCGGGCACCAGCGGTAGGGGAAAATGTCTGCGTTTTTGGAGCAGAGGCGGACGTCAGCAGCCATTAGGGTCGCTGGCCAGCAGGAGGCAACAACATGAGTGAGTGGGGGGTGGGGGGTGGAGGATTTTATTAAAAAACGGGTACATTAAAAAGTCAAAATGTTTTGAGGAGTGCATAATTGAATGTAAAAGTGAATGAGCTAGCGAAATGGAAAAAATGACGGAGTTTCATGACGGAGCGCTGGCGGACCAAGGAATCAAAGGCCGAATCTGACATACACCCCCACACACAGAGTTTTAATAGTATATAGATAGATATGATATAATATGACTAGACCAAGTGCAGAGAGAAAGGGAGGGAGGGAGAGGGGGAGGGGGAGGGGGAGGAGAGGATTTCACTGGGAAATGATCACCAGCATGAGCTGCACCAGGTTTACAATAATTTTTGCACAATTTCTGCAAAAAGAACATATGTAAATCCAGTCAATTTCCAGGTCAGTATGTGTTTGTGTAATTCCCAATAGATTTAATTAGTGCATTTTTCACAATTTCAGTCTTTCTTTAGTCATTCCTGTCTTGATTTATATATTTTAACATTCCTTTCTGTTTCTCATAAGAATAAATAAATGTTGATGACTCCAAGACTTTGGGCCAGTATAAAACTAGTATTATTGACTTTTTATTCACTCTGCGTTTACCTATTTTCCTACCTTCTTCACTAAATTAGTTGCTCTTTCCTTTCTACCTGCATTTCCTTCTTGTCTTCCTGAATTTTAAAGTCATAATTTTGATAAGGCTGAATGCTGTTAAAATATAAAAAATATGTACTGTAGATTCTTGGGCTCGGTTACAATTTATATTTAGTCTCAAAGCAGGCTTTTCTCCAGAGATTGATACAGAAAGACAAGCCCAGACTTGCCCCAGACAATGACTTATGAGCTCAAATGACTGTATTGAACTAGCCAGACTTGCCTCCGGTTAACATATATTGAGAAAATGACCGATGACTTTGAAATGTGTCTACCAATTGATGAGAGAGGAAGCTTAGATTAATCCCAGTGAGGGGTATTGAGGCAATGTCCGATGCCTTTGAGGGGTGCAGTGACAGGATGCCTTTGATACGCAACTGCCTTGTACCACATGACAGGAGGCCTTTGATGCGACTGATGATTGACAAGAGACAAGCTCAAACGCATTCTGTAGTAATGTGTATTTACTGTACCTCTGACCATGACTAATGTCTTTGGAATGTGCTTAGGTGACAAAAGAACAGTATAAAATACATGTAATTCTGTGTTCAGAGAAGTGGAGTACGGAGAGCCAAGTGTCCATGTTGCTCACTTGGCTGGGGTTATCCTTGCCACTTCCATCGGCCGATAATTAGTAAAGTTTTGAATTGGTCTGGTCTACCAAACCGCTTTGTGAGTTGTCTCTTTATTAAGAGGTGAACCTGTTTGTTTAATTATAAGTTAACCTTTTTCATTGGCGTAGTCGGCAGGCCTTTGAATTTGTCATCAAAGCTAGGCACTTAGTCCATCAAATTTTATTGCAAGTTTGGTTTTTCTGCAAACTTGAGAAGATAAGAACAGAAGTAGACTACTCAGACCCCGAACCCAAATAACCTTCAATAGATTCACATACCTCTGTTCAGTTTCCCATTATCCTGAATTCCTCAATCTTTCTAACAGCTAGCTTCCTCCTCTTTAAATACCTCCAAAGTTCTACCTTTCATACCACTCTGAAGCAGTGAATCCCAAAGATTCCCCACACTCTGCGAGAAGTTGTTCCTGCACAGATTCTGTATATGTATGCACTCAAGCATAGAGTTTATGGGACACACATTCACCTTCCATTCACTGGGGCCTTGGTTCCTTTATCTTCTCACAATTACTGGGTTCACGATAAAGTTTATTAACATATGATGTACTAAATAATTAAGTGTGTTGGGTATCCATAGAAATAACCCATTCGCTCTGAAAACTGCCAGTCCTGGCCAGGGAGGATTATCAGAAGCTTACTGATAAAGTACAACAATATTGTGCTTTCCCATCACAATATCCAATTGTTTATTCTTTTCCAAGCCAGTAGGGATTACCTCGTGTGATTGCCTGATATTTGGCAGATACCATTTTGCTTTCTGTTACGATATGGTTGGCAGACGTGCTGTTTTCAAAAAGCTTGTAAGCAGTAAATAAAAATGACAAAGGATCAAACTCATCCTCCTGCTTTTAATACAATGTAGCATGTTGGTGAAGAGGAAAAATGTTCCCAAACCTAGATGAACATCACGTTAAGTAGGACCATAGAGAAATTACAAATAAAAATTGAGGTCCAACAACTGTGTGAATAGGAAAGAATAAAAATGAGAAAACTGCAGCGACAATAGGCTTGATTGCAGCATTGTATTCACAAACCAAAACATGGGATCAATATTTGTTGCAGGAAATAACTAGTACAATGGAAAATGACACAATCTATCTTGATCAGTATATGTAGGAAAGAACTTCAGATGCTGGTGAAGGGCCTCAACCCGAATCATCACCCATTCTTTCCCTCCAGAGATGCTGCCTGTCCTGCTGAGTTACTCCAGCATTTTGTGTCTATCCATCTTGATCAGTGTTGTGGAAGCTCTTACATATAGCGTAATGAGAAATCAGTGATCCCAGCAAAACCCAGTCATAGAATGTTTGAGGAATTGGTGTTGTTGAAAAAACAGTTTAATCCATAGCCTAGCAAGATTGCCCGAAGGTCTAACATTTAATTCACAACCAAACTTTTAAAGATAACACAGAACAAATTAATGTACATGATCTATAGTTGATTTTCAACCTTTGAAAGAAGTGGAATAATCAAGTAATACTTCCAAAGTTTGAAATTAGACTCCATGGAACAGTGTGCATGGGGACATTTTTTTTTAAACATATTATTCTGAAGCAAAAAAAAAAAAAAAAAGCTCTCATGATGAGGTAGGGACAGGGGGGTGGAGGAAGCACATGTTTCCTGAATGTGGGTTCCAGCAAGAAAAGGCTCTCATGGTTTAAAAGTCCACATTGCCAGGGCTGCATGAAAAAGTATAAGGCTGAGCAAACAAAATGAAAGCAAGAAACCAAAGCGCACTAAAAATTTCCAATGTTACCACATTTTGCCCACTTAGAAGAAGCAGGAACCATAGAGGAGATGCTCATAATGTTAGATGTAAAGGTGGCTTATTTAACAAAATTAGAAACGCTGGCTGTTGTCATAAATATATAGGTGAAAGCACAAAGTTGCTGACAGACAGGGGAATACCAAAAAACAGATTAAAAAATAAACATTAGTGGATGGTAGAGACCTTGGATCAAACCTGTGGGGAAGAGGCTGCCCGAATAAATCCTCCAAGATTGAAGGCACATTTATCATGTTAAGACAGATGAGTCATGGGACATTACAGCAGATGCTGGGGCATATAGAGGTTTTCAATGAAGAATTGAGTACACTGAAAGTCATGCAATCCAAAAATCATCCTGATCCCAATTTCTCACCAATGTTCTTCAAGCAAAAGTTAGTACTTGGTGTAACCCCATGCCTGCGGACATGAGGCACAAACGCAACTCGCTGACCAGGTAATGAGGGTAGAGAGTGACCTCCCGGACTCCATGGTCATTGTTTTGGGGGACTTTAACAAAGCTAACCTCAGCCGTGACCTTTCAGAGTACAGACTTCAGGTTACCTGCCCCACCCAGAGGGGAGAGAACACTTGACCACTGTTACACGTCAATCAAGAACGCACATCGCTCTGTTCCCCGGGCGGGTCTGGGTCTCTCTGATCATTGTCTAATTCACCTTATTCCGACCCACATGCAGAAACTAAAATCTGCTAAGCCTGTGGTCAGAACAACGAAAAGATGAACAAGCGAGGGCATTGAGAACCTACAATCCTGCGTTGACTGCACAAAATTGGAATGTGTTCAGGGAAGCAACCGCAAGCCTCGATGAGTATACAGGCACTGTATCATCATATATCAGCTTTTGTGAGGACAGTTGCATTCCAACTAGGACCCGGACCAGGTTCAACAACGACAAGGTACACAAAAATGCTGGAGAAACTCAGCGGGTGCAGCAGCATCTATGGAGCGAAGGAAATAGGCAACGTTTCAGGCCGAAACCCTTCTTCAGACTTGTTGAAGCATTACTTACAACAAGCCCTGGTTTACTGCAGAACTCAGTCAGTTTTGACAGTCTAAAGAGTAAGCCTACAGGAGCAGGGATGCAGACCTCTACAGGCAGGCAAAGTACAAGCTGAGAAGAGGAATCAAGCACCCCTCTCCAATCGCCACTTAACACCCAATTACAGCCTGACTGCAAAAGACTGCGGCTTTGTCCACTAGCCACCCCCTGCGTGCTGCACAACATCGCCTCTCCATCATCAACAATAAAAATAGAGGAGGTGGAAGGCTGTTCAGAAGACAGAAAAAACGGAAACTTCCAGGACCGGACAATGTTTCCCCCTCGACTGTCAAGCTCTGTGCCGAACAACTACACAGACATTTTCAACCAGTCCCTTCAAACCTGTACTGTCTCTGCCTGCTTCAAAGTCTCCACTATTGTCCCTGTACCCAACAAGGCAAGGATTACTGGTCTTAATGATTACAGGCCTGTCACACTGACCTCTGTGGTCATGAAGACCCTTGAAAGGCTTGTGCTGGCCAAGCTAGAAAATATCACACCTGTAGTTTGCATATCGGGCCAATAGATCTGTGGATGAACCTGGGCCTGCACTTCATCCTCCAGCACCTAGACCGCCAGGGGACCTATGCGAGGATTTTGTTTGTTGATTTTAGCTCTGTATTCAACACCGTTGTGCCAGAGCTACTACACTCCAAACTTTCCAAGTTGACTGTGCCTGAACCCCTCTGTCGGTGGATCACCAGCTTCCTGACAGACAGGAAGCAGCATGCGAGGCTGGGAAAGCACATCTCGGACCCGCAGACCCTCAGCATAGGAGCACCGCAAGGCTACCTACTCTCCCCTCTCCTCTACTCTCTCTACACCAATGACTACACCTCCAATGACTCCTCTGTCAAGCATCTCAAGTTTGCGGATGACACAACCCTGACTGGAATGATCCAGGATGGGGAGGAATCTACTTACAGACAGAAAGTGACACAGCTGGCGTCCTGGTGCCATCGCAACAACCTGGAGCTCAATGCTCTTAAGACAGTGGAATTGATTATCGACTTTAGGAGGGCTCCCCCTCCCCTCACCCTCTTACCATCAACAACACCACAATCACATCTGTGGAGTATTTTAAGTTCCTGGGAACCATAATCTCCAAGGACCTTAAATGGGGGACCACCATCGACTCCACAGTCTTCTTCTTCTTGCGTATGGCGTGCACAGCCTAAAGTTGTAGGACAACTTGTTCTATTTGATCTTATTTGACTGTGCACACCGGGTTGATTGCATTTGTCGAAACAGGGCGGACCACGTGAAGGTTGCAATCTCCCACCCCGACTCCACAGTCAAAAAGGCACAACAGAGTATATACTTCCTGCGGCAGCTGAGGAAGCACAATATGCAACAGGCAATGATGGTCCAATTCTATACGGCCATCGTAGAGTTTGTCCTCACCTTCTCCATCATGGTTTAGTTTGGCTCAGCCACCAAACATGACACCCGGAGGTTGCAGCGAATCGTCCGATCAGTTGAGAAGGTTATTGGCTGCAACCTTCCCTCCATTGACAAACTGTACACTGCAAGGGCCAGGAAGCGAGAAGGTAATAACATGTCTGACCCCTCTCACCCTGGCCACAAACTCTTTAAATCCCTCTGGAAGGCGACTCCGGATTGTCAAAGCTGCCACAGCCAGACAAAAACAGCTTTTTTCCACGAATAGTACCTCTACTCAATTACCAAAAATCTGTAGCCTCCTTTAGCTCTGGTATTTTATTTAATTCACATGTTTAATCGATAATGTTTTATTATTAATGTTTAATGTTTTATGTATCATTCCTAACTGTCACTGTATGTCGTTGTCACTTGCGGGCGGAACACCAAGGCAAATTCCTTGTATGTGAATACTTGGCCAATAAACTTATTCATAAAAAAACGTTATAATGAAATCAAATTTGGAGGCAGAAATTGCTAGTCTGCTGATGTGTTGATGTAATGCTTCACTACTTAATAGATAAATAACTTTATCTTGTATTCACGTCACCATAATGTTGATGCTGTGATGTTGAATCAAATATAATATAGTTCTGTAAAGCCAGTAGTATGTCCCATTCGAAAAGTCGATGTCCAGACGGCTGAGCATGGCAGAATGAAAATCAGCTGGATAGAGAAAGTTGAGCTGCGCCATTTGCACAGACCACAAACCACAAACTTTCCTGTTGCATGATCTGAAGCCAGAGCCTCAGATAATTTGCCCAAGAGTTCAAAGAAGCAGTCTGAATGAGAGAGCAAATAAATATGCGACATTTATCAAAGCAGGAAAATACCTGGGAAACATAGCTTTTTAAATAGTCTTCTGGTGCCAGAAACAAATACTGGTAAAGGAATACAGGCCCAGATGCTAATAATGGATCATCAAAGACTCTGCAAAGCAGACAATGAACAGCACAAGATCTTGTACAGCAAGTGGAAGCTGGACACTCTCCCAAAAAAGATTTTGTTGAAAATTGCGCGATCTTTTTTTCTAAACTGTACTACAAGATTGTGACTGATGAGCCTGTCCCACTTTGACGACTTTTTAGGCGACTCCAGGAGACTATGCAGTCGCCACATGGTCGCCACATGTTCACGGGTGGTTGTCGGGGAGTCGCCTTCATGGTCATGAGGAGTTCCCGCGTTCTGCGAACTAGTCGCAGCCTCATTATGGTCGCCGCAAATTTTTCAGCATGTTGAAAAATTAGCGGCGACTAGAATGAAGCCGCCATGGAGAGTAGCGAGAATTCTCGTGCCGTAGGTTGGTTGCCAGGAGGTCCTAGTTGGTTGCCAGGAGGTCCTTGTGGATTGCCAGGAGGTCGAAGGTTCTTGTAGGTTGTAGTCGGCGGTGAATTTCATTGGTTCATTGGGGAAAGAAAACATAAGCAGTAGTTTTCAGAACCAAGGATAACTGACCGGTAATGTTAAACATTCACCGAGCTTCCAAGCTGTGTAGCTCTGGCTACTTAAAACTTGTCTGGCTTCTTAAAAGTTGTCTCCACTCCTTCTCCCCCCTTTTCTCCCCCCCCTCTTTTAAAGAAATTACCGTACATTGTGCTTTAGCCGTTTTAATTACAGCGCCAACCTTCCTGTTCATCATGGTGTGTGTCTGTATGACCTTGGCTTTGCACCGTGTGAATTTCACTCAGGCAGTGCTCCCCCCGCTTGCCCTGTCCCCCGCCTGCATAACTGGCTGGTGAAGAAAGGGGGGGGGGGGGGGAGGCGGGCCGCCTGCATTGGTGAAGGAAGGGGAGGGGAGGTTTGGGGGGGGGGGGGGGGCGCGTGTGTGTGCGTGTGTGTGTGTGCGCGTGTGTGTGCGTGCGCGTGCCTTCCATTCCACTCTGACAGTCACCGTTCCAGTTACCAGTTTTTCAGTTGCCGGCAGTCGCCTGAAAAATCGCATAAGTGGGACAGGCCCATAAAGAAAGGGGGGCTGGGGAGCATGGGAAGAGTAATGCAATGATGTCTAATAGTCAGTTCTCCTGCTAGCCAATGGGGTCATTGTGCATTAGGGATTATACAGTGTGACTGCCTGATCTTTTGACATGCCATTTTGTTCACTGTTAGGATTGCAGTTGGCAGACATGTTCTGGCTCAGTAGACTTGCAAGCTACAAATAAAACTGTCAAAAGGTTAAAACTCATCCTCCTCCTTTTGTTATATTACATTGTTCTCCTGAAATTTTGTATTGCATTGCTACACACAATTACTTATCGCGCTGCACAAACATTTAGCAGTTTGTTGAATTCTCAATATTTCAGGAGTTTTCTCCACAGATTCAACGTACCTCAGACGTTCCTCACTAAGTGGTTCTTTGGCTCTTTAATAATTGCTATCCTTCAAGACAAAAATACCAATTTTGCTTGTTACTCTATATATAATGTATTTCAGACAAATTCACTTGGAATGGAATGGTTGGAAAAGTGGTAAGAAATTTGCTAGCATCAAAGGAAGCAGACCTGGGGGAAATTATGCAATCTGCAAAGGAAATGAGTAAACATGCAAATACAGGAAGCAACTGCAGTCTTAACAGAGCAAAAAGGGAAATGGGATATAGGGGAATGGAACCAATGAAGTGTTTAACCACGTGACCAGGGTTAAAAAGCCTACAATCCATTCCAATATAAAAAAAAAAAAACTATTGAAATTCAGCAGTCTTAAACACTTCCTTAAAAACCAAAACCAAGTGCAGGTTCTTTGCCCCAAAATCCATTGACCTCACGAGGATCAACATATCCAATGATCTTAGCTCTGACTATAATACATAATATTTGTGTATCACAAATTACACAACCTCCAAAAAAAGTGTGCTCATCACAGTCAAATGTGACCAACATCATCCTGAGACTATGACTCCTGGTTCTTGACTTACCAGTCAATTCATCTCCCAATCTAATACCTGAATATTTTAATTTAATGTGAAATAGAAATGAGACAGTAAGAATTTTCTCAATGACAGGCAGCCATAGTTGGATATTTTTCAGTTTACCATGGTGCTCACAATGGTCTGGCATAGGTACAAAACTATTCAAATTTTATATATTAATTTTACTCAGATAGAGAGTTGTTATTAGACTGGATATAATCAAAATATATTAGCTAGTGGTGAGGATAATTGTAATCTTCAGGATGACAGACAGAATAACGAAATGGACAGAGGTGCAGAGACATATGCATTAATGCACAACTGGGAAATTAATTTGGAACAATAGTAAAAGCAAGAATCGACCATTTGGTCCCTTGAGGATGCTCTGCCACACTTAGCTGATCTTTTATCCACGTTTTCCTGCTCTATAGCCATATCCTTGATTTTTGTAACATCCAGGAATCTACCGTTCTCCCTTGAATGAATTCAACGATGAACCCTAGAGATTTGTAAACATTCATTAACTTCTTGAGGAAGAAATTTCTCCTTAACTAAGCCCTAAATAGCCTCCCAATGATACTAAGACTATGATCCTGGTTCTAGACTCCAGGGCAAGGGGAAACATCTTAGCTACATCCAGCATGTTGAGCTCTATAACCACGTTTAAGTTCCAATGAAGTCTCTTTTCATTGTTTTAAACTGTAAATAATGTGAGCCCACTCTATCCAGTTTCTCCTCACATGGCAAACATACCATCCCACGATCCAGTCTTGTAAATCTTTGCTGAACTCCCTCAATGACAAGCCCATTAATTAAGGCAAGCAGACCAAAACAATACATAATACTTCACAGTGCTCTCATCAACCCTGCCTAATTATGAATTGCAAATGCAATTTGCATTAATTCCTAGGTCACTTCAAACGTCAAGATTAAAAAGTACCATTTAAAAGTACATTGCTATTTTGTTTTGTGTGCTAAAGTGGATAGCTTGATATTTTTCCATATTATATTGCTTCTGGCATGTTCTTGCCCACTAACTCAGATTCATCCTTCTGGGTTTTTACAATCTCCTTCCAATTCACTGTTGCATACACTTTGATATTATAAATAGCAACAATTTTTAAAGTGCAGAAAATAGTGGGGCCATGGGCCTTTGTCCAACATGACTGTTCATTCAAATAGTGACAAGCAAAATGGAGCAATTGTTCACCAAAGATGCAGGTTCCTGTGACTCCATGATTTCAGACAGATTGTTACAGATCTTGAATTGAAAGTGGAAACTTTAAAAGATCCGATTCTTCCCCGTCACTCCGCACTGTTCATACCGCCCAATCGAACAGTCTGTTCCATGCCCAATTTAAGTTAACTTCCAATGATTGGCAAATACACAATTATATCACATTAGCAGTCTTTCAGCTATAACATTCCACCACATATCTTTTTTATTATTTTCTTATTTGTATTTTCTGAGCAAAAATAATGATAGATCAAGTATGGCCACAAAGTGCTGGAGTAACTCAGCGGGTCAAGCAGCATCCCTGGAGAACATGGAAGGGTGACGTTTCAGGTTTGGACCCTCCTTCAGACTGACTGTAAAGGGGGCAGGAGGAGAAGAAAACTGGAAGAGGAGAGGCTCGAAAAGTATGTGTGCTTTAATAAGTAGAGGTGGAACTTTGATCCCTTTCCAGACCAATGCATGCTTAATAGAATGCATACCTTGTGCAATCTGAGAAATTCAAACTCTTGCCTCAGTACTTATTAACCTGCCCTCTGTGGGTTCTATATTGAAAGGTGCGAGGCAGACGAGGAAGTGGTGATTAATTAAATAGTGATTGATTCAATGGCAGAAGTTTTGATCCAACAGTTAATGGAGCAACCATAACAGATAAACCAACAGACAAATGGATGGTGGAAGCCTATAACCATATAACAATTACAGCACGGAAACAGGCCATCTCGACCATTTGTGTACCTTCGATATTCCAGCATCTGCAGTTCCCTTTTGAACATCTCGACCCTTCTAGTCCGTGCCGAACACATAATCTCCCCTAGTCCCATATACCTGCGCTCAGATCATAACCCTCCATTCCTTTCCCATCCATATAACTATCCAATTTATTTTTAAATGATAAAAACGAACCTGCCTCCACCACCTTCACTGGAAGCTCATTCCACACAGCTACCACTATCTATGATTGCTTTGGGCATCATCCAAAATAAACTAAATCTTAGTTGAATATATATGCTAATCTCACCACAATGACGATTAAATAAAGAGGGTCAGGACAGGCAGCTTGATGCTTCTACAGGATTTTCAGATGAGATAGAGAGAGGAAGGCAATATTGGATGGAAAAACAATCATAACAGTGAATGGGTTCTGTTACTTTGGAAGGATCTTCAAATGAGGATATATGGGTTGAACTAAAGGACAAAAAATAGGTGTTATACAGTTTGGTATGTACAATAGATATCTAAATGGTGTCTAGTTGGGAAAAGGGGAAGTACAACGGGATCTGGGGGTCCTTGTTCATCAGTCAATGAAAGTAAGCATGCAGGTACAGCAGGCAGTGAAGAAAGCGAATGGCATGTTGGCCTTCATAACAAGAGGAATTGCGTATAGGAGCAAAAAGGTCCTTCTGCAGTTGTACAGGGCCCGAGTGAGACCACATCTGGAATATTGTGTGTAGATTTGGTCTCCGAGTTTGAGGAAGGACATTCGTGCTATTGAGGGAGTGCAGCGTAGGTTCACAAGGTTAATTCCCGGGATGGCAGGACTGTCATATGCTGAGAGAATGGAGCAGCTGGGCATGTACACTCTGGAGTTTAGAAGGATGAGAGAATATCTCATTGAAACATATAAGATTATTAAGGGTTTGGGCACGCTAGAGGCAGGAAACATGTGCCCGATGTTGGGGGAGTCCAGAACCAGGGGCCACCGTTTAAGAATAAGAGGTAAGCCATTTAGAACGGAGATGAGGAAACACTATTTCACACAGAGAGTTGTGAGTCTGTGGCATTCTCTGCCTCAGAGGGCGGTTCTCTGGATGCTTTCAAGAGAGTTAGATGGAGCT
The DNA here is from genome assembly GCF_010909765.2 of Amblyraja radiata. NCBI lineage: Eukaryota > Metazoa > Chordata > Chondrichthyes > Rajiformes > Rajidae > Amblyraja > Amblyraja radiata. The sequence goes on along the minus strand of NC_045963.1, from coordinate 44,666,468 downwards.
CTTAAAGATAGTGGAGTCAGGGGATATGGGGAGAAGACAGGAACGGGATACTGATTGTGGATGATCAGCCATGATCACATTGAATGGCGGTGCTGGCTCGAACTGGCCTACTCCTGTACCTATTGTCTATTGTCAAACACTCTGACAACTAGCAAACATGTAAATACATTTCTGACGTTTAAAAGAAATATCCTTTTTAACAGGGGATCACATTCAAAAAAAATATTAACTGGAATTTGTTATAGACATTACAGAATTATAAAATACATGCAGAAGGGCTTCCTTAGCCAAGCCCAACAAGAAGGAATTCCAGATGCAGTTTAAGGGAATTAAGCTGAGAAGATAGATGTATGAAATAGATTATTTTTTACTGTCCTTAACTTCAAAAATAGTTATACTAAGTATGTACGACAAAATAGTTGCAAAGTTATAATATGAGTAAGGCCAATTTTATTAGGTCAAGATGAAAGTTTGCAAAAGTGGAGTGGATATAGTAGGTATGTTGCAAAGCCTACCTGAAGCGTCGTTGAAGATCTGCTGCTGAGGGTGTGCGCGATTTTGGCGCCGTTTAGAGGGGGCGGGTTTAAAACGCGATTTTCTCTAAGCTGTTCCAATCGAAAATGTTCAGCCTAGTTAATTATTAACGAAAAATCGCTGGAAGACCCCGTCGCAAAAGCTATTATTAGGTTTAAAGGCCTTGAATAATAGTTATAGTAGTTTAAAAATCAATCTCTAAACCCGCGACTGCCAGCAACCGCAGGGTCTCATAAAGCAAATAGCAGAAGTTAGGTTGTATATTTTTACATTAAAAAGGGCTTCTAAAGATCCCTTTATACAAAGTTTAATATTGCGAGTAGCTCAATTTGGGCCCATTATATCGCGCAGTATTTTTCTCGGCATTTGGGGCACAAATCTACCGCAATGTGAACGTTCTAAACCAGCGCGTTCCACAGGGACCCACTGGAAAGCTGATTTAAATGGGCATTTATTTACAGCAATTAAACACTAAATTCCTTCCATTTGGCCTATAAATTAATGTAAATGAGATTTAAAAATCATGTTTTATTGTGAATTATTTGTGAATATTATTTGGACATTTAGGCTATTTAAAAATGTTAATCATTTATTAAGAAATGGATAGATGTTTAGATCTAGTAATTGAAGTCTGAAATTAGCTACAATTAGGTAACTAACTAATTATATGCTTTAATTTCAGGTCATCCAAGTAAGATTATTTTATATTTGTTTCAGAATGCTTCAATCTATGATAACTGAAACTTTCATTCAGTTCTCTTAATTTTTAAGAAAGTTATGGGCTTTTGACTGTTCACGATCACAGCTTTTTTGTTATGTCCATAGAAAATCAATAGGGAACAAGATGCTCATTTCCCAGTATGAAAATGGCCATAACTTTTTAAATACTTGAGATATGAAAGTGAATTAGGTGTCAAATTAAACTTATTTTTATGCTTTATCTGATGGGATAAATTACAGACTTGATTTTTAAAATCTCAAAATTTTGTAACATTGCTAGATATAGCCATTTGGACGTTAATCATTCTCAGCAATTCAAACAGGAGATTCTATAGATTCCGCTAAATGTATTCTCACCTTGGGAAAGGGTTGGATTTCCAAATCTGGAGTTCCGTGGATGGGAAGGTGCATAGAGAATAATAAAGCAAAAAAGGTACGGTTATATGAGCACTTTCTACAATGGAAAACCTAGAAGGGTATCAGAAGTGTAAGAGTGAAATTAAAGACAGCAGGAACCGGAAAGTTTTTAATATAAACTGCATTACCATTTCCAGCAATTTCCAAAGCTACATTTTATCACAGAGGAGCTTTAGATTTTACGGCACAAACGGTGACCAAGGGTTTATGATTTTGCGTTACTACTGCAATGTTAAAGTTGACAACTTGAGCAATTACAATAATATAGGGTCTAAAATAATAAATTAACAATCCAGGGCTCTCACTTCACTTTTTTTCCCTGTTGCCAGACGGGCAACCTTGGCAGCTTTTTAGGTTGCCATATGACATTTTAGGTGGTCATTTAAGATGGCTTGCATGACGCATGCTCGGATGAAGTGCGTAGTTACCAGTCGGAATTATGCTCAATGAAGCATTAACATATTATTTCTGCTTCAAATAAAGTCACAAACTAATATATTCACCAATCAAGACATGATATATACCACAATGACATGCAGCAACATTATAATACAGTACCTCAACTCTTTTTACACATTACAATTAATGCAATTTTTATTATTTCTTTCCACTTCCAAACAAAAATGTGGTTGGATTATTCAGCCTGTGTCAATAAATCCTGGACCTTGATAACATATATGCTTAACCATGCACATTGCAGATTGATGCAAGCATGTTTTCTGTGAAGGACCGAAAATGATCATGACATGGCCATAGCATGGGTCGTTATTGCTATTGTTACAGAAACACTCTCGCTTCCCACATAATTTATCCACAACAAAATATACAGGTTGCAAGGAATTTTCTAAAGGCATTTTATAGCTGTTAAAACTGACTATACCCATCTGACATGTTAAACTGACTAACAAGAGATGGCCAAAGGACATAAATGCAGCAAATGTTTGGTAATATATTTAAAGGTGTCAAGACGCCACATTACCAGACATTCAGATTAGATGTATGTGGCAATGAAGATACCCAATTTGTAAGCACCATTTAAAAAAAGAATTGTTGATAAACGCTTTTTCCATCATTCCCACTACAGAATTAACGTTAAAATTTCAACTGAAATATCTGCTGACCAAATTTGTGATGTATATGACTGACTAGAAGTAAAACCTGGCTAAATCCAACGTATAGTTGCGAATGTTGCTCATTAAATAACTACAGTACTGATACTCCATATTAACAGCATTGATTTGCCATTAAAATGAATTCTGTAATAACGTGTCAGTGACAATCGAACACTGCGGTTTTAATGTTTCACGTGTTCAAAATTTAATTAATCCATCTTTATGGATTAAAACAAATAATAACATTGGGAATTAAAACATTTGATTGCATTCCGTTATCAAACATAGTCAATGTTAGCTCTGAAGACATTTCCAGCACAATAGGGTCGGGAGGGGGGGGGGGGTGTATGAATCAGTGCAGGATGGATAGATGGTGGGTGGGCTTGAGAAGGCAATCGGTGTGGATTGGATGGATTGAGGCAGGGGAATTCGTGAGTGTTGGTTGGAGTAGGTAAAATTGTGAGGGGAGAGCGCGGGGGATGTCAGTGGGGTTGAATGGGGGGGATCTGTGCAGGATGGATGGGAGGAGCAGTGTAGGTTGAAGGGATGAGCAGTGCAGGATGGATGGGAAGGGGGGTCAGCACAGGATGAATTGGGGGACCAGTGTAGGATTGATGGGGGGTGGCAGGAGAATCAATGCGAGGTGGCTAGGGAGATCAGTGCAGGATGAATAGGGAAGTTTCACGGCAGTCGGGTCACGACCCATGACCCATACTGTTGCTACGCTACTCCACATGGATTACACGCGATGAACTGCAGGTAGGCACTTACCATTGTTTCCAGCGTAGCGGGCCCGTTAAAACCCGCTGAAATTGTCAAATTTTTGCGCTGTAAATAATTATGGAAATCGGGATAAGCGTGTGAGACATTTAGCATACTTCAGAATTCCAAAAGTGAGGAGAAATGATGGTAGAGAAAAACGAGAGCTGCAGGGACAACAGCCAGAGTGCTTGGTGAACATTGGTCGTTTGCTCACTGCATTTTATCAACTTTTTTCACACAGAGAGTGGTGAATCTCTGGAACTCCCTGCCACAGAGGGTAGTCGAGTCCAGTTCATTGGCTATATTTAAGAGGGAGTTAGATGTGGCCCTTGTGGCTAAGGGGATCAGAGGGTATGGAGAGAAGGCAGGTACGGGATACTGAGTTGGATGATCAGCCATGATCATATTGAATGGCGGTGCAGGCTCGAAGGGCCGAATGGCCTACTCCTGCACCTAATTTCTATGTTTCTATGTAAGTAAGGCATTATTTGTGTTTTTTCTTGATTCCTTTAGCATCTAAAAAGTTTCAGAAGTGATAAATCTGGCTGTAATTTTTTTAAATCGCCCATGGCTCTCGTGGGTTTTTACATACAAAATGAAAACGCATCTGAAGAAAAATTTACAGCCAGATTTATCACTTCTGAGAATTTTTAGATACCAAAGGAATCAAGAAAAAACACAAATAATGCCTTACTTGATGAAATGCACACAAATATTTGTGTGCACACAAAGGTCAATATCCTTATCTCATATTTTCTCTTTTCATCCCTGGCCTTTGTCCAACCATCTACCAATTAGCAACCCCCCCCCCCCCCCCCCCCCCCACCATCTTCATCAAGGCTCCTGAACTCTCCTCTCTTGCCTCTCTCAATAACCTGGGATAGAACATGCCCTGGGGATTTATCCACATTGCTTTTCGAGAGATGTGACACAATCTCCACCTTGATCTCAAACCATATTAGCATATTAGTGTACCCAACATTGATTTCACTCTTCATCATGTCCTTCTTTTAAATAATTTTATGGTGATAGATAACTGCAAACTGTTATTAATCGACAAAGCAATTTGGACTGAAAAAAGGGGCTAGGCTGCCACCCTTTCAGGGTTACCAGGAATTAAAAGATTATCCTTCAGGTTCCTAGAGTGAGCCATTACAGGAAAATGACTAGAATTTTGTTTTAATGAAAAAAACTATTTGAACCCCAGTGATTGCTGTTGCTTTGAAGGGTTATCCCACTTTTTTGGATGAACTAGCAGGATGTGAAAATCTGATGATGAGGTTAGAGTATGTTATTACTGTTAGAGAATAAATGCTGAGTTGCAGAAATAACGGATTGTACTTACACTGCACTGAAATAATGTCATTAAATACTCACCACATTGCCCACTGGCCTGTAATGACCTTTTCTGGAACTGGAGGTCCAAAAGATAATCTAGGAGATGAATGGGCCTCAGGCGATATACTGCCGAGGCCCTATCCCCCTCTTCCGAACACCCTGACGGTCTTCGATAACTCAGTGTAAAAGGCTTTTGAACTATTCTAAATGTCTCAATAAAATACATTTAAAAACAATTAATGAATTGACTTTTTCCAAGACAATTGAATAAGACAATTAATTGTCTTATCATCGGTTGACTATATCAAAACGAGTTGAGCCATGAATGGCTGCTGCTTGGTTTGACCCGATGATGGAAATGAGGGTACAGCTGATATGGATTTGGAAAAAGACCAAGTTAGCCGGATTTTTTTACCATAGAAGTTACTCCCAGATAAGTCAGCACACAAATATTTACATTTTTACTTAAAATATAATCATAATAAAATGCACTTTAAAGTTCTGCCAAGGAGAAATGAATATTTGAAAATTAGTGTATTTTTATTGAAAATAACTCAGATTGAAGAGTTGTAATTATTTAAATGCATAATCATTGTAAACACACTTACATACAGAGTAACCCCAGAATAGTCAAGGATGTGGTTGAATTTTACTCAAAGCCAAGTCCTTTGCTCAGCACTTTCAGTTCTACAAATTCATCACAATGTCAGCATTTCAATTTCAGCTGGCTAAAAAAAAAAAAACCTTTCTGGTTTGAAAATTATAGGATTCCTCTGTGGCCAGCCACTGCTGCTCCAATTTCACTGTCTGCATTGCTGCTGGTTTTAAGAGGAGAACATACAAGGGTGATTCTTCACTAAGTGTCTAATTTTAAGTTTCTGGAAACCCAATTATAAAACTTTAATTTTTGCAACTTTGAATGTTGTTTCACATAGATGAACATCTCTACTATGGGAAAAATATGTTTGGCGCAATCTTTCAGAAAATTTAATTTATTTTCCCCTCTTCTTTTTCCAGGTTGCCCATTGCATTCAGTCATATCCATCGCATTTTTCTGATGAACAACAGTAAAATATAAGGTCGACAAAAATTCTGGAGAAACTCAGCGGGTGAGGTAGCATCTATGGAGCGAAGGAAATAGGCAACGTTTCGGGTCAAAATCCTTCTTCAGACTGATGTGAGGGTGGGGGGGGGGGAGAAAGGAAGAGGTGGTGCCAGAGGGTTGAGGGAGAGCTGAGAAGGGGAGGAGAAAGTAAGGAGTACCTGAAATTAGAGAAGTCAATGCTCATACCGCTGGGGTGCAAACTGCCCAAGTGAAATATGAGGTGCTGCTCCTCCAATTTACGGTGGTCCTCACTCTGGCCATGGAGGAGGCCCAGGACAGAAAGGTCAGATTCGGAATGGGAGGGGAAGTTGAAGTGCTGAGCCACCTGGAGATCAGGTTGGTTATTGCGAACCGAGCGGAGGTGTTCGACGAAGCGATTGCCAAGCTTACGCTTGGTCTCACCGATGTAGAGCAACTGACATCTAGAGCAGCGGATGCAATAGATGAGGTTGGAGGAGGTGCAGGTGAACCTCTGCCGCACCTGGACAGACTGCTTGGGTCCTTGAATGGAGACAAGGGGGGAGGTAAAGCGACAAGTGTAGCTTTTCTTGCGGTTGCAAGGGACAGTGCCCGGAGAGGCGGTGGTTCGGGTGGGAAGGGACGAATTGCCCAGGGAGTTATGGAGGGAACGGAAAGCAGACAGGGGAGGAGATGGGAAGATGTGGCAAGTGGTGGGATCACGTTGGAGGTGGCGAAAATGTAGGTAGCGAATTTGTTGTATGTGACGGCTGGTAAATTGGAAGGTGAGGACAAGGGGGACTCTGCCCTTGTTACGAGTGGGGGTATGGGGAGTGAGAGCAGAGTCACGGGGTATAGAAGAGACCCTGGTGAGAGCCTCATCTATGGTAGAAGAGGGGTACCCCCGTTCCCTGAAGAATGAAGACATCTCCGATGCCCTGGTGTGGAACACCTCATCCTGGGTGCAGATGCAGCGTAGACTGAGGAATTGGGAGTAGGGGAAGGAGTCCTTACAGGAAGCAGGGTGGGAAGAAGTGTAGTCCATGGGAGTCAGTGGGTTTATAGTGGATGTCGGTCAGTATATGTAAAATAATCAGTATAATATGTAAAATATAACTAATTTAAGAATATAAAATTAAATTTTTGTCAGTCTTTCAAATTATAGAGTATCTTCCTCAAATAAACCACCAAAATAAATACTTTTTCAGTCTAACGCATTGATTTTAAAACTTCGTAACAGTTTACTGCCGATAAAAGTGGTGATTTTCAGCAAGATTGGTAACCGTCACATAATTTTTCACCAACTTCCTCTAAAACAATATTAATTTCAGATGAATAGGCAGAAGCATACTGTTCATTTATCAATTTATAATATGGTAATTGTTGTATTATTTTACACATTCTGAGCATAAAATACTCATGTGCGGACATAACTCAGTGTGATGGAGATGATGAAGCTCGAGAATGTCACGTGACGGAGATGGCTAAAGCTAGGGTTAGGGCTGGGGTTAGGGCTATTCACGTAATCTGCAAACTAGGTGCATGGACAGGAGTCCCGGCAATTATCCAGTGGATCAACTAACGGAACTAACGGGCCGGGACACTCCCGGTGAGCTGGGACACTCCCGGTGAACAGGAACACTCCCGGTGAACAGGAACACTCCCGGTGAACAGGAACACTCCCGGTGAACAGGAACACTCCCGTGGACTGGGAATGGGAGAGGTGGTGGGGGGGAGAAGGGGACGGAGGCAGACCCTGCACAAGGGCCCGGTGAGAAGACCCGGGGACCTTATCCTCCGTGCCATCGAGGCTACCTGCGGGAGGTATTAATCCGTCACGGTCATCTCCGTTACTTACCCCCGATCTCCCGGACACAAAGGCCTGTTGCAGCCGTCGCTTCTACCCGTGATCCGACGTCCGTCTCCACGCCCGGCCTTCTTCAGCTCTTGTTCCTCCCACCGGGGAACAAGGGCTGAAGAGGGCCGGGCGTGGAGAGGGACATCGGATCACCTCAGGTCACGGGAAGAGGCGACGGCTGCAACAGGCCTGTTGGAGCTGGAGCTAGAGATAAAGCTGGAGCTGGAGCTAGATGGATATCGGGGTTTAAGTTACGGAGATGGCCGTGACGGGTATGGTGGCTGGAGCTAGATGGATATCAGGGGTTAAGTTACGGAGATGGCCATGACGGCCCAAGCCTTTAGCCAGCATGGCCTCGCCGGAAGGCCATGCCTGGCCATATTGTTTGGACGAATGGCACATGGCACACGGCACGAACACATCTCCAATACATAGCAAAAAAGAACACATTTTTTAATTTAAGAGTTCAACACCGTTCGGAGGTGGAGCTGATTAAAGGTACGTACCCTTTATACAGTATCACACGCATCTCGTCCCGCGAATCAGGAGAAATTCACAAGGTTGGGGACTTTCGAATTCCGTGGTCTTTTGAGGGCAGAAGTGCGCGTCTATTCCATTTAAATTCATGAGGGATTGCTCAACAAAGGTGAGTGACGGGAAATGACTCCAATCGTCGGGACAATAAAAAAAAATTTTAAACGGTAAGATTTATAATTTTATCAAGAATAGAGGGTTTTTTTTTTAAGGGTGATAAATACTTGAATTATTAATATCTATCGCTTAAAAGTATTTTCATTTCAGATAGATCCCCCATTAAATAAATATGCCGACTTGAAATTTCGCAAGTAACCATCGGGACATGCAGTTTTCCGGGGAGGGGGGCATCGAACATCGGGGAAAAAAATAAATAAATAACATTTTATTTATTTAGGGTTCAATCTTTATTGATGAGGATTATGTTTATTAACAATATAAAAAAAGAAGAAATGGGATAAAATTACAGATTTTCCTTATATACAGCATCAAAGTAGCGGGACACCAAAGTAGGTACTGAAGAATCACCCACAAATGTTTTAGAAAACTACCAACATTACTGGGTTGCTACGTTGGCAAGATAGTCAACTGACCAGAACAGTTCATGCTGCACACATCAGATTTCCTGCGGCCTGTAATCAATCGCTCTCTTTAACACCAGAGCCACTAAAATCAATTTGATGCTAGTTACCATACCAGGCTTATGACACAAAGCTAGGTGGCAGTGTGAGTTGCAGGGAGGATGCTTTGAGGCTGCAGGGTGACTTGGACAGGTTGGGTGAGTGGGCACATGCATGGCAGATGCAGTATAATGTGGATAAATGTGAAGTTATTCACTTTGGTAGCAAGAACAGGAAGGCAGATTATTATTTGAATGGTGTCAGATTAGGAAAAGGGGAGGTCAAGTCAAGTCAAGTTTATTCGTCACATACACATACGAGATGGGCAGTGAAATGAAAAGTGGCAATGCTCGCGAATTGTGCAAAAAACAAACAAACTACAAACAGAATGCACAATGGAACTACACTCGCCCTCCTAAAGTCCACGATCAGCTCCTTAGTTTTTTTGATATTCAAAAGGAGGCTGTTGTCCTGACACCAGAGTGCCAGATCAGCCACCTCCTCCTGGTAGGCCTTCTCATCGTTATCGGAGATCAGGCCCACCACCACAGTGTCATCAGCAAACTTGATTATCGAGTTGGAGCTGAACCTGGCCACACAGTCATGTGTGTACAGGGAGTACAGTAGGGGGCTGAGGACGCAGCCCTGGGGGGATCCTGTGCTCAGGGTGAGGGACTTCAATGTATTTCCCACCCATCTTGACTACCTGGGGCCTGGTGGTGAGAAAGTCCAGGACCCAGGCACACAGGGAGGGTGTTGAGCCCCAATTCCAGCAGCTTCTCGGCCAGTCTGGTGGGGACTGCAACGAGACCTGGGTGTGCTTGTACATCAGTCACTGAAAGTATGCATGCAGGTACAGCAGGCAGTGAAGAAAGCTAATGGCGTGTTGGCCTTCATTGCGAGAGGATGAGAGTTTAGGAGCAAGGAGGTCCTACTGCATCCCACTCTGGTCTGTGGGATGCCATTGTGACGTTATCGCTGCAACTCGTCCCTCAGCACGACACAGATGAGAGAGGGGAGATGAGAGAGTGGTGATGAGAGAGGGGAGATGAGAGAGTGGTGAGGAGAGAGGGGTGAGGGGAATAGGGAATGGGGGGAGAGAGGGGCGAGGAGACGGGCAAGGAGAGAGGGGAGAGAGGAGTGAGGAGAGAGGGGTGAGGAGAGGAGTGAGGGGAATGGGGGGGGGAGGGGGAGAGGGGAGAGGGGAGAGGGGAGAGGGTAGAGGGGAGAGGGGAGAGGGGAGAGGGGAGAGGGGTGAGGAGAGAGAGGGGTGAGGAGAGAGAGGGGTGAGGAGAGAGAGGGGTGAGGAGAGAGAGGGGTGAGGAGAGAGAGGGGTGAGGAGAGAGAGGGGTGAGGAGAGAGAGGGGTGAGGAGTGAGAGGGGTGATGAGAGAGAGGGGTGAGGAGAGAGAGGGGTGAGGAGAGAGCGGGGTGAGGAGAGAGCGGTGAGGAGAGAGGGGTGAGGAGAATAGGGAATTGGAGAGAGGGGTGAGGAGAGAGAGGGGTGAGGAGAGAGGGCTGAGGAGAGAGGGGTGAGGAGAGAGGGGTGAGGAGAGAGGGGTGAGGAGAATAGGGAATTGGCGAGAGGGGGGAGGAGAATAAGGAATTGGCGAGAGGGGGGAGGAGAGAGAGGCGAGGAGAGGGGAAGAGAGAGGGGAAGAGAGAGGGGGAGAGCAGAAAGAGGGGGAGAGAGAGGAGAGAGAGAGGGAGAGAGATGGGGGGAGAGAGGTGGGAGAGAGAGGGGGAGAGAGAGGGGGAGAGAGAGGGGGAGAGAGAGGGGGAGAGAGAGGGGAAGAGAGAGGGGAAGAGAGAGGGGAGAGAGAGGGGAAGAGAGAGGGGAAGAGAGAGGGAGAGAGAGAGGGGAAGAGAGAGGGAGAGAGGGGAAGAGAGAGGGAGAGAGAGAGGGGAAGAGAGAGGGGAAGAGAGAGGGGAAGAGAGAGGGGAAGAGAGAGGGGAAGAGAGAGGGGAAGAGGGGGAGGGGGAGAGAATGGTGAGGAGAGAGGAGTGTGGAGAGAGGAGTGAGGAGTGAGGAGATGGGGTGGGGGAGGGGGAGGGAGATGGGGTGGGGGAGGGGGAGGGGGAGAGAGGTTTGGGGAGGGAGGGGAGGAGGGAGATGGGGTAGGGGAGAGAGGGGGAAGAGTGGGGAGGGAGAGGGGGATGGGTAGGGGTAGTCCATCTATTCTCCACTCCTTATCACCCCACATACAAAATGTAGATGAGGAAAATCCCTCCGGGAATATGTTAAAATTTCTCCGTCTCGGCAAAGGGCGGAGGAGTAAGTTCACATACGGCTTAAACAAATTTTCGCGAAATAGAACCCCAAACAGACGAACGAGAGTTTTAAATATATAAAAAGATAGATAGATGAATATTCAAATTCCACGACTGTCAGAAAATATACTATGCCTTTATGCTCACTACAATATTCAACCTCTCCCTGGACAAGTCCGTGGTCCCTGCCTGCTTCAAAAAATCCATCATTGTACCGGTACCAAAAAATGCCTCCCCAGCCTGTCTGAATGACTACCGTCCGGTGGCCCTTACCTCGGTAGTCATGAAATGCTTTGAGAGGCTGGTGAAGAAACACATCTGCGCCTTCCTCCCTCGCAACATGGATCCGTTGCAGTTCGCATACCGTCCGAACAGATCCACGGACGATGCGGTCTCCCAGGTTTTGCACACCGCTCTCTCTCATCTTGACAGCCAGAAGGGGGGCTACGTGAGGATGCTGTTCATAGACTTCAGTTCAGCCTTCAACACGATAGTCCCCACCAGACTGGCTGAGAAGCTACTGGAATACATCGAAGTCCCTCACCCTGAGCACAGGATCGCCCCAGGGTTGCCTGTACACACATGACTGCGTGGCTAGGTTCAGCTCCAACTCAATAATTAAGTTTGCTGATGACACTGTGGTGGTGGGCCTGATCTCAGACAACGATGAGAAGGCCTACCGGGAGGAGGTGGCTGATCTAACACTCTGGTGCCAGGACAACAGCCTCCTCTTGAATATCAAAAAAACTAAGGAGCTGATCGTGGACTTTAGGAGGGCACATCATCCGAGGACGTACACACCATTGAGGATAAATGGGGATACTGTGGATAGGGTGAGCTGTTTCAAATATCTGGGAGTCCACATCTCTGAGGATATGACATGGACATCACACGCCCCACTCGTGAGTAAGGCAAGGCAGCGCCTTTACCACCTCAGGCAATTGAGGAAATTCAGAGTGTCTCCAAGGATCCTCCAGTGCTTCTACTCAGCGGCTGTGGAAAGCATCTTGTCCGGAAATATTACCATCTGGTTTGGGAATTGCTCTGCCCAGGACAAGGCTCTGCAGAGAGTAGTGCATTCGGCCGAATGCACTATGGGAACTTCACTCGCCCCCCTGCAGGCACTATACATCAGGAGGTGCAACTCCAGAGCCAATAAAATCATGGGAGAACCCTTCCACCCCAGCAACGGACTGTTCCAGCTGCTACGGTCAGGCAAACGCCTCCGTTGCCATGCTGTGAGAACGGAGGTTGAGAAGGAGTTTCTTCCCAGAGGCCATTCGGACTGTAAACTCCTATCTCACCTGGGACTAACTTTACTGAACGTTTTTCCTTCCGCCCATAATATTTAAAATTTAAAAGAATATATGATTGCGTTTATAGTTTGTTTGGTTGTTTGTTTGTTTTTTTTGCACAAAAGTCCGCGAGCATTGCCACTTTTCATTTCACTGCACATCTCGTATGTGTATGTGACGAATAAACTTGACTTGACTATCAAAATAGATGTGATTTCTTCTTTTTCTACCTCTAAAAGCAAACACCTTATCTTTACAATGTCAACTTTTCCAACGGTATCCATTTTAAACATTTTTAGAGTTATTGCTATTATTCTCAGCATTATTCTGGGTCAGAAAAACTCAGTAATAAAGGCTAATATTTTTATCCTTGAAATGCCACTTTTGTGGCTGTAGATTGCCACAAAAGTGCAATTAGACTGCTCCCAAGCCGATACGTTTGGCAGATATCCAAAAGTGATTTGAGCCACTTTAATTGTAAAACAAAATATTCTGAAGAGTTAGTTCAAACATTTGGCACTTTTGGCAGTTGCTATGCCTATTATTGTACCATGCCTTTCAATTATATAATTATCTCACACAAACAGATCTTCAGAACATTCCCATACTTTGCAATGATTGAAGGGCAGGTGGCAAAATTAATTGGCATATTTGCAAGAAAGCAAGAAAGAGAAAAAGTGAAATGTGCAAAGATAGAGCCCCTAGACTACCAAAGTGGTGTAACCAAAGAGTGAATAAATGAAAGAAAGAGGAATAGAAAAAATAAGAAAAATAAAAGGACAAAAAGAGAAAGAAGGAAAAAAAAGTGGTGATATATCTGCCTCACATCCCTCCCCACCCACGTCACCCAAGCCGTATTTAGATTTAAATCCAATGTTGTGTTGTACCATAGTATCCTTGTAATAAATCGATGAATGGTGTCCATGTCTTCAAAAAATGATCTGGTTTTTCTGCCAAGACAAGTCTAATATTTTCAAGATGTAGTGTCTCAGACATGTTTATAATCCACATCTTTAGAGTAGGTTACAGATGTATGTTTCCAAAATTTGAGTATTAATTTTTTCGCCGTTATCAGGCCATAATTAAGGAAACGTCTTTGAAATATTGATAGCTCAGAGCAGGCTTCTGACGTACCTAGAATAATCAATTCCGTATCGGGATCCAATTTTATTTTTAGTGTTTTTGAAATTTTTTCAAAAATTCCTCTCCAGAAATTATGTAATTTTGTACGAGACAAAGGAATGTGTTATAGTTGCTTCCTGAAGAAGACATTTATCACAAATAGGAGATACATTTGGAAAGATCTTATTCAGTTTAGACTTTGAATAATAAAGTTTGTTACACACCAAAAGATTAACAAACAGTTTCTACCCCAAGGCCATCACCACTCTGCACTGAACACACAGCCCCCATAGCCAATATTTTGTTCTGCCACAACACTAGACAGTGAAATATTGCTCATTGACTTGACAACGTTTTTCCTGCTGTTTTCATTGTTTCCATTGTCGTTATTATTTATCTGCTACATTGGAGCTCCGCTCGGGCAGTGCGCCTGAAATTCCATTGTATGTATTTACAATGACAATAAAGTGTATTATTATTATTATTATTATTATTATTATAAGATCGCCTCCAGAAGATCACCCCTCACTCTCCTGCGCTACATGGAATGAAGTCCTGCCCTGCCCATCCTCTACCTATAGCTCAAACCTCAAGTCCTGGCAACAACCTCATAAATCTTCTCTTCACTCGTTCCAGCTTAATAGCATATTTCCTACAGCAGGATGACCAGAAATAAATAAAATATGCCAAGCTAGTCCTCACCAACAACTTGTATAACTGTAACATAATGTTTTAACCTCGATACCCAATTTCTCGACTCACGAAGGCCCGAGTGTCAAATGCCTTTTTCACCACCCTTATCTACCAGCAACACCATTTTCAGGGAATTATGTACTTGTACTCCTGGACCCCTCTGCTCCACAATATACCCCAATGCTTTGTGAAACACTGAAGGTCCTGCGCAGGAAAGAACTGCAGATGCTGGTTTAAATCGAAGCTAGACACAAAATGCCAGAGTAGTACTCCCAAGTCCCTTTGCACCTCCGATTTCTGGATTCTCTCTCCATTTAGAAAATAATAATCTACGCCTTTATTCTTATTACCAAAATACATGACTCCGCACTTTGCAACATTGAATTTCATCTGCCACTTCTCTGCCCACTCTCCTAACCTGTCCAAGTTCTTCTGCAAAGTCCTTGCTTCCTCTACACTGCCTGCCCCTCCACCTATCTTAGCATCATCTGCAAACTTGGCCACAAAGCCTTCAATTCCCTTATCCAAATTATTAATATAAAACGTGAAAAGAAACAGCCCCTACACCGACCCTTGCGGAACTCCACTAGTCACTGGCAGCAAACCTGGAAAAGCGCCTTTTATTGCAACTCTTTGCCTTCTGCCATCAGGCCAACACGCTATCCTTGCGAATATCTTTCCTTTAATACCATGCGAATATCTTCCCTTTAATACCATGCGAATATCTTCCCTTTAATACCATGCGAATATCTTCCCTAGCCTGACCTTATTGAAGGCCTTCTGAAAATCTAGGTAAACAACTTCTACAGTCTCCCTTCTGTCTGTCCTGCTATTAACTTCCTCAAAGAACTCCAACAGTTGCTCTTAATCATATTAGACCATCAAGACTTGGCTTTTTAAGATCATATCATAAAGCATTAATATGAAGCATTAATAAGAAGGAAACGCAAAATAAGCGAAAAAAGAGAATCACTTTTTCCCGTTCCCAGATGTATCCAGAAATCACCTTGATGTATCCATTCCACCTTGCTCAACTGTTAAAGCACAAACAACAGATTGAACTTTCTGATTGAACTCTGCTGACTGAATCAGATCAATTATTCTAGTGCAAGAGTTTGTCTAGATTTGGGGTTCTCAAGGTAACTGCAGCTTTGTGGCTAATGTCTCAATGATGAATTGTACAAATTTTAGCATATTTATCCGTGACATACTAAGAGCACATCTCAGCCAACTGAGTCTATGCCATTACCAAAGCAATTACATTCTGCACTAATTTTCCCTGTAATCATATTTTCCATACATTCCCATCAATACTTCCAAGATTTTCCACTTACCTACACATTAAAAGCAATTTGCAATGATTAATTAACCTACCAATCCGCACATCTTTGGGATGTGAATGAAAAATGAGAGTGCCCAGGCAAATCCCGTCACTGAGAGAATGTGCAAATTCTCCACAGACAGCACCAGAGGTCAGGATCAAACCTAGATTGCCAGAGCTGTGAAGTAGCAGTTCCATTCACTGTGCACTGTGCTGAATGAAATCCTTCAAACTTGATTTTAGTGTTTGAAACTAAATCTATGTTATTTAAAAAAAGTCGAGATATTAGATGTCCTGAGGCAAATACAAATTACTTAATTTGCACAATTGATTATACATGCCACTTCTGAAAAATGTTGAGCTAAAAATTACAATTATTACAATCATTAATAAGGCCATTCTTAGGCACGTGTGACAAAAATATGAATTGTGAAATACGTCTTCTAATTCTGAAAGCATTACAGGTACATTGTTTTGCACTGTATATATGATCCATATTTTTTTCAGTTTATCAAGTAAAATTTTTGTTATGCTGACCATGTTTGTTTCGGGTCAGAGGTCAAATATGACTGGTCACGTGTGTGACCTCACACGGAAGCATTTCTTTCATAACTCAGTTTTATCATACAAACTCAGTGATTTAAAAAAAAAATTTAAATTATAGTTCTGTAGGTAGGAAAGTAGCAGTGAATAAGATTAATCTCTTACAAGAATGTTTTAATGTATTACTTTATGTGATGACATATGGTCACGTGTGTAACGTTTTTGTTCACTTTCCAAAGAATGGCCTACTATATTTCATGATCTACTGAAATAGTTCAGTACCCAAGGATAAGCATCTATCATATCATATCTCTATACTTATAAAACTCTGATCTTGGATGTGTGTGTGTATCTTCTCGAAAAAAAATTTTCTGTGGAGTCCAAAATCGCCTTATCTGAAAAATTCATGCTTTATTTCTCGAGTTATTAATGAAAATGTTCAAAAATCTGAAAAAACGTTGAAAAACCCGGCTGCCTTTCGCTCTGCCCTCTCTCTCTACGGGGGCCATGCGTGAGTGGATAGGGTGGGGGATGGGGTGAAAGGAGCGAATTAATTATATTAATATAATATCATGGGTGTGTGTGTGTGTGTGTGCGCGTGTGCGTGTGCGTGCGTGTGTGACGCCGCAGGCCTCAACCCAGCCCGCGCATTTGGGACGGGACTCAATGGGTCCCACTTGGTCTTGTACATAACTAAAACTCTGATCTTGTGCTCTTACGTTTTGTGCGTTTTTTCTATTTGCGCAAAAACGGTAAGCGATAGCGCTACGATTTATCGCCAGCTCATTCACCGTTCTCCTGTGCTGCGAGTGCTCCAAGTTTCGTTCCGATCGGTGGTAAATTATAAATGTTAGCGAGGTTTAAAAATCGTAACAGCCGTGCGTGCGCAGATCAACCTCCTCTCCTGCCAGTCACCGCCGCACGGATTGGTCTCTTCTCCTGTCACTCCCCGGGACAGTCCGCCCCTTCCTGCGCCATCGCGTTTTTACTGGAGCTGAGGGACCTTGTTGGTGGCCGGTGGAAGTCTCTAACCGGACACAATTACCGGAGGGACCGGAAGCGGCTCGGCCCGCAGATGTCACCAAACGGAAAGCGGACAATCTGATCCCGGTGGAGGAGAGCGTCCAAGGCCAGCTGTGAGTCCCAAACGCACCGCCATCGCAATGCCCCGCCGCTCCAGCACCTTCCCCTCTGGTTCCCCTCGCTGGCTCCTGCCCCCCTTCCCTTTGATATCCCCCTCTCTGCCATGGCTCTTCCCCCGTCGTTTCCCTGAGCTCTCCTCATCCCCTCCCCTCCCCCCCCCCTCCCCACACTCCCCTCCCGCCCACTCGCCGGCGCGGCCATTGCTGCTGGTGCTTCCGGGCTGATCTGAGGCCTGGCTCTGAGGGCGCCGACGGCTGATGCTCTTCCGGGGCACGCAAGAAGGGAGAGGAGCGGCAACCTCGAGATCCTGGGGAGGGAGAGTGGGGGAGGAGAGGGGATAGAGGGATAGGAGGGGAGTATGGAGGGGAGAGGAGTTATGGAAGGAGCGAGGGAATGACTGAGGGTAGGTGAAAGGAGAGGTGAGTGAGGGATTAGGGGAGGGTAGGAGGTGAGGGAGAAGATGAGGGAGGAGGTGAGGAGGGAGAGCGGGGAGGAGGGGGTATAGAGGGAGAGGAGGGGGTAGTAGAGGGGGGGATTGGGGAAGGTAGGGAGAGGAAAGCAGAGGGGGAGGGATAGTGGTTGGGGGATAGGGGGAGGTGAGAAATGGGGAGGTGGGGAATAGAGGGAGAGGAGGGCAGTGGGGGAGGTGAGGAGGGATAGTGGGGGGGGGGGGTTAGGGAGGGGAGAAGAGTTATGGAGGGAGGGAGTGACTGAGGGTAGGGGAAAGGGGAGGGTGAGAGGTGAGGGAGGGATTGGGGAGGAGGAGAGGGGAAAGAAAAGGGAGGGTGAAGAGGAGGGGGAGAGAGTGCTAGGGATGAGGGGAAATGAGTTGCGCTAGTGCAGTTGGGGGCTATGGGTGAGTGGTGGAATATTGCGTTGGGGGACCAAGCCTCCTGTGTGACAGGGACCCAACGGGTCCCATTTAGTCTTGTAACCCATTATGTTCAGAGATTCGTCCCTATGACAGATACCAATTGCTCATCTTTTAAATATCTTATAGCTGGAGTCCAGGTTTTGTACTACAATGTCTTACAAGAATGTGGTGTCATGCATTACAAGGCTGAACTGAATTATAGAGCACCACTTACAATAACAACATGCCACACCAAAACCAGATTCCTCACTCTGACGCAACTGTAGTTGAAGTAACTTGGAAGTCAGCCTTTGTGCTTCTGTTATTATTAATGCCCATCATGTGCATGGAATTAAAATAACCAAGCAAAATACCTCCACATAAATCTGTAACAGAACTTACTTTTTTTCCTATCAAGGTCAACGTTTTCTGAAATCTTGCTCAGACATTGTAAGAAGACAGGAAATGTCAATTTTACAAAGCAATAAACTTTTGGCCAACTTGAATGCATCTTTACAGCTTAGACCAGGACTCCTTTTCATCTAAATGAATCCAGTAGATGACTCTTATTTAACTGACTCTTCTTGCTATCCCTGCAAGAAGATGGGTAGCAAGAACAGCTTTTTAAATATCATAGGCAGTTAAATGTCTCGCACCTTTTCTTCCATAGAGCCTACTCCAAAATAAAATATGATCAAGCAATAACCAATGGATTTAGTTAATTTATTATTGGAACTCATTTCTGAAACCAGGTGCACAAAATATGAATGCAGGAGAAATGTATTTGTACATAACTTATTCTTGTTCTACAGCAGATACAGTGGTTACTAATATCCATAAAATTAATTGATTGCTATTCCATCTGTCTACAAAATGCAATCCATACATTTCCCTCTATCATGTCTAGAGTTTGTGGGCTTGGGGAGAGGAATGTACTAACTGACACAAGATGGTGGAGAAAATGTTAAGAGAGACTCTGAAGCAGTTGTGGGGACTCTGAAGCAGAGGTCACTGGTTTGAAATTATGTCAGTTCTTGCTACTGTGATCAATCTAGATTATTCCATAAAAACCTAGATAACAAGACTGAATTGTCATATCAAATAGTAAATTAAAAAAAATAGAACTAGAACCTTGATGTTACAAATAAAACAAGGGCTTTTTTTGAAATGATCAGTGCCATGCATATCCTTTCGGTAAAGCCTGGGGTGATACCAGGCATACCGTGCCCTCGATAATCTTCGGGACAAAGACCCATCATTTATTTATTTGCCTCTGTACTCCACAATTTTAGATTTGTAATAGAAAAAAAATCACATGTGGTTAAAGTGCGCATTGTTAGATTTTATTAAAGGCCATTTTTATACATTTTGGTTTCACCATGTAGAAAATACAGCTGTGTTTATACATAGTCCCCCCATTTCAGGGTACCATAATGTTTGGGACTCATGGTTTCACAGGCGTTTGTAATTGCTCAGGTGTGTTTAATTGCCTCCTTAATGCAGGTATAAGAGAGCTCTCAGTACCCAGTCTTTTCTCCAGTCTTTCCATCACCTTTGGAAACTTTTATTGCTGTTTATCGACAAGAGGACCAAAGTTGTGCCAATGAAAGTCAAAGAAGCCATTATGAGACTGAGAAACAAGAATAAAACTGTTAGAGAAAAGAAAAATCCCCAAACACTTGTCCGACAGATCAGAACACTCTTCAGGAGTCAGGTGTGGATTAGTCAATGACCACTGTCCACAGAAGACTTCATGAACAGAAATACAGAGGCTACACTGCAAGGTGCAAACCAATGATTAGCTGCAAAAATAGGATGGCCAGGTTAGTTTGCCAAGAAGTACTTAATAGAGCAACCACAGTTCTGGAAAAAGGTTTTGTGGACAGATGAGACGAAGATTAACTTATATCAGAGTTATGGCAAGAGCAAAGTATGGAGGAGAGAATGATCTGCCCAAGGTCTTAAACATATCACCCCATCTGTGAAAAACAGTGGTGGGGGTGTTATGGCCTGGGCATTTATAGCTGCTGAATGTACTGGCTCACTTATCTTCATTGATGATACAACTGCTGATGGTAGTAGCATAATGAATTCTGAATTGTATAGACACATCCTATCTGTTCAAATTCAAACAAATGCCTCAAAACTCATTGGCTGGAGGTTCAATCTACAGCAAGCCAATGATCCCAAACATACTGCTAAAGTAACAAATTCGTTTTTCAAAGCTAAACAATTGTCAATTCTTGAGTGGCCAAGTCAATCACCCGATCTGAACCCAATTGTGCATGGAATCCATTTTATGGATTGTAATTTTATGGATATTAGTAATCAATGTATCAGCTGTAGAACAAGAATGAGATCCATTCTGCACTGAATCTTTCTCTTTGCTCTACCTATTGAACAGGAGTTTGACTTAACTTGATTGTATTTTTGTATAGTATTATTTGGAAACCTTTTCATGGTTCTTCAGTACAAGTGACAATAATAAACTTAAACCTGGAATCTGTTGCAAAAAAACAAGTTGCTGGAGGAACTCGACAGGTCGAGCATCTCCGAAGGGAAAAGAATAGTTAATTATCTGGATCTAGCAACGCATATGAGAGAGTGGAGGGAGGATCAAAGAGGTGAAAAGTATTTGGTGAACCTTTTATGGAGTGAGGGATGATGGAGCCAGATGAGCAAGGAGGAGGGTGGATCGGTGGAATCAGACAAGGAAGGAAAGATGAGGCAGACGTAGCTAGGTGGAGGGGGGGCTGAATATAGAGACAGAAGGTGAAGAGTGGAGGCACAAGAGGGCAAAAACAGGAAAGTAGACTATTATCTGAATGGTGGCCGATTGGGAAAAGGGGAGATGCAACGAGACCTGGGTGTCATGGTACACCAGTCATTGAACGTAGACATGCAGGTGCAGCAGACAGTGAAGAAAGCGAATGGTATGTTAGCATTCATAGCAAAAGGATTTGAGTATAAGAGCAGGGAGGTTCTACTGCAGTTGTACAGGGTCTTGGTGAGACCACACCAGGAGTATTGTGTACAGTTTTGGTCTCCTAATCTGAGGAAAGGCATTCTTGCCATAGAGGGAGTAGAGAAGGTTCACCAGACTGATTCCTGGGAAGGCAGGACTTTCATATGAAGAAAGACTGGATAGACTCGGCTTGTATTCGCTAGAATTTAGAAGATTGAGGGGGGATCTTATAGAAACTTACAAAATTCTTAAGGGGTTGGACAGGCTAGATGCAGGAAGATTGTTCCCGATGTTGGGGAAGTCACAGTGTAAGGATAAGGGGGAAGTCTTTTAGGACCGAGATGAGAAAAACATTTTTCACACAGAGAGTGGTGAATCTGTGGAATTCTCTGCCACAGAAGATAGTTGAGGCCAGTTCATTGGCTATATTTAAGAGGGAGTTAGATGTGGCCCTTGTGGCTAAAGGGATCAGGGGGTATGGAGAGAAGGCAGGTACTGGATACTGAGTTGGATGATCAGCCATGATCATATTGAATGGCGGTGCAGGCTCGAAGGGCCGAATGGCCTACTCCTGCACCTATTTTCTATGTTTCTATGCCCCCTTCCCCACTTGGTTCCATCCACATATCACACACACATTTCCTCACCAAAGCTCCTGGTAGTGATGGTCCACCAACCCCACTCTTAAATGGTTCCACTAATCACTATCCTTACTTACCAAATTCCAACATTTGCACTCAAATTCTTTTATGGGCTGATTTAGACTAACTGGATGACTGGGTACATGGCAAACAAGACAATAGAGATAATAATGTGGACTTCCATAATGCCACATGAATGTGATTATAACATTTACAGGCATCATAACACAATCTAGGAGCACCTATTAAAGAAAGTAATTGGAGGAATCTACTGTGAAGAGTACAATCAATACAAGGTGACAGAAAGAAATCTGAACAAACAGCCGCAGCAAAAGTCCCTTTGGCCAATTAATGTCCAGTCCGACCATCATGTACCAATGTAAACTAATCCCATTTTTTCTCTTGGATCCTCATCAAGGTCCTGCACCTTCAAGGAGTACCTGTATTCAGTCTGCAGGGGTGATTGATTCTTAGCTTCTGGTTACTCCCACTTTAATCTCACTCTCAGTCTGACCTTTGTCTGTGGCTGTTACATCAAGGCTTCATATATGCTAAAGGAACAACATTTAATCTTCTGTCTGGGCACAGTGTAACCTAAAGGACTCGGAATCGAATTATCCAACTTTAGCAACCTGCTCTTTCTATATGTCTGCATTAGACCTGGTCATTTTTACCTGCCATCATTTTGTCTGTTTTTGTTTTTCTAACAATGCATCTGACTTGCTGGGCATTAGAAATACATAACACAGACTATTTGAGTCAAGTGTGAACATGGCAGAAGCTCCCAGCGGGTCGCAGCCTTTTGGAGGGAAGCCGCCAAGCCGACCCCTGTTCCTCCTCCGCAGCCGGAAGCACAAAGACCCGGTGGATTGTCATTGGCAGGGAGGGAAGCCACTGAGCAGGCCCTGCTCGTCCCCGGAGACCAGAGACAGGGAGGATGGAGCCGGCGATAAAAACGGACGCAACAGGCGAGGAGCAAGGCCGGTAGAGGAGGTACCAGGGTCGCCCTCAAGGTCGACTGTGGGAGGCACTCCCGGAGCACAAAGGTGGACGGGTGAGGAGAGGGACATCGGTTCACTGGTCGATCCACATGTCGAAGGAAGAAGTTAGCTGGAAGCCCTGTAGTAGCCAGGGGTTTGCCTGGGTCGGGCGCCGCTCATAAGACCTAGAGCGCCGACTGGACTTTGAAAATAGCACCAAAACCTGCCGCCTTTTGCGTGCTCAGTGGACTATCTGTGTACACTTTGTTGCAGCTTGACAACATCTTTCCTATAATACAATGCACAAAACTGAACACAATACTCTAAATGTGTTCACCTCCAAACCTCACCAATGTCTTATATAACCAATCAAGATCCTGCTGCAATTTTTGACAACCATCTTTACTATCTACAATACCACACACTTTAGTGTCATCTGTAAACTTGTTAATTATGCCATGTACGTTCTCATTCCAATCATTGATATAGATGACACACAGCAATCGGCTCATCACCGAAAGAGATGCTCATTTTGTTCCACACGCCCCTCCCTCTCGTTGCTACTGAAAAGTAACTTGTTTTCTGTGTTTCCAGTTCTATCAAATGGACTCAGCCCTGAAACATTATTTATTTATGTTTCCATAGATGCTGCCTGGCCTGCCGAGTGTTTACAGCAATTTTTGTTCTTATTTTAATTTAGGCAGCTTGAATAGGATATAAAACTTCCTCCGAATGAGAACCATTCATGATCAATTGGCTTTGCTCTGCAAACTACAATTGTACGTTTCCATTTCTTACAACACATCCATTTGGTGCTGGCAGTCTCTTCAAATTATGTCATGCACTGCTAATTGAACTAGAAATGACAAATTATCACCATTTAAACTTGCAAAGTAGAAACTGTTCAGAACAGAAATTACTCCATTACTGAAGGTTCAAATCACATTCACAGCTATTACTGCAAACAGAAGCTTTAATTTGAAAAAGTGTTAATTTACAAACCTGTTGAAAGATTTAAAATAATTTATATTTTCTAAAAAGGTCATAAGTGAATGATTGCCGTGTTTTGCCAAGACGTGAAGTACTATATTAATAATCATACATCTGCAGGGGCACATTGGGTGCACTTTTCTATAATTCTTTGTCCACGTATACATTGGGAGGTGCCTTTAAAAACTCGTTGCTCCTAAACGTACTTCACTGAGGCTTTGTTCTATCAACTGTTCTGCAGATGATTTCTATGATGGACTTCGATTATTAAAGATGTTATAGTGGCGCATTTGGAAAGCAGTGACAGGATTGGTCAAAGTCAGCATGGAGTTATGAAGGGAAAATATACTTGACTAAACTTCTGGAATTTTTTGAGGATGTAACAAGTAGAATGGATAAGGGAGTGGATGTGGTGGATGTGGTGCATCTGGACTATCAAAAAGCCTTTGACAAGGTCCTACACAAGAGATTAGTGTGCAAAATGAGAGCACATGATATTGGGGGTAGGGTATTGACATGGAAAGAGAACTGGTTGGCAGACAGGAAGCAAAGAGTAGGAATTAACGGGTCCTTTTCAGAATGGCAGGCAGTGACTAGTGGGGTGTGCAAGGCTCGGTGCTGGGGCTCCAGTTATTTACAATATATATTAACGATTTAGACGAAAGAATTAAATGTAACATCTCCAAGTTTGCGGATGACATAAAGCTGTGTGGCAGTGTGAGCTGCGAGGAGGATGCCATGAGGCTGCAGGGTGACTCTGATTGGTTGGGTAAGTGGGCAGATGCATGGCAGGTGCAGTACAATATGGATAAATGTGAGGTTATCCACTTTGGTGGCAAGAACAGGAAAGCAGATCATCATCTGAATGGTGTCAGATTAGGAAAAGGGAAGGTGCAATGAGACCTGGGTGTCCTTGTACATCAGTCACTGAAAGTAAGCATGCAGGTACAGCAGGCAGTGAAGAAAGTTAATGGCATGTTGGCCTTCATTGCGAGAGGATTTGAGTTTAGGAACAAGGAGGTCCTACTGCAGTTGTCAGGGCCCTGGTGAGACCGCACCTGAAGTGTTGTGTGCAATTTTGGTCTCCTAGTTTGAGGAAGGACATTATTGCTATTGAGGGAGTGCAGCGTAGGTTCACCATGTTAATTCCTGGGACTGACATATGATGAAAGAATGGGTCGACTGGGCTTGTATTCACTGGAATTTAGAAGGATGAGAGGGAATCTTGTAGAAACATATAACATTCTTAAAGCATTGGATGCTAGATGCAGGAAAAATGTTCCCGATATTGGGGGAGTCTAGATCCAGGGGTCACAGTTTAAGAATAAGGGGTAGTTCATTTAGGACTGAGATGAGGAAAAACTTTTTCACCCAGAGAGTTGTGAATCTGTGGAATTCTCTGCCACAGAAGGCAATGGAGGCCAATTCACTGGATGTTTTTAAGTGAGAGTTAGATTTAGCTCTTAGGGCTAAAGGAATCAAGGGATATGGGGCAAAAGCAGGAATGGGGTACTGATTTTAGATGATCAGCCTGGCGGTGCTAGCTCGAAGGGCCGAACGGCCTACCTCTGCGCCTATTTTCTATGTTTCTTTGCGCTAAATAAATCGTTGTTAATTTGTTCTAATTTTACTACACATTAAAAAAAAAGTAGAATATAACGCAACTTCAAAATATAGCTGGATTGCTTTTGAAGTAATTCAGAATCAACATTTCCATTCTTGGATGAATTGTAAAATCATGATCACCACGTTTGAAATCAGACTTAGTGATGTAGTGCTCAGTCATTATAAACTGGACAATGCTCGAAAGAAGGTCCAATAAAATGGTATAAAATCTCACATGGAACAGATTCAAAGACATGCAGCATTAACAATGTGCCATGGAGAGCATCTACAAATCACCGATGAATAGCACACACCTCTGACTTTGGGCCTCCCCCATTGGAAGCACTCAAAAAAAGTGCGAGCGAAAGGCCGAGACCATTCAAACGCAACTAGGTACCAATGTCATGCGCATACTTGGAGATCATGATTGGCCTAACTTCTCAATCAAATTTACAGATAATGACTCATTGTGTCATTGGCTCAAAGCATAAAATATTACATTAAAAATGCTATCTTCATTTCTGATTATTGTATCCATAGAGTTGATTGATACACATCGTCCTTGAATTACCCTGGTTACCTAATCACAACTTAAAATTGAAATTGTTCATTGACCTCAGACAATAGGTAGAACTCACAATTTATTATTAGCTACCTGAACTAATGTGAAGAATTACTTTGAGATTAGACTTCACTGCAATTTTAGACCAGAATTAACATTTGTACCAGAGAAAACAGTATTCCACAGCTATCCAGTTACATCACTCACCTTCTTCTTGTCCCTCATTGAGCCCTTCCCTCGCACCATAATCTTGCATCCAGTCTCCGCTTCCAACTGTTTTGCTGTTAGTCCCCTGGGTCCAAGAATTCTTCCAACAAAGTTGAACTAAGTGGTTAACAGAGAAAAAGAATAAGTGACTAAAATGCTTAAACAGCAGTATATCTTTGGATATTTCACAGATATTCAAAATGTTTTTTTTTTAAAATAATTAAAGAACTGTAATCAGCATTATAACTTGAATATTAGATTCTGAAAATTGGAAGGGATTCTGGAAACAACAAATTTTATAATGAATAATGGTGGACTATCAATTATCAGCTCGGCCTTTAAGATGGCTGCCCATTCCATCCTGCTCCAATGCCTCTGCACTGTTATTCGTCTTAGATAGAGCCACATTCACCTGGTTCTCCATCGGGACAGTCATAGCCGAAGAACCTATTTCTGTTAGATTTTAAGGGAATCAAGGAATAAGCGGTTAATACAGCAAAGTAACACTGTTGAATAATCAGCCATGATTTTATTAAAATTAGTAGGCATTTGCCACCAAAATAAAAATTCTTGATTCTATCTCCTATGTTCCTATCAATCGTTATAATTCTGCATCTTTTTTTGTTATCCAGGATCTCTCTCTCTGGCCCTTTCATTTACAATAATATGAAACATAATCATTACAATATTTGAACATTATCCAAATCATAATCATCAATTTCCAGATCGATGCTGAAATCATCAAATCAAATTTAATCTTACTGTTGATTAATTGAAAGCTGCAGCATGGAAACAGGCCCTTGGGCCCACCAGGTCCACGTCAACTATCGATCACCCTTTCACCGTAGTTCTGTGTATCCCATTTCCTACACACTAGGGGCAATGTACAGAGGAAAATTAATCTACAAACTTGCACGGTTTTGAAATGTGGGTCGAAACCAGAGCACCCGGAGAAAACCCACGCAGTCACAGCCACATAAACTCCACACTGACAGCTCCCGAGGTCAGGATCAAACCCAGATCTCTGGCACTGTGAGGTAGAAGCTCTACCAACTGCACCACTGTGCCATCCTCAACTGGCATTGTCATGCCACTATCCAATATCTAGTACTGGATAAGATTAACTTTTTCCATGACTAATTATTGGGAGGACCAAACTATAATCATCACCTCCACTGACAAAGCGCATTTTCTAGTTAACAATTTTATGCTCGGGTCCTTGAATCAGGTACTTCGCAATATTTGAACCAAGATAAGCTCGGACCACACAGTCTCACCAACATTATCTCCATCTTTGTGGCATCATCCAAACCTGCACCCTGCAGCTTATCAGCTGCTGAAACCCTCATCCATGTGCTTGTTCCCTCTTTGCATAACTAAAGTTATGTCAGTATGAAGTTATACAGGGATAAATAAAGTTATATCGTATCGCATCTATTACAATGCACACGTGGTCAGTTTCAATATTACATACACTTTAAAATTAAAGTCATCTGAAACTCAGCTGCCATAACTGCCATTTCTATGCTTTTGAAAATGGCCTCCTTGTCAAGTGACACTGATTTTAAACTTATATTGTTTCCTAATCCTTTCAGCCTCGACCTCCCTGCTTACTCCTCCAGCGCAACAACTCTGTGAGATGTCTGGAGCGTTACAATTCTGGACATTCATGCAACTGACTTTTTGGTTAATTACCACTAGCCCAATTAAAAGAAACCTCTAAGCTCTGAAATTCTCCTCCTAAACCTCTACCACTCTTTTTCCACCTTTAACTTCTTATAAAACTATTTTGGCCAAGCTTTTGGGTTTTTTTGCCCTTATACCAACATAGCTTGGTTCCAAATTTTGTTCAATAGTATTCCAGTGAAGTAACTTAAAGGTGCTATATTAATACAATTAGTCTTTTTAAATATTTTTGATCTGCATAATAATAAATGTATAACGTGGATTATGTTGAATTGCCATTGATTTATCATATGACATGATCTACAATGAGCCAACAAAAGACAAAAAATAAATACAATTTGATTCATCTAGAGACGGGTGGTGGGGGGAGGGAAGGGATGAGAGCCACAGCATGGGCACACCAATCGGTTTCCACATGAAGGAAAGCAAAAGACCAGAAATGAAGGTGCACGGTGATCTTGGAGGATCGTAAAGTCACGAGGAGGGAAAAATCCACAAAGTTACTTAAAAGCAATTATGTAACTTTTTCGGCCCGAAACGTTGCCTATTTCCTTCGCTCCATAGATGCTGCCTCACCAGCTCAGTTTCTCCAGTATTTTAGTCTACCTTTGATTTTCCAGCATCTGCAGGTCCTACTTAAATATGTAACTTAAAAGTTTACTTAAAACTTAAAAGAAATATCACTGAACACAAACAAATTCAACAAATTAGCAGAGCTCAAAAACACAACAAAGAGTTAAGTGGCTTTTTCACGGGGCGACTTGACGCAAGAGTGAACCAGACTTTAAAATCGTGGGAACCTCGTGCGATAACAGTACGGCATTCGTGGACCACCGTGGACCACCGTGGCGCTAACGGCAGGTAGTCGTGTAACTTGGTCACTCGGGAGAAAATTCAAGAAAGTTTGAATTTCTCCAAGAGTGACTTGTACACTTGTGGTTGAGCATTGCAACATTATATGAACGTAGTGGCCAGTGCGACATCCGTGCGATATCTGTAATAACTCTTGCGGGTACCGTGGGAACTCCTGCGAACGGTGAGTAACTGAGCAGTTTGATTGTCAGTGCTTGTTTTACCTCATTGTTAAATAAATATATTTTTTACTATCAGATTGATGTCTGCAATTCTTCATTAACACATCACTACAAGATGAATGTCTCTAATGTTATAATCTCTCTCATGCTGAAACACAAAATAGTTGAAGGGAGGTGAAATAATCACATTTTCATTCTTTTTCATTTTTGAGTGTTCAGGTACCTCACTTGCTGAGCTATTTTACTCCAGCAGTTTGTGTCTCTTTTTGTCTAAAGCAGTTTCTAAGACTGTAGGAACTCCGCGGGCCAGGCAGCATCTACGGAGGGAAATGGACAGGCGACCCTTTCTTCAGGCTGCCTTATCTCTCTCTCCCCCCCCCCCCCTCCCCCTTACTTCCACCCACACACACAAATGCTGGAGAAACTCAGTGGGTGCAGCAGCATCTATGGAACGAAGGAAATAGGCAACGTTTCGGCCCGAAACGTTGCCTACTTCCTTCGCTCCATAGATGCTGCTGCACCCACTGAGTTTCTCCAGCATTATTGTGTACCTTCGATTTTCCAGCATCTGCAGTTCCTTCTTAAACACAAATGCACCGAGTTCCTCCAGCATTTCGTGTTTTGCTCAGTATTCCAGCATCCGCTGTCTCCCGCATCTCCAATAAAACAAAACTACTGTCAAAAGGGTGAAGAATAGGGGCAGAGATAGATACATTCCTGATTAGTGCGGCTGTCAGGAGGTTATGGGGAGAAGGCAAGAGAATGTGGTTGAGAGGGAGAGTTGGATCAGCCGCGATTGAATGGCGGAGTGGACTTAATGGACCGAATGGCCTAATTTTGCTCCTATAACTAACAAAGATAGTAATTGTTAGGGAAATGTAGTTATTAAAGACGAGGGGGAGCAGAAATGGGCAGTCTGGGATGGCTCGCGAGATACTTGCATAGAGGCACAAACGTTAAAGAAAGGGCAGATAAACAGAGAGGGGGGGGGGACTTCCCTCAGTGCCCATCTGTTACCATTAATTGGACAGTTCGGCCTGTGAAACGCAACACGCCAGCCCCGACATCCAGCCCGGTGGTCAGTCCTTTGAAGATAGACACCAGTTGCTTGGAGCAACTCAGCCGGACTGGCAGCAAATCTGGAGAGAAGGAACGGGTGGCGTTTCGGGTCGAGAGCCTTCTTCAGACTGAGGTCAATCCCCTG
The DNA here is from genome assembly GCF_010909765.2 of Amblyraja radiata. Taxonomy (NCBI): domain Eukaryota; kingdom Metazoa; phylum Chordata; class Chondrichthyes; order Rajiformes; family Rajidae; genus Amblyraja; species Amblyraja radiata. The sequence goes on along the minus strand of NC_045963.1, from coordinate 44,636,396 downwards.
CATGGATAACAGGAGTCCCAGCCGACAATCGCCCGCTGCACAGTCTCGGAGCATCCACTGCGAAAACGGTGCCTACATTTGAGCACTTATGTAACTGAACCATCCTAAGACCAACCACAGAGCATTCCTGAACTACTACCTACCTCATTCGAGACCCTCGGACTATCTTAGATCGTATACTCACTGGCTTTATCGAGTTACAGTGTGGAAACCGGCCCTTCGGCTCAACTTGCCCATACCGGCCAAAATGTCCCATCGAAACTAGTCCCATCTGCCTGCGTCTGGTCCATATCCCTCCCAACCTGTCTTATCCATGTACCTGTCTAAATGTTTCTTAAATGTAGGGATGGACCCAGCCTCAACTACCTCCTCTGGCAGCTTGTTTCATACACCCACCACCCTTTGTGCGAAAATGTTACCCCTCACTCAGATTCCTATTAGATCTTCCCCCCTCACCTTGAACCTATGCCCTCTGGTCCTCGAATCCCCTCTGTGGGTAAAGGACATATATTACCCTGCCTGTTCGTCTCATGGTTTTGTACACCTCTCATCCTCTGTCCCCAGTGTGGAGTTAAGGACTTGTTTATGGGCGCCCTGGGCTGAGAACTCTGGAGGATGGGTTTTAGACTTTATCGGGAATCGAGATAGACCCCGTAATGCAGGAGCAAAGAATCGCAGACGCTAATCTGCATTGGAAAGACACAATATGCGGGAGTAACTCAGCGCTGAAGAAGAGTCCCGACCCGAAACATCATCTATCCATGTTGTCTAGCGATGCTGCCTGACCCGCTGAGTTGCTCCAGCGCTTTGTGTCTTTCCACTAGACCTGTAATAAGTCTCGGCTGGGTGTTTACTGGGATCTCTGGTGTTTAATAGACGTCCTGATGTTGTTTTTGATCGGGTTTACTACTGACAGTATTTAATCAGATCCATATTAAATAATTTCCCCTTCACCTTAAACCTATGTAATCTGGTCCTCGATTCGCCTACTCTGGGCAAGAGACTGTGCATCTACCCGATCGATTCCTCGCATGATTTTAAACATTATCTTGCACACAGCGTTGTTCCCTTCACCTTGTATACACCATTTATGGCTCGATTGTTACTATTTATTGTCTGTCTACTGACTGGTTAAACGTTTGAAAGTTTCACCTCTCAGTAGATAATAAAATAAGACAACCATCACGGTCAATGTGAGACAAAGTCTTTATTCCTATTTGACAAAATAAAAAGACGACTTCTTGCACATATTGAGAGAAGGTGCATCACACCAAACAACATTTGTCTAAAAAAAAACAGATTATTCTTCTGCTCATTAAAGAGCTCGGGTGAAATTCTGACAAAGTTTGTGAATGCACTTTTATCCTCTTCGCACAGCACATTAAGCAGCTGATCATATTGTCCAAATTGAGGTCTCCGTTGAAAGATGGGCTTCACCCAGTGAGACTTCCTCTTAATTCTCTTTTTAATTAATCTCACCCTTCTGCCTTCACGCAAGCGTTCTCGATGCACATAGTGGGCTGCTGCATACAGCGCGTCAATGAAAATAACCACCATCCTGTACTCGAAAATACTTAGTATAGGCATGTCTCCAAATGAGCCAATTCAACCAAGGGAGGAATATAGTGTGTGAAAAAAACCAATATAGTGTGTGAAAACAAAGTAACATCATTTGTGCCACGTGATTGACAACACTACAGTTCACGATGTTCATTCAAGATTAACGGGAAAGCTCGGGAGACGGACAAGTCACTCGCACAAATAACAGAAATGCCGAGTACCGTGGGAACTCTTTATCTACCCCCCGTTATATCGTGCGAAACTCGTGCTGGACCACGACCACTTCACTCTGGTGACATCTTGCGTCAACTCGCCCCGTGAAAAAGCCCCATTATAAGGGAACAAATTAGAGTTGCACAGGAGCCACAGAAGAAACATCATGACTTTGATTGCTGATCCTTCCAGTTGACTATGTAAACCAAGGGCAAATGTAGACAAATGGAAGGAACCATGACTTTAATTAATGGCTATAACTGGGGTTTATAAAAATATGGCACAAAACCAAAACTAATTTCTTAATGTTTCCTCAGTACATTAAGAAATTAGTTTTGGTTTTGTGCCATATTTTTATAAACCCCTGTATATAAATGAAGTAGAATCTTATTCCACAAACGATGGGTGTAGGTGAGACAACTATAGCTAATGAGGAGAAGAAACTGGCTTTCCAAGGAATGACGTGCCGACTTCATTGAATTCATGCCATCATATGGAACCAAGTGTATTCAACAGATTACACCATCCTTATCTCACTCCTTGTACTGCTAGTGGTCAATGTTTCTATCTTCTATTCCGTATTGCATTGTCTTTCTACGGTAGTGCAGCAACTTTGACTTGCCAAAATCAAGGCAATCTTACTGAATTTCCCCAATAAGAAATTCCATGGAGTTCCATGTCCCACTCTGAAAGCATTGCAACTAATATAGCAACACAGATGCTGAGTCTGCTGTGATTGATTTGAGAGAATCACAAAGTAAAAGCCATCCTTCCCTGATCAGTAATCCAGTAGCAGGTGTCGAGACTTTAATCATACTAGATTTCCCTAATGATCCTAAATGAAACCAATTCACTTAATAATTCCCCTGGGTTTGTTGAGAAAACCTCATGAGCACAGCTGCAGAAGAAACCGTTCCGATGTTGCCTTTCAACATGATCTGCTTTGCTGTTTAAGATGCTGAACTCTTTTCAAGGTAAGGAAGTGACACATTCTCTATATCTTTGTCGTTGTGCCAGAGCTGCCTGAAGAATGATCTGCTTACTTATCTTTCTGAAAGTTAATTGCAGGATTACTGTGGATATTACTTCTAGCTCACAGAAGACAATTAGTGCATGGTGGCACAGTGGTAGAGTTGCTGCCTCACAGCACCAGACCCGTGTTCGATCCGGACTATGGGTGCTGTCTGTAGGCATTTGTACGTTCCCCATGTGACCTGCGTGGGTTTCCTCTGAAATCTTCGGCTTCCTCCCACAATCCAAAGACGTACAGGTTTGTAAATTAATTGGCTTGGTATAAATGTACATTGTCCTTAGTGTGTGTAGTGTTAATGTGCGGGGATCACTGGTCGGCACAGACTCGGTGGGCCGAAGGGTCTGTTTCTGTGCTGTATGTTTAAACTAAACCCAAGTATCTGTAGGTGATATTAACTGGGGGGGGGGGGGAGGTTGACTCACGGCTATTCCTTGAAATTCCATTTCAAGCAGGGTGCAAGGCCACCAAATTCAAGTGCAGTTTCTTACCATTTCAAGCAGGTTGCAAGGCCACTAAAGACAGCGAGTTGTGACCTCTCCCTCCTCCATCTTGCAGAGACTGAGCCACGCCCACACTTCTGGGTTTTATAGTCCCTCCCCCCCTCCCACCAGAAGGGGCGTGGCCTTCATGGTGTGATTGACAGGAAAGAGAATCTCAACATTTTTTAAACACTAATAACTGAGTAAGGCAAGGCAACTTGAATTAGGCAAGGCAACTTGAATTAGGCAAGGCAACTTGAATTAGGCAAGGCAACTTGAATTAGGCAAGGCAACTTGAATTAGGCAAGGCAACTTGAATTAGGTAACTTTAGCATTTCCAAACCAAAGGCAACGCAGCTTTAGCATTTCCAAACCAAAGGCAACGCAGCTTTAGCATTTCCAAACCAAAGGCAACGCAGTTTTAGCATTTCTAAACCAAAGGCAACGCAGCTTTAGCATTTCCAAACCAAAGGCAACGCAGCTTTAGCATAGAAACATAGAAACATAGTAATTAGGTGCAGGAGTAGGCCATTCGGCCCTTCGAGCCTGCACCGCCATTCAATATGATCATGGCTGATCATCCAACTCAGTATCCCGTACCTGCCTTCTCTCCATACCCTCTGATCCCCTTAGCCATAAGGGCCACATCTAACTCCCTCTTAAATATAGCCAATGAACTGGCCTCGACTACCCTCTGTGGCAGAGAGTTCCAGAGATTCACCACTCTCTGTGTGAAAAAAGTTCTTCTCATCTCGGTTTTAAAGGATTTCCCCCTTATCCTTAAGCTGTGACCCCTTGTCCTGGACTTCCCCAACATCGGGAGCAATCTTCCTGCATCTAGCCTGTCCAACCTCTTAAGAATTTTATAAGTTTCTATAAGATCCCCTCTCAATCTCCTAAATTCTAGAGAGTATAAACCAAGTCTATCCAGTCTTTCTTCATAAGACAGTCATGACATCCCAGGAATCAGTCTGGTGAACCTTCTCTGCACTCCCTCTAGGGCAATAATGTCCTTCCTCAGATTTGGAGACCAAAACTGTACGCAATACTCCAGGTGTGGTCTCACCAAGACCCTGTACAACTGCAGTAGAACCTCCCTGCTCCTATACTCAAATCCTTTTGCTATGAAAGCTAACATACCATTCGCTTTCTTCACTGCCTGCTGCACCTGCATGCCTACTTTCAATGACTGGTGTACCATGACACCCAGGTCTCGCTGCATCTCCCCTTTTCCTAGTCGGCCACCATTTAGATAATAGTCTGCTCTCCTGTTTTTGCCACCAAAATGGATAACCTCACATTTATCCACATTATATATACTGCATCTGCCAAACATTTGCCCACTCACCCAGCCTATCCAAGTCACCTTGCAGTCTCCTAGCATCCTCCTCACAGCTAACACTGCCCCCCAGCTTAGTGTCATCCGCAAACTTGGAGATATTGCCTTCAATTCCCTCATCCAGATCATTAATATATATTGTAAATAGCTGGGGTCCCAGCACTGAGCCTTGCAGTACCCCACTAGTCACTGCCTGCCATTGTGAAAAGGACCCGTTTACTCCTACTCTTTGCTTCCTGTTTGCCAGCCAGTTCTCTATCCACATCAATACTGAACCCCCAATGCCGTGTGCTTTAAGTTTGTATACTAATCTCTTATGTGGGACCTTGTCGAAAGCCTTCTGGAAGTCCAGATACACCACATCCACTGGTTCTCCCCTATCCACGCTACTAGTTACATCCTCGAAAAATTCTATAAGATTCGTCAGACATGATTTACCTTTTGTAAATCCATGCTGACTTTGTCCAATGATTTCACCACTTTCCAAATGTGCTGCTATCCCATCTTTAATAACTGACTCTAGTAGTTTCCCCACTACCGATGTTAGACTAACTGGTCTGTAATTCCCCGTTTTCTCTCTCCCTCCCTTCTTAAAAAGTGGGGTTACGTTTGCTACCTGCCAATCCTCAGGAACTACTCCAGAATCTAAAGAGTTTTGAAAGATTATTACTAATGCATCCACTATTTCTGGAGCTACTTCCTTAAGTACTCTGGGATGCAGCCTATCTGGCCCTGGGGATTTATCGGCCTTTAATCCATTCAATCTACCCAACACCACTTCCCGGCTAACCTGGATTTCACTCAATTCCTCCAACTCCTTTGACCCGCGGTCCCCTGCTATTTCTGGCAGATTATTTATGTCTTCCTTAGTGAAGACGGAACCAAAGTAGTTATTCAATTGGTCCGCCATATCCTTGTTCCCCATGATCAACTCACCTGTTTCTGACTGCAAGGGACCTACATTTGTTTTAACTAATCTCTTTCTTTTCACATATCTATAAAAACTTTTGCAGTCAGTTTTTATGTTCCCTGCCAGTTTTCTTTCATAATCTATTTTTCCTTTCCTAATTAAGCCCTTTGTCCTCCTCTGCTGGTCTCTGAATTTCTCCCAGTCCTCCGGTATGCTGCTTTTTCTGGCTAATTTGTACGCATCATCCTTCGCTTTGATACTATCCCTGATTTCCCTTGTTATCCACGGATGTACTACCTTCCCTGATTTATTTTGCCAAACTGGGATGAACAATTTTTGTAGTTCATCCATGCAGTCTTTAAATGTCTTCCATTGCATATCCACCGTCAACCCTTTTAGAACTAATTGCCAGTCAATCTTGGCCAATTCACGTCTCATACCCTCAAAGTTACCTTTCTTTAAGTTCAGAACCATTGTTTCTGAATTAACAATGTCACTCTCCATCCTAATGAAGAACTCAACCATATTATGGTCACTCTTGCCCAAGGGGGCACGTACAACAAGACTGCTAACTAACCCTTCCTCATTACTCAATACCCAGTCTAAAATAGCCTGCTCTCTCGTTGGTTCCTCTACATGTTGATTTAGATAACTATCCCGCATACATTCCAAGAAATCCTCTTCCTCAGCACCCCTGCCAATTTGATTCACCCAATCTATATGTAGATTGAAGTCACCCATTATAACGGTTTTGCCTTTGTCGCACGCATTTCTAATTTCCTGTTTGATACCATCTCCAACTTCACTACTACTGTTAGGTGGCCTGTACACAACACCCACCAGCATTTTCTGCCCCTTAGTGTTTCGCAGCTCTACCCATACCGATTCCACATCCTCCAAACTAATGTCCTTCCTTTCCATTGCATTAATCTCCTCTCTAATCAGCAACGCTACCCCACCTCCTTTTCCTTTCTCTCTATCCCTCCTGAATATTGAATATCCCTGGATGTTCAGCTCCCAGCCTTGGTCACCCTGGAGCCATGTCTCCGTGATCCCAACTATATCATAGTCATTAATAGCTATCTGCACATTCAACTCATCCACCTTATTACGAATGCTCCTTGCATTGAGACACAAAGCCTTCAGGCTTGTTTTTACAACACTCTTACCCCTTATACAATTATGTTGAAAAGTGGCCCTTTTTGATTTTTGCCCTGGTTTTGTCTGCCTGCCACTTTTACTTTTCACCTTGCTACCTATTGCTTCTACCCTCATTTTACACCCCTCTGTCTCTACGCTCACACATTTAAGAAACCCTTTCCCTTTAACTCCATCCTCCACTATCCCATTCGACACCCCACCCCCCTTATTCAGTTTAAAACCACCCGTGTAGCAGTGGCAAGCCTGCCTACCAGAATGCTGGTCCCACACCTGTTAAGATGCAATCCGTCCCTTTTGTACAGTTCCCCCTTACCCCAAAACAGATCCCAGTGATCTAAGAATCTAAATCCCTGCCCCGTGCACCAGTTCCTCAGCCACACGTTCAGGTCCCGTATCTCCCTGTTCCTGCTCTCGCCAGCACGAGGAACTGGAAGCAAACCAGAGATAACAACCCTGGAGGTCCTGCTTTTCAGCATTTTTCTGAGCTCTCTAAAGTCACGCTGCAGAATATTCATCCCCTTCGTTCCGACATCGTTTGTGCCGACATGCACTACCACTTCCGGATGTTCACCTTCGTCCTTGAGGATTTTCTGCACTCTGTCCGTGACATCCTGGATCCTGGCACCAGGAAGGCAGCACACCATCCTCGCATCCCGTCTGTTGCCGCAGAAACCCCTGTCCGTACCTCTCACAATGGAGTCTCCCACTACAATGGCGTTGCCTGCCTTAGGCCTTTTTGGTTTTGGCTCAACAGCCCTATTCGCATCACAAGCCAGTCCGCCGCCCAGTGTAAACACCTCTTCTGTCCAGACAGCTTCTAAGTGGGTGAACCTGTTCACAAGAGGTACAACACCCGGAGAAGTTGGCATTCCATGCTTCCCTCCCGTTCTCACAGTCTCCCACCTTTTCTCTTCCAGTACCTTAGGTGTAACAATCGTACTGTAGGACTTGTCGAGGAACGACTCCGTTTCTCGGACGAACCGGAGGTCATCCACTTGCTTCTCAAGTTCCCCAACACGGCCCTTCAGGAGCTCTACCTGGATGCACTTCTCGCATTTGTAGCTGCCAGAGGCACCAGCGGTGTCCTTGACCTCCCACATACTGCAAGCATCGCACTGAATCAGCTTGCCTGACATTTTCTTTCGCCTCTACCTCTCAAGCGTATTGCGTGGTCTCCTCCCCTCAGAAGACTCTCGAGCCAAAGACTCACACTTTACTCACAGGGCACTTCCCTCGCAAGGCCGCTCACTCACTGCCGCTCGCTAAGAGCCGTCTTGCTTAAATTGACTGATAAATTGCCTGATTTACCAATTTACAAACCAAATTCCTCAGTTTTCAACTGTTTTCCCGGCACTGACTCACTTCTCCCACTTGGGCTAGAGCCAATCAGTCGTATCTCTTGCTAAGCTCCTGCTGCTGTTGCTCCCAAAACTACAGCAGATCTGAGTAAAGTCTGCCTGTCCTTGGCCTCTACTTTAACTGTTTTCACTTCTCTCCTCCCACTTGGGCTAGAGCCAATCAGTCGTATCTCTTGCTATACTCCTGCTGCTGTTGCTCCCAAATCTACAGCAGTTCTGAGTAAAGTCTGCCTGTTCTTGGCCACTATTTTAACTGTTTTCACTTCTCTCCTCCCACTTGGGCTAGAGCCAATCAGTCGTATCTCTTGCTAAGCTCCTGCTGCTGTTGCTCCCAAATCTACAGCAGTTCTGAGTAAAGTCTGCCTGTCCTTGGCCTCTACTTTAACTGTTTTCACTTCTCTCCTCCCACTTGGGCTAGAGCCAATCAGTCGTATCTCTTGCTAATCTCCTGCTGCTGTTGCTCCCAAATCTTAGCATTTCCAAACCAAAAGCAACATAGCTTTAGCATTTCCAAACCATATTTTCAAACCACATTAAGGACACTGACAGGTCAGTAAAACCACACAGTTTAGTAGACATGTGCTCAGTGTTATTCACAGCTCAGACTGAGAGACGTGACCCTCTCGCTCCACCATCTTGCAGAGACTGACTGAGGCACTCAACACTTCCGGATTTTATAGTGCCTCCGGAAGGGGCGTGGTCTTCAGGAGAGAGAATCTTAACATTTTTTAAACACTAATAACTCTTTTATTTTTGATCAATGGGAAAAATCCTCTTGTCCTGCGCAGCAGAGGGGGACTCTGAGTAAGATGTCAAAAATCATTGCCGTAAGTGGCAGCATTTTTTCTAAAATCAATATACAGAACAACAAGAAGTGGTCAAGATCAGACTTTTAGCAATATAGATAGTTTATCATTTATCTAATCGTTAACCCCCTGCCTTAGCACAGAGCCCAAGAGAATATTGGGTCATTCAGTTACCATGGTAGCATATTTAAACATAGTGTCCTTTTGTTGCCATCTTTTGATATCTTCATGGATCATGCCAATAACTCTCCGAAGGTGGCAACACACCTAGAGTGGTAATGAAGACACATGGTATCTTGGCTTTGTTGGTCAGGGCTTTGAGTATATGAATCAGGAAGTCATGATATAGCTTTATGGGATGTTGGTGAGGCTGCAATTAGACTATTAGCTACTGTTCTAGGAGCCCCTATTACAGGAAAGATGTGGAGGCTTTGGAAAGGATGCAGTGGAGGTTTACCAGAATGATGGGGAAAGGGGGCATTAGCTACAGGGAGAGGTTCGACAGACTTGGATTGTTTTCTCTGGAACGCTGGATGATGCAGGGAAACTTGGTAGAAATATATAAAATTATGAGAGGCGTTGATAAAGTAAGATAATCAGAAACTTTTTACCGGAATGCAGATATCAACTAATAATGGGCATAGTTCTAATGTGAAAGGGGCAAAGCTTAAAGGAAATGTGTGGGGCAAATTTTGTTTTTACACAGAGGGTGATGAGTGCCTGGTACACGCTGCTGAGATGGTGATGGAGGCAGATATGATACTGGCATTTGAGACTTTTGGATAGTCACATGCATGTGCTGGGAATGGAGGGATATGGATTATATGCAGGCGGATAAGAATTCTTCTTGACATGATGTTTAGCACAGATATTGGGACCAAAACGGCTGTTCCTGTGCTATGCTCTCTGTGTGTACCTGCTCTTATAAATTTGTCCTCCTCTTTCTGCCTAATGAATTTAGACACGGGTTGAGTCCTAATCACGAGTTTATGGAGAATGCAGGAAATGGCAAAATATCCAGCCCCTTCTAGATATGGATACAGATGTATCGTAAGTAGCGTAAATACAAGAACTTTAACTCCAAGACCTTCTGACATTCTGTTGATGATCTTCAATAAAGAACGTAAATCTTTGTGACCTTGTTATAAAAAGGCTTTACTGCACTATTCAAAACCAAGAAAACTGTGCATTCAACCCTAAATCTGGCATAGCAGATAAAACTCACTGTGGCTAAGTTCAGAAATGTATGGCAGTGTAGGAGGCCAATGGCCTGTTATCCCTTTTAGCTAAAAGTGAACACTAAGTCAATCCCACTTCCTGTTCTTGGTCCATAAACCTGCAGATTATTGCTCAGCCATATACTTATTTTCTGTCTCCACCACCCTTTCAAGTATTCACCATTACAATTCACCATTTTTTCCCTCTCAATTCCTTCTAATTTTTCCATGATTTAACTTAAAATTGCATCCCAAACTTTCTAATCTCCTTTCTCAGGAAAATAGGTTCTTTCTTAGACTAACTAAATTACCCCTTCCTCTCCTTTGTTCTATGAAAACTGTTCTTCACATAGGATAATCCTAGTCCTCCATAGGATAATTCTTCATCCATAGGAACATCCTTAATCGTTCCCTTCTAGTGAATGTCCATTATTCATATAGTGCAGTGACCAAAATTGTGCACAAGATTTGAGCTGTGGTTTGTCAGTTTTATACCAGCAGTGCACATTATCTAGGATGGATCTGTTCAGCAACCCTTGCAAACACTGCCCAGTACATTCAGTGAGTTCTACATCTCTTCCATGCCAAACTCCAGCCATCTTACACCACACATCCCACAAAGGGTAGGCTGTTAGCTTGTGTTCCACAAGGTTACAATGCACACAATGATAACTTTACAACCTTAATTGTTTTTTATTTGGAGGCCCCATCAGGAGGAAACTCGATTACTTGGATTGACCTATATCCAGATCAATACTTGCATTACATTGGGATAATTTATTTTAAATTTATTTTTATTGGAGACAAAAAAACAGTACATCTGACGTATTGCATTACATTTCCCTCCATTTTGTTTTTTATATATAATAACAAAATAACCCTTACCCACCCTCCCTAAACACCCCTTGGCAGCTAATGTGTTCACAATACAAACATATCACAAATACAAATGCACATTTTAACAATAATAAAGTAGCAAAACAGAATAAAAGCGGATCCCCACCTACTGTCAAGTGCCCTCAGTCAATAGGTAGTTCCTTTAGACCCTCAAAGTATGATTTTAAAAAAAAGGTTCCCATTTCAAATAAAACTTTTTCACAGTTCTAGTTCTAGCTAACCACTTAATTAACTGTAAAACTACCAATGGCAGGTAGCTTATTACCCAAAGATGGATAATGCAAATTAAAGTAACAGCAACATTTTAACTTAATTTTAGAACGGGATTATTATCCACTGAGATTCAATGCAAATTCCCTGGACACAGGCCATTGATGACGTTTTTTTCTCCTCACATCGTTACATTCAAGTTACATTTTCAGAAAATGCAGACAGATCTCCAGGTTCTTATGAGTATTACAAAGTGAAACATGTGCAGTATATAATTTTCTGAATAAAATGTCCTCTCAAATCTATTTAATCCTGCTCTGCCTTATTATTTTTATTTGAGGAAATAGACAGACTGTAGATTTCATTAAACAAAGAACAGCTTCCTGATTACTGCAAGGTCAGATACACGGCATGGGATTTTGGTTACGCCACATTTGGAGTTTTGCTACAGGGAGAGGTTGACAGACTCGAATTGTTTTCTCTGGAAAGCCAGAGCTTTCAGGGAGACCTGATAGAAGCATATATAATTGAGGCATAGACAGGGTAGACAGTCAGAACCTTTTTCCTAGGATGGAAAAATCAAATACTAGAGACCATAGCTTTAAGGTGAGGGGGGCATAATTTAAAGATGTGCGGGGCAATTTTTTTTTAACAGAATGTGGTGAGTGCTTGGAACGCGCTGACAAGTTAGGTGGTTGAGACCGATACCAGAAGTGGCATTTAAGAGGCTTTCAGATAGACATATGGTTATGCAGGGAATAGAGGGATATGGATTATGTGCAAGTAGACAAGAGATAGACTTGTCATCATGTTTGCTACAGACATTGTGGGCCAAAGGGCAGGTTCTTCTGCTGTACCGTTGTTCAACTACTTTAACTGGAAATATTATGAAAAACTAGGTAGATTAGAGAAATTCAGCAACTTTTGGAGGGGTACATGACTATACCTCTATGCAGCGAGAGTTACTCATTTTAACTGTCAATTTACAAAATTGTACCCTCTGGTTTCATTGCTCTTTGTGCTACTGGAGATAGGAAGCTGATGTTGTGAACACTCTGGACAGTTAAGATCCACAGTCAACAATTCCTCTCCGTGGAGTTCACAGGCAAGGCAGCCCTGCCTTTGACATCTGTCTTGTAGCTTACTCATGCATCATATTCAAAAGACCATGACAGAAACATCAATGACAATGAGGTAACTACAGTAAGGAAAGTGAAAGTGCTGATCCAAAGATACTAACTTAATTGAGGCTATTTGCCTAAGATTTTAAACTGCATTTTCAATTAAGCACTGGTCAGCGCAGGTTCCAGGGCTTTAAGAAACCTGTAGATAAGGGGAAGTAAAAGATTGCAATGCAGAGATCAGAGTATCTTTTCAGCAATGATTCCAGGCCAGTTGAAGCAGGAATGATTTCAGGAATGAAATCGGCAGGACAAATGCATTCAGTTGCCAAAAGGGTCTCATTATATGTCATAATTTTTGTTATGATTATTTGATCCCTTGCATTCAGAATGCTGGCAAAGAGAGTCAGTTGGGGAGAAAGCAAGAGAAGGATGTTAAGAGAAAGATGGGGGAGTTAAAAGGAAGTGATGATAAAATCTGCAGTGTCAGAGAACATCAATGAAAATGAATCTGTGAGAGTCAGAGAAACAGGGTGGTCAATGAGAGACACTGAGCAAGAGGGGTCAGAGCCAAAAGGAAGAAAACAGCAGAAGACAAAAATTAGAGGCGGCAAAGGAGAAAACTGAGAACAATTGGCATGCTTAATACAGTTCCAACCACTGGCATTACCCATGGGTATAATGTCATTAAAATAATCTTTCAGAACAAGGAGCATGGGCACACGATAGACATAAGCACTAAACCCAAATGATTTAAACCATTTACAGTACACTATAACAGATGGTACATTCATAACCCTCGTCACAATATAATTCACAATCTTGCTAATTTCATGTTAACATGAAATCATTGGAATTTGTTACAGTTCACACAAATTCCAAAGTCATTCATATTTTCATTAATCCATTAATTCTTATTAAACATGGAAATCATTTCAAGCTAATTTAAAAATATAATTTTCCCAGAAGGTATTAATTAAACACTGCTGGACTCTGTCCTGTACAGACAAATGTTCTCCGTAAAGTAAGAACGGTCTGATAATCTTTCCTGTATCACAACAATGTAAGGTACATAATTTCTTTAAAAGTACACCGAGAAGTTCAGAGGTCATAAGGGATATTTTTTTTTATAAACAAAAAAGTGGCTGTCGTGCTTTGCATCCTACCACTACAGGTTACAGGATTTGAAACAGATGTATATCTCATTTTTCATATCACATTTTCTCAAATTTACAACTATATACAGTAGAATGTGCAATTGTAGGAATATAAATAAAAATCAAAAGTCCATTTAAGTCATTCTGCACCTCAAAGGAGCAAGGGAACAATGTTTAGTTTTAGTCTTAGTTTAGTTTAGTTCATAAGTATAGGAGCAGAATTAGGACATTTGGCCCATCAAGTCAGCTCCACCATTCAATAATGGCTGACCTTTTTCTCCCTCCTAACACAATTATTCAGCCTTCTCCCCATAACCCCTGACACCCATACTAATCGAGAATCTATCTATCTCTGCCTTAAAAATATTAATTGCAGTTTAGTTATACATGGTGGAAAATAGCCCTTCGGCCCACTGAGTCCATGCTAACCAACAATCACCCATTCACTAGTTCTAAGTCCTCCTACACAATAGGGGCAATTTATAGACACCAATTAACCTACAAACCCTCACGTCTTTGGAGTGTGGGAGGAAACCGGAGCACCCGGAGAAAACCCACACGGTCACAGGGAGAATTTACAAACTCCATATAGTCAGCATCCGTAGTCAAGATCAAATCCGGGTCTCTGGCTCTCTTAGGTAGCAACTCTACCGCTGCGCCACTGTGCTACCCTTTGTAGATTCTAGAAAGATGAAATGTTTAAAATAAGCAAATCAAATGATTACTAAATGGGCATCCAATAAAGCCCTCTGCATGCTAATAAACTTATTTTATAATCCAAATTTAATCTAAATAAATTAACACTTCACCCACAAATAAAATTTCTACCTTGTATTATGAAAACATTACATTTCTCCAACAGATAGAAAATTGCCTTCTTTGCCACTACTCAGTGAACTTATTTAAAAAAAAATTTCAGCAACGTCGAGTCTATTCATTTGAAGTGGTAATATCTCACAATCTTGATCTAACTCTGATCCAAAACAGTTTTTAAAAAATCAAAAAAAATCTGCAGATGCTGGAAATCTGAAATCAAAACAGAAAATGCTGAAAAACTCATGAGATCAAGCAGCATCTGTGAAAACAGAAACAGAATTAATGTTTCAGTCCAGTCTTCATAAGAAAAACATAATTTGTTTATATTTCAGTGGTCCAAAACACATCCACTTGCAATTTGTTTCTTGCAACCAGTCATATCTCCAAGAGCCACCAATCACTTTTCATTTTGTTTAAAGGAATTCACTTCCACAAAGTTTGCCAATGGGTTTATTGCTGTTATCCTGTTATACACAACAAGAGCGATTTGAGAGTCAATGCAAACCAATTGTATATTAAGAATTTGAACTCCTGCAAAACACTCAAGTATTAAATATTGTATACTGGCTATTTTGGACAGTATTTGTTTATTATCAATACAAAACTCATCCAAAAATAGATTCATAATATTTGAAAGTTTTAAACCACATCTTTGTACAGCTACTGGTCTCAGATCAAATCTCACCCTTAAACAAGAATTCTTCGATTAAGTAGTCTCATACATGGAGGGCTCTGCTACTGGGAGTTAGAATTCAATTGTGTACAAGAGCATGAGTAACTTTGAAAAAGTTGTCTGGAAATTCAAGAGACCATGTGAATTTCTGAAACTTGGTATCTCAACATTTATATATTGTTGTGCCTTCAAGGGAGGAGAATATCCCAATGCACTTCAAAACCAATAATTACACTCTTAAGGGCCTGTCCCACTTGGCGATTTTTTCGGTGTCATATCAGTGTCGCCAAAAGTTTTTGAACATTTCAAAATCCAGCGTCGACAAAAAAATGTTGCGACGCTTGAAAAAACACTGCGCGTCAATGTAAAATGTAAAATGAGAATGTTAAATGAGAATGAATTTTTTCCTCAATGTAAAATGAGAATTAATTTTTTCATGTCCTATTTGGTGGGGACATTAGAACATGCAGCACAATATATGTTCCAATGGCACGTTCCAATAACTAGGAACTTCTTATATGTTACTTTTATAAATCATTTGAATGTAGAGAGTTAACAAGTTTGCATGTATAAATATGCTCATTTTAATCATCGTTCTGGCGGAATCTTAATTAGAACTATTTTCAAACAATTAAATAATTACAAAGCCTATTTATTATACATTATATATGGAAAATAAAATTTGTTTGAAATTCAAATTAAATTAGTGATGCAGAAATCTATGTGACAGTATGAGTGCATAACAATTTATATATTTGTGAAACACCTTTAATGTATTACTAATGCTCCAAAATACTTCACAGGAGCATCAGACAGCAATCTGACTGGTAATTCAAGCACTGATCCAAATGTTAATAGCCCAAACTGAGACTCACTAAGATAGTATTTCTAAATAAATCTCTCGGTGTTGGTTTGAGAAGATACTTTGTGGAAGGCCAAACGATTAAGCACTAATTCTGAAAATACAAAATCTGAACTAAATAAGTAATTACACTGATTATGATATTTCAAATGTGGTATGATGACACAGAGAAAATGTTACCGATTAGATGTCAAGAGGCCAAAACTAATGATCAGGTGAGTTCAAATCCCAGTATTCCAGATGCACAATATAAATTTAGTTAACAATATATTTATGGTCTTTTATAATGCCTATCTGGTTTATAACATCTTTTCAGGATGTGCCCATACCCAATATGGGTAAAATAATCTTCCTGATGCTCCATAATGGCCTAATAAGTCTCCCTGTTTAAGAGTTTTTCACATGGATAATATATTTTGTTTTGCCAGCGATAACTACACCTTGTGAAGTAAATTAAATAAGCTCCTGTTGTCTACACGTATACGAGGAGGTGCCACAAATAGCAATAAGGTAAAATGGCGAAAACATCTGTTTCAGGGATACTTTGTGAAGGAGCAAACAAGGCCTTAATTTAATAAGGCGTCACAGTGGCACAACGATATAGTTGCCTCCTTTCAGCGCTTGCAGCACCAGAGACCCAGGTTCGATCCCGACTACGGGTCCTCTCTGTATGGAGTTTGTACGTTCTCCCCGTGACCATGTGGGTTTTCACCGAGATCTTAGGTTTCCTCCCACACTCCAAAGGTGTACATGTTTGCAGGTTAATTGGCTTGGTATAAGTGTAAATTGTCCCCAGTGTGCTTAAGATAGTGTTGATGTACAGGGATTGCTAGTCGATGCGGACTCAGTGGGCTGAACGGCCTGTTTCCGAGCTGTATCTCTAAACTAATACCTCAAAAAAAACCCGCCACAGAATAGCACTACTCCTGTACTCAACTGAAGTGATTTGGTAGATTTGGCATATTTTAACCTTGGTCCAGGACTGTTTATCATACACCAAAAATATTAGTCTATCCCGGGGTGGGAGAAAGGAGAGGTGGGGGGTGGGAAGAGAGAAACTGTCTCTTTGGGACTATAAAGTGGAAATAAAATAAACATTTTTTCTATTTTTGACCACTCACAATTTTCTATTGATTGGAGGAATGTCTACATTTTGGGTTAGGTGTAGACCACTCCTGAGATACGTATGCGATGACATGCAAAGCAAATGGCAGGGTTTTATTTCCATAAACATTCTATAGGGTGTTTTGGAACAGAGAGATCTAGTACAGGCATATAATTCCACGAAAGGGGTGACACAGCAGGTAAAGTGGTGAAAGAGGTCTTTAGCATGCTAGTCTTCATCAGTGCATAGTCTGGATGCTATGTTGCAATTTACAAGTTGTTTGTGTGACCACAATTGGGAGTTATGTGCGCAATTCTGTTGCCCACCTGATATCATTAAGCTGGAATGGGTGTAGTTTCGCAAGGACGTTACTGGGATTGGAGAGCTTAAGTTAGCAAGAGAGGCTGGAGTGGCTGGGACTTCTTTCCCTGAAGCATAGGAGGCTGAGGTGTCCTTCTAGAGGTATACAAAACCACGAGGGGCACAGATAAGGTAGATGGTCACAGTTCTTTTCCTAGGTTAGGGAGACTAAAACTATAGGGCACAGATTTAAGGTGGGGGTTGAGGATTTAAAGGGGACTTGAGAGACAATTTATTCCACACAAAGGATGGTGGGTATGGAACGAGCTGCCTGACAAAGCTGTAGAGGTGAGAATAAGGACACTGTTTAAAAGACATGTGGACAGGTATATTGATAGGAAAGATTTGGAGGGATTTGGGCCAAAATGCATGCAAATGGGAAAACCTAGAAAGACATATTGATTGGCATGGACGACGAGGCCGAAAATCCTGCTTCAGTGCTGAACGACTTTATGATTCTACCTCTCTCTCTCTCTCTCTCTCTCTCTATAACCCAACCCAAAACATCGTATGTCCATTCTTTCCACAGATGTTGTCTGACCCTCTGAGTTCCTCCAGCACTTTGTGTTTTGCTCAAGATTCCAACATCTGCAGTTGCTTGTGGCTCCACTACAGATAGAATTGGCATCCTAGTTAATGCAAAATAGTTCATTTCTTTCCTCTGGGAGGGGAAAAATTGATTCAATTAAAGAATATAGTGTTACCAAATTTCAAAGTATGGGTTCTAAAACATCAATTCCAGAATTTAAGATTTACTACCTGGCCTTTGAAAGTGGTCAAAGTAGAAGTAATGTCCTGGCCAAAATCTGCCCTATCAATTATGTTCAGTCTTAACTATTGAGAGTCTCTGGAAAGTCCAGTTCTGCCCCAGCAGCACAATGCATTCTCTTCCTTTTTAAGTCTCTCCTATACCTGACAACAAGGAACAACTCATTTGATTTAAGATTTAAATTCTAGATATAGTTGCTGTCTCAGTCCTCTCTCAGACCCAACTATATCCCATTGGCATCAGTCTGTCAACATTCCTGAAACCACTGATTGAATGTCCACAATTGTGCAAAAACCTTCAATTAGTCACGAGTGGAAAGAAGAGTCCTGAGGAGCAGCGTGAACAACCACATCACTGAACAGTTCAACATTAAAATAAATCAGATCTCTCTTTTTCCAGGCCAATATTTTCCCCACCTCTAGTAATTCTCTCTCATTTCCCCTCTCTACGAGAGTTAGATGCATTCCGTGGCAGATAGGAATGTGTAACTATATTAAAACATAATTATTCACATGAGAAATATGTGTAAACAATTCTGCACTAGTTGTTTAAAATGTGGTTCTGCTTCTGTTTAAAAGCAACAGAATAAAATGTTCACTTTAATATAGCAAATGTAAATCCAAACAGTTTCAAAACTGCAACCACAATATTCAGAAAAATCCAACTTTTAGAAATAATATGCTGATTTTTATTATTAAAAATATATATTTTTAATAAATAACTGCTAGGAGGCAGCAGCAATACGATTCCGGGGTTCAAATTACAGTATAAACCACAAGTGTTTTATAACTATTACTTTGATTTCATTCTCAGTCTCATTTCAGTCTCAGTCACAGAGGCCGATGTCAGGAGATCCTTCAGAGGGGTGAACCCCCGAAAAGCACCTGGTCCTGATGGTATACCCGGCCGTGTTCTAAAAACCTGTGCGGACCAACTGGCGGGAGTTTTTACGGACATTTTCAATCTCTCACTTCTGAGGTCTGAGGTCCCCACCTGCTTTAAAAGGGCATCAATTATACCGGTGCCCAAGAAGAGTAAGGTGACATGCCTCAATGACTATCGACCAGTGGCACTAACGGCGGTGGTGATGAAGTGCTTTGAGAGGTTGATCATGGAGCAAATCAACTCCTACATCGACAAAAACCTGGACCCACTGCAGTTCGCGTACCGCCACAACAGATCAACGGTGGATGCGATCTCGCTGGCCCTCCACTCCGCACTGGACCACTTGGACAACAAAAACTCATATGTCAGGCTGTTATTCATTGATTACAGCTCGGCATTTAACACAATCATCCCCTCCAAACTGGTTACCAAACTCGCAGAACTGGGTCTCTGCGCATCCCTCTGCAACTGGATCCTCGACTTCCTCGTCCACAGACCACAGTCTGTTCGTATTGGTGGAAATGTGTCAGCCTCAATAACAATCAGCACGGGAGCACCTCAAGGCTGCGTGCTCAGCCCCCTGCTGTACTCACTCTATACCCATGACTGCGTAGCGAACCACAGTGCGAACTCCATCATCAAGTTCGCTGACGACACCACTATTGTGGGGCGTATCACTGATGGGGATGAGTCAGAGTACAGAAGAGAGATCGAGCAACTGTCCATATGGTGCCAGCGCAATAACCTGGCCCTCAACACCAGCAAAACCAAGGAACTGATTGTGGACTTTGGAAGGAGTAGGAGGGGGACCCACAGCCCCATTTATATCAACGGGTCGATGGTTGAAAGGGTCAAGAGCTTCAAATTCCTGGGCGTGCACATCTCTGAAGATCTTTCCTGGTCCGAGAACACTAATGCAATCATCAAAAAAGCACATCAGCGCCTCTACTTCCTGAGAAGATTACGGAGAGTCGGATTGTCAAGGAAGACTCTCTCTAATTTCTACAGGTGCACAGTCGAGAGCATGCTGACCGGTTGCATCGTGGCTTGGTTCGGCAATTTGAGCGCCCTGGAAAGGAAAAGACTACAAAAAGTAGTAAACACTGCCCAGTCCATCATCGGCTCTGACCTTCCTTCCATCGAGGGGATCTATCGCAGTCGCTGCCTCAAAAAGGCTGGCAGTATCATGAAAGACCCACACCATCCGGGCCACACACTCATCTCCCTGCTACCTTCAGGTAGAAGGTACAGGAGCCTGAAGACTGCAACAACCAGGTTCAGGAATAGTTACTTCCCCTCAGCCATCAGGCTATTAAACCTGGCTCGGACAAAACTCTGATTATTACCAACCACTTTCTGTTATTTGCACTATCAGTTTATTTATTCATGTGTGTATATATTTATATCATGGTATATGGACACATTTATCTGTTTTGTAGTAAATGCCTACTATTTTCTGTGTGCTTAAGCAAAGCAAGAATTTCATTGTCCTATACAGGGACACATGACAATAAACTAACTTGAACTTGAACTTGAACTTGATCCTCAGATGAGTTTGCAACCTAAACTCTCCAAGGCATTGAAATTTGTAAATAGATATAAAGTGAAATATTGGTGCCTCCACATTGCTATCTTCGCAATTATTAACAGAGATGGTCCAGTGATCGATCTTTCAGTTGTACTTTAAGTGTTGAGTTTATAGAAGTGGCCTGGCACCAAAACTATATTAAATACGCATCAGTTACATTGCCTAAAAATTATTACATACTGATTCTTTACCACTGGAAATATCTTAATACCAGAGACCTACAGAGTGAATACAACACAAATAGAATCACAGACATATCTATTTCAGCTTTAACTTTTGAACTATTAATGCTGGAATTGCAAAATGCATTTTGTTTATTTAGTGTGGCACTTGCAAATTTTAATAGAATTCACAAGTTGTTTTAAAATGAAATCATAGAGTATTCAATTCAATTCAATTCAATTCAATTTATTGTCATTTGGACCCCTTGAGGTCCAAACGAAATGTCGTTTCTGCAGCCATACATTACAAACAAATAGACCCAAGACACAACATAATTTACATAAACATCCATCACATTGCTGTGATGGAAGGCCAAAAAAACTTATCTCTCCACTGTACTCTCCCCCCCGATGTCAGAGTCAAAGTCAAAGCCCCCGGCGGGCGATGGCGATTGTCCCGCGGCCATTAAAGCCACGCCGGGTGATGCAAGGTCGCGCACCGGGTTCTTGTTGTTAGAGCCCCCGGCGTACGCTCGCAGAGTCCCGCAGCCATTCTAAGCCGCGCGGGGCGATGGTGTAAGGCCCCGCTCCAGGAGCTCTTCAACCCCGCAACTCGGGCGGGAGAAGTCGCCGTTGCGGGAGCCCTGAAAAGCAGTCTCCCTCCAGGGACCCACGGGCTCCCGGTGCCGCCGTCCGCCAGACCCGCAGTTGCAGCCACCGAATCTCCGGAGGTCGGGCCGCAGCAGCGTCCACCACAGCTCCACCCGCTCTGGACTCGGCCAGCTCCGCGACGGTGAGGTGAGTAGTCGGCACCAGAGCCCCCGGTCTTCCTGTTGGAGGCCGCTCCTCGTTGCAGCCCCAACGACAACGGAGACCCGACAAAGAAAAGTATGCAACTGGATTAAATTTCATTGGCCTCTTCTGCCAACCCATCTATTTTTTCTTGCAGTCTCTTACCATCCTCCTCCTGTTTACCAGACTTGGAACGTTTGTGTAATTTGCAAATTTCAAAATTATCCCACATTCCCATATCGGTTGATGTGCGTTAGTATAGAGTTCATTTTACCTATGCATTTTCAAGAGACTACAGAAGTTGGAATACAGCAAATGAGAATTTGGCAAAATTGGAATTGAAATGGGGAAGTTGAGGAAGAATGAGTCAATCAAGATGCCTCTCACCAACTGATATTCCACACTGCCCTTTTCAATCGTTCCTCACCCTCTCAATTAACGTTCAACTAACTTGTTTCCTCCCTTTCCTGGTTCTGACTAAACAATTTCATCTTGAAATGTTAACGGTTTCTCTTTCCTTGGATGAATCCCAATCTACATTTTCTGTTTTTATCCCAAGCATACATTAATGCATAGTAAAATTTCAGCACATTATCTCACCTTCCTTTACAGTTTCTCTGGTCATGTCAACTATGTGCAAACTCACTAACAGAGCAGAGCTATTCCTTCAAAACTGAAACTCAAGGCGACTGGTTGTCCAAAAAATAGAAAGTATAAACGACAATATTTATGCAGTCTTAAGAATGGACCCAACTCTAAACTTCACCTATCCATGTTCTCCTGACCCACTGAGTTACTCCAGCACTTTGTGTCTTTCTTTGGTAAACCAATATTTGTAGTTCCTGGTTATTACATCCTATTTATGCACCCATTCACCACCATGTTGTTTTTTCATTCTATGAACATATACCCATTTCTTACGCTGAATGAGTTAAGCATGGTGGTCCAAGGTCTAAAATTTCTCTTACTGTTGACTTGATTATGAGGAGCTATTTTCGTATATCAAGGGTCTGTATCAGTGATCAGAATGATAATCCAATATGGACACTTCTTCTTGGATCTCAATAAACCTTCCTATTTAACTCTGGTGTTCTAAGATCTCTCAATCTTGCTTTGAATATAAAATTGAGCAACCACAAGTGTTGAAGTTGAGAATCTAAAGCTTGACAATGGCCTGTGTACAGAAATGTCACATCTGTCATATCTAGCTAACCCCTTGTCCTGTGACTATGTCTTCTAGTTTTAGATTCTTCAATCTAAGCAAGCAAATCCCTCAGAACCTTTCATATCTCAATGGGATCATTTTTCATTTTCTGTTGAGCAGAGGTCACGCTCATTCAATCTGTCCTTAAATGACAAATTCCTCATCAATCTAGTGAAACTTTATTGCATGACTCTAAGGCAAATGCATTCTTCCTTGAAATATAAACAGAGAATGCTCAAAATACTTAGCAAGTCATGCAGAGTGTTCTGTAGTCAGCTTTGGCTAGAGTATTCAGTATAGGATATTTCACATCAGGAATTATAAATTGGATTTAGACTGAATATACAACAGATTTACTTGAAACATGTATGAAACTGCCAAGAAATCTATCTCCAGTTGAATGCACTTAAAGTGCTATCCTTCGCTCCATAGATGCTGCCTCACCCGCTGAGTTTCTCCAGCTTTTTTGTCTACCTTCGATTTTTCCAGCATCTGCAGTTATTTCTTAAACTAAACGTGCAATAGTCACATCAGATAATTATTTTTGTCCACTCAAATTTAATCCATTGGCACACTTAAGTTTCCTGCCAGGGATGAACTACGAGTAAAGCTAGTATAAACTTTGGTTATAATAAAATAATTCAATTGAATAAACACAAAAAAGCTATTTCCCCTGGCTAGATTTCAAAATATAGTCATGTAAATAGCTCGTTCTAAGCTTCCCCCCAGACTAGTTTCAGTCAATAAAATACTGAGTCAAGCACTTGCGCATCTAAACTTTATTTTGGAAAAATACAATAACAGTTCCCCTCTACTATACCTAACCTCTGCGGGTTCGATCCTTGTATCTGCTTGTCCAAGCCCTCCTAGCCTCGTGCAAGCAGAGACACTCCAAAAGGTCACGCAGTCCCAAGCGTTCTCCCAGAAGATCGACACAAAACCTAGTGGGTGCTACCTTTTATAGGTCCCCAAACTTTGAGGGGCCAAACCATATGGGGGTGGTCTCTTTACAGTCCAATAACAGATATCGATTAACACAGTACATGATAGACATTTCCCTAACCCAATAATACAGTAACTAATACAATGTATTTAAACTGAGCTTCTGGAAGGAAGCAAATATAGCAACATTTGCCCAGATATTCAAGAAACCCAGACAAGGCTCAACACTTAACCCAATCAACATCTAGCAAAGTAAAGCTTTGCAACAATATTTACAATGTGTATGTCTGGTTTGCATTCACCCAATCCGTTTCATGCAATTTACACCTAATTGTAAGAATCTGCAGATGTCCCATTCTTTCCCTGCAACTCTTATCTAGGCTCCACACAAGCTGGCACCATTCTGCAGCTTGTCCCATTTCTGCAGAAGGCACATTTAAATTGACCAAATGGCCTAGCAGCATAGAAGCCGTTATTCAATTTTACTTCGGAGTCACGTGAGTGACTACATGAAGAACCCGCTCAGCGCGCATGCGCGGCATTAATGCCAGCAGTGCAACAGCGGCTGCAACGGGAATTAGGCGCTCCCGCTACAGAATGAACCGGACCGTCAGGTGAGTATCCTGAGATCGGGTTTCTATTACAGGGGAGCCTTTTTCTGCTTGTGTTTTACAGGCAGAGAAAAAGGCTCTGGAACAAAACTGTCCCCCGACAAATACCGTCGGGGAGGGGGGCAGCAACAGGCGGTAGGAGCGTTTACCCGGTGTTCCGCAATTCCCCGACACCGTGCTGAGCCCAGCCCGCTAGTACCTGAGCAGCGGGCTGGATGCATAACCACCCAAAGAGGCAGCCGGCAGGTGTTTTCCCGATTTCGGACGGGACTTCTCTCCACCCGCACGGGGGGAGAGAGAGCCGCCTGAGCCGCTGGAGCGGCTCTCGGAGCAGGTGCCTGCGAGACGCGCTGCTTGAGGGGCGCTCTCGCTTCTACAAGGCACAAAAGCTCTAGAAGAAGGCGGTAGGAACAATTACCGGGCGCTCCGCTATCCCCATCACCGCGCCGAGCCCAGTCCCGCTAGTGCCTGAGCTGCGGGCTGGATGTTTAGCCATCCGAAGAGGCATCCGGCCGGTGGCGTCCGATTCGTCGGACGGGGACATGTCTCCACCTAAACGGAGGAGAGACAGCCGCCTTAGCTGCATCCAACAGCTATTGGAGCAGCTCCAGCGGGATGCGCAGAAAGAGCGCTCTTGCGGAGGGAGATCAGGCACCCCCTCCACAGTGTTTCATGCACTGCCCTCTGCTCCCTCATTACTGGAGGCTAGCATTGGTGACCAGGGCTGGGCTGGTCTGGAACAGGGGCTGGCGGACGAGATCGGGAGTATGCAAGGGGTGCAGGAGCAGGAAGAGCTGCTGGGTGTGGTGGACCGCTATGTAGCAACCCCACGTGCTGGAAGACCGCTGGAACCGAAACTGGCGGCCAGCATAAATCAACACAGCACCAGAGAACTGTGAGGCCCTCAGAGTGCTGACTGTGAACAGCCAAATCTGGGGGCACGTGGGGTCACACATTCGTAACTATGAACTCAACCTACAGCGGATCATAAGGCCTCTGACGTCGGCCATCACAGCCTTTGCTCGTTCTGTGGACAGCACGGACATGGATACCTGCCAGTGTACTGGCATTGATGTGCAACACTCAGTTTGAGATTAACAACTTCCGGCGGGAAATCATAAGACATGCCCTCAATCCCAAATTTGCTGGGTTATGCAAAGCCCCAGCTGCAGAGACGGACGCTCTGTTATTCGGGAAAGACCTCACCAAAAAGGTAAGGGACATGGAAGAGGCATCGAAAAACTTTCAGCCTCATGAGGGCAGGCCCCGGGACGAGCAAACCAAGACCTATAATACCCAAGCGGCAGCACCCCACGGCATCCACCAGTCGACGTCCTCAATATGGGACTGGTGAAAGCTCAGGGACCGCATTTTATCCCCAAAGATCTTTTTAGATCAGGGCCCAGAGCGGATCCCATGGAAAATGCGCCACCCCCCAACATCGCCAGCACGTCAGACAAACAAAGCCTTCAAGAACATGAGAAAACAGAAGAAACGTCAATAACCATGGAGGTAGGTGGGTCTGGTTCCTGCCAGCATATAGAGTAAGGGTTCTTTACTAACAGGGGGGAGATTACACTTGTTCAAAGAAGCATGGGGTACTGTCACGAGTGACAACTATACTCAACAGCATTAGTGGATATAAAATTCAATTCATGTCAGAAAAATCGCCGCCAGTTCAACATTGGCCCCAAAGGGTATTTTCTCCCTCCGTCAAAGAGAAACGTGAGGGACAAGCTGAACTGGTGAGACTTATCACAAAGGGGGTCATCAAAAAGACCAAACATGAACCTTTGGAATTGGTATCGAATATATTCACTAAAACCAAAAAAGATGGTGGATGTCGCATCATCATTGACTTAACATCACTAAATAAGTTTGTTAAGTATATACATTTAAAAATGGAGACATTTGTTACTGCCAAACAACTGATTTCCAAAGGATACTTCATGGCATGCATTGATCTTAAAGATGCTTACTATCTAGTACCCATACACAAGGATCATCGCAGATACCTAAAAAAAATTCTGGATGGGACAGCTATGGCAGTACAAAGCATTGCCCTATGGTCTAACTTCAGCCCCAAGATTATTCACCAAAATATTGAACCCAGCCATGGCAATACTAAGAAAACAAAAACATATTGTCATGGCATATCTGGATGATATTCTGATAGTAGGGAAAACGATGGAATTGGCTGTGGCAGCAGTATCAGCTACAAAACAGCTCCTCGAAACTCTGGGGTTCGTCCTACATCCAGATAAATCTAAGTTGAAGCCATCCACTATCATGGACTATCTGGGCTTCACAATTAACTCAGTCCATATGACTGTTACCTTGCCAAAGGCAAAAATGATTGAATTAGCACAATCATGCAACAATTTGATGGTCAACGAGCGACCAACTATTCGACAAGTAGCAAGAGTAATTGGGAAAATGGTAGCAGCATTTCTGGCTACACAATTCGGACCTTTGCACTATCAAAATTTACAGAGAGCAAAGGTACAGGCACTAAAACGACATACAGGTCACTATGATCGTGTCATGAAATTACCCACTGAAGCAATATCAGAGCTACAGTGGTGGGCAGAAAACGTTTGGCATAGTTTCAGCCCTATCTTCATCACTAACCCTACTTTAGTTATTCAAACAGATGCCAGTGCTCAAGGCTGGGGAGCGGCTAGCTCCATATCTAGCACAGGTGGTAGATGGACTAACCTAGAGTCATCATTACTACTTACACTGGGCATTAACTATCTAGAGATGTTGGGCGCCTTTTATGGTTTAAAAGCATATGTATCTAATATGCAGCACTTGCATGTTCGGTTACAAATTGATAATACTACGGTGGTGGCTTATATTAACCATATGGGTGGCATAAAATCATTATCATGCGACAAATTGGTCAACATGATTTGGCAATGGTGTGTCGAAAGACATATTTGGCTATCAGCTACTTACCTACCAGGTAAGCTAAACACCCATGCCATGAGAAAATTAAACGCCTGGGTTGCAGGTTTGAACAGACCTTACCTGGAACTGGGATTGTCCGAACAAACCATCACCACCATGTCGGCATCCCTTCGAACATCCACCAAGAGGCAGTACTTAACCAGCATCAAAAAATGGAAGTCTTTAGATTAATGGCCACGTTAGTGTGGCTTTCACCTTCACATACTACACACTATACAAGTGTAGTTTCTTTTTTTTCTGAGCACCCTATTAACACCCTTTACTTTTTTTTTATTATTGATATTTCTTATTGTTTTTGTTTTTTATTGATCTTATATTATATATTATTTGAATGTAGATGTGAAGGATATTGTGTATTTAGTTTAAGAAGACATAGATGCGGATTAAGGTGGATAGAAATTCTCATTGGATTGATGTCCGGGTGCAACGGGGAGCTGGGGGAGTCAAGAAGGCTACTCCAAAAAAAGCCACCCTAATAGTAAAATGCATGATATAAAGGTGAAGACTGGGGGTGATGGAGTAACCTTCTGCAGTTGGAATGTAAAAGGAATTAATGAACCAATTAAAAGGGGAAAGGTGTTAGCTCAGTTGAACAGATTGAAGACAGATGTCATTTTCCTTCAAGAGACTCATCTTAAAAAAGATGCTCAACATAGATTAACAGCTAAATGGATTTCTAAGGTGTATCATTCTACATTTATTCATAAATCTAGAGGAGTTGCAATAATTATTCGCAAAGGTATACCTTTCATACAAAGTTCTATTATAGAGGATAAAGAAGGCAGATATGTAATAATTACAGGGGAATTATATTCAAAAAAGGTAATTTTAATGAATATATATGCCCCTAATTTTGATAATCCATTATTTTTTAAGAAAATATTTAATAATATTCCTATATCCGCTCAACACAATTTAATAATTGGAGTTGATTTAAATTGTACTTTAGATAACTATCTAGATAGATCATCTGCAAAAAGGAAAGCTGCCTCGAAATCAAGTAAATTCATAAATGCTTTTATCAATACATCTAATATTAAAGACATCTGGAGGTTAGATAATCCATCCGGACGAGAATATTCTTTTTTCTCGCCCGTACATGGAACCTATTCGAGGATAGATTATTTTTTAATAGATTCTAAATTACTTCCTTTTACGCATGATGCAAAATATCATAATATTATCATCTCGGATCATGCGCCATTAACATTTAAGATAAAATTAAAAGATATATCTAATAAAACTACTACCTGGAGATTTAACCCTCAGATATTAAAGGACAATGACTGTTGTAAATATGTGATGGATTAGATTAAATTATTTTTTGAAACTAATGATAATCCTGAAACTTCTCCATCACTATTTTGGGACACATTTAAGGCATTCATGCGTGGCGCAATAATATCCGCACAAGCACATCTCAATAAAGAAAATCGAAAAATAGAACAAAATTTAGAAAATGAGATAAAACGTCTAGATAATGAAAATATAAAACAGCCTTCCAAAGAGTTAAGTAATAAAATTGCATCAGTAAAATATAGATTAAATAAAATATATTCTAATCAAGTGATTAAACTTTTTCAACAAACTAAGCAAGTGTATTTTGAATTTGGAGATAAGCCACAAAAATTACTAGCACGACAGCTTAGAAAATTAGAAGATGAGAAGATGATACACGGAATTAGATCTGAGTATGGAAATATATTAATTACTCCAAAAGATATTAATGATAGATTTTTACAATATTATAAAAATCTTTATTCGTCAAAACTAATAGGACAAACAGATAGTATGGAAATATTTTTACAAGAATGTCAAATCAATAGCTTAGATCAGGAAGGTAGAGAATTGTTAAATGCTGAAATAACAGTAAAAGACATTATAGAATCAATTAGTTCGTTAAAGAACGGAAAAGCAGCGGGCCCAGATGGCCTGAGTGCAGAATTTTATAAAAAATTTCAAGATCTGATTTCTCCAAGATTACAAATAATGTATAGATATGCATATGACCAAGGAAAATTACCAGAATCTCTAAATGAATCCACAATTACACTCATCCCTAAAGTAGATAAGGATTTGGAAGATCCTGGATCATATAGAGCGATTGCCCTTTTAAATACAGACCAAAAAATATTAACTAAGGTCTTATCTAGGAGATTAAGTTTAGTGATCTCTAAATTAATACATTATGATCAAACAGGTTTTATCCCAAAACGTTACTCATCCCATAATCTCAGACGTTTGTTTAATATTATATATTCAAAAAGAATACGAGATACGGAACTAGCGGTTATATCACTAGATGCAGAAAAAGCGTTTGATCAGGTGGAATGGATGTATTTATTTAATATAATGGAAAAGTTTCAATTGGGGGATAGATTTTGTAAATGGGTAAGAATTTTATACTCGAATCCTATGGCAAGAATTTTGACTAACCAAATTTTATCAGCCAAATTCAAACTCTCTAGGGGATGCAGACAGGGATGTCCGTTATCACCCTTATTGTTCGCATTGGTGATAGAACCATTGGCGGAAAAAATTAGATCTGAACCTGAAATATATGGCTATAATACTGATACAACAATTAATAAAATTTCTTTATATGCAGATGATGTTTTGATTTATATTACAAAACCGGAAATTAGTATTCCCAACCTGCTAAACATTATAACTAAGTTTGGTGCATTTTCTGGGTATAGGATTAATTGGGATAAAAGCGAGATTATGCCAATAACAGGAATAAATCTAAATACATTACAACAATACCCATTAAAAGTAGTTACAGACAAACTTAAATATTTAGGGATTAACGTAACTAAAACTCATAACTCATTAATAAATTCCAACTATCCTCAACTATTAGATAAACTTAGAAAAAATATTTTATATTGGAAAACACTTCCTATATCCATGATTGGTAGAATAAGTGCCATAAAGATGGTATTTCTACCACAGTTGTTATATTTGTTTGAGGCTATTCCTTTTTTTCTTCCGAAAACTTTTTTTAAAAAATTGATAATATTGTCAATAGTTTTATTTGGGATTATAAAAATCACAGAATAAATAAAAAAACATCTATGCAAAGCTAAGATAAATGGAGGATTAGCACTTCCAAACTTTTTATATTATTTTTGGGCTGTTCAGATTAAGAATATGAATTTCTGGTGGGTAAATATGGATCATGAACCGACATGGTTAAATATAGAAAAGGAAGACTGTCTACCTTTCAATGTAGGTTCGATAATTTTTGCACCAACGGAAGTACAAAAAAAATATTATAAAGACAACCTAATAATATATAATAATAGACGTATTTGGAAACAAATAGTTAAGACTCTACATTTGGATAATCTCTCATTTAGATTACCAATTATGAATAATCCATCGTTTAAGCCTGCTATATTAGATGGGGGGTTTAAACAATGGGATGATTTAGGAATTACAAGGATAGAACACCTTTATAGAAAAGGAAAATTTCTTTTATTCCAGGAGTTACAAGATATTTATGGATTGTCTCCACAACATTTGTTTAGGTATTTACAAATTAGAGATTATATTAAATCCAATACACAAGATTATAAAAATAAAGAAGCAGGATTGTTAGACGAACTGTTTAATTTATATCCAAATACAGAAAAATTAATAGCCTATATATATAACATCATTTTGGATAAGGAGAATCCAATAACGGAAATATATCGTCAAGCATGGGAAAATGAAATGGGATTGGCTATAACAAAAGAAAACTGGGAAGAAAGTCTACAACGAATACACCGGTGTTCATTAAACGCCAGACATATACTGATACAATTTAAAGTATTATATAGGTTACATTATTCGAAAACTAAATTAAATAGTATTTTTCCGAATCTCTCCGCTATTTGTGATAAGTGCAAGAAAGCAGAGGCAAATTTAATACATAGTTTCGTTACATGTCCTAAATTGAATTATTACTGGACAGAAATTTTTAAAGTTATTTCTGAAGTCATCAAAGTTAAATTGGATCCTAACCCAAAGCTAATAATATTTGGAATTCCGGATTTACATCTATCACTTACAGTAAATCAAAGAAATTTCTTTGATTACTGTTTGATAATTGGGAAAAAAATCATATTGAAATTTTGGAAGGGAACATTATCCCCCACAACCAAAATGTGGGCAACAGAGATGATGGAGACGTTACATCTGGAAAGAATTAGATTTGTCCTATTGGACAAGTATAATTCTTTTGAACAGATATGGTCTCCATATATACAGTATTTAGAGAAGTAGCTGTTCTTGGCAACACAGCTCGGCGTGCACCCTGCGGGATTTGGTGAGAATAATTCATTTTTATATTGGAATTAACATATATGTCTTTATTGATACTATCACTTGTAGTAGTGTTATTAATAATACATATTGTGGTTTCTCAATTTTTTTAAAAAATTTTTTTTTCGTTTCTCTTTTCTTTCTTATATATAATCAAATTATTATTTAATCACTCTCTTAATGATTTATAACTGTTCTATTCTTTCTCTATCATTATTTCTAAAAAAAATAGTAGATAAGTATTACTAGTGTTTTACTTAATGCAAATTGAATTAATTTGATATAAAGTTGTTTGAAGCATTGTAATTGATTACCTTTAATAAAAAAATATATTAAAAAATAAAAAATAAAAAATGGGAGAAGTACTGCCAGGAAACAGGGCAACGTACGCAACAGCCACAGCCACCAACGTACTGGAGTTCCTGGCCACGATGAAGGGATCAGCTACAGTGCCATCAACACAGCGCGGAGTGCTCTTTCTGCTTATCTCAAACCAGCGCCAGGACAACAGGCGATGGGATCCCATCCACTGGTGGTAAAACTGATGAAGGGCATTTACAATATCAAGCCCTAAGCCCAGGTATACCCATATTTGGGATATCAGTGTGGTCCTGACATATCTCAGGGAATGGCCACCAGCCTGATCCCTCGGCCTCGAGCAAGCTACACTAAAGACGCTCATGTTAATGGCACTTGTATCCGCTCAGAGGGTCCAGTCACTACACAAGTTGAGGCTGGACAACATGGTGACCACCCCAGATCAGATCACATTCATCATACAGGGTCTGGTGAAACAAAGCAGGCCAGGAACAGCTAATCCAGTAGTGGTATTCCGGGCCTACCCACCAGAGCCACGGTTGTGTGTCGTGACCCATCTACAACATTACATAGACACAACCCACAATATCAGAGGGAGTGAAAAAGCCTTATGGGTCAGCCACAAGAAACCTCATGGCCGGGTAACGAGCCAAACCATTTCAAGATGGCTCAAACAGGTACTGAAGGCTGCCGGAATAGACACTAATACATTTGGGTCTCATTCCACTAGGGCAGCATCTACGTCAACGGCCGAGAGAATGGACGTACCGGTTGACCATATTCTGAATACAGCAGGATGGTCGAAGGAAACGACATTCAGAATTTTATAACAAGCCGTTGAACCTGATTTATTTGCAGAGAAAATATTACAAGCTGCAAATATTTAATTTAAGCCCGGGGGAGCAATTTATTTTGTTATTGTTAAAAAATACCTTTTTTGTTTCTCGAAAAAACAGATTCATTGGTTGATTACGATAACACTTCCTCCCTCAAAAACTTCGTCAGTGAGTGAAATAAAACTGTTACACGGTTTGAAATCAGAGCTTTGAAGTCTTCACGTAGTCACTCACGTGACTCTGAAGTAAAATAGTAAGATTAAACGAGAACTTACCAGTTTGAAGTTTGATCTGTATTTTATGAGGAGTTACGATGAGGGATTACGTGCCCTCCGCTCCCACCCTCATTGTATGGATCAAACTAATAACTGATGTCTCCTTTTCTTTATTATGTTTACTTCAAATAACTGTGTCTATCTGTGATTCCACACCGCTGCTTGGAAGTATGCCGCGCATGCGCGCTGAGCGGGTTCTTCACGTAATCCCTCATCATAACTCCTCATAAAATACAGATCAAACTTCAAACTGGTAAGTTCTCGTTTAATCTTACTATTTTAGTGTCCTGACATCTCCAATTTGGCCAGAATTACCGGTCACATAATTTTAATATCGGAGCTGAATCATTCAAGAGTGAAATAAGAAAGCACTTTACTCTTACCTCAAGAGTAGAGAAAACGTAGAATTCTTCCTTCCCCCAAAAGGCTGAGAATAGTATGTCAAAATCTAAACTCACATTTTTATTGTGAGGAATACCAAGAGATACAATTCAGAGACAGGTAAATGAAACAAAAATGTCAATCAGTCACAATGGTGGTTTATGTTCATGGGTTCAGTGGCCTCCTGCTGTCTCTATGTCCCAAGTTCTAACGATCACAAGTAACCAGGATTGGATAAAAGAGATAAAAGTTAGATTCTCTCACGTCATTCATTTAATATTTGTACGTTGGAAATAAGCAAGCAAGGCCAGAAAGATAAGATTCAGAGCAAAACTGTAGAAAGTCCATTGACCATAACTAAAGTAGCATGTCAGGCGTTACAACTGACACAGAGGATCTCCAAATCTATCGTGTTTGTGACAACAATCTTGGATGGGCATTTGCTCATTTCCCCTTCTCCTTAAATACAATTGGTCACTGGAACCTTTGATCTGGGTGCACAGTAGAAAGAGCGAGCATCAGGTCAGATAAATGCACAGAGTCTTTTACCCAGAGTTAGAGATTCGAGAACCAGAGGACATTAGTTTAAGATGGGGGTGGAGGGCAGAGAGATTTAATAGGAACCCAGGGGATAACTTTTTTTTCCCACACAAATGGTGGTGGTTTTATGGAACGAGCTGCCAGAGGAGATAATTGAGGCAGGTGCTATCATAATGTTTAAGAGACATTTGGATAGGTACATTGATAAGATAGGTTTAGAGGGTTATGGGCCAAATGTGGGCAGATTAGACTGGTGTGGATGGGGTATGTTAGTCGACATGGGCGGTTGGGCTGAAGCCCGTTTCCACACTGTATGACTCTATGACTCTATGACCAGAAGTGGACTGGAGTCTTGTGTACTTAGTATATCTATAATCTTTAAAAGAGGAGAAACATTCAGGAAAAATGTACTTAAAAATTAAAGAATTCATACAATCATTTAAACAAAGAGCATATTCTCTTGAGTACCCACAAATCATGAAAAAAGCAATTACAACAGCAGTTGCAACAATGGGATTGCTGGCCACATCTAGCCAAAAGAGGATTTCCATCAAGTGGACCAGTGAACAATTCCATGCTCATGGCACGGTTTGCAACCCTGCATGGATTTACTCAGAAGAAGATTAAAAACTGGTTCTTCTTTGGAAGAATAACAAACATTAGTCTGAAGAAGAGTCCCAACCTAAAATGCATCAGTCCATTTCCCTCCAAAGACGCTGCCTGACACATTGAGTTTCTCCGGCACGATGTGTTTTGCTCCAGATTCCAACATTTGCAGTCTTATGTCACCTTTTTTGAAAGTAGGACTTTCATGCTTTTAACAGCAAAACCATCCATGTTTACAATTGCAATCATGTAAGTCATGTCACCACGTTTACTAGCCGTCAATCCTTTCAAAAAACTAATGTTTGTGAATGCCTTTAATGTTTGTTGTTGACACAGTTAGTTGCTTGGTCAAACATTCCAGAGATACAAATTCAAACTCCTTCTGGGCAACTTTGGAATTCAAATTCAGAAATCAATTCAGAATCTTTTCTGAAATATAACAACTACTAGTCATTGTATGTCTCTCCATAAATGCTGCCAAACACCTCAATCACACTCAGGGGTTGGTTACAGATTACTAATGCTAGAGGAAATTGCTCTTGTGTGTTCAACATTGACTCAAGGCTGTAGGTCAAGTGCTGATGAGAAAATCTCCTCTCAATTAACATTTACTGTCCTTTCTCAGCTGATCAATCAGTGCTCCTCTATGAAAAGGAGCACATGGAAGCTGAACAGAAAGTGAGAATATAGAGTATACTTTGGGGTTAGCGACTTCAAAGTGCAACAGCAAGAGTGTCCAGGTCGTATCACTGGTGACAATGCTGGCCACTTTCTGAAGGACAGAACTGTCAGATTTGTTATACTGAAGCGGTGAGCGAACTATCGCATAAAATAACTCTACCTGCCCTTGTCCTCACAATCCACCTGTTTCCGATTCATTTGTCCCTTTATTCCTCGCATGTCTTGTGGGAACAAGGTTCCTTCTTAGCACTGAGGACATCCTCCATCATGTTGTGCACTGCTGCAATTGTACTTATATTCAACCGGCACAGATACATGTCCTTCAGCCCAAATTATTCATGCTGAGCAAGTTACCATGCACCTAAGTCTCAAAACCTTTCATGTGTCTAAGTGTCTTTTAAATGGTGTAATTGTAGCCACCTTACTTCTCCCTCTGGCAGCTAGTTCTATGTCTCAGAAAAGTTGCCCCTCAGGTCACTTGTAAATCTTTCCCTTCTCATCTTAAACATATGTCCTCTAGCTTTAGACTCGTCTACCCTGGGAAAACACAATGGCTATTCATCAAAGCCCATCGTAATTTAATATACCTGTATACGGTCACCGCTCTGCCACCTACATTGTTGAGGAAAAAATGACTTAGCCTATCCAGCCTCTCCTTATAGCTTAAACCTCCTGGTAACATCCTCGTAATTTATTTTACACACATACTTTCCAATTTAACAGCATCCTTCCTTTAGTCTTCACCAACCTGTCTACCTATGTTGTCACCTTGGAACTATGTACCTTCATCCCTATGTCTGTCTGTTCCATAACACTCCCCAGTGCCTACCATTTACTGTGTATATCCTGCCCTGATTTGTCCTTCCAAAATGAAACACCTGTCATTTATCCGAATTAAATGCCATCTGCCATTCATCGGCCCATTGGTCTAGTTGTTTAAGATCCCGTTGTAATTGTAACCAACCTTCTTCAATGTCCATACTTAAAAGGGGTACACTCAGAACAAATAAGACTCTTCAAAACTGGGCAGCAAAAGAAATGTACACCACCTCAATCTAGAGCATCATATTCCAGCAAAACATTCATCCTGCCATTGTTATCAAACTGTGAAATTAACTCTAATGTAATGAAAGTGAGCATGACAGGAGAAACACCAGGCACATGTAAAGATGAGATATCAAAGTGGTGAAGCTGCTACCAAACTTAACCGCAAAAAATGGCATGCAACGGAGAGAACCATGTAATCCCACAACGGTATAGATTGCAAATTTGCAGACAGACAATTAAAAAGCTTATTAGCGGCTCAACATGCAAGTATCAAAGGCAATGTTGAAGAATTAACAACTACTTTCAGCCAGAAGTGTCAAATAGATGATCCATCTCAATTTTTTCCTGAGATATCTGTTGTCACAGAACCCATTCTTCAGCAAAATGCTTTACCTTGCATTTCTCTAGATGAAATCCCACTTGGCTTTCCCCTTCCCAACTAACTAAATCTTCTATATCTCCCTGTAGTCTGAAGCTTTCCTCCTTGCTCCTCACCACATACAGTCCAAATTATTAATACATCGCATAAAACAAGGGATTAAGATTTATGCCCTGTGGATTCCCACTGGTTACAGCCCAGCACTTTCTGCTGCTAAGCCAATTTTGGATCACATTAGATTTGTTTTAACAATCTACCATGTGAAGTCCAGACACAAGCCTTGCTAAAATTCAGATAGAATACATCAAATGTGCCACCCTCATCAATCCTCCTTCTTATCTCCTAAAATAAAACAATCAGGTTGGACATGACTTCTCAATAAATCTATGCTGAGTGGTCTTTATTAAAGTGTACCTTATACCATCTCAGATGAATTTCAGAGTATGGCCAACTAGTCTATAGTTACTTGGTTTATCCCTTCATCCCCATTTAAATAATGGCGCAAAGAACTGCAGATGATGGCTTTCAAAAACGACACAAAGTGCTAGCAACTTTTCAGGTCGGGACCCATCTTCAGATCCTTCTTATGAAGAAGGCTCCCAACTGAAATGTCACCTATCCATATTCTCCAGAAATGTGACTGCCACGTTGAAACTTGTCCCATTCACAGTATAAAGTTCATTAGTTTATAAAGTGATTTACTTTGTAAAATATAATGAAACTTAATACTGCACACTGCAGGTGAATGGTGAGTAAGGCGTGTGTGTGTGTGTGTGCGTGTGTGTATATAGATACACACACACACACACACACACATATATATATATATATACATACACACACACACACATATATACATATGAGTCTGAAGAAGGGTTTCGGCCCGAAACGTCGCCTATTTCCCTCGCTCCATAGATGCTGCTGCACCCGCTGAGTTTCCCCAGCAATTTTGTGTACCTTCGATATTCCAGCATCTGCAGTTCCCTTTTGAACACATATATACATACATACATACACTAGATCAACTGGGACCCATTGGGTCCCTGTCACACGGGAGGTCAGGTACCCCAATGCAATATTCCACCACTCACCCATAGCCCCCACGGGAGGCTTGGTCCCCCAACGCAACCCGTTCCCCAATGCAATATTCCACCACTCACCCGTACCCCCAATGCAAGCCGTTCCCAAAACGCAATATTCCAGCACACACCCATAGCCCCCAACTGCGCTGGGGCGGCTCATTTCCCCTTATTCACCCTCCCTCATTAAACTTAAAAAAATATTCTTGCTGCCAGGAATATTTTAAAAAAATGCACCCTCCCTCATTAAACAAAAAAAAATCCTTGCTGCGAGGAAAATTAAAAAAAGGATTGCAACATTGTAGCTTGCAATTGCACTTGCTAGGGGTGGCAGGCTCAAAGGGCTTTCTCACGGTGCGACCTGACGCAAGACTTAACAAGAGTTTAACATCGTGGGAACCTCCTGCGATAACAGTACGGCATTCGTGGACCACCGAGGACCTCCGTGGCGCTAACGGCAGGTAGTCGTGTAACTTTGTAAGGTCGGGAGAAAATTCAAACATTTTTGAATTTCTCCAAGAGTGACTTGAGCACTTTTTGGTGAGCGTTGCAACATTGTATGAACGCAGATGCCAGTGCGATATCCGTGCGATATCCGTAATGACTCTTGCGGGTACCGTGGGAACTCCTGTGAACGGTAAACCCGGAAGCTTGACAGAGGGGACATAAGGTGAGTAAAAAAGGTGGTCTCAATATCGCCAATGGACCATGTGTCCATCGAGGACGTCCCACCTAATTGTCATTGTTTGAGAATCTTTTTCACAGTAAGACTTGCAGAGACTCACACAAAACATTTGTCTGTAAAAGGGCCTCGCAAACACGAAATACAACAAATGAGACACGCAAGATTATTTAAAACACATTATATCCATCAACCTCCGCTACAAGCGTGAACTCAGGCATTTAAAGGGACAATGCAATGTTCTAAATGGCAGGTTTTGCGGACGAACATCTTATAGGAAGCACTTTTCAGAGGACAACACTAGGAAGTCAGCTTATAACATGCAGTAGTGTTCCTGTGGTCGGCTACCCATCAATATAGCTGTCCTGCCACGGCACACTCCCCAATTGTGAATTGTAGTAAGCGCAGAGATGGTCTCTTTGCTCTTTCACACTGGATGTGCCCGAGTTACCTTTCAAACGCTGCAGTGAGACCATTTTCAACTTGTTCGCACCACTTCTCCAAGCACCTAGTGTTACTTCCCCTGTGTCACTGTCCACTATGTCACCGTCCTGGATGGATGTTGCTGATCCAGCAGCTGCACCTCTCATTCGGATCAGGTTGTGCAGAACACATGCTGCATATACTATACTCTCCACATTCTTGGGCCTCTGCTCCATTGTCTTGAGCAAGCACCTAAATCTGTTTGTCAAGATGCCAAAAGAATTTTCTACTACCCTCCTGGCCCTTGACAGCCTGTAATTGAAGATCCTCTGTTCCCTAGTTAGATTCCTCTGTGGATATGGCTTCATAATCCAGGGCCGTAGTGCAAAGGCTTCATCAGCAACCATCGCATATGGGATGTCCGGGCTGTCTTCTCCTGACAGAGGTTCTGGATCAGGCATGCCTGCTGTTCCACCTTCCATTTTCTTTCCAAGCCAGGTTTATTTCCAAATCCGGCCATCACCAACACTTCCAGGTGTGCCCACATCCACATACAGGAAGTTGTAGTTATAATCAACCACCACCATGAGTACAATTGAGTGGAATTTCTTGTAATTGAAATAATTTGAGCCACCTCCGGGTGGTTTACGAATTGCCACATGCTTGCCATCCAAAGCCCCACATGTGTGAGCAAAGTTCCACCTGTTTTCAAACCCCAGTGCAACTCTCTTCCACGCATCTGGTGTACTGGGGCATTCCATCACTTCAGCTGAATAAAATTGGATGATCGCCTCACAGGTTTCTCGGACAATACCACAGATGCTGTTGGTGGCGACAAGAAAGTTGTAAGATAGACTTTTATAAGAATCGCCTGAGGCCAAGTAGCGGAGGGTGATTGCTATGCGCAACCCTGGTTCCAGTGCCTTTCTCATTACAGTGTCAGTCTTCTTCAGCAGAGGTCCCAAATTATTCTTTAACTCATTAAAGAGCTCGGGTGAAATTCTGACAAAGTTTTTGAATGCACTTTTATCCTCTTCGCACAGCACATTAAGCAGTTGCTCATATTGTCCAAATTGAGGTCTCCGTTGAAACATGGGCTTAACCCAGTGAGACTTCCTCTTAATTCTCTTTTTAATGAATCTCACCCTTCTGCCTTCACGCAAGCGTTTTCGATGCACATGTTGCGCTAATGCATACAGCGCGTCAATGAAAATAACAACCAGCCTGTACTCGAACCAACTTTGTATAGGCATGTCTGCAAATGAGCCAATTCTACGAACGGAGGATACTTATATAGTGTGTGAAAAAAAGTGACATCATTTGTGCCACGTGATTAACTACACTACAGTCCACGATGTTCATTCACGATTAACGGGAAAGATCGGGAGACGGACAAGTCACTCGCACAAATGACAGAATTGCCGAGTACCGTGGGAACTCTTTATCTACCCCCCGTTATATCGTGCGGAACTCGTGCTGGATCACGACCACTTCACTCTGGTGACATCTTGCGTCAGGTCGCACCGTGAGAACCGGCCATTAGTGTCCTGGGATAGCAACATTGTAGCGAGCAGGGCTACAATCCCATTGTGATGTCATAGCTGTAAGTGCCAGTGCAGAGGGAAGACATTTTTTCTCAAATTGGGGTTTTGTAAATTAAAAAATGTGAATAACTTGTGAAATATAACATAAATCTGAACAAAACTTGATAAAAACCACCACATGACAGTGGTGAGTAAGGCGGTCCGAATATTGTAGCGCTATCATGTACCGTTTAGGCGTAATTTGACGACATCACCAAATCAGAGATCGCAGACACGCACACAGACATAGAAACAAACAAGATGAGAGTTTTAGTAATATATAGATATAGATAGATGTGCAGGGCATGGGGCAGCAGGTGTACACAGAGGGTGGTGAGGGCTTGGAATGTGCTGCCAGGGGTGGTGGTTGAGGCAGATATGATAGTGACATTTAAGAGATTTTTGGATAGGCATATCGATGCGCAGGGAATGGAGAGATACGGATTACGTGCAGGCAGATATGAGATGGTTTGGCATTATTTTCGGTACAGATATTGTGGGCCGAAGGGCCTATTCTTGTGCGATACTGTTCTATATTCTGCGTTTCCCTGGCACCAACCCCACAGCTAGTACCACTACAATTCCTTCTCTTACTTTTTCAAAAACACCGTTAGATGTATACCTGTACCTGTATATATTTCATCTGTACCTTGCAACTTAAGAATTTTCTCAAATCTTTAGAGCTCGTCTTCTCAAAAGTGATGAAGCAAAATCTTTGAATATTCCTAAAGCAGTGATGCTTGATAAGCAAGGAAGGGACAGGTTACTGGCTGAGGCAGGAGTACAGAGGGGGGGGGGGGGGGCAGGACGGTTTAAGATCACTGATTTTATTGGATAGCTGACCAGTCTAAAGAAATTAAGTCACCTACTCCGGCTCGACTTCATTTGTCCACTTATGACGCCAAACCCTTAACACTTCCTCTTTTGCCATTTGTATCCATGCAATATTTCAGAAATCAGTATCCTCCTCCTTTTGAGAATACCACTGCAAAGCATTCATCTAACAAGATAGATTGAATGGTGACAATTGATCATTTGCTTTCAGGCTTATTATTTTTATGCATTTTGGTCATCAACATATATATTAAATAAAATTAAAATTGAGGCATTACATCAGAGGATATTTGATAATTGAAACACAAAAACAAGGATAACAGAATTCTCTAAGTGAATGGACAAATTAAATTTAAAAAAATACAAAATGTGATGCAGTTCAAGAAAGAATGAATGGCCCATTCAATGAGAGGCATGAAGCCAACTCACAAAACGTACATTGAGTGAATGCATGGCACGAATCAACAAAATAAATAGGACAATGAGCTTTAGTGTCCTGTCATTATTTAGAAATCAGACAATTATGCTGAACAAAGCACACAGGAAACATCTAAACCCTGGCGGAAGTTCACAAAAGGGCCACAAGGCAAATCAGAAAATGAAGCTGTTAGTCATTTAGAATTTTTACCTTAAAGGAGTAAATTATTTAAAAAAATTATGGAACTATTTACTTGTTTAGTGATTTTAACTTTTAATCTGTATTTGAAAAGACGCCTTTTACTATTTTCGATCTACCTACGTTTAATTTGAAGAATATCCTGAAAGGGCTGCAAACAGTGCATTTGGCAGAAACTGGTTCCTAATAAATTCAGTTAATTTGTGGATGAATCTGATTGACCACATAGTGATTATCTAAATTTTGGTAAAAGGTAAAAAAAAATTGATTTATGTCGGGCAAAAATGTAGTTAAAATTTAGATTTTTTTTAATGCTTCTACCAGTGATAGAATATTTTGCATCCTCACTCTCTATGAATATAAAATAATCTTTTGAATTCCCTCCTAACTTCCTGGTGAGTTCCTTTCATTGCCAGCCCCTGGTTAGGATCTTCTCCACAAGTTTAGGCATTCTTTTTGTATTTAGTCTATCAAAACCTTTCATCAATGTAATGGTCTTTGATATACTGTAAGGGCAGAAGGTTATAAGTGATAGGGGTAGAATTAGGTCATTCGGCCCACCAAGTCTACTCCGCCATTCAATATTGGCTGATCTATCTCTCCTCTCCTACCTTCTCCTCATAACCTCTGACACCTGTACTAATCAAGAATCTATCTATCTCTGCCTTAAAAATATCCACGAACGGGCTCCACAGCCTTCTGTGGCAAATAATTCCACAGATTCACCACCCTCTGACTAAATACATTTCTCCTTATCTCCTTCTTAAAAGAACGCCCTTTAATTCTGAGCCTATGACTTCTAGTCCTAAACTCTCCCACTAGTGGATGTCATCTATCAGACTTCTATTTGAATTTCTGATTCATTCCCTGTAAATATTTACTACATCATTTGAAGAGTATAGGGGCTCTAAGAGTAGGCTTAGGAGGGGAAAGGGGGACTTGAGATAGCTTTGGCAGAGAAGGTAAATGAGAATCCGAACAGATCCTACAAGTATGTTAAGGGAAAATGAGTAAGTAAGGAGAGAATACAGCCTCTTTAGTAACTTGTCAGTTTCTTTGTTGAACTAAATTAAGGCGCATGTTGCAATCAAAAGCGCTTGAACAATTGGTTGGGAGGCACAGTAGATAGGAAAGGTGATAAATGAGTATTTCTCATCTGTATTTACCTCAGAGAAAGATGCGGAGACAAGGGAACCCAGGAAGTTAATAGTGCAGATGACACTCAGGTGGATGGTATTGTAGATAGTATAGATGGTTGTCAAAAATTGCAGCAGGATCTTCATCGAATTGGGCAGGTGGACTCAGGAATGGTTGATGGAGTTTAAACACAGATAAGTGTGAGTTGTTGTATTTTGGGAAATCTAACTAGTGCAGGACATGCACAGTGAATGGCAGGCCTCTGGGGAGTGTTATAGAGCAGAGGGATCTCAGATTGTAGCTACATCATTTCTTGAAAGTGGTGTCACAGGCAGATAGGGTAGTCAGAGTATTAAGTATAGAAGATTGAAGGTTCTGTTACAGTTGTACAGACATTGGTGAGGCCACATTTAGAGTACTGTGGTTAGTTTAGGTTACCCTGTTATAGGAAAGATGTTGTTAAGTTGGAAAGGGTGCAGAGAAGATTTATGAGGATGTTGCCAGGACTTGAGGGCCTGAGTTATAGGGAGAGGTTGAGCAGGCTAGGACTTAATTCCTTGGAGTGCAGGAGGATGAGTGGTGATCTTATAGAAGTGTATAAGATCATGAGATGGATAGATAGGGTAAATGCAGAGTTGTTTTTACCCGTATCAAGAACCAGAGGACATAGGTTTAAGGAGAGGGGGGAAACATTTAATAGGAATACGATGGACAACTTTTTTTTACACAAATGGTGAAAGGCATATGGAACGAGCTGCCAGAGGAAGTAGTTAAGGCAGGTACTATGCAATTGTTTATAAACCTTTGGACAGGTACATGGAAAGGATAGGTGGGCAAATGGGGCTGAAGGGCCTGTTTCCACGGTGTATGACTATAGTGGCTTGGAAGAGAATGCACATTACCAATGAGGAGAGGCGGAAGGTCATAGAATGCATTGAGATAGATAAATAGCCAGGATCTGGATCAATGTCGCCTTAGACATTGCGGAGCCACTGGCATAAGTATTTCTTCATCAATAGCCATGGGTGAGGTGTTGGAACACTGGATAGATACGTTCTGCCTCTATTTGCGACTTTTCAGCAGACTGTCTGCGACCTTAAAGCTCGTGGGCATTCGCTTGAAAATCCGCGAGCTGAAACGGCTGTCAGGGCGGAACACACACACACACACACACACACACTTCTCAAAGATGGGGGTCAGGGA
Source organism: Amblyraja radiata (assembly GCF_010909765.2). Lineage (NCBI taxonomy): Eukaryota > Metazoa > Chordata > Chondrichthyes > Rajiformes > Rajidae > Amblyraja > Amblyraja radiata. The sequence continues at coordinate 44,592,263 of NC_045963.1, read as the reverse complement.
AAGCGAGGGAGTGCTGTCTGAAATTCACACGGTGTAAAGCCAAGGTGATACCCGCGATAAAAAGGAAGGTTAAAGACGGCTAGCACAGTGTACGGTAAGTCCTTTAAAAGTGCGTGGAAGGGGGGAGGGGGGGGGGGGGGGGGGGAGAAGAAGTGGAAACACTTTTAAGAAGCCAGACAACTTTTAATAAGCCAGAGATACACAGCTGTGAAGTTTAGCGGGCATTTAACATTACTGTCGGTTTTCCTTGGTTCTGAAAACTCGTGCTTACGTTTTTCCCCCCAATGAGCCAATTAAAATGCCCGGTCAGCAAAGGAGATTTCCTGTGGCTACCTACAATTACATGGCGACCCCACGACCATGACTTCAAAAGGATAGATTTTCTTCATGGCGAACAATTTGTGGGCGCAGAAAATTTTTCAACATGTTGAAAAATTTTGCGCCACCATACTGAGGCCGCAAATAGTTACCACCATGCGGGAACTCCTCTCGACCATGAAGGAGACTCACCAGAGTCCACCTACGAACATGTGGCGACCATGTGGCGAGCGCAGAGTCTCCTGAACTCGCAAATAAGGTCGCCTAAGTGGAACAGGCCATTTACATCAGTGGTGGGCAAGTTATTGAAGGGGATTCTGAGAGACAGGATCTATATGCATTGGGGAAGCCAAGGACTGATTATGGATAACCAGCTTTGCTTTGTGCATAATAAATCAATGGTCAAATGGTTCTATTGATGACAAAATACACAAAGTGCTGCAATAACTCAACAGGTCAGGCAGCATTTCTGATGAACGTGGACAGGTGACATTTTGGGTCAGGATTCTTCTTTCGATTGTTTTTTTCTTCCCATTGGTACTGCTCAACCTGCTGAATATTGCCTACATTTTCTGTTGTTGTCACAGATTTCCAGCACCTGCAGCACCTTATGCTTTTCATATAATTTGTCTTTTCTTCTCGCATCTGTCTTTTTGTTCAGTGCTTCAAACAAGAAATACCATCTATTTGCTCTTGCATATGGAGCTAACTCTGCAGCAATGTTTCTCTGGTGCAATTTATAAAATCACATTGTTTGTCAGGCTGCGGACAGCTCCTCTGATTTAAATCCTAGTTAAACAGATCTATAAGGCAGAGCAGTCAGATTAACCAAAGCTAAAATGATTGACGTTACCAGGTATGGAATTTATATTCATTGAACTCAGTACACTTAACACATGCTAGATTGCCAGCACATCACTGGTAGAATGACAATTTCCCTGTAGTTAATTGAAAAATTAGGAATTTCCAGAAGCATCGTCTACATTGCTTTTTAGGCAAAAGATATGAAAAATTAAGAATGAAGTGCAGTGACAACATCACTTTGTGGAGAACTCTTAACATAGGCTTTAAAATAATTATTTAAACAGAAGAACCAGCCTAAAAGCAGTTGGCTAAATTTAGGTATGTTACAAAACTTACCTTCAGCGGCGCTGCAGTTCCGCCACTGGCCGTGTGCGCGTCTTTGGCGCTTTTGAGAGGGGGCGGGATTAAAATGCCGTTTTCCCCTCCCTGTCGGAGTCGATCTTTCTCAGGCTGTTCAGCTGCTGCAGAGAAATTGCTCCGACATCCGTTCTATGAAGTTTTTTAAAAACATCGCTGGATAATTTAATCGCAGGAGTAAAATAAAAATCGACTTCTAACGCCGTCAACGGGACAGATCTCCCGTACGGGACAAATAAAGGTAAGCCGTTTATTTTACATATAAACTTGCTTCTTAGGATTACATTAATCCAAATTTTACGTTGCGAAAAAGTGATTTAGGCCCTATACGAACCAGCAGTGTTTTCATGCCGATATGGGGTTTAAATTCACCGCAAACCGCAACGTTCCAAATGATCACGTTCCACAAAATCCCACTCGCAAGATGATTTAAATGCCCATTAATTTACGGGAATTAAACACAAAATTCCTTCCATTTGGCCTATAAATTCATGACAATGAGATTTAAAAATCATGTTATATTGTGAATTCTTGTGTGAATGTTATTTGGACACTTAGGCTATTTAAAAATGTTAACCTTTTCTTTAGAAATGGATAGATGTTTAGATCTAGTAATTGAATTTTGTAATTAGCTACAATTAGGTAACTAACTAATTATATGCTTTAATTTCAGGTCATCCAAGTAAGATTGTTTCATATTTGTTTCAGAATGCTTCAATCAATAATAACTGAAAATTTCATTCAGTTCTCTTAATTTTTAATAAAGTTATGGGCTTTTGACTGTCCTCGATCACAGCTTTTGAGTTAAGTCAATGAAAATGCAATAGGGAACAAGATGCTAATTTCAGTATGAAAATAACTTTTTTAACATGAAAGTGAATTAGGTGTCAAATTAAACTTTTTTTTATGCTTTATGTGATGGGATAAATTGCAGAATTGATTTTTAAAATCTCAAAATTTTGCAACATTGCTACTAAATTACAAAAAATAAACACATGGGATACAAAGGGACAAATACTAATCCACCAAAGTACCAACTAGACCAATTTCCAATTGAATTATCTGGCTGATCCCCCTTGTCTCTTTCAAATAGAAGGTCAGTCCATCTCTATGTTGTGTTGCCGATGAAAATAGTTTCAGAATCATAGACATTTATAATAGTAATAAGCATATGTATTCATTCAGCTAAACCATGTAACATAGCAGGAAAGATATTTAAAATGAAAGTAGTCTGGACAACACAGTGGTAATGTGGTAATTGTGTGCGTTAGTTAACTATCAGTGGTAGGAAAGTAATTGGAAGAAAGTTTAAGGGAGAAGATTATTCCTCCACTTGGAAAGGCAAGGACAGACACAAAATGCTGTAATAACGCAGCGGGTCGGGCAGCATCTCGAGAGAAAATGGATAGGTGACGATTCGTGGACGGGAAGACCATTCGTGTAAAGGAAGGTCCCAACCCGAAACATCACCTATTCATGTTCTCCAGAGATGCTGCCTGGCCTGCTGAACTACTCCAGCATTGTGTGTCTATCTTTGGTATAAACCAGCATCTGCAGTTCCTTTTTATTCCAATTGATCAGGAATAGTCAGCCTGCATTAGTTTGTGGGAGGTCTTGTCTGAGCTTTTATTTGAAGACGAATACAGTTTACATGGACTTTAGTAAGACTTTTGATAAGGTCTTATATGGAAGGTTGGTCTAACCGGTTAGAGCCTATGGGATCCAGGGCAAATTGCATCCAAAATTGTCTTGGGATTATTGTTTACCTAATCTATATTAGTACACCTGGAGGATTTGATAATTTCTATTATATCCTTCCTATTTGCAGATTAGAAAATATTCCAAAAGGAATATTACGTTTAACTTTAGTCACATGGATTCTGCCCTTGAGCCTGCCCATTCTTGTCTTCCTTTTTTTTCAAACATCATGTATCCAGGGGTACAGAGTGTCCAATCCTCCCATATTTTTAGAGGGATGTGGGCCAAACACAGGCAGGTGGGACTGGTGTTGATGGGACATGTTGGCCAATGTGAGCAAATTGGGCTGAAGAGCCTGTTTCCACGCTATATAACTCTATGACTATTTCATTCTCTTCCTTCTCTTTATACCTTCCCAAAGACAACATTTTTGTTCACTGATTACCATCACCATTCTCTCACAGCCAGCACAGCCACCACACTCAAGTAATTGAATCAGTCCAAAGACAAGCCTTCACTTTGGTACTCTGTTCTTCGCCACTTTCTCTGTAACTTAAATCCCATCTCATTTCTAACTTTTCCCAGTTCCGATGAAAGGTTATCATCCGGAATGTTGGTAATATCCGTCCACTAATGCTATTTTAAAAATGTTCACAAACTGGTACGTTTATTTATGATTTTAAGGTCACAGAGCTTCCATCAAAACTAAGAAAAGTTTTGAATGAAGCAAGCTCTAAGATGCAGTGGGAGGGGAAAGAAGAGAACACAAAGGAAGAATGTGAGAGGGGTAGGAGGAAAGATCGGGTCAAAAGGCTGAAAGAGGATAGCAATTGCAAACGGTTCATGAATAAAATGTAAATAGATGGTAGCCACTAAAATTTGTTGTCACAGATGGTAATAAATCTCACCATAATGTGTGCTTAACAAGCAACAGCAAATGAAAAATGCATAAATGTAAGACCGATAGTATCTTAACAACAGTATAAAACTGCTATCCATGTTTAGCAGAGGAGGAATTTCTTGATCACTAATGTGAAAACATGCTCATCATGAACTCCAAGTAAACTTCTGTGAATTTAGTTCATCAGGCACATTTATGCTAAATTATTAACTTCTTTCATATTCTGCACAGCACCAAAGGAAACAGTATTATTTTGAAAACTTGTCTACTTATGGTAATTTTGTAATGTAAAGAACAAAGCAACGATGGAACTCACTTCTACATTGAGTGCACTGCATGCAATAGATTAATTTGTGGCAATTTAATTTTACTTCAGCACTTGAACATAGAACCCTTAACTACAAATAGCTCTCATATTAATAGTGGGTAAAAACGGCTGTTCAGTGCAAAAAGTCTTGAAAGGAAATCACACACAGCTACTATTGTAACAGCCACTCATAAAACTAAATCACAAACAATGCATCATACATTAATTGGTTTTAATGATTTTACTCCTATTTCAATAATTTATGCTTTTTGAAAGTATTGTAATTGTACTCTATATTTGAGTAAACAATAGGAAGGTGAGTCTAATGTCCCAAACAAAAATACTGACATTAGCTCTCCCAGGCAGCAAAGACCTCATGCTGCTTTCTTGTCGGAACAAACAAGGTCACTCCTATCTCCTATACAGATTACATGGCAACTGGGAAAAAAACAAATGAATCACAGCAGCTGCTTTGTCTAGAGCAACCAGTTTCCCAGTTAAAAATGGTTTGCATTTCATTAAAAATTCATACTGTTGATTTATTGTTCCAGTTCTCCAGCTTCATTCAATTAATACCATGTCACAACACTTCCACAAAAACATTTCAAGCCACTTGTTTTAAGCACACCTATAAAAGGCCACAGAAAATGCAAAATAAAAGGAAATCACAATATTAATTAACCCTGGTGGTATTTCAGTCTTCCATTGCATGCAATTATAGAGCAGACGATAGAAAGCTATTATCACTGGTGCGTGAATTGGAAGTTAGATATTTATAATTATAAGATTGCCTATTTTTTCATTTATCTATCTATAGTACAGTGGAACTAATTTAGTACATAAACAATACAATATTTATTCACGAGACTGAATGCACAAGATTGTGTGTTATTCATAGCTATTCATAATATTTTGTTGACATGTCACAAAATACCATTCCTTTTTTGTTCTTTCAAAGCATCATGTTTCATTTAATTACCTCAAAATTTGACAACTTAGCAAGCTATTGCAAAGGAAATTGACAGCATTCCAAAAGAGTAATGCCCCTGTCCCAGTTAGGCGATTTTTTAGGCAACTACAGGCGACTAGGCTGTCACAACATGGTTGCCGGGGTGTCGTCTGTATGGTCGTGAGTAGTCTCCTCATTCGTTCAAAGAATCGTAGCGTTTTTCTGGTCGCCGCTATATTTTGAAATGTTCAAAACTTTTTGGCGACAGTTGGCTTGATGCCATTGAGCCTAGCCTGACGTAGGTGCTGTCGTAGGTTGTCGCCAGGATGACGTAGCTTGTCACCAGGAATGCGTAGGTTGTCGGCGGTGCTGACTTCGGTGAATTCCATTGGCGACTACCTATGTCAACCAGCAACAGGTACCGGCGACTGAATTGTCTTACCTTGTCGTAGCTTGAGAACGTAAGTTGTCATAAGTGTGATCGTAGGTGGACGTCCTTATGGGTCGCCGGTTGTCGGTAGCTTGCCATAGCTTGATGTTAACTAGGTTGTAGGTTGTTGTAAACATTGTCGTAGGGGGGTCCAGTCGTCGTTTTTTCAGCGACCTGCTACGACTATGACAGTCGCCAGCAGTCGCCGAAAAAAATCGTATAAGTGGGACAGGCCCATTAAAGTCAGAGAAGAGCTGGAGGTTAATTGTTGGAGCATCTACATGGAACAATACAGCACAGGAACAGGTAATTTGGCCCACAATATATGTGCCAAACATTGTACCAAACTGAACAAATTTCTTCCATCTGCATTCTCTGAATATTCATGTGCCTAATTAAAAGCCTCTTAAATACCAGTATGATATCTGCTTCCAGCACATATGGCAGCACATTCCAGATACCCACCACCCTTAGCACAAAATATATTGCCTCATGCATCTCCTTTAAACCTCTTAACCTTAAGGCTATGCCCTCTAGTCTTTGACATTTCCACCCTGGGGAAGAACGGGTCAGATTGTCTCTCCTCGGATTCCACTCATCAGAAAAAACAATCCAAGTTTATCCAGCTTTTCCCGCTAATCCAAGCAGCATTCTGGTAAATCTCTTCTGGAATTTCTTCAAAGCCTCTACACCCTTCCTGTAATGGGGCGGCCAGAACTGAGCGGAATATTCCAAATGGGGCCCATCTTAAGTTATTATAAAGCTACAACATGACTTCAAGACTCATACGCTATGCCCTGACCGATGAAGAATAGAATATCATATGCCTTTGCTACTACTCTATCCACTTGTGTTGCTATTTTTGAGGAGCCATGGACTTGGACCCTAATATGTATATATAAAACATCCCTCATCCCTCAATTAACATCCAGAATTTAGGGAATATTTAATCAATTGTCATCATAGGACAATCTCTCTGTCCAGGAATTAGTTCAGTGAACCTCCTGTGCCCTGATCTTGAGGCAAGTATATCTTTGGATGAAGAGACCAAAACTGTAATATTTTTATTTTTATTGCGGGGGAAAAAATAACAGTACATCTGACGTAGTGGATTACATTTCCCTCCATTGTGTTTTTTATATATAATAACAAAATAACCCTTACCCACCCTCCCTAAACACCCCTTGCCAGCTAATGTGTTCACAATACAAACATATCACAAATACAAATGCACATTTTAACAATAATAAAGTAACAAAACAGAATAAAGGCGGATCCTCACCTACTGTCAAGTGCCCTCAGTCAATAGGTAGTTCCTTTAGACCCTCAAAGTATAATAAAAAAGGTTCCCATTTCAAATAAAACTTTTTCACAGACCCCCCTCAATGTGAATTCTAGCCTTAAAAAAAACATTACGTCTTCCAGCCAAGCAGCAGCAGATGGAGGAGTGGTAGATTTCTAGACCAGCAAGATTCTCCTACGGGCCAAAAATGATGTAAATGTAATGATATCAGACTGGATTGTATTTAAACCCAAGGTTTTATCTGCTACACCAAATACAGCTACAAGCGGGCAAGTGGAGGGGGAAAGAGAGGAGGGGGAGAGAGATGGGGAGAGAGAGGAGGGGGAGAGAGAGTAGGTGGAGAGAGAGGAGGTGGAGAGAGAGAGAAGGGGAGAGAGAAAGGGGAGGGAGAGAGAGAAGGGGGGAGAGAGAGAAGGGGGGAGAGAGAGAAGGGGGGAGTGGGGGAAAGGCACGGAGTGGAAGGGAGGGAGGGAGGGAGGGGGAGAGATCTCCCACCCCTGTCCCATTGTGATTAGACATCTGTGAGATGGCACTGTGACTCATGCAGCAGTTTGATTTTAGTGGGACCACATGAAGGTTCCAATCTCCCACCCCTGTCCCATTGTGATGTCATATCATATGTAAATGAGATCCTTTGTGATTGGACATCTGTGAGGTGTGTGACCCATGCAGCAATCTGATTTAATTTTTTTTTTGATGTTTTGTGAACAATTTAAATCAAAATCTGGGGAAATAATTGACCAAATCAAGAGAGGAGTGGATTTCTGAAATCATAAGTTAGATCCCTACCGAAATATGTAAGAATCTCTGCGCTTGTGCATCTGGTTTTCGAGGAAATACGTTTCAAAGGCAAAATGACACACACACACACACACTATTAAAAGTATATAGATAGATAAGATAGGCTAAAGGTAACCCCGGACAAGCAAAGCATTACGAGAAAGAAGGAAGTAAACATTGTATCCCAGAGATCAATTATAGACATTTACATTTTCGCTGGTTGAAAGTCCTCGACTCATTACTCAAATTCTGTAGCATGGCAGTTCAGCTCAGTCGAGTTCCACAAATCTTACAAAGATTAACAGTTTACCGCCGTCACCTCCCCAGCGTGAGTAGTAAAACTTTTTGGCAGCCTCTGGTGTATCGAAGTAGTGCTTTTTACCTTCATGAGTGACCTGGAGCCGGGCAGGATACAGGAGGCCAAACCGAACCCCTTTCTCGTAGAGCAGGGATTTTATTTCCCTAAAAGTTGCACTTTTCTCCCCAGCGCGCTAAAATCCTCATGAGACCAAAACTGTGCATGATATGTCAGATTTGGTCAAAACCTACTGTCTTCACTCTTTTACTCCTATCCTCCTGCAATAATACTTCCTATAATCATTGCACAAAGACCCAAGATGGCACAGCATGTTCATGATACACAAATTATATTTTTTTATAATGGAGGACTGAATTGGCCTCAAAACGAGGTGGTAAAATCCACGTGAACACTTTCTCTATATTGGGAGTTTTAAACACCTCATTTCTAAATACCTTTAAAGGGTCCTGAGAAATCTTTCATTGGGAAAAAATATTTTCAAAATCATCGATAAAGCCATGCAACTTATTAGAATGCAAACATGAAACTTATGGAATTTGTGATAGTGCATCTGTAGGAATTGTGCATTAGGGGACCCAGGCGGACTTACCCATTATTTTTTATCATATTCGATAACTTTGTTTTCTCCGCATTATACTCTAAACTAGATCAGGTGCGGACCCGTTGAGCCCATCCCCCAATGCAATATTCCACCACTGACCCATAGCCCCCAACTGCACAGGCGCGGGTGACGGGTTCCCGTTGTAACACCAGAGATCCCCGTTGTAACACCAGAGATCCCCGTTCCCCTACCCTCAGTCACTCCCTCCCTCCATAACCCCTCTACCCTCCCTACCCCCCTCCTCTCCCTCTATCCCCCTGCTCATCCACTCCTCACCTACCCCCTATCCCACCCCCAACTCTCCCTCCTCACCTCCCCCACTGCTCTCCTCTCCCTCACGTTCTACCTCCCCATTCCTCTCCCTCTATCCCCTGCTCCCTCACTCCTCAGTCCCCCTATCCCACCCCCCCCCCACAATGAAAATCGCGATGTTTTGTTTAAAATGAAACCTCTCCCATATCCCCCCCCCCACAATGAAACCCCCCACGAGGGGGGGGGGCGACATCGGCGCTGACCTCCCCCCCACAAGGAAAGTTCTGGAAATGAAGCCTCTCCCCTATACCACCCCCACCCCAATGAAACCCCCCACCCCCACAAGGAAAGTTCTATAAATGAAACCTCCCATATTCCACCGCCCCACCCTACAATGAAAACCCCCATTGTCTCCTCCATCCTATCTCCCGCAGAAGGAAAATTCTGGAATTTGTTTTTATAAAGGAAAGCTCTCCCCAAGAATCTGATTAAAACGGACCTCACTACAAGGGCCACAGTCTTAGAATAAAGGGGAAGCCATTTAAGACTGAGGTGAGAAAAAACATTTTCACCTAGAGGGTTGTGAATTTGTGGAATTCCCTGCCACAGAGGACAGTGGAGGCCAAGTCACTGGATGGATTTAAGAGAGAGTTAGATAGAGCTCTAGGGGCTAGTGGAATCAAGGGATATGGGGAGAAGGCAGGCACGGGTTATTGATTGGGGACGATCAGCCATGATCACAATGAATGGCGGTGCTGGCTCGAAGGACCGAATGGCCTCCTCCTGCACCTATTTTCTATGTTTCTAAGGCCAGTTCAATCCAGAATGATTAAAATTTCACAGCCTACATTTATACAGTCTTTCTGAATTCCATAAAATTGATCAACAGCCTGTTAAGATGACAACCTCAAACGTATATGTTTTAGTTGGAAAAACTATTTGGGTCCCTGATGAGAAGATGTTTTGTCTCAGTCATTGTTCATAAATTCACAAATTATAGTAGAATTAGGCCATTCGGCCCATGAAGTCTACTCTGCCATTCAATCATAGCTGATCTCTGTCTCCTAATCCCTTTTTCCTGCCTTCTCCCCATAACCCTTGATACCCTTTCTAATCACGAATTTGTCTATCTCTGCCTTAAAAATATCCACTGACAGCCTCCACAGCCCTCCGTGGCAATGAGTTCCACAGATTCCACATTGTATCGAAAGGAGAATCAAAAAAACGTTAGGAGTTCCTTGTTTCTACAACCTTTCCACATTCTTCAGTGATGCTGTCTGGCCACTGAGTTACTCCAGCATTTTGTATCTTTACTTGATAAACCAGCATCTGAAGTTCCTTGTGTCTACAAACTGTTGGAGCAACTCAACGGATCATAAAATGTCAACAATCCCTCTGCCTTCACAGATGAGGAAATGGATAGGACAGGTTTAGAAGGATATTGGCCAAACAGGCAGGTAGGACTTGTGTAGATGGAGCATGTTGGTAAATGTGGGCAAGTTGGGCCGAAGTGCCTGTTTCTGCTCTGTATGACTCTATGCTGCATGACCCACTGAGTTTCTTCAGCAGTTTATTTTTTGCTCCAGATTACAGCATCTGCAGGCTCTAGTGTTACCCTGAAGGGAGTAGTTTGCAGAGATGGAACAAAAAAATAATTTTGTGTGTAGGAAGGAAATGCAGTTGCTGGTTTACACCGAAGATAAACACAAAATACAGGAGTAACTCAGCGGGACTGGCAGCATCTAAACAAATTAATTTCTGCAACTGTAATATACTTCCACATCAGCCACATTTCCCTTCTGCTCCCCTTTCAGCAATTCAAAGTGATAGTTCCCTCCACAACTCTCTTGTGTCGCTTCCCTCCCATGGCACGTAAAAATGTTTTTCCTTGAAATGCATTTTTGTTTGGAGGATTAAAAAAAATAATATTTCACCTTCAGAACACATTTTCTGTGTCACTAGTTTAATTGCAAGGTAATTAACTTCACATAGGAATTTAAAATTAAGAAAAACACATGCTGTCAAGAGTTACCATTACAAATAACAATTTACATATATTTGATGCTAATATTGAGAAGCACATGCACACAAAATCCATCATCCTTCCCCAAGGCTTTTCCTCCTTCCGGGAAACGCATACAATCTGAGCTATGCACAAGAGCTTGCAACAGATAAAGCATTAACTTAATGCACTTAATCCTCACTTGATCAATACAGTACAAGCACGAGTTTGCAAGATGTCATAAGTGATGGTGAGGTATAACTGGCAAAAGGCACTGAATTCAATACAAAATCACCACTATCGTAGTGGACAATATCATGCAAGTAGTTCATAACCCTATTTTGCTGGGTTTTAATTAGTGAATATCTCGTTAAAAATAATAACGAACTGTGCATCTTGCACATGTTGTTGTAATTGTTTTTTTATGGACCGTCCACATGAGTCTTCTGAAGACCTTTGTGGACTGTCTGCTGAAGACCTATGTGGACAAGTGTGCCAATCATTTGTGTTCATCAGCTCTCAAGAGCTTTGTTTAAAGAACGGAATCCCACAATACTCAAGATGAGGAATAGGCAGCTACATTCAGGATAGTTCTTTGTCTTTCTGAATACTAAAGCCTCCAAGCTTTCAATCAAGTGAATTAGAAAAGATGGCCGATTATTCTAGACTTTACACATGGGACTCCCGAATTTGCTGCGTTATATAGGGAAATTATAACATTTTTACTCACTGTGAAAGCTCCCTTTCCAGCTCCATTTTGTAACTGGCTCATTTCTCATTTCCGCTTAGTTCTTTATTTTAATGTTCCAATATTTTTCCTCCTCTGACATTTTCTTTCTTTGTTTCTTGTGTATAGGCATTTTAATTTTATTCATAAAAATGTATTAAAACATACAAAAAATTTTTAATGATCTCCAAGCAATATACATGGCAAAATGCATAAGAGGAACCTCAAAATGGCTAATACTTGCAAAACTGTTAGACCTTATATACTTCAAAGCCTTCCTACAAATTCAAATATAGGATATAGCCTTTTACAAGTTAATTGTCTGTTAGGATTATTGGCATTTCCTCATCCTTTCTACCCCCAGTTTCCTATAGTTTCAGCTGGTCTGCATAAGGTGTCAATATGTTTTTCAAAAGGAATACTTTTTGTGGAGAGGTTTATACTTTATCAAGTCTGAAACTGACAGAGAAACATTTTGAAAATAGGGGCCTCTCAATGGACAAAAACTAATACCAGTCCTCAAGGTATGTTTCATCATACTTCAACCATGTAACAAGATAAGACATTAGTATCAGACTCCAATAATGTGATGGCCTATGGCCTATATGTGATAGAATGTAAAGTTCAACAAACATTTCACACTTCCATAAGTAGTTTGACACCAGACCATAGAGTTACGCATTCATCATATGGTCTGAGTCATCCACCATTCACCACAATGCCCCAAACCTCAATCTTTCCACACTACAGGAAGTTTCCATTGAATATAAATGTTTTAAAAGTTTTGTTTTCAGAAAAACATTTACCTTCAACATTAAGCTCTATTTAAGGTACTTCATCATCAACAAAAGGGCAGAATTCTGAAAGCATTTTGGGGTATTAATTGTAATATAAAGTATAAAACATATTTTACTTGTGGATTCATACACACTCTGCTGCTTAATTAAAATATTAGCAACAATACAGTTGAAAGTACAAAGACAATCACAATCTTATGGAGCAGCTATTTAAGAGCATAGTTATTTATATCACACAGGCATCGTAGAGTACAGCCGCGACCGATAATATCACCACAAATAAAACAGAAATAAATGCAGTCTACATTTCCCATAATTCTGGCAAAATCATACAAACTACTGAGTACAATTCCAATCATTTGCCCATATCCATTTAATTTTGTTTTGCGCCATTGCCAACAATGTAGCAATGTTACAAAATTTTGAGATTTAAAAAATCAAGTCTGTAATTTATCCCATCAGATAAAGCATAAAAATAAGTTTAATTTGACACCTAATTCACTTTCATATCTTCAGTATTAAAACAGTTATAATAATAATATAATAATAATAATAACTTTATTTATAAAGCACTTTAAACAACTACAGTTGCCACAAAGTGCTGTACATGAGAAATCATGAACAAAAAGCTATTACAAACAATTAAAAACCATTAAAAACCGTAAAACGAAGGACTATAAAAAACACACTAAAAATTAAAAGACATTAAAAGCACTAAAAACAGGAGCAATGCCTCAGCCAGTGTCGAAAGCCAAAGAATAAAAATATGTTTTTAGGGAGGATTTGAAGATGGACAGTGAGGGGGCCTGTCTGATGTGCAACGGCAAGGTGTTCCAGAGTGCCAGAGCAGCAACAGAAAAGGCTCTATCCCCTCTGAGCTTCCGCTTAGACCTTGGTACCTCAAGGAGCAGCTGATCAGCTGACCTGAGGCACCGGGCAGGAGCATATAGGTGGAGCAGCTCAGAGAGGTAAGGCGGGGCGAGCCCATTCAATGATTTAAAAACAAATAAAATAATTTTGAAATGAACTCGAAAGTGCACTGGGAGCCAGTGTAGGGAGGCCAAAATTGGCGTAATGTGCTCCCTCTTTCGAGTTCCAGTCAAAAGGCGAGCGGCAGCATTTTGAACAAGCTGGAGACGAGCCAATGAAGCTCGTGCGACTCCAGAGTAGAGTGCGTTTCAGTAATCCAGCCTAGATGTAATAAAGGCATGGATTACTGTTTCAAAATGCTCCCGCTCGAGAATGGGCTTCACCTTTGCCAGCTTCCTTAGGTGAAAGAAGCTGGACTTAACCACCGCGCCTATTTGTTTGTCTAGTTTAAAATCACCGTCCATCCTAAAACCCAGGTTCAAGACGGTTGGCTTTACAGACAATGCCAGTGGACCCAAGTCAACAAAGGGAGGTTCACGGCAGCCATTGGGGCCAAACAAAATCACCTCTGTCTTCTCTTCATTAAGTCCCAGAAAGTTTAAGGCCATCCAGGACTTAATGTCCTCAAGACAAGACAGAAGTGATTTTAGAGAATAGTCTTCCTCTTTCCTGAGTAGCATATATAACTGGCTATCATCCGCATAAAAGTGAAAGGAGATGCCATGCCTTCTTAAAATTGAGCCCAGAGGAAGTAGGTATAAGGAGAAGAGCAGGGGCCCTAAAATTGAGCCCTGTGGAACCCCATATACCAAGGGAGTGGAGGAGGATTCAAAGTCAGCAAGGCTTACCCGCATGGTTCTGTCTGCCAGATAGGACCTGAACCATCCCAGGGCACTGCCACAAATGCCCACTTGGCCATTTTCATACTCGGAAATTAGCATCTTGTTCCCTATTGCATTTTCATTGACTTAACTCAAAAGCTGTGATCGAGGACAGTCAAAAGCCCATAACTTTATTAAAAATTAAGAGAACTGAAATAAATTTTCAGTTATTATAGATTGAAGCATTCTGAAACAAATATGAAACAATCTAACTTAGATGACTTGAAATTAAAGCATATAATTAGTTAGTTACCTAATTGTAGCTAATTACAAAATTCAATTAATAAATCTAAACATCTATCCATTTCTTAAGAATAGATTAACATTTTTAAATAGCCTAAGTGTCCAAATAACATTCACACAAGAATTCACAATATAACATAATTTTTAAATCTCATTGTCATGGGTTTATAGACCAAATGGAAGGAATTGAATGTTTAATACCTGTAAATTAATGGCCATTTAAATCATCTTGCGAGTGGGTTTTTCTGGAACGCGATCAATTGGAATGTTGCGGTTGCGGTGGATTTAAACCCGTATCGGCAGCAAAAACACCGCCGGTTCGTTCGGGGGAAGAAATCACCGTTTCGCAACTTAAAATGTGAATTAAAGGCATCTTAAGAAACACTTTTATACATAAATATACACTACTTTCTTTTACCCGTCCCCTACATATAATCCGGCCCCGTTGTCGGCTTCAGAAGCTGATTTTAAAATCACTCCAGCGATTAACTTGTCGGGCAAATTTAAAAAAAAAAACACACAGAACGGCCGTCGGAACAATTCTTCAGCAAAAACTTGCACTCCAACAAAATATAATCCAGGAACAGGTCGGAGAAAACCGCGTTTTAACCCCGCCCCCCCCCCTCAAACGCGCCAAAATCGCGCACACGGCCAGTGGCAGAATTGCAGCGCTGCTGAAGGTAAGTATTGTAACATACCTAAACAATGTAGCACATTATCAAACACAGTAGAACTCATTTAAATACAGCACCCTTGGCCTTTTACCCAACGAGCAAACTTTCCACAATGTTGGATGTATGCAGCAATATCCCCAAAACAACTTTAATTTTTTTTAATGGTACAACAGTGGATTTTCTGTGACAATATGTGCTGGCACAGTCTACTGGTCCTTGAAAAATTTAACGTCAATATTTTGTTTACCAGCATATGAATGAATGAATGAATGAATGAATGAATGAATGAATGAATGAATGAATGAATGATTGAATGAATGAATAAGTTTATTGCCCAAGTATTCACATACAAGGAATTTGCCTTGGTGCTCTGCCCACAAGTGACAACATGACATACAGTGACAGTTAGGAATGACACATAAAACATTAAACATTATTAATAATTAAATATTATCGATTAAACATGTGAATTAAATAAAATACCAGAGCAAAAGAAGACTAGTTTTTTGGTTATTGAGTAGAGCTACTACTCGTGGAAAAAAACAGTTTTTATGTCTGGCTGTGGCAGCTTTGAAGGTTCGTTGCAGCCTCCGGATGTCAGCTGCTGCAGGAAGTACATCCTCTGTTATGCCTCTTTGACTGTGGAGTCAGGGGGTATGGGGAGAAGGCAGGAACAGGGTATTGATTTGGGATGATCAGCCATGTTCACATTGAATGGCGGTGCTGGCTCGAAGGGCCAAAAGGCCTACTCCTGCACCTATTGTCTATTGAGTCGATGGTGGCCGCCCCATTTAAGGTCCTTGGAGATGATGGTTCCCAGGAACTTAAAATACTCCACAGACTGTGGTGTTGTTGATGGTGAGTGGGGTGAGGGGAGGGGGAGCTCTCCTAAAGTCTACAATCAATTCCACTGTCCTAAGAGTATTGAGCTCTAGGTTGTTGCGATGGCACCAGGACGCCAGCTGTGTCACTTCCTGTCTGTAGGCAGATTCCTCCCCATTCTGGATCAGTCCAATCAGGGTTGTGTCATCCGCAAACTTGAGAAGCTTGACAGAGGAGTCAGTGGAGGTGCAATCATTGGTGTAGAGAGGGTAGAGGGGATGGGAGAGTACGCAGCCTTGCGGTGCTCCTATGCTGAGGGTTTGCGGGTCCGAGATGTGCTTTCCCAGCCTCACATGCTGCTTCCTGTCTGTCAGGAAGCTGGTGATCCACCGACAGAGGGGTTCAGGCACAGTCAACTCGGAACGTTTGGAGTATAGTAGCTCTGGCACAATGGTGTTGAATGCAGAGCTAAAATCAACAAACAAAACCCTTGCATATGTCCCCCTGCAGTCTAGGTGCTGAATGAAGTGCAGGCCCAGGTTGACTGCGTCATCCACAGATCTATTGGCCTGATATGCAAACTACAGAGGGTCCAACAGGGGTTTTGTGATATTTTTCAGCTTGGCCAGCACAACCTTTCAAGGGTCTTCATGACTACAGGGGTCAGTGTGACAGGCCTGTAGTCATTAAGACCAGTAATCCTTGCCTTTTTGGGTACAGGGACAATAGTGAAGACTTTGAAGCAGGCAGGGACAGTACAGGTTTGCAGGGACTGGTTGAAAATGTGTAGACCGGTGCCAGTTATTCGGCAGAGAGCTTGAGAGTAAAGGGGGAAATATTGCCAGTCCTGGAGATTTGGTGATTGGGGAGGAGTGGGTGTAGAAGGATCCAGTCTTTGCAGACTGGGGTCAGGCTGTGTGGGTTTGAAGTGTTGGTAGACGTGGGAAAGGGTCCAGTCTTTTCAGACTGGAGTCTTCCTTTAAGTAGGTGTGAAGTGGTGATTGGGAAGGAGTGGGTGTAAAAGGGTCCAGTCTTTGCAGTCTGGCTGTGTTGGTTGGGGAGGGGCGAGGGGGTACCAGGGTTACGTTTCTGCTTGTCAAATCTGCAAATTCAGGTCGTTGGTCAGCTGATGATTGTCCAAAGAGCGGGGTGCTTTGCTCTTGTAGCTGGTGATTTCATGCAAGCCCTTCCAAACTGAAGAAGAGTCACTAACTGAGAACTTGCTCCTCAACTTCTCAGTACCTTTCCTTGGCAGCTCTGATTCCTCTTCTCAGCGTGTATTTTGCCTGCCTGTAGAGGTCTGCATTCCCGCTCCTGCAGGCTTCCTCTTTAGACTGTCGGAGCTGTCTCTATCCCCTACTCCCAATTCCTCCCTCCAAGCTACATCTACGCCCAGGGTGAGATGTTCCATTCCAGGGCATCGGAGATGTCCTAATTCTTTAGGAAAATGGGAGTTCCCCACTTCCATTATAGATGAACCTCTCACTAGGGTCTCCTCGATATCCTGCAGCTCCGCTCTTGCTCCCCCTCCCAAATTCGTAACAAGGACAGAGTCCCCCTTCCCCATCAGCCGTCGCATACAGCATATAATCCTCCAACATTTTCGCCACCTCCAACGGGATCCCACTACTGGCCACATCTTCCCATCTCCACCTCTTTCTGCTTTCCGCAGAGACCGTTCCCTCCGAAACTCCCTTGTCAACTCGTCCCTTCCTACCCAAACCACCCCTTCCCCAGGTACTTTCCCCTGCAACCGCAGGAGATGCACCACCTGTCCCTTTACATCCCCCCTCGATTCCATTCAAGGTCCCAAACAGTCTTTCCAGGTGAGGCAGAGGTTCACTTGCACCTCCTCCAACCTCATCTACTGTATCAGCTGTTCCAGGTGTCAACTTCTCTACATCGGCGAGACCAAGCGCAGGCTCGGCGATGTAGAGGATTTCTGTCCTGGGCCTCCTCCATTGTCAGAGTGAAGCCCAGCACAAATTGGAGGAACAACACCTCATATTACGCTTGGGTAGTTTACACCCCAGCGGTATGAACATTGACTTCTCTAACATCAGATGGCCCTTGCTTTCTCTCTCCATCCCCTTCCCAGTTCTCCCACTAGTCTTACTGTCTCAGACTACATTCTATCTTTGTCCCGCCCCCTCCCCTGACATCAGTTTGAAGAAGGGTCTCGACTCGAAACGTCGCCCATTCCTTCTCTCCAGAGATGCTGCCTCACCCGCTGAGTTACTCCAGCAATTTGTGTCTACACACGTTCATTAAAGGTGCATACCGGCAGCTTTTGTCCACACAAAAAGTGTTACACAGTAGAACGGTACATTCTTTAGTGAAACTAATAGGTTGAAAGAAAGCACAGCCAATGATATCCCTGAAACTTTCAAGGAGGCATGAGAATTAGAACCAGCTGAGTTTCAAGGGAGTGTAGGAACATGGCCCCAGTAGAGATGGCGACGGAACCAGTCCCCCAGTGAGTGGAAAGGAGCACGGAAACTGTGTCCCAGTAAATTTAAAGATGGTGGGGGAAGTCAGGGCCAAAGTAATGGAAGGGACGATGGGGACAATTGCCCCAATGAGTGGAAGCAAAAGCAGAAACCGGTACCTCATTGAATGGTAAGGTGAGCAGAAACCAGGAACTCTGCAAGTGGAAATTAGCACAGAAAGTGGTTCCTGGTGAATTTATAGATGGTGGAGAATCAAGAGTGCCATGATTGAAAGATGCATGGGAACCAATACCCAATAAGTGGAAAAAGAAGGACCAGTACCGCACTGAGTGGAAGCAAGAACAGGAATCGGGGCTCCAGTGAGTAGTAGAGCAAGAACTCGGGCCCATGAGTGGGAAGGGAATGCAGGAACCATGGTCCCAGCAAATAGTAGGGTAGCAGATATTGGAGATTTACTGTACATTAGTTGCAGTTATTGCTGTATGTAACCTTTGTCAGTACAAGATGTTTCATGGTAGTATGAGGGAGTATGAACGTAGCTCAAAGTTCTATCAGCCTTTTCTGCTCAACTGCTCTGGGTGTCTGTGACTGAGCCTTACTGCAACACAATACTCTAGTTCACTTCAAAGTCATGTAAAAAATGTAAACACCAGATTAGATCAAATCAGGTTGCAGAGAGATTGAGAAAACTAGGAATAAAAGATAAAGGGGAGAGATTGAATGGATGGAGGGAAAGGATAAGTGGGAGATTGCAGTTTGGGAATAAGTGGAAGAGAGGCATTTTCTAATTGATAATTTGATTTATGTTCGGACAGTACTTGGCGGGTTGCGGCCAAGGGAAAGGACAAAGTTGATGCCGTGGTGGGGATGGGCCAAGGGGTGAAAGTAAGTAGCAGCACAGTTCAGTACCATCCAGAAAAGACCATGTTGAAGCACTGCAAATATGGAGGTTTTGTGAATGATCACAAACACAATAGAACTCATGGTCTTCCAAATCACTATAGCTTCATTAATAACCAAATAGTGTCATTATTGTTTTTTTAGATGAACATTATACTTACATCTGGATATTCTTTAACAGGCACATAAAGTTTCTCTTGTAATTGTACAATAGGCCCCACACCATCTGGTAATTCTGTACTTCTTTTCTCTGTGCTGCCATTTAATGTGTCGTTGTACATATCTTTCCGCACTCTGCTGATCTCTGCAGAACAAAAGGGATGTTAAGGCAGGCCCATGCAGTGTTTATCTCAAAGACAGTTGAAAATGCTTAACTTATCACAATAAAAAAGAAACAATGTATTTTTCTGGAAGGTGACAATAAGCGGAGGTATTGTTTTCTGTTGCGGCAGGTTGCAGGAACCCATTCTTACACAAAAACTAGATCCCTCCGCACAGAAAACTCATCGGGTAATTCTTAATTAATTCTCAGAGCTAGAAAATTCTCTGGCTTATCGTAGGAGTGGTTGAGAAATAAAAGGACAGAAACCTTAGTAGCAGTTGAGAGAGGATGTTGCAAAAAGTAGTTTCCTAATTTAGTTCACCTGTGGATGAAACATCTACATTTTCGCACATCTTGCTCTTTTGCACTGTTCATATCTTGTCCCAATTAACATTAAATACGCATTGTCATATTGCACCTTGTTATCCTCTAACATACTTTTCACAGATTTGCATGCTCACAAATTGATCATGTATTACTGGGAGTGTTGGTAAATATTGCACATTCCTCCAGAATCTTCTCCTGTAATAACCAGTAAGATGGTGAGAGAGTGCATTCACAGCCAGTGTCTGGTGTGGGAACAACAATGCTCCGAAATGTGGGACGGTTTTGCAGCTGGAGGGAGGATGAGGCATGCGACCAGAAACATGGTTCAGAGTGTGGGCCGGGAGTTGGAAAGTGGGTAGGTTTCTGGACCTTGCATGCTTCGGCTTATTTCATCTTGCTGAAATTTTAAAACTTGGTGTGGGATACTTTGTAACTTTGTAAGCGCCCTTTACGTGGCAACTATTGGTATACCTTGAGTATGCAAGCTATACCAAACATTTCACAGTGACTTGACACATGTGACAATAAAGTATTCAATCAATTCAATTTAGTAAGCGCAGGAAATCTACAGATTTGGCCTTTTGAATCTATCAGTAAATCCTTGATGTCCATCTTTCAGTGTATGCATGGAACTCCAGGATTCACTACAGAGTAAAGAGTTAAATAACATTAATTCTGAATGCAATATCAACCTACAACCTGCGAGATCCAGCCATTTGCATGGTGAAGTTCTGATCATTTATTACCAGAACACAATTAAACAACAGCTCATAAATTCTATTAAAGATATCTGAAAAATTAGGAAAATATTTGGGATCTCTCTCAAAAAATTCCAACTCATTTTCAATACAGATGAGGCTTTTCCAGTGTGTGGCAGGTTAATACGTGTTCGCATTCAAAGAACAAGACAACAATTCGATAAGAAAATGTTTTGATATGATATCCTACAAATCTTCATAGCACTATCTAGGCTTTTTATATAGTTTTCAGAATCAGAGTTTCCTGATGCATGAACTCTGAGCGTTTGTGTCTACTGACTATAAAAGCATTTAATTGCAAGATAGTTACTTTACAATGTCAGGTTGAGATACCATACATACAAAAAAAAGTGATAAATCATAATCACTCAGCCTTTGAACTGCAGCTTTAGTTCTTTTCAAAAAACACTGATCTAAATGCAAAAAAATAGACTGCTGGAGGAACACAGCACACCAGACAACATCTGTGGAGGAAAATGGACACACAGCGTTTCAGGTCGGGACCATTCTTCAGTCTGCAAAAGCCCCCCACACAAAACATCACCGAGTTCCTCCAGCAGTTTGATTTTTCCTCATGATTTTACCCAATCGTGTGTCTTTATAATGATCCAAATGTTAAACTGAAATGCATTGAAAGGAATGTGAAAATTGGTTTCATCACTAAATTCTTACTTAAAATAGATAATTGGCAATTGCAATTAAAGCTGAAAAATCCATCCACACATTTACAAATTAGTAATGCCGCAGATCCCGAGATCCCAACTCGCCGGAAACCATCGTTCAGCCAATTTAATTCTTTTTGTGGGAAATCAAGAAATGGCTGAGAGCACTGTATATATAAATGGTTCTGGGACCAGGCAATATCCCAGCTGCAATACTGAAAACGTTTCAGAATCAACCATGTCAAGCTATACCAGCACATAACAACATTAGCATTCAATTAACATTGAGGAAATTTACCCAGTGTTGCCCTATCCACAAGAAGCCTGATTTGTCCACTTTGACAAGTTCCAGCAGAAGCAAGCTGCTTTCAATTTTCAGCAAAGTAATGGAGGGTGTCATTTAAAGTGTTATGAGGCATTACATAGTCACCAATAAGTTGGTGATATACGCAGAATCTAAACTTCACCAGGACAAGTAAATTCCTGAACTTGTGAGGTAAGGAACTGCAGATGCTGGTTTACACCAAAGTTAGATAGAAAATGCCGGAGTAACTCAGCGGGTCAGGCAGCATCTTTGGAGAAAAGGAATAGATGACGTTTCGGGTCGAGATCCTTCTTCGATGTGAATAAGGGTCTCGACCCGAAATGGCACCGATTCCTTTTCTTCAGAGATGGTGTCTGACCCGCTGAGTTACACGAGCATTTGGTGTCTAACTTCTGAGCTATTTTTTCGTCAGTCCCAACATAGACCAAAAGCGAATCCCAAAGGTGAGGTGAAAAAAATTACCCTTCATATTAATTCAGTATTTGACGCCCAGGAATTTGAATCTGCTAACTCTCTCCACCTCTGAATGACCAATGTAAACTGGTGCATGGCTTTCCAATTTCCCCTTACTGAAGCTTCTGAGCTATACCCTCCCAATTCAAAAACATATCGCCATCCCATCACTGATACTGGTTCTAAATTCTTAAACTCCCTCCACAACAGCAATCTGGGATAATAATCAGTCTGAAGAAGAGTCCTGACCAGAAACATCACCTTCCATTTCCTTCTCAGGTGCTGCCGGATCCACTAAGTTACTCCAGCACTTTGCACTCTGAGCAATATGGGAGTACCTTCATCAGAAGTGCTGCACTGGTTCAAAGTGAATGTTCATTACCATTACAGCAAGAACAACTAGGGAGTAATAACCGCTGGGCCTCATCAGCAATGCCCAAATTCTAAACAATGAACAAAAGTGTTCTACAGTTTCCCATCCCCACATCAGTTTGATAGCGGTGCAATAGGGGTGACTAGTGGGGTACCGCAAGGCTTGGTGCTGGGACCGCAGCTAGTTACAATATACATTAATGATTTAGATGAAGGGATTAAAAGTAACATGAACAAATTTGCAGATGACACAAAGCTGGGTGACAGTGTGAGCTGTGAAGAGGATGCTATGAGGATGCATGGTGACATGGACAGGTTGGGTGAGTGGGCAGATGCAGTTTAATGTGGATAAATGTGAGGTCATCCACTTTGATGGCAAAAACAGGAAGGCAGATTATTATCTGAATGGTGTCAAGTTCGGAAAAGGGGAAGTACAACAAGATCTGGGGGTCCTTGTTCATCGGTCACTGAAAGTAAGCATGTAGGTAGAGCAGGCAGTGAAGAGTGCTAATGGCAAGTTGGCCTTCATAACAAGAGGAATTGAGTATAGGAGCAAAGAGGTCTTTCTGCAGTTGTATAGGACCCGATTGAGACCACACCTGGAGTATTGCGTGCAGTTTTGGTCTCCAAATTTGAGGAAGGACATTCTTGCTATTGTGGGAATGCAGCGTAGGTTCACAAGGTTAATTCCTGGGATGGCGGGACTGTCATATGTTGGTAGAATGGAGCGACTGGGTTTGTATACACTGGAATTTAGAAGGATGAGAGGAGATCTTTCTGAAACATATAAGATTATTAAGGGATTGGACACGCTAGAGGCAGGAAACATGTTCCCAATGTTGGGGGAGTCCAGAACCAGGGGCCGCAGATTAAGAATAAGTGGGAGGGCATTTAGAACAGAGATGAGGAAATTTTTTTCACCCAGAGAGTTGTGAATCTGTGGAATTCACTGCCAGAAGGCAGTGGAGGCCAATTCTCTGGATGCTTTCAAGAGAGAGTTGGATAGCTCTCTTAAAGATAGCGGAGTCAAGGGATATGGGGAGAAGGCAGGAACGGGGTACTAATTGTGGATGATCAGCCATGATCACAGTGAATCGCGGTGCTGGCTCGAAGTGCCGAATGGCCTACTCCTGCACCTATTGTCTATTACATAGTGTTTACTTCAAATAATGATGCTGTTTCTTAACCACATGAAGAATTGTTCTAAAAAAATTAATTCATCTTTTCAACTGAATAACAACAAAGCTCATTTTCCACTTCTAGAGACATAACCCATAAAACACTAACTCAGTAACTGAGTAAGCATTAACATACCTATAAAATATGTAGATCGCACAAATCAACTTTGATATATCAGGCACAAAATGCTTGGCTCACCAAAAATACGTCATGATGCTTATTCTGCCAGTCTTTTGTCCTTTGGCAGTGGGACAAACTGTGCATTCATGGGCAATGCCATTTTTCGTTCAATGCAATCACTCAGCCAAAACTTGGATGCAACACAATGCCCTGTGCTAATCTCATGCCCAGCATAATTATCAACATTATCACAAACCTTCAGTGACTACTCTATTCAATGAGCTCAACAGAGAACAATTCACATTTCAGACTAAAAATAATTGAAATAATTGACATAATGAATTGCACGCAAGAGTTCTAATTTCATACAGATTTGTTAGAACTATTAACTTTCAAAACTAGTGCTAAACTATTGAAGACTAAAGCAGTTAGAAAGTGATAATTAAAACTATTTGTTTAGCTTATATTTCATGTAATATATACAGATTTCAGACTATTATACTGTACTGTGGCACTGTCCCAAAAGCCTAAAAAGCAATTTGCACAAACATTATGAAAATGAAATACTGAATTATATTATAATCATAGACAAACAGTTCTGCTTTCCATCACTATTAACAATTCTTACTTGGTTGATTACTCCAGCATGTGATGAAATGGTTAGTATTTCAATTATCACATAAAATCCTTTAAAGAAAAAATTTCCTGGAATATGCTACTAAGGTAAAAGTAATAGCAAAACTACAAATAGTAAATACTTAGACGATATCTTATAAATAGCTTCAGTTATTAAAAGGCATTCCACGGGGTTTACCTTTGTGGCAACAAAAATAAAAATGTGTGCTTCATATAAATTACAATTGAAATCCTTGTGTATGAAACTATGAAATGTAAAATAAACGAAGACAATTCATTTTAAATCTTAAACTTAGCACCTTGAGTCAAAACCATATACTGTATATACCAGATCCCTTTGGTGGATTACTTAATGAAGTTTCATTCTCTGGATTAAAGCAAATCAGTTGATGAATTTGGAATGTTTGGCAAAGTTTGGATTGGAGATTGAAGCAAAATCAGTCATATTTCTTTTCCAACTGCCAAAAAAAGATTAAATGGAATGCCTCCCATACACAGCTGAATACAAACCTAAATTTCAAATATTAAAAATGAGCCATGTGTCTTGGAACCTGTGGACAGTTCACTGTCTTGTGGTTCTGCAATTAGTAAGAGAGTAGAATTTTTTTTTTTGTAATTAATCATTCAGGATCCCAACATCCAAATAATAATTCAGTAACACTGAATGGAGTGAAGATTGTCCCATTTATGCTAAGAATGACAACTGTAAAGTTTGGTCTTTAATCAATTACCAGGCACCTTTCTGAAAGCATCATTTGTTTTTATTGGCTAAATCAGACTGAGACAATATGAATCAAAGTAAAAAGAGATTTTTACATATTATCCCTAACAAGCACAGATTGCCCCCAAAACACTGAGTAAAGACATTTGCAGCGTGTTCACTGGCAATAAATAAGAATACTGCAAACTCCTACAAACAAATGTATTCATGTTCAGTCTGCATTAGTGATGTTGAGTGTCAGATAAATATAGATCAGGTCACTTGGGATAAATCTCCCACTATTCCTTAGAACACAGTGGCGCAGCGGGAGAGTTGCTGCCTTACAGCGCTTGCAGCACCGGAGACCAGGGTTCAACCCCGACTATGGTGCTGTCTGAATGGAGTTTGTATGTTCTTCCCGTGATCGCATGGGTTTTCTCCGAGATCTTCAGTTTCCTCCCACACTCCAAAGTCGTACAGGTAGGTAGGTTAATTGGCTTGATGTATGTGTAAATTGTCCCTAGTGTGTGTAGGATAGTGTTAATGTGCGGGAATCGCTAGCCGAAGGGCCTTTCCGCCCTGTACCTCTAAACCAAACTAAACTAAACCTTTTACACCCATTAAATAGACCAAACTGGGCTTTGAATTAAAACCTCATATTTGCTCTGACAGTCCAGTGCCCACCCTTAAGTATTCGAATGGGGAGTCAGTCCAAATCTGCTTGTCCAGATTTAAACCAGACTTTCTCATAATTCCTGATTCGAAGGGAAAAGTGGTACTGAATGAGCTGTTGTGTATATAACTGTATAGGTATCTTTAAAAATGGGATTGTATCGCACGGTGTCACCCTTGACACAGTTATACCTATACACTTCAGTTGAGTTGAATGCTACTCTAAATATATTGTGTATATGCTACAAAGCATATCACTATCCTGATTTTTCTTTTGTATCTCCATTGAATACTTCTCTAATTATGTTTTCTTTAAACATTTTTGTATTGTGACTTATTTTGACCCTTCCAATTTGATTTGTTGCTTTCCCAATCTTTTCTTATTTCCCTTTCAACATGATCTCAAATTCAGTTTCAATTTTGTCCTTATTTCAACATTCATCATTGCTGGTTAATCTGTTCCCTTTTTTTAGTAGTATTATTTCTGTACAACTTTTGATTACTATTTTAAATGCATTTAATTAAAAACATTTTTCAATACATTTGCGTTTTCAATCAGCTTTCAAAACCAATTATTAGTGTTAATGATATCACCTATGTAATTTATCAACTTTATTCATGATTTCAATCATGAGGGAATTTTATACAACAGTGTGCACAGGTAGAAAAATTAAAGGTTGGCAAGTGGAGAGAAACAAGTGCAACTGGATAACAGAATGGACCACCTGCCAGCCAAAAACACATAATACATTTTGAAACATAAGATTTGATGTAATTTTCTATGTATTCTACATAGGGACTGGAGGGATATGGATTATGTGCAGGTGAGTATATTAGTTTATCATGGCATCAGGTTCAGCACAGGCATTGTGGGCTGAAGGACCTGTTCCTGTGTTCTCCTGTTCTGTTCTACAGAACATTAGCAGATATCTCTTCAAAGATATTTTTGTAATATATTTCAATCTTTGTTTACAAGTAGAACAGAAATGGATGAGCTCTTGGGAGTAGAGCAGAGGGATCCAGGAGTGCAAATACATAGTTCACTGCATGGAACGAACTGCCAGAGGAGGTAGTTGAGGCAGGTACTATTGCAAAGTTTAAGAAACATTTAGACAGGTACATGGATAAGACAGGTTTAGAGGGGTATGTGCCAAACGCAGACATGTGGGGTTGGTGTAGGTGGGGCATGTTGGTCGGCGTGGGAAGTTGGTCCGCAGGGCCTGTTTCCATGCTGTATGCCGCTATTACTATGGTGTCGATGGGGCATTTTGGTCAGCTGCATGAATCCATGACTGTTATTGGAAACATTTCAGTATAATTATGATCTTCAATTTAGTAATGTCCATTTCCATTCAATCATATAAAATAAAATTGCACCAATCAACACTAATATAATACATAATCAATGGCTTCATGCTCCAAAATAGCATTAAACATTTTCAATGTAATCATCTAGTTAGATCTGATACAAGCTAACATAAAAAATAATTTAAACAATACGACCAAATATATTCATGTCAATTATTATCTCAATTAAATGCCTGAAAATGACACTGTTGGATTTTGTTTTCTGCGTGAAAAGGATAAAACTGATTATTTGGAAGAGACTTTACATACGGTTGCAAATTATTCTGGAATTTATTTTTTACATTGCAAACATCACCAAAATATTTTACAAAGCGTGGAAGTATCATTCAGCTTAATTGAGGAAATGTTGATTTTTTACAGACAACAAGAATGACTTGAATTCCGACCAAATTAATTCTGTCCTTTGGTGGCAGCAGGTTTCCTGACAGAAAATCAACAGTGCATTTACTTTAGATATTTTCAGTATTTTATTGGTCATTACATTTTTGACCAATTTGCTAACTGAAAGACAAAAGAGACAGTGATAAGAGAAAGGGAGAATGAAACAGTGGAATAGAAATTCATTGCCTGCATTAACTGCTGTATGGCCAAACCAAGTTACCAACCACACGCAAATTGGAGGAACAGCATCTCATATTTCACTTGGGCAGCTCACAACCCAGAGGTATGAATATTGATTTCTCTAACTTCAAGTAATCCTTGCATTCCCTCTCTCTCCGTCCCTCCCCCACCCTAGTCGTCGTACTAGTTTCACTGTTCAAGAAGGAACTGCAGATGCTGGAAGATCGAAGGTACACAAAATTGCTGGAGAAACTCAGCGGGTGCAGCAGCATCTATGGAGCGAAGGAAATAGGCGACGTTTCGGCCCGAAACGTCGCCTATTTCCTTCGCTCCATAGATGCTGCTGCACCCGCTGAGTTTCTCCAGCAATTTTGTGTACTAGTTTCACTGTTGTCCTGTTGAGTTTCACTGTCTATATCACTCATCACCTAGCTCAGAGCCAACAATGGACCATTGTTGGACCATTTCCTTGATCATCATTGTTTTTTTGCATATCTTTCATTCATTTGTTCTATATTTCTCAATCTCACCGTCCATATCTCGTTTCCCTTTCCCGATTCTCAGTCTGAAGGAGGGTCTTGACCTGAAACGTCACCTATTTCTTTTCTCCAGAGATGCTGCCTGACCCACTCCAGCGTTTTGTGTCTATCTTCGGTTTAAACCAGCATCTGCAGTTCCTTCCTACACAAGAATTTGCATACTTTGCTCGAAAGCTAATTAATAAAATAACAACAGGACAGCAGATTGAGAAAGCTAACATTGCGAGCTAGCAACGTCAGTCTATGCAACAAGATAACAATGAAGTAAAATGTACAGAAATCAGTGAGTTCGCAGAGTACAGGCTAGGTAGTCAATCAAGAACTGATCATGTATCTCCAATGCGGATACCGACAGTGAGGTGTGAATATTGGTACTGAACTACTGAGGCAGTTGAACATTGCCAGACAACTCTTCAACCAAACTGGTTGAAATCAAAAATGTCTGTTCATCCCAGACTGACTGAGAAACAACTGTTGATAACAACTGTTAGCCACATTGGGATCTGTAATTACAGGTCCACCATTGATTTTCCGGCAACTGATGGTCAGGCGCCTCCTTTAATCTAGACAAAACTACGAGAGTGCACTTGAAATCCCCACCTAGTAGTCCTCCAGAAAATGTTGCACCTAGGCCAGGTGAGGGAGCTAATCTTGACCTCATCGGGAATTCCGCAGCCGATCGGCAGGTCTGAACAAGGGTCTCGACCCGAAACATCACCCATTCCTTCTCTCCAGAGATGCTGCCTGTCCCGCTGAGTTACTCCAGCATTTTGTGACTACCTTCGAATTTGCCCCCTGCGGGCATGGCTCTGGTACTCCAGCGCGGCCAGAGCTAGCGAATCGTTTCCGTAGCCGACTTTCGTGGCCGATTGGGCGGACGCTGATCCGACCCTCGTTGGAACTTCCAAAGGCAATGCAAAGGCTGCCCGTGAAAGAAATACAAGTTTTGCTGTAAATTTAGTTTACATTTAATATTTGTTTTATTTCAATTTCTAGCAGTCCATGGAGCTTTAGAGACACGGGAGGGGTTTAATTGGTGGGTCAGAGGTGTATTGTTGTGTCATTTTCACGTGACCTCTGTTGTTCCGGCAAAATAGATAATATGGCAAGGCTCTGGAACCAAGGGTGCTGGAAAATTGCTGCTGGACCAGTAGTTTAAGTGAAATACAAATAGGAAAAGGTGGTATTTGTAGAAAGGGACTGCACAAACGTTAAAAAAAAATTTGCGTAAAGTATTCCAGTTCTCTGTCTTGTTTGCAAATAACAAATGAAATTCAGAAAAAGGAACAACTAAATAAAAAGAGACACTTGTTTCCACATATTTGGCCACTGTAACAGGAATTTGCTTTTCAAGACAATTAATGACAAAGAACGTTCTTAAATTGAGTAAACTGATGCTGACTGGATAATGAAATACTGTGCTTGTAAAATAAATGCACAAGAGAGAGGTGCAGTAGATATTTGTGTGGTGAGGAATTCTGTTCTAAGAATTTGGAATGGTCAGAGGCAAGAGAAACAGGAAAACGTGTTGCGGTTGGAACAAAGGACAGCAGGAAAGGACGTAGTAATTAATCAATTATTGAAAGACTCAGAAGGCATGAGAGAGCCAAGACAAAAGGGTAAAAATATTGTTCAGTACTTCCATTGTGAGGAAATGGCAAATATCCAAAGGTGCCAGCAATAAAAAGGGAAAATGCGATAGATGGAGAGCCAGCACAGAATGCAAAGAAAAGAAATGAAAGGAAGTAAGAAAGGGATAAAGTAAAAGCCGTCTTTCAGGACTTACAAATCTCATAGCAAGTGGCGCAGTGGGTAGTGCTGTTGCCTCACCACTCCATCACCGGATATGCGATTTACCCATTTGTTCCTCTTGCATTGGTTGCAGAGTTGGCACAAACATAATTCTTTGAAAAGGCAAATCGTGGAACTGAAAGGGCATGTTTCTTGTAAAGAAATGTTAGATTTAATGTCCATTGGAACTCCATGGGTTGGGGAGGTAAATAGTGACTGGGGACCCCAAGTGAGGATCGGCAAAGCAGGACAGAACTGGAAGCAGATGATGGAAATTAATATTGGCACCCTTTGATGCTACCAATGAAGTTTTTCAAAGGTTTCCTTTGAACTGGGCTAAACTGGGTGAAAAGATTCACCACAATGTAAATTTGTTGTACGACATACAGTCTATTTGTAATAGAAAAATATCATGTAGTTAAAGTGCACATTGTCAGATTTTAATAAAGGCCATATTTATACATTTCAGTTTCACCATGTAGAAATTACAGCAGTGTTTACATAGTTCCCCCATTTTAGGGTACCATAATGTTTGGGACACAGCAATGTAATGCAAATGAAAGAAGTCATGTTTAGTATTTTGTTGTATATCCTTTGCATGTAATGACTGCTTGAAGTCTGCGATTCATGGACAACACCAGTTGCTGGGTGTCTTCTCTAGTGATGCTCTGCCAGGCCTGTAATACAGCCATCTTTAATTATGCTTGTTTTGGGGGCTCTCCCCCTTCAGTTTTCTCTTCAGCATATAAGAGGCATGCTCAATTGGGTTCAGATTGGATGATTGACTTGGCCACACAAGAATCGACCATTTTTTAGCTTTGAAAAACTCCTTTGTTGCTTTCGCAGTGTGTTTGGGATCATTGTCTTGCTGTAGAATGAACCGCCCGCCAATGAGTTTTGAGGCATTTGTTTGAACTTGAGCAGATAGGATGTGTCTATACACTTCAGAATTCATTGTGCTACAACATCAGCAGTTGGATCATCAATAAAGATACAGTGCATTCAGAAAGTATTCAGACCCCTTCATTTTTTCCACATTTTGTTACGTTACAGCCTTATTTTAAAATGGATTAAATTCTTTTTTTTTTATTGATCAATCTACACACAATACCCCATAATAAAAAAAGCAAAAACAGGTGTTCAGAAATATTTGCAAAGTAATTAAAAAGAAATAACTGAAATATGACATTTACATAAATATTCAGACCCTTTACTCAGTACTTTGTTGAGGCAGCGATTACAGCCTTAAGTCTTCTTGGGTATGACGCTACAAGCTTGGCACACCTGTATTTGGGTAATTTCTCCCATTCTTCTCTGCAGATCCTCTCAAGCTCTGTCAGGTTGGATGGGGAGCATTGATGCACAGCCCTTTTCGATTAGTGAGCTCACCAGTGCTCTCTTTCTTCTTAATGATATTCCAACAGTTGATTTTGATCAGCCTAAGGTTTGGCTGATGTCTCTAACAGTTTTATTCGTGTTTCTCAGTCTCATAATGGCTTCTTTGACTTTCATTGGCGTAACTTTGGTCCTCATGTTGATAAACAGCAATAAAAGTTTCCAAAGGTGATGGAAAGACTGGAGGAAAGACTAGGTGCTGACAGCTCTCTTATACCTACATTAAGGAAGCAATCAAACACACCTGAGCAATGACAAACGCCTGTGAAGCCATGTGTTCCAATCATTATGGTGCCCTGAAATGGGGGGACTATGTATGAACACAGCTGTAATTTCTACATGGTGAAACCAAAATGTACAAAAACCACATGTGATTTTTTCCTATTACAAATCTCAAATTGTGAAGTACAGAGACAAATAAATAAATGGGTCTTTGTCCCAAATATTATGGGGGGCAAGGTACTATGAATTAACTTCAAACAGTTTGAAGAAATCTATCTTGAGCAATTTAGTCGGCTATCTGGTAGCAGAATTCTGGCAGCTGGTAATCATGGATGGAAGGAGGGTGAGCAAAGAAGAATGATTTTTGTCGTTTTCACACCCAAGATGTTTGGGGTTTGCCAGCACTTTCAACAAGAGAAGGAAATATCTTCCAGAATGTAAAAGACCAGATTCTAAGAGAGGTCAGAGGCAGCAATCTGTCAGCAGAACTGGATAAGTCTTGAAACCCAGAGAATACCCACAGGAAACCCAGAGAAGACCCACAGATATTTGTGGATCACCTATGGGGTTCATAAATATTGAACACTCAGGAGGGAGTACTCGTGAAAAGTGAATTGTGAGAGAAACACTTAAATTATTGGCTTAGAACCAATTGCCTTGTTTCACCCAGGAGCGAAGGGCAAAACTTGGACATGATTTGATTTCCCAGATCATGATTAAAATGGCAGAAAGTTCTCTGCAAAGTGACAATAATATAAACTAGTCACCTGTGTGTAAGGAGCCGAATGATCTAAAAGGGAAGTTTTTAAGGCTAGACCATATTCTAAGATGGCAGTGGAAGTAGCATGCAAACAAAAATCACAGTGCGTTGAAAGATTATCTCTGCCATAACTGAATCAGGAAGGGGCATTTTCCCAAGGAATGTTGAACGCCCAATAAAAATCAGATGGTGAGAAATGTAGTAATGGCCTTCTTCACTCCATTAACACTAGGATCCAGCTCTTAATACACACAACACAGCATCCAAGAAAAGCTGATGGAAGATCCAATAATTGCCAAGTTACACTCACCCAAAGACAGCAAAGAAAAATCAAATTTCCATTGCAGTAACCGTCTTAGTGAGGTGCAAGAGAACCTACATCCCCGAATGAAAATTGCATATGTTGAAAACCTCAAACATGGAAATTTATCATTGTTCCTTCAAGAAGGAACTGCAGATGCTGGAAAATCAAAGGTAGACAAAAGTGCTGGAGAAACTCAGCGGGTGCGGTAGCATCTATGGAGCGATTGAAACCTTCTTCAGACTTTCGGTCTGAAACTCGACCTGGGATCCAGGTGAGTTGATTGGTTAAGGCCCGCAGGTGGCCGGAGTGCAGTTAAGGGTCGGTAGTGGCAGGCACGACCTGGGAGTGGCCGAGGAAGTTGTGTGGGCCAGCGATAATGGCAGTAGATCCAGGCTGGAAGTAGCCGGGGATGGCGGGACGGGCCAGTGATGGTGTCGGCAGCCTAGTCTAGAACTTGCCAGGGGAGGCATGGCAGCTCAGTCTGGAAGCAGCCCGGGAGGCAGTGTGGACCAGGAGTGGCATTGGCAGTCGGTGGTCAGTCGGCCCGTTTGCTCTAACGGAAATCCATTACGATGCCCGTAATATCAAGGGTTTACTGTATAGCAGAACTTCAGAAAGGTGGATCAATATCATCTTCTTCTAAAAGGCGATAAATTCTGACCTTGCTAGAATAGCCCACATCTTTAAAAAAATGAATAAATGAAAAATTTAGAACCTACTCAATTTTAAACAGCTTATGTCTACTCTTGGCCAACTATGGGCTCTGTACAAGTGCTTACTGAGATAAAATCTTTATAATATTTAAGTTAAAAGCCGCCAAGAGATTGGAGTAGGAACTGGGGAAACTATATCTATCTATCTATCTATCTATCTATCTATCTATCTATCTATCTATCTATATACTTTTAAAACTCTGTGTGTGTGTGTGTGTGTGTGTGTGTGTGTGTGTGTGTGTGTGTGTGTGTGTGTGTGTGTGTGTGTGTGTGTGTGTGTATGTATGTCAGGTGTATGGCCTTTGATTCGTTGGTCCGCCAAAACCACATGCTAAAACTCCGAGATTTTTACCATTTCGCTAGAGATTTTACTTTTACATTCGCATATCCACTCCTCATTAAATTCCGTCATTTTTCTGTACACATTTTTAATAAAATCCTTCCCCCCCCCCCCCCCCCCACTCACTCATTTTTTCGCCTCACGCTGGGCACCTCACGTGCCTCACGTGCCCCGCGCGACCATAACGGCTGCTGCCGCCCGGCTCTCCTCCAAAAACGCCGTGTTTTTTCCAACTCGCTAGCGATTTTACTTCCTCCACTTCCCCCCCCCCCCCCTGAAAATCCTGCGCCTCAACGGCCTGTCGGCCCACAGGCACATTGAGGGCGTACGCAGCGTCTCGACGGGCGTACGCCTAGCGCGTGGCGTTGCGCGGCGTCTTGACGCCGTACACCTAGCGTGTGGCGTTGCGCGATGACGTCAGGCCGCCCCCTCCCTCCTCCCTCCCCTCCCCCCCGGCAATAACTCGAGAAATAATGCATTACATTTTTAGATAAGGCGATTTTTGACTTCACGGCATAAATCTCTGTCGGAATATGTAAAAATGTTACCATTACCGCGTTGTTTTTAAGAGAAGATGTGATCATACACAAGCAAATAAATACACAAATCCTTATACAAGATCAGTTTTATAGTTGTAAGGATAGATACAAGTGGGACCCGTTGGGCCCCGTTCTCCCAATGCAATATTCCACCACTCACCCATAGCCCCCAACTGTGCAGGCGCGGCTCATTTCCCCTCATCCCCAGCACTCTACCCTTCAGTCACTCCCTCCCTCCCTCCATAACCCCTCTCTCCTCCCCACCCCCTTGACGTTATTGTGAGGTGGAAGCTGCTGTGTTAATAAACTTTATGTTAATGAGAAACAAGTAGAGAGGGAGGGGGAGAGGGGTAGAGAGGGAGGGGGAGGGGGTAGAGAGGGAGGGGGTGGAGAGGGAGGGGGAGTAGAGAGGAAGGGTAGAGGGGGAAGGGGTAGAGAGGAGCAGAGAGGGAGGGGAGTAGAGACCCTACCCCATCTCCCTCCTCCTCATTTCCCTCATCCTCCTCCCCTCACTCCCATTCCCTGCCCCAAGACCTACCCAGGTCGCAGAGCAGCGCCAGGAACTCGGCCCTCACTCCAGCTCAGGTGCCTGCTCGTCCCGCAGCAGCAGCCTCTCCACCAGGCATCAGGCGGCCAGCAGCTGCCGCCACTCCTTGTTCACCGTGAGCGCTGGAGTGCCCCTCCCTCCCGTAGTGTCCCATCCTGCCTTGCGAGTGCATTGTGAGAGAGATTTTTCACAATTTCCTTACCTTCATTTACCAGTGATCGCCCAGCGACCACTCCATACACTAACACTATCCAACACACTAGGGACAATTTTACAATTTACAGAAGCCAATTAACCTATAAACCTGCATGTCTTTGGAGTGTGGGTGGAAATCAGAGCATCTAGAGAAAACCAGGAGAATGTATAAACTCCCTGAATGAACAAACTCCGTACACACAGCACCCAGAGTCAGGATCAATCCTAGGTCTCTGGCGCTGTAAGGCAACGGCTTTACCACTATGCCACAGTGCCTCCAGGATCCTAAATACTTTTAAATTACTTTCTCAGTCATACTTAACCTTTAAACAAGCTATGCACAAATCTCTCGGGTCTCCAAATGCAAAATAGAAATATGCCCTCGAGTTCATAGTATTTCTGCATGTTGGTCCTAACAAAACGCAACACATCTCTCAGCATTACATTTCATCTGCCCATTTCAGTAGCCTGCCCCTGCTTATGCTGAGTACTCACCACCACGTTAATTAAGTAAAGAAAAGGTGTTTTGCTTGAGAAATAAAGGAGGCCCTCGTGAGAGCCAAGCTGCTGTAGGGACCATTAGTACCCCAATGCTCTGTACACACCGATTCTTCCCAGACCTAACCAAGTAAATGATTTATTGATGGTGCGGAAAAAATGCTGGAGAGCATCAGTAGGCACTTCTAACCTGAACTACACTGAAATGATTCGACAAATTACGTTCTGGCTGTGAAAAGTAGATGTTAAATTAATTGGGGGGGAAGGGGTGTGCCATCCTAAGCTGGGTGGGCTGAAGGCAAGCAGTATAATGATTAAAAGCAACCTACCCGAATCAGATACCTATTGTCAAGAGGCGCCCTGCTTGGGACTTTTTAAAAGTGTCCTGCCAAAGAAATGGCAGCCGTTTTGTCGAACACTTGTGTTTTGTCTGTCATGGGTTGCTGGTTTCTCACCATTTTAATCTCCACCCCTCTTTCCCATTGCCATACTGACCTTTCTGTCCTTGTCTCCTCATTTGCCAGACCACATGCAAACTGGAAGAAAAGCATCTTATATTCCACTTGCGTAGCTGACAATTCAACAGTATGGACCTTCCATTCGCTTTCAGAAGGCTTTCGACAAGGACCCACATAAGAGATTAGTATACAAACTTAAAGCACACGGTATTGGGGGTTCAGTATTGATGTGGATAGAGAACTGGCTGGCAAACAGGAAGCAAAGAGTAGGAGTAAACGGGTCCTTTTCAGATTGGCAGGCAGTGACTAGTGGGTACCGCAAGGTTCAGTGCTAGGACCCCAGCTATTTACAATATATATTAATGATTTGGACGAGGGAATTGAATGCAACATCTCCAAGTTTGCGGATGACACGAAGCTGGGGGGCAGTGTTAGCTGTGAGGAGAATGCTAGGAGGCTGCAAGGTGACTTGGATAGGCTGGGTGAGTGGGAAAATGCATGGCAGATGCAGTATAATGTGGATAAATGTGAGGTTATCCACTTTGGTGGCAAAAACAGGAAAGTAGACTATTACCTAAATGGTGGCCGATTAGGAAAAGGGGAGATGCAACGAGGCCTGGGTACACCAGTCATTGAAAGTAGGCATGCAGGTGCAGCAGGCAGTGAAGAAAGCGAATGGTATGTTGGCATTCACAGTAAAAGGATTTGAGTATAGGAGCAGGGAGATTCTACTGCAGTTGTACAGGGTCTTGGTGAGACCACACCTGGAGTATTGCGTACAGTTTTGGTCTCCTAATCTGAGGAAAGACATTCTTGCCATAGAGGGAGCACAGAGAAGGTTCACCAGACTGATTCCTGGGATGTCAGGACTTTCATATGAAGAAAGACTGGATAGACTCAGCTTGTACTCGCTAGAATTTTGAAGATTGAGGGGGGATCTTATAGAAACTTACAAAATTCTTAAGAGGTTGGACAAGCTAGATGCAGGAAGATTGTTCCCGATGTTGGGGAAGTCCAGGACAAGGGGTCACAGCTTAAGGATAGAGGGGAAATCCTTTAGGACCGAGATGAGAAACACATTTTTCACACAGAGAGTGGTGAATCTCTGGAACTCTCTGCCACAGAAGGTAGTTGAGGCCAGTTCATTGGCTACATTTAAGAGGGAGTTAGATGTGGCCCTTGTGGCTAAAGGGATCAGGGGGTATGGAGAGAGGGCAGGTACAGGATACTGAGTTGGATGATCAGCCATGATCATATTGAATGGCAGTGCAGGCTCGAAGGGCCGAATGGCCTACTCCTGCACCTATTTTCTATGTTTCTATTCTCCAATTTCAAAACCCCCCACTTAACCTGCCTCACCCTTGTCCTCCTCCCCCACTCTTGCGTTCACACGATTCTCCCGCCACTCCCCTGACGCTACCCCTTTTCCCCTTAGACACAAAATGAGTAACTCACCAGGATAGGCAGCATCTCTGCATGAAAGGAATGGGTGATGTTTCGGGTCGAGACCCTTCTTCAGACTGAGAGTCAGGGGAGAGGTAGACATAGATATAAGGAAGGGTAAGGTGTGAAAACGAGACATCAAAGGAGATGCGGTTCAAGGTAAATGTTGATTAGATCATTGTTAGCTAGGAGAAGTTAACAAGGAAGCATACAGACGTAAAATTTAATCAGGAGGCAAGTTAGATTGGCCGAAGAACTAGGAAGGAGAGGGATGGAGAGAGAGAGAGAGAGAGAGAGAGGGAAAGCAAGGAATACTTGAAGTTAGAGAAGTCGCAGATGTGTTCCTACCGCAGATGTGTAAGCTGTGAAATACGAGTTGCTGTTCCTCCAATTTGCGCTGGGCCTCACTGACAGTGGAGGAGGCTCAGGACAGAAAGGTCAGTATGGAAATGGGAGGGAGAATTAAAGGGTTTAGCAACTGGGAGATCAGGTAGGTTGAGGCAGACTGAGCGGAGGTGTTCAGCGAAACGATCGCCTAGCCTGCACTTGGTCTCGCCGATATATAGGACTCCACACCTGGAACAGCGGATACAGTAGATAAGGTTGGAGGAGGTGCAAGTAAACCTCTGCCTCACCTGAAAAGACTGTTGGGGTCCATGAAAATAGTCGAGACAGAAGGTATAGGGACAGGTGTTGCATCTCCTACGGTTGCAGGAGAAAGTAACACCCC
Source organism: Amblyraja radiata (assembly GCF_010909765.2). Lineage (NCBI taxonomy): Eukaryota > Metazoa > Chordata > Chondrichthyes > Rajiformes > Rajidae > Amblyraja > Amblyraja radiata. The sequence continues at coordinate 44,553,949 of NC_045963.1, read as the reverse complement.
CTCCCATTCCCATACTGACCTTTCTGTCCCGGGCCTCCTCCATTGTGAGAGTGAGGCATTGGAGGAACAGCACCACATATTTCACACCTTACCCTTCTTTATCTCCATGTCTCCCTCTGCCCTGACTCTTAGTCGGAAGGTCTCGATCTGAAATGTCACCCATTCCTTCCATCCAGAGATGCTGCCTGTCCCGCTGAGTTACTCCAGCATTTTGTGTCTATCTTCGGTGTAATCCAGCATCTGCAGTTGCTTCCTACACACTCCTTTTCTCCTCCTTGATATGTTCATCTCCCACCCTTCCCATCCCAGAGTTTTATATTTCCCTTTCAATCCCCCTATTTCGCCTCTTCCTGTCCCATTCCATCCATACCCCTCCCTTTGGCTTTACATTTCACTGTTCCGCTGTTCTTTCCTTATCTGAGACTTTTTTATTTCCTTTTCATCTTTTGCCTTTTTCACTTACTCCACCCATTTGTCAATTACCACCTCTTCCCCTCAACTACTTATATATCTATCTATCCTTTGCAAGGTTTTCCACCCCTTTCCAAATTTTTCCCTACTACTCCATTAGTCTGAAGAAGGGTCCCAACCCAAATTGTCGTCTGTCCATCCCCTGCACAGATGTTGCCTGACCAGAGATCGTCCTGGACATTGTTTTCGTACTGCAGTTTCTTGTCTACATTTGTAAAATATGCTTCAACTGGGGAAGACCAATTTTTTATATCATTTTGCACTAACCCATTCAAATTGATTAAGACTGATCAAAATACATGTAATATATTAATTTAACAATATATTTTGACTTAAAACAAGCAAGCAAAACTTGCTCCTAGTGATTTTCTCTTGTAACTTCAAACATTCATCTCACAATTTTTCAAAAAAATGCTTTATGTATGGTTTGTGGCAGAAATTGCCTATACTAAGCAGCAAATTATTTAATTTTAGTCTACATGAACTAAACATATGAATTAGGAGATGTATGCCACCTAGCTCCTGAAACTGCTCAGATATTTAATAATATTATGGCTGATCTAACTGTAACCCTTCAACATTCCTGCTTTCCCCTATTAATCCTTCACTTGTATATACAATACGATACAATATGAAATAACTATATTTATCCCAAAAGGGAAATTGATCTGTCAACTGTCATAAAATCACAAAATACATGAAAAATAAAATTAAAGTGACGAGTGGAAAGGCTTGGGGGATGTGCAAAGATTGGGGAGGGGGGCTAGGGGAGTCAGTGTCAGCCTACCCCATGACAGAAGGGGGAGGAGTTATAAAGTTTGAAAGCCATAGGGAAGAAGGATCTCCTGTGGCATTCTGTCCTGCATCTTGGTAGAACCAATCTGTTGCTGAAGGTACTCCTCAAGTTGACCAGTGTGTCATGGAGGGGGTGAGCTGTATTGTCCAGGATGCTCCGCAGTTTGAGGAGCATCCTCCCCTCCAAGACCTATGAATCCTACTCCGCCCCCACGATGGAGCCAGCTTTCCTAATGAGTCTGTTGATCATATTGGCATACGCAGCCTTCGCCCAGCTGCCCCAGCACACGGCAGTGAAGATGATGGCACTAGGCTACCACTAATTGGTAGAACATCCGCAGCATCTTACTGCATACGTTGAAGGAGCGGAGTCTTCTTAAAAAGTACAGCCGGCTCTGTCCCTTCTTGTACAGGGCCTCAGCGTTCCTGAACCAGTCCAATTTGCAGTCCAGGTACACTCCAAGGTATTTGTACTTGCTGGTAATCTGCACATCCACACCATTGATGGAGACAGGGGACCAGAGTGTTCCTCTCCTCCTAAAGTCCACCACCAACTCATTAATCTTTTTGGTGTTGAGCTGCAGGTGATTCAGCCCACTCCACTTAAGGATCAAGGATCTATCTGCCCCTGCCATAAAAACATTCAAAGATTGCACTTTCAGCATTGTTTGGAGAGGAGTTCCGAAGACATGATCCTCTAAAGTGGAAAATAAAAGCTTGACGTCTAAATTAAATCAGCGACCCCCTTATTTTAGATTCTCCCACAAGGATAGATTGTTTCAACATTTCCCCATCAAGACTCTCCAGGATATCTTATATACTTAAATGTATTTACCTATCACTCTTTCGTTGGGTGGCAACTAAAAGCAACACATTTTGAAGAATAATAAGATAACTTCTCCATAGTTTCTCTAATTATTTAATTCTCCTTGGACCGTAAGCTAGCAACATTCCAATTTACCCATTGTTTTCCCCAGGTTATGACATTCTTCTTTACCCCCTTTTGTTTCTCCCATCCTTCTCAGTTATGGCTGGTCCCCGAACGCAATATTTCATCACTCACCGATAACCCCCAACTGCGCAGGCGCGGCTGTTGTGACATGACCCCCCCACACACTAACCACCCCCCCCCACACACACACACACACACACACACACATTAACCCCCACACACACACACACTAACCCGCCACACACACACACTAACCCCCCCCCCCAGATTTGCTGCTAAATGAGATTCCATTGTGATGTACCCATTCCCCCAAAGCAAACCCGTTCCCCAATGCAATAATCCCCTCCCTGTTCCGGATGTTAGGGGAGTCCAGCACCAGGGGCAACTTAAAAAAAAAATGCAATTGCACTAAGATTTAATGTGATGTAGGTGCCACTGACGAGGCCATCTTTTGTTATCCAAATCTAATCATTAAACTTTGCTGTGCTGGGTTAGGCTGGCAGATTCTTTACCTGAAGGATATTTGCTGTAAAGGACTCAGTGTTCTGGGATAGAAACATTGTAGCCGGTAGGGCATTGGGACATCATAACTGCCTAACTGCCAGTGCAGAATTGAAGAAATCCAACTTTTAAATGTCACTTTAAAACTTTTAAATCTCCCCACTATGTCCCTCTCCTTACAACAATGTAAAAACACTCTCATAGCTTGTGTATTGGCAGCAGAGATCACATTGTGATGTGATTTTCGGTTTTTGAAATGTTCACTGCAGCCTGTGCCTGAGATCCCATTGTGATGTCAATATCGGTTTTCGGAATCTTCACGGCAGCTTGTGTAAATGAGATCCCATTGTGATTGGGTAACTGTGAGATGGCATTGTGACATCATCACTGGAAGCTGCTGGAAGAGTCTCCCTCTCAAAGGCAGCCATTATTCTCAAAGTTGGCTTTTTTAAAACATTAAATATCAATAAAGTGAAATCTAACATCAAATCTGAAGGAAACGTATTACATCGACGACGGGAAAAAGCTGAGAAAGGTTCTGAATTTTTTTTCGAGCTATTGTGTACCGTTTTGGCAAAAGTACAATCACACATACAGGCACGCACGTGCGCACACATTAAAAACGAGACTTTTATAAGTATACTAGACCAAGTGGGACCTGTTGGGCCCCATCTCCCAGCGCAATAATCCACCACTCACCCATAGCCCCTACGGGAGGCCTAGAGTTTAGAAGGATGAAAGGGTATCTTATTGAAACATAAGATTATTAAGGGTTTGGACACGCTAGAGGCTGGAAACATGGTCCCGATGTTGGGGGAGTCCAGAAACAGGGGCCACTGTTTAAGAATAAGGTGTAAGCCATTTAGAAAGGAGATGAGGAAACACTTTTTCACACAGAGAGTTGTGAGACTGTGGAATTATCTGCCTCAGAGGGCGGTGGAGGCCAGTTCTCTGGATACTTTCAAGAGAGAGCTAAATAGGGCTCTTAAAGATAGCGGAGTCATGGGGATATGGGGAGAAGGCAGGAACAGGGTACCGATTGGGGATGATCAGTTATGATCACATTGAATGGCTCGAAGGGCTGAATGGCCTACTCATGCACCTATTGTCTATTATCCCCCAACGCAACCCGTTCCCCAACGTAAGATTCCACCACTCACCCGTTGGGTCCTGTCACACGGGAGGCCTGGTCCCCAACGCAACCCGTTCCCCAACGTAAGATTCCACCACTCAGCCGTTCGCCCAACGCAACCCGTTCCTCCACTGCAATATTCCACCACTCTCCCATAGCCCCCAACTGTGCAGGTCATTTTAAACATTAAAAAAAAAATGCAATTGCACTAAGATTAATGTGATGTAGGTGTCACCGACAAGGCCATCTTTTGTTATCCAAATCTAATCATTAACTTTGCTGTGCTGGGTTAGGCTGGCAGATTCTTCTCCTTTGTTGTCCAAATCTAATCATTAAACTTTGCTGTGCTGGGTTAGGCGGGCAGATTCTTTCCCTGAAGGACATTTGCTGTGAAGGACTCAGTGTTCTGGGATAGAAACATTGTAGCCGATAGGGCATTGTGACATCATAACTGCCTAACTGCCAGTGCAGATTTGAAGAAATCCTACTTTTAAATGTCACTTTAAATCTCCTCCACTACGTCCCTCTCCTTACAACAATGTAAAAACACTCTCATAGCTTGTGTATTGGCCGCAGAGATCACATTGTGATGTCATTTTCGTTTTTTGGAATGTTCACTGCTGCATGTGCTTGAGATCCCATTGTGATGTCATTATCGGTTTTCGGAATCTTCACGGCAGCCTGTGTAAATGAGATCCCATTGTGATTGGACAAATGTGAGATACCATTGTGACATCATCACTGGAAGCTGCTGGAAGAGTCTCCCTCTCAAAGGCAGCTATTATTCTCAAAGTAGGCTTTTTTTAAACTTTAAATATCAATAACTTGTGAAATATAACATCAAATCTGAAGGAAACTTATTACATCAACAACAGAAAAAAGCTGAGTAAGGTTCTGCAGAAATGTTTGCTCTATTGTGTACCGTTTTGGCGAAAATACAATCTCACACGCACACACAAATGAGACTTCTATAAGTATACTAAACTAAGTGGGACCTGTTGGATCCCTGTCACACGGGAGGCCATGTCCCCCAACGCAATATTCCACCACTGAGCCATAGCCCCCAACTGCGCATGATCGTCTGACGGGCCCGCAGTAATGGCAGAAGTTGTTTAAGAGAGAGAGAGAGACTTTTAATGATAGATAGATATAGATAGATAGATAGATAGATAGATAGATAGATAGATAGATAGATAGATAGATAGATCATTATATACGGGCAAGGTGCAGGAAGACTGGAGGATGGCAATTGTTGCGCCCCTATTTTTTGAAGGGAAAAAGCTTGGGAATGCAGGCCAGAAAGCCTATTTTTATGGCAAAGGGCTTATTAGGGATAGTCAGCACAGTTTTGTACATGGGAGATCGAATCTCACAAATCTGATTCACCAAAAATGGTGATGAGGGCAGAGCTGTAGACGTTGCATATATGGATTTCAGCAAGGCATTCAACAAGGTTCCACATGGTAGGGGGCTCAGGAAGGTTAGATCGCATAGGATCCAAAGAAAAATAGCTGAATGGATAGAAAATTGGCTTTGTGGAAGGAAGCAGAGGGTGATGGTAGAAGGTTGTTTTTCAGACTTGAGGCCTGTGACTAGTGGAGTGCCTCATGGTTCGGTGCTGGGTTCATTGCTGGTTGTCATCTATATCAATGACATGGGTGAGAATGTACAATGCATGATTAGCTAGTTTGTGGATTAAAGTGGTTGGTATTGCAGACAGTGGAGAACAGGCCATCTCGGCCCTTCTAGTCCGTGCCGAACACTTATTCTCACCTGCACTCAGACCATAACCCTCCATTCCTATCCCATCCATATACCTATCCAATTTATTTTAAAATGATAAAATCGAACCTGCCCCCACCACTTCCACTGGAAGCTCATTCCACACAGCTACCACTTTCTGAGTAAGAAGTTCCCACTCATGTTACCCCTAAACTTCTGTCCTCTTGTTTGAATCTTCCCTACTTTCAATGGAAAAAGCTTATCCACGTCAACTCTGTCTATCCCTCTCATAATTTTAAAGACCTCTATCAAGTCCCCCCTCAACCTTCTGCACTCCAAAGAATAAAGACCTAAATTGTTCAACCTTTCTCTGTAACTTAGTTGCTGAAACCCAGGCAACATGCTAGTAAATCTCCTCTGTACTCTCTCCATTTTGTTGACATCTTTCCTATAATTTGGCGACCAAAATTGTACACCATACTCCAGAATTGGCCTCACCAATGCCTTGTACAATTTTAACATTACATCCCAACTTCTATACTCAATGCTCTGATTTATAAAGGCCAGCACACCAAAAGCTTTCTTTACCACCCTATGTACATGAGATTCCACTTTCAGGGAACAATGCACAGTTATTCCTAGATCCCTATGTTTAACTGCATTCCTCAATTCGCTACCATTTACCATGTACGTCCTATTTTGATTTGTCCAGCCAAGATGTAGCACCACACACTTATCAGCATTAAACTCCATCTGTCATCTTTCAGCCCACTCTTCCAAATGGCCTAAATCTCTCTGTAGACTTTGAAAATCTACTTCATTATCCACAACACCACCTATCTTAGTATCATCTGCATACTTACTATCCAGTTTACCACACCATCATCCAGATCATTGATGTATATGACAAACAATAGTGGACCAAACACAGATCCCTGAGGCACCCCACTAGTCACCGGCCTCCAACCTGACAAACAGCCATCCACCATTACTCTCTGGCATCTCCCATTCAGCCACTGTTGAATCCATCTTGCTACTCCATCATTAATACCCAACAATTGAACCTTCTTAACCAACCTTCCATGTGGAACCTTGTCAAAGGCCTTACTGAAGTCCATATAGACAACACCCACTGCTTTACCCTCATCAATTTCCCTAGTAACCTCTTCAAAGAATTCAAGAAGATTAGTCAAACATGACCTTCCAGGCACAAATCCATGTTGACTGTTCCTAATCAGACCCTGTTTATCTTGATGCTTATATATATTATCTCTAAGTATCCTTTCCATTAATTTGCCCACCACTGACGTCAAACTAACAGGTCTATAATTGCTAGGTTTACTCTTAGAACCCTTTTTAAACAATGGAACAGCATGCGCAGTACGCCAATCCTCCGGCACCATTCCTGTACCTAATGACATTCTAAATATTTCTGTCATAGCCCCTGCTATTTCTACACTAACTTCCCTCAATGTCCTAGGGAATATCCTGTCAGGACCTGGAGACTTATCCACTTTTATATTTTTCAAAAGTGTCAGTACTTCCTCTTCTTTGAATCTCATAGTTTAGAAACATAGAAAATAGGTGCAGGAGTAGGCCATTCGGCCCTTCGAGCCTGCACCGCCATTCAATATGATCATGGCTGATCATCCAACTCAGTATCCTGTACCTGCCTGCTCTCCATACCCCCTGATCCCTTTAGCCACAAGGGCCACATCTAACTCCCTCTTAAATATAGCCAATGAACTGGCCTCAACTACCTTCTGTGGCAGAGAGTTCCAGAGATTCACCACTCTCTGTGTGAAAAATGTTTTTCTCATCTCGGTCCTAAAAGACTTCCCCCTTATCCTTAAACTGTGACCCCTTGTCCTGGACTTCCCCAACATCGGGAACAATCTTCCTGCATCTACCCTGTCCAACCCCTTAAGAATGTTGTAAGTTTCTATAAAATCCCCCCTCAATCTTCTAAATTCTAGCGAGTACAAGCCGAGTCTATCCAGTCTTTCTTCATATGAAAGTCCTGATATCCCAGGAATCAGTCTGGTGAACCTTCTCTGTACTCCCTCTATGGCAAGAATGTCTTTCCTCAGATTTGGAAACCAAAACTGTACACAATACTCCAGGTGTAGTCTCACCAATACCCTGTACAACTGCAGTAGAACCTCCCTGCTCCTATACTCAAATCCTTTTGCTATGAATGCTAACATACCATTCGCTTTCTTCACTGCCTGCTGCACCTGCATGCCTACTTTCAATGACTGGTGTACCATGACACCCAGGTCTCGTTGCATCTCCCCTTTTCCTAATCGGCCACCATTTAGATAATAGTCTACTTTCCTGTTTTTGCCACCAAAGTGGATAACCTCACATTTATCCACATTATACTGCATCTGCCATGCATTTGCCCACTCACCCAGCCTATACAAGTCACCTTGCAGCCTTCTAGCATCCTCCTCACAGCTAACACCGCCCCCCAGCTTTGTGTCATCCGCAAACTTGGAGATGTTGCATTCAATTCCCTCGTCCACATCATTAATATATATTGTAAATAGCTGGGGTCCCAGCACTGAGCCTTGCGGAACCCCACTAGTCACTGCCTGCCATTATGAAAATTCCATAGCTACTCTACTCATTTCCCTTACCTCACATAATTCAATATCCTTCTCCTTGGTGAATACCGAAGAAAATAAATTGTTCAATATCTCCCCCATCTCTTTTGGCTCTGCAGATAGCTGTCCACTCTGACTCTCTAATGGACCAATTTTATCCCTCGTTATCCTTTTGCTATTAATATAGCTGTAGAAACCCTTTGGATTTACTTTCACCTTACTTGCCAAAGCAACCTCATATCTTCTTTTCGCTTTCTAATTTCTTTAAGATTCTTTTTACATTCTTTATACTCCTCAAGCACCTCATTTACTCCATGCTGCCTATAATTATTGTAGATCTCTCTCTTTTTCCGATTTCCCTTGAAAACCATGGCTCTTTCCAATTATTACTATTTCCTTTCAACCAAATGAGATCCATTGTGATTGGATGTCTGTGATATGGCACTGTGACATCATCAGTGGAAAGTGCTGCAAAAGTCTCCCACTGAAAAGCAGTAAATTCTTTTGAAATAAACGATTAAAACGGAAATATAGGTTGAAATGCGACGGGAAGACGTTTATTCCGGCAAGGGAAAAAATGTGAGAAGCATTTTGGAAGAAGATACAAATTAAGGAGCCAACACAACCCTGCATACACACGGAAATTTAGAATGTTGAGAACAAAGGGAAGAGTTTTAGTATAATACTAGACCAAGTGGGACCCGTTGGGTCCCATCCCCTCAATGCGCGGTTTCCGGGAGGTGTGGCCTGCGGCGTCACACACACACTAACCAACCCAAACACACACACTATCCACCCCCCTTGATATATTATTATTATTCATTCGCTCCTTTTACCACATCCCCGCCCTATCCACTCATGCAAAGCCAACTGGCAGGCACGTCTAGAGAGGGAGAGGGAGGGGGGGGGGGTACAGAGAGGGGGGTAGAGAGAGAGAGAGAGGGCAGAGAGAGAGGGGGCAGAGACAGAGAGAGAGAGAGATGCAGAGACAGAGAGAGAGGGGCAGAGACAGAGAGAGAGGGGCAGAGACAGAGAGAGAGGGGCAGAGACAGAGGAGGGGGAGAAGAGGAGGAGGGGGGAGAGGAGGAGGGGGGGAGAGGAGGAGGAGGGAGAGGAGGAGGGGGGAGAGGAGGGGGAGGGGGGAGAGGAGGGGGAGAGGAGGAGGAGGGGGGGGGAGAGGGACCCAACCCGAGACAGACCCAATCCGATACGGACCCAAACCCGAGACGTACCCGACCCGAGAGGGACCCCACCCGAGACGGACCCGACCCGAGAGCTCATTCTTCACTCGCAGTGCTTGGAACACAGCGCGCAGATCCATTGTGACTTCATCATCGAAAGACGCCGGTTTTTCCCCCAAAGTTTTTTCAGACTTGTGAACAATTTCATTAATAACTCGAGAAATAAAGCATGAATTTTTCAGATAAGGCGATTTCGGACTCCACATGATAAATTTCTATCGGAATATGTAAAAGTTTTATCATTAGCGTGTCGTTTTTTCGAGAAGATGTGATTATACACAATCAAATAAACACACACACACATCCAAGATCAGAGTTTTATAATTATAGAGATAGATAGATTTGGACAGGTAAACATAGAAATTAGGTGCAGGAGTAGGCCATTCGGCCCTTCGAGCCTGCACCGCCATTCAATATGATCATGGCTGATCATCCAACTCAATATCCCGTACTTGCCTTCTCTCCATACCCTCTGATCCCCTTAGTCACAAGGGCCACATCTAACTCCCTCTTAAATATAACCAATGAACTGGCCTCAACTACCCTCTGTGGCAGAGAGTTCCAGATATTCACCACTCTCTGTGTGAAAAAAGTTTTTCTCATTTCGGTTTTAAAGGATTTCCCCCTTATCCTTAAGCTGTGACCCCTTGTCCTGGACTTCCCCAACATCGGGAACAATCTTCCTGCATCTAGCCTGTCCAACCCCTTAAGAATTTTGTAAGTTTCTATAAGATCCCCTCTCAATCTCCTAAATTCTAGAGAGTATAAACCAAGTCTATCCAGTCTTTCTTCATAAGACAATCCTGACATCCCAGGAATCAGTCTGGTGAACCTTCTCTGCACTCCCTCTATGGCAATAATGTCCTTCCTCAGATTTGGAGACCAAAACTGTACGCAATACTCCAGGTGTGGTCTCACCAAGACCCTGTACAACTGCAGTAGAACCTCCCTGCTCCTATACTCAAATCCTTTTGCTATGATAGCTAACATACCATTCGCGTATCTACCATGTACAGGTACATTGATAGGATAGGTTTAGAGGGCTATGGGCCAAGCGCGGGGAGGTGGGACTAGTGCGGATGGGGCATGTTAGTTAGCGTGCGCAGTTTGCACCGAAGGGCCTATTTCAATGCTGTATGATGATGACCATCTGTTCCATTCCAAACGTTGCCTTTGCTGATATTGTTAACCAGAGAAAAGTAATACAACAAGCAATCTACAGTTAGACTATTGTACCAGCATTACAATCTCAATTATCTAACTATAATTCACCTCTGAATAAGACGCATGCGATTTGATTTAAATTAATCAAATCTAATCAACCTTTATTGTCATCTTGCAAAGCAACAATTGTACAGTGCAAAATGAGAAGACGTTTCCCAGGGAATACCGGAGCATCGCACATAAAACTTAAACATTTCACACATAATAACAGTAAAACAATCCAGTCCCTGATGAAACAGTATAAATAGTTAAAAGCAGGTAAAACAGCAACATTAAAATACAGTAAAAACAGTCAGTAAAATGTCCAGGGCAGCTGATTTGAGCGGCCAGTGCCAGAGTTATTAAAATGTCAGTGCAAAGCCGCAGAATCAGGTGGAGTGACTGTTTAGCAGCCTCACAGCCTGTGGCAGGAAGCTGTTTAGCAGTCTGGTAGCTTTGATGCTACAGTATCTCTTGCCTGATGGCAGGAGATCCAGATGTGTGTGGAGGGGGTGCAGTTTGTCCTTGGCTATTCTCAGAGCTTTTTTCAGGCAGCGGCTCGGGAACAGTTCTTGTACCGGGGGTAGGGAGACGCCAATGATCCTCTCTGCTCCCTTCACTACCCTTTCAGAGCCTTCCTGTCTGAGCAATTACAATTGGAGTAAAATGTCCTGAGGATGTTGGTGGGGAGTGAGGCCTGTTTGAGTTTCCTCAGGAAGTGCAGTCGCTGATGGGCCCGTTTGACAATCCCAGTGTTGTTCCTGGACCAGGTGAGACTGTCTGTAATTTGCACTCCGAGGAACTTTATGCTCTCCACTCTCTCCACCGTGGTGCCACTGATGTTGAGGGGTGTGTGTTTTGGCTGCGACCTCTTGAAGTCGACAATCATCTCCTTTATTTTGTCGACGTTTAATGCTAAATTGTTGTTGCCGCACCAGTCCACTAGTTGTTTCACTTCCTCCCTGTACATTGTTTCATCCTCTCCGCTGATGAGTCCCACCACTGTTGTGTCATCTGCAAATTTTATGATCTTATTGTCCCTGAATCTGGCAGCACAGTCATGTGTGAGCAGTGTGAACAACAGCAGGCTGAGGAGACAGCCTTGGGGGGAGCCGGTGCTCAACGTGATCGAGCCCGAGGTGTTCTTGCGAACACAGACTGACTGCGGTCTCTCTGTCAGAAAGTCCAAGATCCAGTGACACAGGGTGGTGTTGAGGCCCAGCAGGGTTAGTTTCTCCACAAGTCTCTGTGGGATGATGGTGTTAATGGTGTTATTTATTTAGGTCCTGAGTATTATCATCAATGCCTGTATTATTGCCCATCCTTAACTGGCCTTCAACTTGGTGACCTGTCAACCCAGTTCAGAGATCATTGAGCAGTCAAATACATCGGTGGATCTGAAGTACACACAGGCTAACATTAACAAAGCAAACTATCTATCACAGTGGCACAGTTCAATCCCGTGGGTACTGTCTGTGTGGAGTTTGCACGTTCTCCCTGTGATCATGTGGGTTTTCTCTGGGTGCTCTGGTTTCTTCCATCACTCCAAAGTTGTGCACACATAGGTTAATTGCCTTCTGTAAATTATCCCGAGTGTGTCGGATAGAGCTAGTGTACTGGTCAGTGTGGACTTTGTTGGCTGAAGGGCCTGTTTCCTTGCAGTATCCCTAAACTAAAGCTAAAAATTGCACCAGTTATCAGCCATGTTGCCTTCATGATAATAGCAAGTTAATTTCTGGAGTATTTTGCTTCTGAAGAAAAGCAATTTGGAATGTCTTCATGTTGTGAAAGATATGACATAAATGCACAATTTAAGTGAGCTATCAAGGTATGCAATAATTCACAGAACTACTTTTCTCGTGACCCTGATTATCAAACCACTCTTAATCTAGTAATTTAAATATTCATGTATTCATTATTGTGGAAGAATTGTTCATACCCTGCAATAGCAGTGACTCTTTTAAGTCCATTTTTTATTGAAATGGAAAAGATCATTAAGTCAAAACTCTCCAGCTGTTACCATCTATCATTACATGCTTTTTCACAGTGTGCATCTGGTCCTTAAGAGAAGGAAAGCTGCCATCCACCCACAGCCAAACCTAAATGTGATTTCAGATTCATAGCAACATGGTTAACGCTCAACTGCCCGCTAAAATTGTTTTGCAAAGCATTCAAAACTTTAGAAAAGTCATTGACCCAAAATATTGGCTACATTTCTCTCACCTTAACTGTTGTATGATCTGCTGAAAATTCCCAGAAATGGCCTTTTCATTTCAATTTCACTACCTGCATCAAGCTTCTTTTAGCAAATAATTCAGCTAATACAAACTAAAGGTACGCACAGGCCAGTCATTCTGACATTGTAACAACAAATATACTATATATTTCTTTATGGTACAGTCCTAAATAGGAAGTATGGTCAAACAGAACCTATCAAAACAAGTGAAATATAGTTCTAGCTCAAAGGAAAAAGGGACAATACCTTACTAAAAATGCAAATTAGCCTAATGATTGGGAAAACTTACATTTCAGTAAAACAGCACCAAAACATTACCAAGTATTAAAATACTGGTGTGATAAAGTAAGCAGAAACACAACCAGTAAAAATTTCCACAGACATACAATAAGTTAATGCTGGTCCTTTACAGAACGAAGCAGAAGTTAATTAGATAAGGAAATTGCAGACAAATTAAACAAATATCTTGTGCCAAACGTCATGCAAAATGACACAGAAAACTCCTTCAAAATAGTGGAGAACAATGGGTTTAAAGTGAATGAGGAGCTGAAAGAAACTGGTTTTAAAAATTGAGAAATGAATGGAAATAAACACCAATCAATCCCCAGGACATGATGACCTGCATCTCAAGGTTCTGCCAAAGGTCTGAATAGTCAATCCATCGTACTTTCTATCATTTGAGAAAGTTGCCTTCAACCAATTGAATTCACTCCAAACAAAATCAGTGGAAAAAAGCTGAGTACTGGCAACGCTGTGGACTCTGGCAGTATCCCAAAGATGTTGTCAAAAAAATGCTACACAGTCTGCTGAGACTTTAGTACAATGCAAGTATCTCCCCAACAAAGTTGTAAACTGCTCTCATATGTTCAAATTCGTTACAAAAAAGTGGATCAAATCAAATCTGGATATTTCCAAGCTCGCTAGTCAATTCTAATTCAGATGTAATGGATGCAATGCTGTTAAGCAGCAATTAGACACAAATAACTTTAGTTATATTCCCCCAATCTATTCAATTCTAGATCACATTACAATCCAAACATGGAAGAATGTAGAATTTAATGAGTGGCATAATTTACTAATGGGACAGTATTTGGTTTTGGATGTGACAAGTAACATGCAAGCCACATTGTGCACCATGACCAGCTCTTACTACCGCTTACCCATCAAGATTACCTTGCTATTGCTCCTCACCATTAACATCCTGGGTGTGTTCTGATTGACTAAAACCTTTCCTCTATCTATAAAGCACAAGGTTGTGTCGGAGTACTTGCATTAAGAAGTGTAACAAGAAAGCATAGCAACACTACCCCAGGACTAAGCAGTCCATTTGATGGGCTTCTTAACACAATGCCTGGTGCATACTGTGGCTACAGTATGCACCATATACATAATGCATTGCAGCAACTTGTCACGGTTTCTATAAGATCACTTCCCAAACGCACAATATTTACCATGGACAGCAGGCACATGGAAACACGGCCATCTACAAACTCCCTGCTGAACACACAAAAAAACATGCCAACTCAGAAATATGCAGCCTGTTATATTCACTTGTCAAAATCCCCAAACTCCCTACCACTACAGGAGAATTGCAACAGTGGTTTAATTATCACCTTCTCCAGCCAATTTCATGAGCATTAAATTTGACTATGCTAGCAATCATACACTTCCTGTGAATAAATGTAAAAAATATTTTCAGAGGACGCTCAATCCAATAAAATATGGAACAATTGCAGATATGTGGTTCCACAAGAAAAAAAGCAAATAAGCAAAAACTAAATGACTGGAATTTTCATTGAACTGCCGTCCAGAATGAGCCAACGCTTCCATTCTATCCTGCAGCCTTCAAATGTGGCATGTCCAGGAACAGCACCTATGAACGGGAGAATGACATTGATACAGAAACAAAGGAAATCCAGCACGTCAATAAGTTTGTTTTGTTTTCAAAATCAAACCAATTACAAAACATTTATACATGGACCACAAACTACAGCTGTTGTATACATTTCAACAGCTTTGCTTCTTCGGAAATGACATTTTACAGATTAATTTATTGCATGGATCATTGAAAAATCTTGATTCACCAACATATGTTGGTGAATCACTACAGAGAGTTATTAAAACAGCACAGAGCATCACAAACGCTCAACTACCTCCATGGATGACATTTACAGCGTCCGATGCTTACGCCGGGCCACAAACATCAAACAGGACTCATCCCACCCTGCCAACCACCTTTTCACTCTGCTGCCCTCTCGGAGGCGATACAGGTCTCTGAAGGCCCGCACTTGTAGACTAATTAACAGTTTCTACCCATGTGCCATAAAAGAACTAAACTCAGGTAGACAACACTGCGGGCAACACAACACAATTCGTGGTGCAATATAATGCGCAATATTTTTTAAATATTTCTGTTACCTATTTATTAATTTCAATTATTGATCTTGCCGGTATATTAGAGTTAAGGGTTGTTTGTGTTTTTGTTCTTTTAAATCCTTTATCCCGTGTCTTCTATGTATACCACTGAAGGAGATGGAATGAAATTTTGTTGCACAGTTGTTGTGCAATGACAATAAATGTATTTGATTTGATTTGATGTCTTAGATCCAATTCAAGAAGGTCTACCCTGGTGTTGAATTCATCATATTGTGAACATGGGGAAGCTATCCTTTTAAAATAAATAAATGTAAATTATCAGTTATTTTAAGGAGATTCATTACCGCACAGTTACTGGCTATCTGCCAAGAGGAATAAAAATACCAGGCACAAATGTTAACTAGACATATTATTGCTGAGTTACAAAAAGTTACTTATTTAAACTGAAAGAAATCTGGGTGTTAGGAATAAGAACAGTCATAACAGCTGGTTACTGTTATCACAAAATCCTGGTAAATACTTTGGCTTCCATTTTAAATCATTATATTAGGAAGTATTACATAGCGTAAGACCACAAAAAGCATAGACAAAAATAAACACTGCTTGGGTTCATTCAATAGAAAGTTAATATTGGTCCCTTGTAGAATGAGATGGAAACTACTTAAAAAACTAAATCGCAGGCAAATTAAACAAATATTCTGTGCCAGGCTTCATGCAAGATGACGCAGACAACTCCCAGAAATAGTGGAAAACAATGGCTTAGAGTGAATGAGCTGATGAAACTTTGGAAAAAATGAAGAAACTAACAGAAATAAACGCCAATAAATCCCCAGGACATGATGACCTAAATCTCAAAATTCAGCCAGAGGTCTTGAATAGTCTATCTAATGCACTTTCTATCATTTGAGAAAGTCGCTTTAAGCCAATTCAACTCACTCCATCCAAAATCAGAGGGAAGCTGAGTACTGGCAACGGCTATGGATTCTGGCAGTAAAATAAACACTGAACCCAAATAAACACTCTTACGTTCATTTGATCCTCCACTTTTCAGCAAATGCTCCCCTATTTTGCTGCAGCCATGAACCAACTGTAGACAAAATGGGTCACTCCCTCAATTATAGCACTGAACAAACTCAGGAGAAGGGTTTCGGCCCGAAACGTTGCCTATTTCCTTCGCTCCATAGATGCTGCTGCACCCGCTGAGTTTCTCCAGCATTTTTGTGTACCTTCGATTTTCCAGCATCTGCAGTTCCTTCTTGAAAACAACTCAGAGATTCTGAGACCAAATTTCAGATTGAATATGGTAAATGACCCATTAAGCTCCTGCAGTAATAATCCAAATGGTTTACCAATATCTTTTAAAATAACTTGCCATTTCTATTCATTGTGTAACAAAACACTGAGCCCATGCCATCTCGACTATTAATGCCCTTGAAGTGCACATGCGAAAGTTATACTGCAGTGTTAGATCCCAAATATTAATTGGGGTCAAATGCCTTCAGGCATAGAATTACACCGTTTCAAACAATCTCTAGAAAATGACTAGAAACACTAACAGTTCCTAAGTTTTCTTTGTTGGTATGGCAACTTACTACAGCACAAAATTGGTAAATTACATATATAAACTCAAAGTATGGCACTTTTTGTGAGTACACTCTTCCCCAAAGCAAAATTTCACAAACATCAAATTCCAAACCTTAGTTAGGTTGGCATGTCAGTCAACAAAGTTAATGACTTCCGCCAATCAAATGGTAAATGAGCCCAAATATTATTTGGGAATTGTTTTTTTTACAGTCACCACAATTTTGGGACTCAACCCACTCCTTCTTCTATCTCTAAACTTCGTTTTAAAGGGTGAAATAGCTGTACTCATGAAAGCAACCTACAATTTCATTTAATATTCCAATGACATTGGATATCTTGCGTAGGAGAAACAGTAACATCTGCTCATGCAAGTTACACTTCTGCATAAAGGTAAGCAAGCTTTGACCCATTAACTATGCCAATAGATTTCTCCATAAGGTAATCTCCATAATGATCAATAGCCTCACTTCTTTCATAAGTATGCATCCAATCTCTCTTTAAATAGATCTAATGACTAAGATAATTACTAATAACTACCAAGTACATCTAATGCACATAAAATTAACAATTTTGCACGCGGAGTCTCAATCCTTTAATTAGTGAATCATTCTGGATTTTTTTTAAATCCTGTACTTTTCCTTTACCTTCTTTTGACATCTGTTTTTGTTTTTTTAAAGTCACCAGTACTCATTGTACTTGATCATGCCCACAGGTTGTCTATGCCTTACAGATTACAACTTTAAGCACAGCACCCTCTACAGGGTATCAAAAAATCACATAAAGCAAAACCGTACATTTCTTTAACCATAATGAAGACTTTTTTTACTGAGACAGAGAAAGTGCATACAAGGAGTGCAAAATGAAATATTTAATTCCAGACAAAACCCCATGTCCTAGAATCAAATTAGAGAATTGAGAGAATTACATAAAAGTCATCAAAACGTTTTCTTCAAACCCTGAGAAACGAAAAGAGAATCCACACTGATAGGAATTAATTTTCAGGTTTTCAGGACTAATTATGAACAGAAAATATATTTAGACTTGGGTTTCTGAGACATGGTGCAGTAAAGCAGTGAAGACCAAATTAAATTGAAAGCTGTCACATTCTAATCCAAACACGTCATGTTTTTACTTAAATATCTATGCACTGATTCATCCAGTTTCATTCACTATCATCCCAAGCTCTTCCTGCATAATCCTTACCTTTTCAGAACTTATCTGTTAAGGAAATACAGGAATACGCTGATTATCAGTCTCAGTGGCTCCGTTGTTTTCACAGTATTGGCCAGCAACTTCACCAGCAAAATTGTAACCTTAACAAGAGTACACCAATTCCTGGAACAAAAAGGAGGATGTAGTACAATCTAAACCAAAGAAAGCAGTGATTTAATCTAAGTTGTTATAACCTTATTTGATTTCTGTGTGCTCTTTACAAAATTACCTTCTTCAAAAATGAAGAGAGCAGACTGCAATATCTCTGCACTGGTGGTTGGTTAAGTGTTGGCAACGATCCTATTTTTTTTTTAAACAAATCTTTGCGAGATATGCTGCTCTATCCTCCTAAATGTTGCATCAACAAGTAATTATTTATGCATCATTTGCTGACCGTCAAAAACCTTCATCACGGTTGGCAGAAGTGGCAGGAAAATCCTATTGAAATTTGCTTCTCATTATTCAAGGACATTTGGAAGCAACAAAAAAGAATGAATCTTCATTTGATTCAGTATTGATACTGGTAAGAGTCTGAATGTGTAATAATATTTTAATCCAAATGAGGCCATTCTAAAATCTGGTGAAAAACTACCTGCAGCACAATCTTTATTTTTACAATGAACTTTATTTTCAAGTCTCACCTTTAGATCAAGGAAATTCATCACATATTAATTATTCTCAATGTTTAAATCCATAGTTTTGCATTATTTTTGGTTTGTATATTGCATATTCTATTAGACAAAGTATTTAATTTGTCTCAGCGACTTCCTTACATATCTATCTATACATAATTAAAACTCTGATCTTATGCTGTTCCGGTTTGCACGGCTTTTGTATTTGCGCAAAAACGTTACAAGATGGTGCTACGATTTTTTGCCACCATACTCACCATTCACCTGTGCTCAAGCACGACAAGTTTTGTTCCGATCGATGGTATATTGTAAAAGTTATTAAGGTTTGAAGATTTAAAAAACCGCACATGCGCAGATTGGTCTCCTTTCCTGTCAGTTGCTGCAAAGCAGATTGGTCTCCTCTCCTGGCAGTCAGGAAGGGGCGTCGCCGGGACAGCAACGCCTCTACCTGCACCATCGCCACACTGATTGGCCGCGTCTGCTGTCAGTCGGCTGGAGGTCGCAACCAGCGCCGCGGTGAAGGAGTGGCGGCGGCCGGGTGGGGAGGGTGGTGCCGCGGGCCGAGCCCGGGGAATGAGCCTGGCCTGGGCTGGAGCTGAAGTGAGGGCCGAGCCCGGGACTTGGGATGGGGCCGTGACCGGGGCCAAGAAAGAAGCCGCGGTCTGGGATGGAACCAAGGTCGAGCCTGGGTCCAGGATCAGGGACGAGCCGTCCTTCCCTCTCACCCTCCCCCTCTCCTTCCCTCTCTCCCACCCCTCCCTCCCTCTCAACCCCTCTCCCTATCCATCAACTCTCTTTCCCTCCCCCTCTACCCCCTATTCACTGTAAAATTGATACACCCCTCACTCTCCCTCCCCATCCCTTTCTTTCCATCCCTCTCTGCCTCACTCCCTCCCTCTCTCTCTCTGCCTCGCTCCCCCTCACTTTCTTTTCCTCCTTCCCTCTCCCTCCCACTCTCTCACTCTCTCTCCCTCCCTTTCTCCCACACCTCCATCTCAACCCCTCTCTCTATCCATCAACTCTTTCCCTCCCCCTCTACCCCCTATTCACTGTAAAACTGATACACCCCTCACTCTCCCTCCCCATCCCTTTCTTTCCATCCCTCTCTCTCTCTACCTCTCTCCCTCCCTCTCCCTGTCTCCCAGGTGAAAGAAGAGGGGGTGTCAAGAGGAGGGGGGTGGAGTGCTGGGGGGTGAGGGGGAATGGAGGAGGATAGGAGTAGGAAGAGAGATGGCGAGGTAATGGAAATATTAAATGCAAAGTTATTAACTTTAACTTAACTTCTGCCGTTAGTACAGGACCGTCAGACGATCATGCGCAGTTGGTGGCTCAGTGGTGGAATATTACCAGACCTCCATGTGACAAAGTTAGTCTAGTTACCTATTAAAAATGCTTCTATTGAAATGAATTTATTATGCTTCAATCCACTTTCCTCATTACATACTCGCAAAAGCTCCTATATTTTTTAAAACGTTAATTTATTCTCATTCTATTTTGTTTTTCTCTTTCAAATTTTTAATCCTGCTTTCTGGCTTCACAAGCTCTCCCAATTCTCAGGTCTAATATTCTTCTTGGCAACAGAGCACAAGACGCCCTCAATATTCATATGAAAAAATGAACAGAATAAGATTATGCACAAGTGCATATAAGGTTTGCACACATTTCTCCACAATCTGTACCCAGAAGACACACTTGGATACCCATTCAAAAACAGTCACATTTAAAATTCTAGTGTACACCTCTTTACAATCTAAAACTTCCATGAATGAAAAGGAACACATGAGTAGATCATGGCGAGTCATAAAGTCAGACTCATGAAGCACAGAAACAGACTCTTCAGCTCATTATGTCCATGACAAA
Organism: Amblyraja radiata; assembly: GCF_010909765.2. Lineage (NCBI taxonomy): Eukaryota > Metazoa > Chordata > Chondrichthyes > Rajiformes > Rajidae > Amblyraja > Amblyraja radiata. The sequence continues at coordinate 44,533,423 of NC_045963.1, read as the reverse complement.
TGGAAGGACAGTCTCCTCCTATGTGATGGTCATTGAAGTACTTGTTTCGATGCTTCTTAAATGCCACGAGTATCTGCCCCCTCCATCACATCCAGCAGGGCATTCCAGACTCCAGACTCAGACAAATGTTCCCCTCAGAACCTCCGACCTCTCGCAAACCTTATACCCACTTAGCCCAACCACGTTTTACTATATATACCCTGGCAAAGTGTTATATACCAGATCAGAGAGTCACCAAGTGATGCAGTGCGGAAACAGACCCTTCGGCCCAACTTGCCCACACTGGCCTACATGTCCCAGCTACACTAGTCCCGCTCCCCGCATTTGGTCTATATCCCTCCAAGCCTGACCTATCCATGTACCCGTCTACCCGTTTCTTAAATGTTGGGATAGTCCCTGCCTCAACTACCTCCCCTGCCAGCTTGTTCCATACATCCACCACCATTTGTGTGAAAAGGTTACCCCTATTAAATCTTTTCCCCTTAACCTTAGTTAAGGTTATGTCCCCTGGTTCTCGATTCACCTACTCTGGGCAAGAGACACTGCATCTATCCGATCTATTCCTCTCATGATGTTATACACCTCTACAAGATCACCCCTCATCCTCCTGCGCTCCAAGTAATAAAGTCCCAGCCGACTCAACCTCTGCCTGTAGCTCAGACCCTCAAATCCTGGCAACATCCTTGTAAATTTTCTCTGCACCCTTTCCCGCTTGACAACATCTTTCCGATAACACGGTGCCCAGAGCTGAACACGATACTCTGTATGCAGACTCACCAACGTCTTATACAACTTCAACATGACCTCCCAACTTCTATACTCAATATTCTGGCTGATGAAGGCCAATGTGCCAAAAGCCTTTTTGTCCACCTGATCTACCTGCAACCACCTTCAAAGAACCATACAACTGCAATCCTAGATCCATCTGCTCTACAACACTACCCAGAGCCCTACCATTCACTGTGTAGGTACTGCCTATGTTAGACTTCCCAAATTGCAACATCTCACATTTCTCTTCATTAAATTCCATCAACCCAGCCCATCTGGCCAATCAATCAAGATCCAGGCGCAATTGTTCACAACCATCTGCAAAACCACCCACTTTTGTATCATCTGCAAACTTGCTAATCTTGCCGTGTATGTTCTCATCTAAATCATTGATATAGATGGGAAACAGTAACGGGCCCAGCACCAAACCCTGAGGCACACCATTTGTCTTCCAGTTCGAGAAGTAACCTTCCACCATCATCCTCTGCTTCCTTCCCTGAAGACAATTTTCTATCCATTCTGCTATCTCTCCTTGGATTCCTTGTGACTTAACTTTCCATCGCAGCCTACCAAACAGGTCCACCACCAATTTTCCAGAGCCTCACCAGATTATTGTTTTGCTGCACCTCTGAGAGGAGTTGAACGGTACAGGAACGGACCACCTAGGCTGCCAGGGGAGCCGAGATACCGGCCTACAAAGTCTGACCACGGATGTTGGCTATGGGAACAATCTGCCACCTGTAGCCGGGTTGGAGTTCCAAAGCCCCAGCCGCAGAGGACAAATTGGACCCGCCTATCGCTGCGGAAGTCCTGATGAGGGAAAGATTGGCCCAGGCGCTACATTTTCGGAGGGACTTCCGGGGAGGAATTCAAGTGCACTCTAGTAATTTGTTTCTATTACAAATCTCAAATTGTGGAGTACAGAGGCAAATAAATAAACGATGGGTCTTTGTCCCAAACATTATGGAGGGCACTGTATATGCGCATTTACTTACAGTAACATTTCATGTCCATGTTTATTGGATTTTTATCTAACTCTACTTTAAAAATGTAGATATTCTGCTTTGAGGAAGTGAGTTTTAAAGATCCACTAGACCAAGTGAGACCCGTTGGGCCCTGTTCCCCAAAGCAATATTCCACCCATAGTTCTCGACTGCGCAGGCGCGGCTGAGGGGTTCCCGTTGTGATGCCAGAGATCCCCGTTGTGACGTGAATCAGGGCAACCCTTCCTCAACTGCACGTTGCCATCCCTCTTCCTACCCCTATCCTCCTCCATTCCCCCATATCCCCCAGCACTCCCTCCCCCTCCTCTTCACCCTCCCTCTTCTTTCCCCTCTCTTCCTCCCCCACTCCCTCCATCTCCTTTCCCCTACCCTCAGTCACTCCCTCCCTCCCTAATCCCTCTCCCCCTCCTCTACCTCCTTGCTCCCCCACTGCTCACCTCCCCCCTATCCCCCCCACCCACAATGAAAATCGCTATGTTTTTAAAAAAAAACGAAATTCTCAATGAAAATCGCATTTTTCTTTAAAATAACCTAAACACGATGTTAGCTGTTAATGAAAACGGATGAATTTGATTAAAACGGAGTATTTTTTTAAATCGCGATTTTTTATGTAGAGATTCAGAATCCCACTGTGACGTCATTGTGACGTCGAACGCAGCTGACAGGCAGGGCAAGTGAAAAAGTGGTTTGAAAAGTGATTATTGTGAAGTTTAATATGTCAATAACTTGTAAAATATAACATCAATCTGAATGAAACTTGTTTCATTTACATCACATAATAATGGTGAGTAAGGTAGGCCAAAAATTGTAGCGCTATCATGTACCGTTGTGGCGGGGTTTTGGGATCTCATGCGCACGCATACAAACAAACAAGATGAGAGTTTTAGTAATATGCTAGAATATTTCAATTTAAAAAAAACTTTAATCAGTAATAAGTCGAGAAATAAAGCATCAAATGTTCAGTGAAAGTGTTGTCTGCCTCGAGGGGGAAAATGCGAATCAGAATATGTAAAAATCTTGTGCGTTGGCATTTTTAAAGCTTTAATCGCGAATAACGTCAATTATAGGATGAAATCTTCATTGAGGCTGGTCTCTGCTAGCTGAGCCATTGTGATGTCATCAGTTGAAGCTGGTGGTTTAAATTTCAAAGACTTTTGACTTTTTTAGACTATTAATCAGTAATGAGTCGAGAATAAGTCAAGAAATAAAGTATGAAATTTTCAGATAAGGTGATCCCGGCCTCGACGGGAAAAGTGTCAATCGGAATATGTAAAAATGTAATCATTACCACGTGTTTTCGCGAAGATGTAAAGACATAGAAACATAGAAAATAGGTGGAGTAGGCCATTCGGCCCTTCGAGCCTGCACCGCCATTCAATATGATCATGGCTGATCATCCACATATACACACACACACACACATATACACACGTACAAGATCAGACTTTTAATAATACAGATAACGCTCAGAAACATTTCACTTCATTTAAACTGGGTGACCCATCATGTTTAAATAATTATCCCTGATAAGAGAGAATATCCTTTCTACATCCTTCGGAATGATATATATTTGTCATCCCCTCTCACTCACATTAACTCCATTAGATGCAAGCCTAGTTTGTCCAACATTTCCTCATAAGCCAATTTACCGTTCCACAAATTGGTTCAGTAAACCTAGTAAAGGTGAAAGATGCCAGCTTCAATCACCACCAAGAAGGAGATGATGCATGCAAACACCATCTCCAAGACATGCATTTTTTTGATTTGGAACGTATCATGAGCAAATCAAGATCTATTGTCTATAATACAAATGCTAACTAACAATATTGTTTGCATAATTTCACTAAGCTGACAACTGTGATTCGGGAAAGGTGCCTGTCTCTTTGTTTTAATGGCAGTGCATTCTGGCTTTGCCAAGAATGACCAAATTCTGATGTTTGAAAAATGTTATGGCAGCATGACCTAATAATTCCATGGGGGTGGGATACCAACATCTGCTTTGATTTTACTTTAATTAATGTTCCAAAACATGCTCAGGAACAAAGGCAGTTAAAAGGTCAAACCAACATTACCTTTGCACATGCTCATAGCCAGTGCTCAAGACTCCAGCGCTCCAATAGAAATGAGACCACTTTCAATAGTTATATAAATAGATACATGTGCATCTAATGTTTCAACGCAGTGTTATCTTATTGAAACATATAAGATTATTAAAGGATTGGACAAGCAATTGGACAAGAGGCAGGAAACATGTTCCCAATGATGGGGGAGTCCAGAACCAGTAGCCACAGTTTAAGAATAAGGGGTAGGCGTGCGATAATGTGCTCGGACGAAGTGCATAGTTACCAGTCGGAATTATGCTCAATGAAGCATTCACATATTATGTTTAAGAAGGAACTGCAGATGCTGGAAAATCGAAGGTAGACAAAAGTGCCGGAGAAACTCAGCGGGTGCAGCAGCATCTATGGAGCGAAGGAAATAGGCAACGTTTCAGGCCGAAACCCATCAGTCTGAAGAAGGGTTTCAGCCCGAAACGTTGCCTATTTCCTTCGCTCCATATCCGCTGAGTTTCTCCAGCACTTTTGTCTACATTCACATATTATTTCTGCTTCAAATAACTCACAAACTAAACATATTCACCAATCAAGACATGATATATACCACAATGACATGCAACAAAATTATAATACAATATCTCAACTCTTTTTACACCTTGCAATTAATACAATTTCTATTAGTTCTTTCCACTTCCAAACAAAAATGTGGTTGGATTATTCAGCATATGATCAACCTGTGTCAATAAATCCTGGACCATGGTAACATATATGCGTAACCATACACACTGCAGATTGATGCAAGCATGTTTTCTTTGAAGGACCGAAAATTACCATGACATGGCCATAGCATGGGTCGTTATTGCTATTGGCACAGAAACACTCTGGCTTCCCACATAATTTATCCATAACAAAATATACAGGTTGCGAGGAAATTTCTGTTAAAACCGACCATACCCATCTGACAGGTTAAACATTACACTAACTGACAAGAGATGGCCAAAGGACATAACTGCAGCAAATGTTCCCCCTCTCCCCCTCTTTCCCCCCCCCCCCCCCACCCCCCGCCATCTATTCACCGCGCACTGATTCACACACACCCTGATCCTATTGTGCTTCATGGTCTTCAGAGCGAACATTAACTATGTTTGATAACGGAATGCAATCAAATGTGTTTTAATTCCCAATGTTATTTGTTTTGACACCTTTAAACATATTACCAAAAGAACATTTGCTGCAGTTATGTCCTTCGGCCATCTCTTGTCAGTTAGTGTAATGTTTAACCTGTCAGATGGGTATGGTCGGTTTTAACAGAAATTTCCTCGCACCCTGCTGTTAACTGTAGGCTAAAAGGGATGTGTCGCTAAACTCAGGACAAGGACAATATATTAAAAATGTGATTGTTTCAACAACATGAGGGTGAGGTTACAGTGGAGGGGGGGGGGGGGCATCATATTGTCAGCTTAATGTGTCACAATGTCTTTTGCAGGTGAATGTTTATTTCTCCTGATACATTGCATGTAAACTAATGAAAGCTGTTATCAGTGAAAATGTACAGTCTACTCAGCGTATTGATTTAACAAACAAGTGTTGAATTCAGGTCAGGGCATTGGATTAATGATTTGATGAACTGAATTGATTCAACTAATGGACATATAGTTAATGGGGAGTCCAGCTAAGGAGCATGCCAGTTCTGTATTTATTGAAACAAATTATTGGGAACTGTTCACAATAATTTAATCCAGAAGGATGGTGAAAATTAATGGGGATATTTTTAATACCCATTTAGAAAATAGTTTAGACTTTGACAACAGCTTTGGTTTATTTTTTTGCTACATGAAATCAAGTTATTTAAGTGTAGCAAATTGACCCAAGGCCCCTCTGAAAATTGGCATCGATTCATTGGAGTAGTGATTTGGAAGGTTAACGGGTTGGTTTTAAAATGGTTCTGGTAAAGCAAAGGTGTTTATTGAGTCATGAAAGGTTATTGAAGGCCCCACAGACAGTGAGTGGACACAAAGAAGGATAGTAAAGAGACTGCAATTAAAGGAATGGAGATATTTGGATGAGTTTTGAATTTAGAATGGAGGAGGTGGAGCTGAGTTGAAGCAGGCCCATAAAAGAATTTGGAGACACTGCAGGGCTCTCGCTTAACTTTTTTCCCCTGTTGCCAGCCGAACAACCTTGACAGCTTTTTAGGTTGCCAAATGACTGTTTAGGTGGTCACTTAAGACGGTTTGCATGACGCGTGCGATAATGTGCTCGGACGAAGTGCATAGTTACCATAGTTGCTCATCTCACTCAGACCTGCAGTGATGCGCAATAATGCTAAAATGCGGCTGAGACAACCAGCAGTCATGGACCCATTTCAAAGTATTAATACTTTCTAAATATTTATGACATTTCTAAATAATTAAGTTGATCAAAAAATCTAAAATGTGAACATTTAAATAAAACTCATCAACAAGCTTAAATTATAAATACATCCAAACAATTTTAAATAAATAAAAACAGCATGCATGGAATTATTCAGCATTTCAGATAGCATCTGAAGAGGGAGAGACCAAAGTTCATATTTCAGGTCGTTGATGAAAGGTCAACTCTGTTTCTCCATTGAAATTTAAGATGTATTAGAGATACAGCATGGAACAGGCCCTTTGGCCCATAGAGCCCGCTCCGACCATCGATCACCTGTACGCTACCTTATCTCACTCTCGCATCCTACACACTAGGCACAATTTACAGAAGTCAATTATATCTTTGAAATATAGGAGAGACCGGAGCACCCAGAGGAATCCTATGCAGTCACAGGGAGAACGTACAAACTCCATACAGACAGCACCCGTGGTCAGTATCAAATCCAGGTCTCTGGTGCTGTGAGGCAACTATGTTGCGCTACTATGCCAGCCAAATCAGTGGAAAAGCTGTCCCAGTACCAGTCCAATGTGGCACATTTTAAATGTTTATTCCCCACACTAAGTGAGAATGGCCTCAACTTTGTACACCATCCCTGACATAGAAACATAGAAAATAGGTGCAGGAGGAGGGCATTCGGCCCTTCGAGACCAGCACCGCCATTCATTATGATCATGACTGACAGATGGAATATCTTTGGAAATTCATTTTTTACATGTACAGACGTACAATTACTCAAAGTTACTTGCGAAAGTAAATTAGTTACACAAGTTAAAAGTCTGCAATCCCAGATAATTTTCTTTAAATTTCCAAAATATATCAATCAATCGATCAATCAACCTTTGTCATCTTGCACAGCAGCAGTTGGACAGTGCAAAATGAGAAGACGTTTCCCAGGGAATACCAGAGCATCGCACATATAACTTAAACATTTCACACATAAATAAAAACAATCCTGTCCCTGTTACAAACAATACGAATAGTTAAAAAGTGCAGGTAAAAAACAGCAACATTAAAATACAAGTAAAAAAGTCATAAATTGTCCAGGGCAGCTGAGTTTGTGCCAGTGCCAGAGTTTGTTATTAAATTGTCAGTGCAAAAAAAGCAGCAGAATCAGGTGGAGTGACTGTTTAGCAGCCTCACAGCCTGTGGAAGGAAGCTGTTTAGCAGTCTGGTTGTCCAGGCTTTGATGCTGCGGTATCTCTTGCCTGATGGCAGGAGATCCAGGTGTGTGTGGAAGGGGTGCAGTGTGTCCTTTGCTATGCTCAGTGCATTTTTCAGTCGTAATCATTATAGCAGCAGTGTGGAGCACGCAGGTCCAGATCAGCAGATAAGTATCATTAAAAATCCATAAGAATCCATCTCATTACATTGTATTCATCACAAGAACAACACCATTGAAATTCACCAGGGTTGTTTAACATGGAGGGGTGAAGGGAAGCTCAATAGGATCATGGCTGTAAATTTATTTCAGTGACGTACACCATATCTCTTCCATTAAGACATATAGGATTCCAAAAGTGTTCTTGGATTAGTCCCATGATTCATTCCAAATATTAGGCCAGAATTAGTCAGAAAATGTAATTAAGAAATGGCACATTTATCTTATACAAGTGCACGTACTTATTCAATTTTACCCAAGTAATTTTTTTTAAAATTACTAAACACAGACTCCAGAATAAGATGCTGGCATTCCTTTCCTTTCTATTTACTCAAGTTGATGTCAAGGCCCTAAAGACAGAATCATAAATGGAAGGGACCGAAAGTTCAGAATACTTCAGTGTGTCAATTTGTCGCTCCTCCTGTATCAACAATGGTAATAATACTTATCTACTACGTAATTAAAAAAACAGACTCCTACTAGGATAGTGGGGACTTCAGAGAGTAAAGAATGTTGATTACATCATTAATTGTTCTGGCAGAATAAATAAAGAAAACCTAATTTTGCTGGAATGAGGATCAGCAACCAGAAGGTACAGCCTAAAGTAAATGATAAAATACCAGAGGGGCAATATCCCTTAAGTGGGCCATTCTTTGGAAAGTGAACCAAATGCCACACACGTGACCAGATGGCATCACATAAAGTAATATGTTAAAAAAATCTTCTAAGAGATTAATCTTATTCATTGCTATTTTCCTACATACAGAACTATAATGCATGACTGCTAAAGATATGAACATAACATAAAAATTTCACTTGATAAACTTCGGAAAAAAATATGAATCATATATACAGTACAAAATAATATACCTGTAATGCTTTCAGAATTAGAAGATGATGTATTCCACAATTTTTCATATTTTGGTCACACACGTGACTAAGAATGGGCCAAGTACATTTTAGAATGCGTTGCTTGAAAAGGGTAACAGAAGCAAATTTGTCTATAACTTCTGCAAGAACATTTGATTCCATAGGCACTGTAAAGGAAAACCTCTGGAGAAAGAAAGCAGGTGAGAAGGACTGATTAGACTAACAACACATAATGGCTTAAATGGCCTTCACTAAAAGTCTGATCTTGACCACTTCCTGTTGTTCAGTATATTGATTTTAGAAAAAATGATGCCACTTATGGCTGTGATTTTTGGCCATCTTACTCAGAGTCCCCCTCCGCTGCGCAGGACAAGAGGACCTTTCCCACTGATGAAAAATAAAATAGTTATTAGTGTTTAAAAAATGTTGAGATTCTCTCTCCTGAAGACCACGCCCCATCCGGAGGGACTATAAAACCCTGAAGTGTTGAGTGCCTCAGTCAGTCTCTGCAAGATGGTGGAGTGAGAGGGTCTCTCAGTCTGAGCTGTGAATAACACTGAACACATGTTTACTAAACTGTGAGTGGTTTTACTGCCCTGTCAGTGCCCTTAATGTGGTTTGAAAATATAGTTTGGAAATGCTAAAGCTGTGTTGCCTTTGGTTTGGAAATGCTAAAGCTGTGTTGCCTTTGGTTTGGAAATGCTAAAGCTGTGTTGCCTTTGGTTTGGAAATGCTAAAGCTGTGTTGCCTGTGGTTTGGAAATGCTAAAGCTGTGCTGCCTGTGGTTTGGAAATGCTAAAGCTGTGTTGCCTTTGGTTTGGAAATGCTAAAGTTGCCTTGCCTAATTAAAGTTGCCTTTGCCTAATTAAAGTTGCCCTTGCCTAATTAAAGTTGCCTTGCCTAATTAAAGTTGCCTTGCCTAATTAAAGTTGCCTTGCCTAATTAAAGTTGCCTTGCCTAATTAAAGTTGCCTTGCCTAATTAAAGTTGCCTTGCCTTCTATATAATTAAGTCTAATCTTGACCGCTTCCTGTTTGCGCTTTATATTGATATTAGCAAAAACGCTACCATATACGGCTGTGACTTTTGGCCATCTTACTCAGTGTCCCCCTCCACTCATCAGGTGCCGAGGATTTCTCCCATCGATGAAAAAGAAAATAGTTATTAGTGTTTAAAAAATGTTGAGATACTCCCTGTCAATCATGCCATGAAGGCCACGCCCCTTCTGGTGGGAGGGGAGAGGGACTATAAAACCCAGAAGTGTGGGCGTGGCTCAGTCTCTGCAAGATGAAGGAGGGCGAGGTCATGACTCGCTGTCTTTAGTGGCCTTGCACCCTGCTTGTAGTGGTAAGAAACTGCACTTGAATTTGGTGGCCTTGCACCCTGCTTGAAATGGAATTTCAAGGAATAGCCATGAGTCAACTGCCAGTCCACCAGCCGTGAGTGAGTGAGCTGCCAGCACAACAGGCTTGAGTGACTGAGCCGCCAGCACAAGAATCCATTCGGCCCACAATGTCCATACTAGCCTTCTGGAAACCAGTCCGTTCAGCCCACAACACCCATACTAGCGCTCCAGATCACTCCCGGTAGCCCTTCGAGCGCTTGATGTAATCTTCGCTGGACGATTTCAGACGATACACTTAAACCGAATGGCAATCTACGCCACCGGTAACACCCGAAAGGTGTGTTGAACGTCGTCAGATTGCACGATTCGTCGTCAAGTTTCACCTGCCAGAAAGCTGAGAAAGCTGAGATGTCTAGCTCACTGAAGATCTTCGCTTGGTCGAGATCTGGCAAGATGTCCTCAATAACTGGGAGCAGATAGTGTTCTCGCTTCAGCGCTTTGTTTAGCGGTCGTGGATCGATGCACACCCGGAGATCGCCATTCTTTTTCTCCGCAACCACGAGCTGGCTGATCCAACTCGTCGGCTCGTGAACTGGTGCGATCACGTGACACTCTACCATGCACTCAAGCTCCGTCTTCACCTTCTGCTTTATCGCATGAGGTAAACGTCGTGGCGGTAAGACTGTGGGTTGCACTTCCTCGTCAATCTGCAGGTGTGTTTCACCAGACAGCTCTCCTAGTTTACTGTCAAACACCTCAGCATAGCGTTCTTCAGTCTTACCCACTTTCTCTTTTACGACGTGTGTACACGGTGAAAGCTGTCGTCATTTACAGTGATTAAATTAATTCGCTGACTAGCTTTGCTTCCTAGCAGCGGTGTGAAGTCATCACTGACCACAATGAACTCCACCGGATATTTGCGGTTTGTCTTGGGGTTGAGCAGCTTAACCTGGCAAACTCCTTCTGCGTCCATTGTAGTCTTATTCCACATCATGAGCTTCTTTTGACATGGGGCTAGTGTGCGGTTTATGCCGTGAAAATATCTGCGTGGCAAGATGTTCACGCTTGCTTCGCTGTCCACTTGGAAGTCGACGTGCTTCCCATTGACAAGCATCGATGCGTAGACATCACCTCTAGGCCGCACCGTGTTAATTGTGAGCGTGATACTATCGATGTACTCAATGCTCGTGTCACTTCCGGCCTGGTCGTCCACTTTCTTTTTTCTGCACACTTTGGCAAAGTGGTTGGGACTGCCGCATGCCCGACATATCTGTCCGTATGCTGGACATTGCTGTTTGTCCATTGCATGCTCTTTGCCACAATACTTGCACGCTTTCGCTTCTTGATTGTGCTTGCCTTTCCTTTTCTTCGGCTTAGCGCACTTGCTTTGCTTGTGTGGGTATTGCCACAGCTGCGCCTCTCTTGCTGCTCGGCTGTCTGACTTTCTGGACTGCAGCAGCAGACCTGCTACTTCGGTAAAAGCTTGGAGATGTGACTCAGCAGTCTCGGCACTCTTGCAGATGTCGATACAGATGTCGATACATCTGTTGAGAGTGAGCTTCCTTTCCTGCAGCAAACGTCTCCTCGTCTACGAATCATTAATGCCCAACACAATCTTGTCACGGAGCAAGCTGTCCGTCATGCACTGGCAGAAATTACAGGTTTTCCCTAGTGTTTTAAGGCTAGTGAGGAACGATTCAAAGTTCTCACCTTCTCGCTGTCTCTTGTTGAAGAAGTATCGCTCATACGTCTCATTCTTCTCGCCAATGGCGTAGCTCTCGAACACGCGAATGATATCGGCCATTTCTTGGCTCTCCTTGTCGTTGGCTAACACAAAACTGTCGTAAATCTCCAGTCCTGACGGGCCAATTGTATGGAGAAACAATGGCGTCTGGTATGCTGGTGTTTGCCTGTCTAGCTGTGCGACCACGCTGTAGTTTACCCACATCCAACGCCATGTTTTCCAAACCTCAATCACTCCGCGGTTGACGGTTAATGGGGTCGGTGGTTCCTATAGCGCTCATGGGAGGCGGACCGGCAGCGTGCTGTGGAGTGCTACTGGTGGCCGTCTGCGTAGGATGCTGGTCGCCCGTCTCCTCGTCTGCACTCGACTGCTTGCTGCTGAGCGGCCGTCTGCCCCACCCTTCAGGTAGCCATGTCGTTTTCCGGCAGTTTTAATATTTTCCGTGCCTTAAATGCTGCTCATTCACCAATCCTATGGTGCTTGACAATTTCACTCGTCCTTAGCCTCATGCAAATGGTCCAGCTTCAGGCTGTGGCAGAAAAATTATTCTTTAAGGCCCCACCGCTGCCACCATTTTCAAGGACAAGCTTTTCCAGTGAGTAAAACTCCTATGCATGCCTGGAACCCCCGCGCATGCGTGGACTTTATTAAGTCGTTAAAGGCACATTACACATATCATAACACTATCATGTGTCTGCTATCCTTATCCCTCTTAGTGGTAGAGGCATTGGTTAGGACGTAGAAAGGCATTGATTAGGAAGCACATAATGCTGATGGTGGGCTTCTTAAAATAGTTGGTACTATTGTGAGGACGTGGGCCTGAGCTATAGGGAGAAGTTGGGCAAGTTGGGACTTTATTATTTGGCGAGCAGGCAGCCAATGGGCGATTTTTACAAAGGTATATTAAAGCATGAGGGGAATAGATAGTCTTTTCTTCAGGGCAGGGGTTTCAGGAACTTGGGGCCAGAAGTTTAAGATGAGAGGGGAAAGGGTTAAATTTATCACACTAAGGTGGCAGGTCTATGGAAAGAGCTGCTTGAGGAGGTAGTAGAGGCAGGTACTACAACACCTTTAAAAGACATTTGGTCAGTTACATGGATAGGAAAGGTGTTGAGGGATATGGACCAAACACAGGTAAAAAGAACTAGCTTAGACAGGTTATAGATGGCTTAGACACAAAATGCCGGAGTAACTCATCAGGACAGGCAGCATCTCTGGGGAGAAGGAATGAGTGAAGTTTCGGGTCGAGACCCTTCTTCAGACTGATGTTAGGGGAGAGGGAGGTACATAGATAAGGAATTGTAAGCTGTGAAAATAGGACAAAGGGAACAATGATCAAGAAAAATGTAGAATAGATCATTGTTAGCTGGGAGAAGTTAACAACAACAAAGCAAACAGAGATAAAATGTAGTCGGAGACAGTAAGCCTGGTCGGGGAACTGGGAAGGGGGAAGGTATGGAGAGAGAGGGAAAGCAAGGGTTACTTGAAGTTAGAGAAGTCAATGTGCATACCGCTGGGGTGTGAGCTGCCCAAGCGAAATATGAGGTGCTGTTCCTCCAACTTGCGATGGGTCTCAGTCTGACAATGGAGGAGGCCCAGGACAGAAAGGTCAGTGTTGGAATAGGAGGGGGCACTCTAAGTAAACCATGTGGAATGACAAAGTGGTCTGGGAGATATCAAAATTGAATGAATAAATCATGACATCAATAATGGGGTGAAAAAGTGAGAATTGCAAAACAGACTAGATTTGGAGGCACACGAGATGCAAGAGGTTTGAGCCCCCAAAAGGTTGCAGATACAGTGCCCTCCATAATGTTTGGGACAAAGACCCATAATTTATTTACCGTATTTCCCGGCAATGAAGACGTTATTTTTTACCCAAAAATAAGGCACGAAAATTTACCTGCAAGAACCATCAAGAACGATGTTGCTGTGCTGAGGGATAGCTAAGTCTATCCCTCATTGCTGGCAGCTGATGGGAAGCGGCTGTAAAAGGACAGCGCCGCTGGGGGGGAGGGAGTTCCTTTCACAGCGTGTGGGGAGTCTGGCCCGGGTCAGCAAGGGCAGGAGCGTTGAGAAGGAGAGGGTCGGGGATCTTGCCAGCAACTCACTCACCACTGCCGCATCGCTCTGGGCGTGGAGCCACCGCATTGTGGCCGGTGAGGGAGGTAGCCGGGTGGCTGCGAGCGGCCGCCAGGACCGAACAGCGGAACCAGCCGCCACCTCACCCCGGTTGAGCCTTCTGCTGGCCCGCCAGCCAGCCACGATGTCCATTGGCACAGGCGCAACCGGTGGAGATGGTGGTTGGCGGGTAGCTACTGGGCGGAAGGCTGGCTGCTCCATCCCGGGCTCGGTCTCTCTCTCTCTCTACTAGTCCCGGGGTAGGTGACCTGGGCGCTACAGCCAGTCCCGGAGCAGGCGACCTGGGAACTGCAGCTAGTCCTGGGGCAAGCAAGCCGACCTGGGAACTGCAGCCATTCACGGGGCACGCTGCCGACCTGGGCGCAACAGCCAGACCTGGAGCAAGCGAGCCGACCTGGGCGCTACAGCCAGTCCCGGGGCTCGCAGGTGACCTGGGAACTGCAGCTAGTCCCGGGGACACGAGGGATCTGGGAAATGCAGCCAGTCCCAGGGCACACATGCAATGTTGCCGAACTCTGGACTAAACCAAACACTTGATCCTGTCCTGCCATCTTTTTTTCAAAATGTAGCAACTTAAATTGGGGGTGCGTCTTCGGCGCAAGTGCATCTTCATTGCTGGGAAATACGGTATTTGCCTCTGTTCTCCACAATTTGAGATTTGTAATAGAAAAAAAATCACATGTGGTTAAAGTGCACATTGTCAGATTTTAATAAAGGCCGTTTTTATACATTTTGGTTGCATCATGTAGAAATTACAGCAGTGTCTATACCCAGTCCTTCCATTTCAGAGCACAATAATGTTTGGGACACAGCAATGTCATGTAAATGAAAGTAGTCATGTTTAATATTTTGTTGCATAATCTTTGCATGCAATGACTGCTTGAAGTCTGCGATTCATGGACATCACCAGTTGCTGGGTGTCTTCTCTGGTGATGCTCTGCCAGGCCTGTATTGCAGCCATCTTTAGCTTATGCTTGTTTTGGGGGCTAGTCCCCTTCAGATTTCTCTCTTCATCATATAAAAGGCATGCTCAATTGGGTTCAGATCAGGCGATTGACTTGGCCACTCAAGAATTGACCATTCTTTAGCTTTGAACCTCCTTTGTTGCTTTAGCAGAATGTTTGGTATCAAGTAGAATGAACCACCAGCCAATGAGTTTTGAGGCATTTGTTTGAACTTGAGCAGATAGGATGTGTCTATACACTTCAGAATTCATTATGTTACCACCATCACCATCAATGAAGATAAGTGAGCCAGTATCCTCAGCAGCCATACATGCCCAGGCCATAAGACCCCCACCACCGTGTTTCACAGATGAGGTGGATCTTGGGCAGTTCCTTCTCTCCTCCATACTTTGCTCCTGTCATCATTCTGATATAAGTTAATCTTCGTCTCATCTGTCCACAAGACCATTTTCCAGAAAAGTGGTTGCTCTTTTAAGTGCTTCTTGGCAAACTGTAACCTGACCATCCTATTTTTGCAGCTAACCAGTGGTTTGCATCTTGCATAATCTGTATTTCTGTTCATTAAGTTTTTTGCGGACAGTGGTCATTGACAAATCCACACCTGACTCCTGAAGAGTGTTTCTGATCTGTCAGGCAGGTGTTTGGGGATTTTCTTTATTATAGGGAGAATTCTTCTGTCATCAGCTGTGGAGGTCTTCTTTGGTTTGCCAGTCCCTTTGCGATTAGTGAGCTCACCAGTGCTCTGTTTCTTCTTAATGGTATTCCAACAGTTGATTTTGGTAAGCCTAAGGTTTGACTGATGTGTCTAACAGTGTTATTCTTGTTTCTCAGACTCATAATGGCTTCTTTGACTTTCATTGGCACAACTTTGGTCCTCATGTTGATAAACAGTAATAAAAATTTCCAAAGGTGATGGAAAGGCTGGAGGAAAGACTAGGTGCTGCGAGCTCTCTTATACCTGCATGGAGGCAATTAAACACACCTGAACAATTACAAATGCCTGTGAAGCAATGTGTCCCAAACATTGTGGTGCCCTGAAATGAGGGGAACTATGTATAAATACTGCTGTAATTTCTACATGATGAAACAAAAATGTATAAAAATGGCCTTTAATAAAATCTGACAATGTGCACTTTTACCACGTGATTTTTTCTATTACAAATCTCAAATTGTGGAGTACAGAGGCAAATAAATAAATGATGGGTCTTTGTCCCAAACATTATAGAGGGCACTGTATAGGAAAGATTGAGACCACCAAGGGTTTTAAAAACAAGGAACAAATTGTAAACTTGATGCAGTTGGTGACTAGAAGATATTTCAGAACCATGGATGATGGGTCATTAGGATTTAATTTGGATGGGGTACAGATTTTTTAACGTTTTTTATACAGCAGAGGTGAAGAATAGAAAACAGTTTGGGAGAATACTTGAATCATTAAGTCAGCAGTACAAATGTAGCATGGCTGCGTGTTTCAACAGTGGAGGAAACAAGGATTGTATTAATAAGTATGGAACTGGTCACTCGTTACATTCAAGACAACAGTATGGTTTTCAGATTCATGATGCTTTTAAAACTACAGATCTGCATGAAATTGCAAAAATCTTCCACTAACATTATTCTCCAAGAGACATTACCATGCTTTATACATGTTTTTTTTCTTTATAACTCCAATGTAAGCAGACATAAACAAGACAGACATAAACAAGACAGGTTATGACAAGCATCACTTGTACAATGTTTATAAGCTTTCAAACTGCTTTTGTGTGTCACTTTAATTTGAAATGAACACCCATAACAAGTCAGAACACATTTGCAAACAGGGTTTCATGTCAGCAAACATCAACTTTGTGAAAAATAATTTGTTAGACATGCTTGATACCTTCTCATTAACAATTCACTTGTGCAGAATTTAAGAAATAAAATGGACAAAGTATTGCTATTCAAAACTTTAGCAGCATAAAATGTCAATGCCTAACCAGTCTTTGTAATCCTTAAATTTAGATTACGCAACTGGTCTTATTGGCTGTAAGCACTGTCTTGAAGAGGATTTTACAGTTGTTCACTAATCGAATCCACTGTAAGTACCAAGGTAGAATAATAGCTGCAAACTCAACTCTCTCCTGATTCTGTGGTAAAACGATATGTTCAATTTTTGTATACAATACCACAATTTCAATCACATCACAAAATTCTGCATTGCAGAACTCACTACATTTGATGCTGAAGGCTAAATATTCGTCACTTTACCCTTCATAACAATTTACTGTAGTTGATGCAGAGTATAATAGTTCTAGGGTTCTCCAAACTTGACCTTGCTCAAGGCTAATGCTTTGTTCAAAATAAAGGAATCTTCCATTGCCCAGGATAAATATCCAACAAAATTCACTAAAATAAATGGAAAATCAGATCTTCAACGAGGTCAGAAAAACACTTCAGGGTATTGCAAATAGCCTGTCAAATGAATTTTCCAACATAATTATCCAATTGAAATCAAATTCTCGACAGAAGCTTTCCAGTTCAAGGATAACTAGTGCCTGCTCAGGATTTTCTTCTGTTCCGAATCCATCCATAGCAAATTCTCTAATGTACGCATTCACAGCATAAAGCATAAACTGACACTGTTTCCTCCATTTTGAGCAAAGTCTTAGCCTTGAGCAAGGGCTAGCTTGGCAGAGCTTCAGAACTATTATACATCAAGTCATTAATTCTTCAAGCTTAAGACCATCAGCTTCCTCTGTATTTATCAGTACTTTAACAACACAGCAAAACGTAGCACTGTAACTGTCAAAGCTCAATAATCAGCCCTCAAGCCTCTTGGATTGCTTAATATCACAAACTAACCTGAAAGACTGCATGCGAGAATCCTGTATTAAATCCATGCTTTATGTACCAGATAGTCTAACAAAAATGCACCAGCACAGCCTCTATCAACTAAACAACAATAGTGATGGCAATTTTTCATAAATGATTGATATTTCCATGAAAATACACTATCTCCGCAGAGATAATCACTACCTCTTGCAGACTGGAGTTTCGAAGAATGAGGAGTGATCTTACTAATCTTGTTTCAATAACATCACTCCTCATTCTTCTCAACTCCAAAAATTACAGAACCAACCTGTTTATCCTCTCTGGACACTATTCGTGCTGGTAAACTGAATTAACCAGGTTGACGAATTTGGAGAGGTCAGTCCTTCTGTCTAATTTGCGCCCATGCAGCAATGTAATTGTATCTGCACAGTGATAATGTCTACCTTTTCCAGTACTGGGGCAACAAATGGGAACAGGGCAGAGGCAGCTGCTGAGGTTCACAGCTGAAGCTGAAACCCAATTCAAACTGAAGACCAAATTAGAAGCATCTCTCAACTTGGCCCTGACCGTTATCTGTTCAAGTCAGTTATTGTTGTAATTTTATTGCATACAAGCTGGATTGAGTGGACAGAAGATTTACAAGTATGTTGCCACGACTCGAAGGCCTGAGCTAAAGGGAGAGATTGTGCAAGCTAGGACTTTATTCCTTGGAGCACAGGTGGCCAAGGGGTGACCCTATGGAGTGAATAAAATCATGTGGGAATTTGATAGGGTGAATGCGCAGTCTTTTACCCAGGTTGCGAGAATCAAGAACCAGAGAAGATAAGGTTAAAGCAAGAGGGGAATGATTTAGAAATAAAGAAGTGCAGATGCTGATTTACAAAAAAAGACAAATTGCTGGAGTAACGCAGCAGGTCAGGCATCATCCCTGGAGAACATGGATAGGTGACGTTTCGGGTAGCTACCCTTTTTCAGACTCAATTGAAACCAGAGGGATATTTTTTTCACTCAGAGTGTGGTGGGTATATAGAATGAACTGCCATAGGAGGTAGTTGAAGTAGGTATGATAGTAGCATTTAAAAGACACGGACAGGTACATGGATAGGAAAGGGTTAGAGAACCAAATGCAGGCAAAAGGGGCAGGCTTAGATGGGGCATCTTGATCAGAATTGATGAGTTGGGCAGAAGAGCTTGTTTCCGTGCATAATTACATATTATGTCAGATGCAATTATGTCTGCCACAATACATTATATGATGAAATCTCTTGGAACAGATTTAGTAACCAGATTCACAGGATCATTTTCAAGTGTGATCTTATTAACTGGAATCTCATCATGGACTCCAACGTTATGGAACCTTCTGAGGTCTGAGTCCTTGTGGGATTCACGGATTCTGCCAGAGATTGTGCATGAATGGGTTGGGCAGTATGGGAGTTGGTGCATCCCTTTGGCTCCTTTAGCTGAAGTCACAATTTGTGATATCCCACATGCTTCTCCTCCATTTTGATAGATCATGAGCAAGAGTCAATGAGGAATCAAAGAGACATAAATCCAGGATGTATTTTCTCCGTCTCCTAATAATCCCTTGGAGGTATGATAGTGCTGAGGAGAGTTCCTCTCTCCCCACTCCGCCCTTGCAAAGAGGAGCTAAACATTTCAAGCACGTTCACATGAAAAATACAACTCAGAAACTAACCATAATGTTTACTTATTGCCATCAAACTAACCAAAGTTTTACCCATAGATGTCTTGAATGGAATGCTTGCCAATGCTATCATGTTCTCTGCTTTACCATCCAGCTCAAATGCTACTGATTTATGAGATCTGAACTATTTAATCCCTTTGAGATCTGGGTGAAAATGGTAAAGTTTACAACTGTATTCCAAACACAACATCATGCCTCAGACATGGATAGCGGAATGTCATTACTAATTATCCAAATTGCCATCAGTTAGCATACCAGCTGATGACTCGCGTTACATTATGACTCCAACTACCACATAAACATTTCAAGAATCTTGGACGTCCTAATCAAGGTATTTCATAAGCTAAAGAGATGAAATCAAAAATTGAACAATTGGCTGCTCTTTCTTATTGAAAATGCACACTAATTTAAACTCAATGGTGCATTCAGGCACATTCTATTTGAAAATTTGGAGGAAAATACTTTTTTAGTTCCATACTTAATGTCAATTGGATTTAATGAAATTCAAAAAAGGTCAAAGGTACATATGGGTTTGTTGCAAATGAAAGTTTAATTGTTCAGAATCTAATTATTTTGCCATAAAAATTTACATAGTGGAAGAATGGATATTCCATCTTTTATGTGGCATTCAATTCATCCGATCTTATACTAATAGCTACTGTACTGTTTAAAAAAACTAATAGCATCATTATGCTCTCACAAATGGCTCTACGGCACAATCTAAATGTACTAAGCAAAATTTCAGAATCCCATCTGTTTTCTCTGTGCATCACTACTCATCTGTACCCACAGCCAAAATCAATCACAAAAAAATAATTAACACCATTACAGCAACACTGAATCCTCATCACAAAAGTTAGTGCCACAATGTCGTTGTTCATTAACTGAAAAATGGGAGTGCTCATGATTCAATCTTATATTTATCTTCAATTACTTTAATTCAGTCAAACAGTGATGTGATGGAGTTAGTTCAATATTTCTGAATAAATTAATGCTGCTACTATGTAAGTAGAGGTGATATTTTTTTGGGGGGGGGAGGGGGGTGTGAGAGGCTGGCCCAAGAGCTCACAGTTTCAACCACTAGATAATCAATTTGAAGAGGTTATTTTAACATCTGAATTCTGGAAAGTGTAAAGAACAATTCCTGATTCTGCCGCAACCTTACCCATTTTCATTCTATTTTCCAATATATCAAACAAAAAGACAGAAAATAATGCTTGTCATATAATAACGGAAACACATCAATTAATTAATCTTTAGTTTAGTTTAGATACAGCATGGAAAGGCCGGGTCCACATACTGTGAGGTGCCAGAGACGCAGAATCTCAAGAATAAAAACAAGATTAATTTATTTTATGATTTATAGCACTAGGTCCCACGGACAAAGCAAACCATTTTGTACATCAGGCATTAAAAAAAAAACGGGAGCCAATGGTGTGGGAAAGACTGTTCAGAATTGTGTGAGAGCTACTGTTGTGTAGGAAAGAACTGCAGATGCTGGTTTAAATCTAAGGTAGACACAAAATGCTGGGGTAACTCAGTGGGACAGGCAGCATCTCTGGAGAGAAGGAATGGGTGACGTGTCACGTCAAGACCCTTCTTCAGACTTTGACTCGAAACTTCACCAATTACTTCTCCAGAGATGCTGTCTGTCTCGCTGAGTTACTCCAGCATTTTGTGTCTACCTTTGAGCCACTGTTGTCATGGATAGATAAGCATCCGATGCCTGATCTGATCTGTGATCAAGCAAGTGAACAATATCCCACCATGCCCCTGACCTGTTCTTTGTAAATGATTTAAATACATTTAAACAGAATGTGAATCACTCACAACAGGTTCCCGAGTCTTTGACTATAATATTTATTTGGCTGGATGAATTTTCAATCAATGGTGACCTCCAGGCTGTGGGTGGTGGAGACTTGATGATGGTAATGCCTTTGAATTTCTCCAATAGATAACATAGATGACAGTACCTTAAGTTATAACTCGTACTCAATGATAAATTAGTCTTTTAAAAACCAGAAGTATTAACAATTCATAATGACCATCCACGATTTCCCATATTAAAAGGTTATGTCCACAAAACATTCCACGAGTAACAAAGAACCCGATGCGTGAAGGGGCAATCCAAGCAATTAGAAGCCTGCCTCACACAAAATGATTTGGAGGGAATTATGGTAACTCATTTTACAACAAATTAGCAGAAAGAGAACTCTTTGCAAAACTCCTTCATTACATAACTCTAATGATTAAACATATTAAGAATGAGAATACTCTTTTTTTCAAGAGATGCAGTTGGTAATTGGGAAGACTAATGGAATGCTGGCTTTTCATTTCAAGTTAAAATCTTACTATAACTGTGCAACGCACAGTTGGACCCCAGCATTTGAACAGTTCTGCTACAAAAGAAAATGGGATTATTGCAATTTAGAAACATGGAAATATAGAAAATAGGTACAGGAGTAGGCCATTCAGCCCTTCGAGCCATTCAATATGATCATGGCTGACCATCCAAAATCAGTACCCCGTTCCGGCATTTTCCCCATTTCCCTTGATTCTCTTAGCCCTAAGAGCTAAATCTAACTCTTGAAAACATGGAGCTTTAAAGCATAGTTCGGATTCAGAGGGCCGAATGGACTGTTTCCATAGTCTATGGCTCCAAGATTAACTCAGATGACCCAAGTATGGAGGGAACGTTTTTGAGTAATGGCTCGGTCTGCGATCTTTGCAGTTTAGAAGAAAGTTTGGAAAGTGAACAAGTGGCAGCTGGAAGCCAGGAACCAGGGTCAGAAGTACTATTGAACTGAACTGAACTGAACTTTATTTATAGAGCACTTTAAAAACAACCACTGTTGCAACAAAGTGCTGTACATGACTAATCATAAACATAAAACAAAACAATAAAAACATTAAAAGACAGTAAAAACAATAAAAGATAATAATAGAAACACTAAAACCAGAGCAAAGTCTCATGCAGGGGCGAAAGCCAAGGAATAGAAAAGGGTTTTAAGACTAGTTTTGAAAATGGACAGTGAAGGGGCCTGTCTAATGTGCAAAGGTAGAGTGTTCCATAATGTCGGAGCAGCAACAGAGAAGGCTCTATCCCCTCTGAGCTTCCGCTTAGACCTCGGTACCTCCAGGAGCAGCTGATCAGCTGACCTGAGGCACCGAGCAGGAGCGTAGGGATGAAGCAGCTCAGAGAGGTAAGGCGGGGCGAGACCACTTAAAGATTTAAAAACAAATAAAAGAATCTTAAAATGAACTCTAAAGTACACAGGCAGCCAGTGGAGGGAGGCCAGAATAGGCGTTATGTGCTCCCTCTTACGTGTTCCAGTTAAAAGGCGAGCAGCAACATTCTGAACCAACTGGAGACGTGCAAGGGAAGATTGGCTAACTCCAAAATAAAGTGCGTTACAGTAATCCAGCCGAGACGTAATGAAGGCATGGATTACTGTTTCAAAATGCTGTCGTTCAAGAATGGGCTTCACCTTTGCCAGCTGCCTTAAATGAAAGAAGCTGGACTTAACTACCGCGCCTATTTGACGATCTAATTTAAAATCACTGTCCATCTTAAAACCCAAGTTTAAAACTATTGGCTTCACATACAGTGCCAAGGGACCCAAGTCAACAGGGGGAGGTTCACGGGAGCCATTGGGAGCAAACACTATCACTTCTGTTTTCTTTTCATTAAAATTTAAAAAGTTTAGGGCCATCCAGGATTTAATGTCATCAAGACATAACAGAAGTGGTTTGACTGAGAAAGCATCAGGAGAAGTTCCAGGAATTGATGAAGACTGGAGGGGAAAAAGGGGGAGGGATCTAAGATGGATGATAACCATGAGAGGGAGTTGTTGGAGGTAATTAGGGGTAATTTATTGGCATTTAATATCCTCACCCGTATAGAAAATAGAATTTTAAAATACAGGCTTTTGAACAAGAATAAAGTCATTTAATTTCAGTTCATGGATTATGGGAGTGCCAATCAATTTATAATGCGTGAAATGTTCAAATCTTCACATTTCTTTTTGGATATGAGGATTTTTTTTAGCACAATTAATCAAGAAATAAAATTAAAGATCCTTTTGTTAAACATCACCATAGCAAAACATGCTTTAGTTACAAAGCACGTATCTACACATTTGATCCACTAGTAACTGGTATCATTTCCATAAACTCCAACTACAACTACATAATTGGATTCTAAACACAGAATCCACAGTATCTTAAGTCACTAAGACATAGCGTAACTCTAAAAAAAGAAAATATCAAAATTTCAGCAATTCTTTCATTTGTAATTCATAGTAGAGTGGATAGGGGAGAACCAGTGGATGTGTTGTATCTGGACTTTCAGAAGGCTTTTGACAAGGTCCCACATAAGAGATTAGTATACAAACTTAAAGCACACGGTATTGGGGGTTCAGTATTGATGTGGATAGAGAACTGGCTGGCAAACAGGAAGCAAAGAGTAGGAGTAAACGGGTCCTTTTCACAATGGCAGGCAGTGACTAGTGGGGTACCGCAAGGCTCAGTGCTGGGACCCCAGCTATTTACAATTTATATTAATGATCTGGATGAGGGAATTGAAGGCAACATCTCCAAGTTTGCGGATGACACTAAGCTGGGGGGCAGTGTTAGCTGTGAGGAGGATGCTAGGAGACTGCAAGGTGACTTGGATAGGCTGGGTGAGTGGGCAAATGTTTGGTAGATGCAGTATAATGTGGATAAATGTGAGGTTATCCACTTTGGTGGCAAAAACAGGAAAGCAGACTATTATCTAAATGGTGGCCGATTAGGAAAAGGGGAGATGCAGCGAGACCTGGGTGTCATGGTACACCAGTCATTGAAAGTAGGCATGCAGGTGCAGCAGGCAGTGAAGAAAGCGAATGGTATGTTAGCTTTCATAGCAAAAGGATTTGTGTATAGGAGCAGGGAGGTTCTACTGCAGTTGTACAGGATCTTGGTGAGACCACACCTGGAGTATTGCGTACAGTTTTGGTCTGCAAATCTGAGGAAGGACATTATAGCCATAGTGGGAGTGCAGAGAAGGTTCACCAGACTGATTCCTGGGATGTCAGGACTTTCATATGAAGAAAGACTGGATAGACTTGGCTTATACTCGCTAGAATTTAGGAGATTGAGAGGGGATCTTATAGAAACGTACAAAATTCTTATAGGGTTGGACAGGCTAGATGCAGGAAGATTGTTCCCGATGTTGGGGAAGTCCAGGACAAGGGGTCACAGCTTAAGGATAAGGGGGAAATCCTTTAGGACCGAGATGAGAAGAAACTTTTTCACACAGAGTGGTGAATCTCTGGAACTCTCTGCCACAGAGGGTAGTTGAGGCCAGTTCATTGGCTATATTTAAGAGGGAGTTAGATGTGGCCCTTGTGGCTAAAGGGATCAGGGGGTATGGAGAGAAGGCAGGTACGGGATACTGAGTTGGATGATCAGCCATGATCGTATTGAATGGCGGTGCAGGCTCGAAGGGCCGAATGGCCTACTCCTGCACCTATTTTCTATGTATCTATGTATCTATGTAAGCAATGTTCTTCAGTGTGCTTATTTTGTTCATTTACCCGAGGCAATGCTAATGCTCGACTTGCAGTGTTTCCATGTCTTTTCGTTTTATTTCAGACTTTTTCAATCCATAGCATTTTGCTTTTACAGATTTGCCTGAAAGTTGATGAGATCGATGCATGTTGGGAGATTGTACGATTTATAGGGGTGGGCGGACCATTAGTTGCCAGAAAATCGGTGTTCAATCTATAGTAGGATTTTACTGAATTAAATTCAGAAAAGAATTTCACTGTACCTAAGTACATGAGACAATAAAGTATCATCGTACCACTAAACAATTCATTAGCACTCAAAACCTTGTGTCCCTGACTCCAAATCAACATTCCACAAATAAAACAATTACCAATCTATTTGCAGTAATGTGCCGAGAAATTAAATTGGTTCAAAGCCAAATACCTAGGTCAGATGGCTTATGACATCTCTCTCTGCCTGTGCACTGAGCCTGTATAGTGGGCTACTTAGATGAATCTGAGGAATAAGTTAGCCTCTGACAGGGCACCCAGTGCAGAACCTCTGAGAAAAGACTTGTGCAAACAATGAAGAATTCTAGCACCCTCTTTGCAGAATATTTCTTTGCATACAGACTTACAGAATTCCAAAGATACCCTAATGAAATTCTCTATGCGGCTTCTGGTGGCCCACAGAATGATATGTTCCGAGAGTGATAACCCCCTGTGACTCTACATTCTGAAGGTGAATCTGAGAGGCTACGTTATATCTATTACTCCCAGAGGACCGAGGAAACCTATAATGTTCACAATTCCCCTGCTCTGCTCTCTTTGCTGAACATAAAGCACAAGAAGTTCCTTTATTTTGAAAAAAAGCACTTATGACAACTCTGTGGCTGCACAGTAGACTGTCATAGACAAAAATCTGCTGTAAATCCCTAGAATACCCTTCAGAATGAAGGAGATCTTGACCACGTCAAGAAAAGCATTCCAGGCAAGGCTACTCAATTGTCAGGCTGTCTTAAGATTGTTGCAGATCTTCATTACCACTATCATTACAAACCTCAGTCTGCAGTTAACGTAGTCACTTTGAGTCTCCAGTTAATGTTCACAACACTATAGATAAGAACAGTTGTGGATAGGGTCTTCTTCCCTTTCACAACTGTGTAATTCCCAGCCATACCTGACCTGCTTCATATGCCCCATGCACCACTCCCTTGGGGCTACCACAGAACAAAGCACGCATGGGAGAAGAGGTAGGAATGCAATTAGGTGGTAAATAACAAACAACGTTCCAGAGCAGAATGTGTTATCAATTGTGTTGAATGACACTTTAAATTATACAGCTGCTGGGGATGGCAAACTATGAAAGCATGGGTCTCGGTGGTTAAACATTTTCACGAATCAGAAAAATGCGACCCATGTCAACCTAACAATGCTCAAAATGAGAAATGCTTAATAAAAAACCTAATTCTTTGTGTGTCGTATGTCCTAACATATGACATGTGCCAGTGTGCATCAATGGAAGTACCAAATCAAATTTCCCGAACTATGCAAAGTTCGGAAATTAAGTACATTTACACAATTTTCTCCCAAAGTCAGTACATTTTCAATTGTGCAGCTCTTAAACATACTGAACAATGAACTATGTTTCTATGTAATTCCAACATCTCGATAATGTCAATGCATTCAGAAATTAATAGTCACAAATTCCTAATAGACAAATTCTTGATTAGAACGGGTGTCAAGGGTTATAGAAAATAGAAAATAGGTGCTGGAGTAGGCCATTCGGCACTTCGAGCCAGCACCGCCATTAAATATGATCATGGCTGATCATCCAAAATCAGTACCCTGTTCCTGCTTTCTCCTCATCTCCCTTGATTCCGTTAGCCCTCAGAGCTATATCTAACTCTCTTGAAAACATCCAGTGAATTGGCCTCCACTGCTTTCTGTGGCAGAGAATTCCACAGATTCACAACTTTCTGGGTGAAAATCATTTTATCCCTGTTATGGGGAGAAGGCAGGAAAATGGGATTAGGAGGCAGAGATCAGCCATGATTAAATGGCGGAATAGGCTCGATGGGCCGAATGACCGAATGCTACTCCTCTAACTTGTGAAGTAGTAAACAGTCAACATGTTAATCAGGGCTTATACTATAAAAATAAATTGAAAATTGCCTTTGCCCAGGTCCCACAAAAAGCTAGACTGAAGCTTGCCCGCAACCTGAAACGGCCACGAGTCAAATCGGAACCAGTTGATAATGGGAACAGAACTACTGCTGCTATTTTTTCCCATCCAATTGACTGTACATCCACTTAAATGGGGAATAGGTCAGAGAATTAGAAGGAACCCTATTTCCCAGGTTACATAAGGGTTCAGTTCCTGAGACCTGTCCGTAAACCAACTTCTCCGCTGTTACAAACATTAGTTTTCTGTGGCAACCCATATTATATCGCTCTATATACACATGCTATTATTCTTTCATTTCATTAAATAATCATCTTTACTCATAATTAAACTAATGGAATATATACTGTAACCTGTCATTAATGAATACCATAAAACATTATTATTACTAACTTTAAAAATACATGGGAGGATTTGTGCAAAGTCAGATTCAATAAGTCAGGTCATTCACAACCCTTTTTGGTTATGTTCTCAGTGATATGCTTTAAAACATCTCCCTTGATCCCTAGCACATAACATCCATTCTATCTGTGTTGCAGCAAGTGAAAAATGTTACATTAAGTCGGGCAACGTGTTAATTAAAATTGCATTCTAGTATTATCCAACTCCATGATTACCTTGCTTTATACCATCTTGTAATAAACAGTTGGTTCTAACTAGCCTAATGTCTGTCGGAAAGCCAACGGCAAGCATTAAAATGTGTCATATATTAATGAGAAATTTGAAATGATCTTAGCAAAAACTACTAGACATTTGCAAGTGATTCAAAATCCATCTGACAGCTACACCAGAGCCCCTAAAATAAACTGTGAATGTGACATTTTAGTCACCTTAAATAAGCATTAAGAGGTTCATTGCAGGCTTTGCACTTGGGTTAAATATCAGTCAACTTAGTGAATTAGATCAGGCTTCACCACAAGGCCTTGACATTGTATCTAACAGAATTAGAATGCTAGGATCCTTCTGTAAATGTATTTTGGTAGTGTTGACCAGGTTGGTTGGGCAACAAAACCCCAAAGTAGCCAATGACTCAACACAAAACTATTAAGGATATAAATATGGAAGGGTGATATTCAGCGGCTGACATATGGTACACTGGACCATTGCATTAGAGGAAAAGGAGTATTTCCATTACTAGTCTTTGTACACTATCATTTAAAGATGCTGAAAAAAGGCATACGAAAATGGCATTTAAGAGCCTTTTGGATAAGCACATGGAATGGTGATCTGGATTACGTGCAGATAGGAGTTATTCTTGGCCATGTTCGTCGCATACATTGTGAGCCAAAGGGGCTGTACCTTTGCTGTGCTCTTCTATGCTACTGCTTGCATCATGCAATACCAAAGAGGAACTATGCAATCCAAAGAGTGCATAAAGTTAGGATCTATAAGGTGAATGATGATGGAAAGATAAATAGTTAACTCAAGTTTGATTTATTGTCATATCCACAAGTACAGTGCAGTACAGGTACAATGACAATCTTGATTGCAGCAGCATCACCAGAGGAATATAGTCAGACAACACACAAAAACAAATGATACATAACTCAAACATAAGGTACACATACACTCTACAACACATTGAAAAAGAAAAACTGCAAAAAACAAGACATTAGTGTAAAATTACATAATTAGAAAACATGTCCAAGTTAGTACATAGAAACATAGAAAATAGGTGCAGGAGTAGGCCATTCGGCCCTTCGAGCCTGCACCGCCATTCAATATGATCATGGCTGATCATCCAACTCAGTATCCTGTACCTGCCTTCTCTCCATACCCCTGATCCCTTTAGCCACAGGGGCCACATCTAACTCCCTCTTAAATATAGCCAATGAACTGGCCTCAACTACCTTCTGTGGCAGAGCATTCCAGAGATTCACCACTCTGTGTGAAAAATGTTTTTCTCATCTCGGTCCTAAAGGATTTCCCCCTTATCCTTAAACTGTGACCCCTTGTCCTGGACTTCCCCAACATCGGGAACAATCTTCCTGTATCTAGCCTGTCCAACCCCTTAAGAATTTTGTAAGTTTCTATAAGATCCCCCCTCAATCTTCTAAATTCTAGCGAGTACAAGCCGAGTCTATCTAGTCTTTCTTCATATGAAAGTTCTGACATCCCAGGAATCAGTCTGGTTGTGTACAAGAGGTGGTCTGCAGTGTTCCATTGCAGAGGTTGGATTAAAGTTGTGCAGGTTGGTTCAAGTTGTAGGAAAGTAGCTGTTCCTGAATCTAGTTGTGTGGGATTTCAGGCTTCTGAACCTTCTGCCCTACAGTACCAGCGAGAAGACATGGCCTGGATTGTATACCATGTATAGAGAGGGGTTAGTAAATTCAAGTAATAGAGAGAAAAGTTGGACACTGACAGAAGTGTCTTTCTCCTATCAGTTTGAAAAGAGTAGGAGAGTTTGAACAGAGTGCAATTGACCAGGACAGCTGTGAAGGTAAGGGGCAGGCCAATGTAATGGTAATAAACCCAATTTAACATTTATAATAGTCACTGGACGGGTTACAGCATCAAATTAGTTCATTGAGTAGTAAATAAAAATAAGGCAAGTTGAAACAGAGTGGCCGAGTTGGGTGAGAGGCTGTGTGCTGTGGAAAGGTAAAGTGACAGTCCTTGGCTCAAGAGTCTTCGGCAAGGAGGCTATCAGCAGCAGCTAGGAGAATAAGGTTCAATCATCTCTGAGTGAGTCTTGTTATTTAATTATTGATTTGGTGGCAGTGATAATGGCAGGCAAATTGTTGTAGTGTGTCTCCTGCAGGATGTGAGAAGTCAGGGAAAATGCTGGTACACCTGAAAACTACACGCGTCAGAATTGTGTCCTGGTGCTGCTCTTGAAGGATCGTGTTGGGGAACTGGAGCAGTAGCTGGATGACCTTGGGACCACCCGGAAAAATGAGGGGTTATTAGACAGGACCTATAGCGAGGTCTTCACACTGAAGGTCGATGAAGAGAGAAGGCTGTATCTTTTCAAAACCGATACACCCTTTTGGAAGTTGTCACGGCATACAGCATCAAGGTTGAGTAGCAGGCAGGGCTGCAACAACAACCCTGGCGCTGAGGCTCAACAGGGAAGGGCAATGTCAGGTAGAGCCATACTAGTGGGTGACTCGATAGTTAGGGGTGCAGACAGGAGATTCTGCGGCAACAGATGAGGCGCCAGGATGGTGTGCTGCCTCCCTTGTTCCAGGGTCCAGGACATATCGGAGCGGCTGCAGGATGTCCTCAAGAGGGAGGGGGAGCAGCAGAAAGTTCTTGTGCATGTTGGCACAAACAATATTGGTAGGAAGAGGAAGGATGTTCTGCAACATGAGTATAGGGAATTAGCTAAAAGGCTAAAAAGCAGGACCTCCAGGGTAGTTATTTCTGGATTGCTTCCAGTGTCACATGCTAGTGAGGGTAAGAAAAGAAAGATGGGAGAGATTAATGTGTGGCAGAGGAGTTGGTACAGGAGGCAGGGATTCAGATTTATAGACCTTAACTGGACGGGAACCAATATCCTGGCAGGCAGGTTCACTGGCGCTACACGGGTGGGTTTAAACTAAATTGGCAGGTGGATGGGATCTAATACAGGACCAAGGCAAGTGAGAGGTCATAAGTTGGTGTGGTGGGTGACGAGAGAAAGTATAAAGGACAGAATAGGTAGGAGAAAGGCATGTCTGTTTAAATTGAAGTATTTTAATGCAAGAGGCCCGACGGGATGAAATTACGGCACGGATAAGCAAAGGCGATTGGTATGTTGTAGCCATTATAGAAAGCTGTTTAGAAGCTCAATGTTCCAGGGTACAGGTTCTTAAGGAGACAAAGTTGAGGGTAAAAGAGGAGGGGGGGGGGGGGGGGGGGGGGGGGGGGAGGGGTTGCATTATTAATGGAGGATGTCACAGCATTGGTCAGGGGTGACATTACAGACAGTTCATCTAGTGAGGCCATATGCATGGAGCTGAGGAACAGGAAAGGGATGAGCACCTTGTTGGGGTGTACTACAGGCCCCCAAATATTCCATGGGAATGAGAAGCGCAAGTGTGCCAGAAGATTGCAGGCAGCTGCAGGTCTAATAAGGTTGTCATGTAGGGAATTTTAATGTTACCATCTTTGACTGGGAATGTCATAGTGTAAAAAGTTTAGATGGGTTGGAATTTGTCAAATGTGTTCAGAAAAGTTTCCTATGGCAATATGTTGCGGGCCCTACAAGGGAGAGGGCAATACTTGATTGGGTCTTGGGAAATTGGGAGGGGCAAGTGGATGAAGTGTTCGTGGATGAGCCTTTTGGGACTAGCGACCACTATAAATAATTATGGATAATTATGGTTCAAAATAATTATGGATAAGGACAGAGCGGGCCCATGTGTTAAAATGCTAGATTGGGACAAGGCCAACTGAGGATATGAGACAGGAACTCACTCGAGTTGATTGGAGTAGGTTGTTTGATGGAAAAGGAACTTCAGGAACGTGGGATGTTTTTAAAAGTGTGTTAACGGAAGTTTTGGACATGCACGTCCCTGTTAGAGTGAATGGCAAGGCAGGCAAACGTAAAGAAGCTTGGATGATGAGAGAAATTGTGGCTTTGGTCAAAAGAAAGGAGGAGGCATAAGACAGGGATCAAGAAGGAGTTTTGGGAACTAAGCAAAAAAGGAAATCAGAAGGGTATAAAGGGGACAGGAAATTGCTCTGGCAGATAACATTAAGGATAATCCCAAGAGATTTTATAAGCACATACAGGGGAAAAAAATCATCAGAGAGTGGGACCGCTCAGGAATAAAAGAGGTTAACTGTGTGGAGCCACAGTGGATGGGAAAGGTCCTCAATGAGTATTTCCCCTCTGTTTTTACCGTGGAGTAAGACAGGAGATCTTGAGTTAGTCACTGTAATTGTCTTGAGACCACTCAGTATTACAGTCAAAGAGGTGCTGACACGTATGAAGATAGACAAATCTCCTGGGCCTGATCAGATATACCCGAGGACACTGGGAAGCAAAAGAGGAAATTGCAGGAGCCCTCGCACAGATTTATGAGTTGTTAAATACAGGTGAGGTGCCGGAAGACTGGTAGGAGGGAAATATGGTGCCTATATTCAAGAAGGGCTGCAAGGAAAAGGCTGGGAACTCCAAGCCATGAGCTTAACATCTGTGGTCGGAAAGTTAGAGTATTCTGAGGGATAGGGTATACATGCTACAGGACTGATTCAGGATAGTTAACATGGTTTTGTACGTGGGAGGTCGTGTCTCACAAATCTGATTGAATTTTTTTGAGGAAGTAACCTAATAGGTCGATGATGGCAGAGCTGTAGACATTGTATACATGGATTTTTGCAAGGCATTTGACAGTTCCACATGGTAGGCTGCTCTGAAAGGTTAGATCCCGCGGGATTCAAGGAGATAGCTGAATGGATAGAAAATTAGCTTCATGGAAGGAAGGAAGGAAGGGGAAGGTGATGGTGGAAGGTTGCTTTTCAGACTGGAGGCATGCGACGAGTGTGCCTCAAGGTTTGGTGCTGGGCCAATTGCTGTTGGTCATCTCTATCAATGATTTAGATGAGAACATACATGGCATGGTTGGCAAGTTTGCAGCTGACACAAAAGTGGGTGATATTGTGGGCGGGTGGGCTGAGGGATGGTTGATGGAATTTAATGCCGAGAAATGTGGTGTTGCATTTTGGGAACAATAACATGGGCAGAACCTATACAGTGAATAGTGGGGAACTGGGTAGTGTTGTAGAGCAGAGGGATCCAGAAGTACATATAGTTCGTTGAAAGTGCATCTCAGGTCGGTAGGGTGGTCAAAGGCTTTTGGCACATTGGCTTTCATCAGCCAGAGTATTGAGTATAGAATTTGGGAGGTCGTGTGGCAGTTGTATAAGACGTTGGTGAGGCCACATTTGGAATAGTGTGTTCAATTTTGTGCACCATGTTTTTGGAAATATGTTGTCAAGCTGAAAAGGGTGCAGAGAACATTTACGAGGATGTTGCCAGGACTCGAGAACCTGAGCTATAGAGAGAGGGCCTCTATAGGCCTGTTTCAATGCTGCAAGACACTATGACTAAGTGGCATACAAGTAAAAGGGAAATAGTGGAGCACAAGTCTGAGGTTTTGACGTCATTATTAAAAAAAAGGAAATCTAAACACGTGGTACTATTTTATCCTCACTTTTACACCTCCCCCCATCCCCCCCCCCCCCCCCCCACATAATCTCCCATAATCGTTGCATCTATGCTTCCTGCTTTTTAATTAATTAAAACTTCTCATTTTGGTTTATCCAATCTTTGACAAAGTATTGATAACATCTATCTAAATCTCTTCTGCATCCTGAGCAGTGAAAACATACATTTCCTGTACTGTGATCTGAACTGTACACAATATTCAAGCAAAATGGACAGCCGACAAATTTGGTTGAGACTGGGTCCCAGTCCAGAGGAAGGGACTCGACACAATGTTGATTATCTATTTCAGTCCACAGATCCTGCCTAACCCACTGAGTAGCTCCAGATTCCAGCATCTGCATTCTTATCTTCATTCAGTTTAAAGGTTTTCTTTTTACTATCAACCACTTGACCCGTTTCTATAATCAACAAACCTGTTCATCATATCGTGCCCACTGTATTTAAATCCATATCATTAACATGCCAAAAGATGCGCCTACCAAACTATCAGCTCTGATTAAAGAGATAAGGGATAGCATTAAATTCCCAGAAAAAAAAACATGCAAAAATTGGCACAGATACCAGGTGACTAAGAGCAATTCAAAGAACAATAGCAAGGCTACGGTTGCACAGCAGTAGAGTTGCTGCCTTACAGCGCCGGAGACCCGGGTTCGATCCTGACTACGGGTATTGTCTGTACGAAGTTTGTACATTCTCCCCATGACCCGTGTGGGTTTTCTCCAAGATCTTCAGTTTCTTCCCACTCAAGACATACAGGTTTGTAGGTTAATTGGCTCGCTAAATGTAAAAATTGCCCCTAGTGTTTGTAGGACAGTGTTAATGTGCAGGGATTGCTGGTTAAAACGGATCCGGTGTGCGGAAGGGCCTGATTCCGCACTGTATCTCGAAACTAAACTAAGACTCACAAAAAGGAGGTAAAATAACACATCGCTTATCAAAATGAATTTTAATAAATATTGAAACTATGAGGAGTTAGAGGGTGAACAGAAGTAAAGTGATAAACTGCCAAAAGATTTGTAAATGAAAATATGGAAACAGACATGCTGAATAATTACACTTTGGCGGCTCCCAAGGGTCGGGCCATCCCAACTATCAAACCCCTCGGCACGGGAATGGTTCAGTCCAGAGGCGGCCCTTAACCAGAGGCAAGGGTTTGGGTGCCATCTTTCTCTCTCGTGGATTTCCCTGCTACCTCTCCACAGTGGGCAACCTCCTCAAGCCTCGAGCCAACACTCTCCCTACCTCTACTCCGGATCTCTGCAACTCATTCCTCCACTTTTTCGCTGACAAAATCAGCACCATCTATCAATCTTTATCCCCTGTACCCGACTCCCCAGCATCTACTCCACCACCTACCAAGGCCCCTCCTTTCAACATATCCACTGACCTCCTTACCCCTCCTCCCCACTGCTTCCTCTCCCAGTTTGACCTGGTCACCCCTACTGAAATCTCCAAACTCATTAGCTCTTTCAAACCCACTACCTGCTCCCTCGACCCTCTCCCCACTCCCCTGCTGAAGTCCTGCCTCCCCGTTCTCTGCCCCTACCTCATTAATCTCTTCAACTCCTCATTGTCCCAAGGAATTGTCCCCTCTGCTTTCAAAACTGCTGCTGTCACACCAATCTTAAAGAAACCTGGTCTTGATCCCTCCTCTCTAACTACCGCCCAATCTCAAACCTCCCCTTTCTTTCAAAAACCCTGGAGCGTATCGTCGCGTCACAACTTCATTCCCACCTCCTCGCGTATAACCTATTCGAACCCCTCCAATCTGGATTTCGCCCCCTCCATAGCACATAAACTGCTCTCCTCAAAGTCCTCAACGACCTCCTCACCTCTGCTGACACTGGTTCCCTCAACATCCTCCTCGACCCGAGTGCGGCCTTCGATACCGTGAACCATAACATCCTGCTTACCAGACTTAAAGACCTTGGCATTGAAGGTTCTGCATTCAGCTGGCTCCATTCCTACCTTTCCAACCAATCGCACTTCATCTCTCTCCATAACCACACCTCTGCTACAGCCACTGTCACTCAAGGTGTTCCCCAAGGCTCTGTTCTCGGTTCCCTCCTCTTCATCATCTACATGCTCCCCCTTGGTCATATACTCCGTCACTTCAATTTAGACTTCCATTGCTATGCTGATGACACCCAGATCTATCTCAGCACCAAGTCCCCCCACCACCCCCCTCGCTCCCATATCAAGTCCTGCCTGTCAGCCATCAAATCTTGGATGCAACTCAACTTCCTTAAATTAAACAGTAACAAAGCAGAATTTCTCCTCGTTGGCTCCAAATCAACACTTACCAAAATTAACAACCCCACTCTCACTATTGACGGCACCACTGTCTCCCCATCTCCTCAGGCCCGCAACCTTGGCGTGATCTTTGACTCAACCCTCTCCCTTGAGCCTCACATCCGCCATGTTGTCAAAACATCATTTTTTCATCTCCGCAACATTGCCAAAATCAGACCCTCTCTCACACCCCCCGCTGCTGAAAGAGTCATCCATGCCTTCATCTCCTCCCGACTGGACTACTGTAACTCACTTCTCTTTGGCATTAATTCCAGCAACATCAACCGACTCCAACTGGTCCAGAATGCAGCCGCCCGACTCATTACCCACACCAAATCCTGGCACCACATCACACCAGTCCTCAAAGAACTTCACTGGCTTCCCATTTCCCATCGGATCATCTACAAAATCCTGGTCCTCACCTACAAATGCCCTCAACAACTTGGCCCCCCCTTATCTCACTGACCTCCTCTCCCCCTACCAACCCTCACGGTCCCTCAGATCCATTTCAGCCGGTCTCCTCTCCATTCTGAAATCCAACCTCTGCACTTTTGGAGACAGAGCCTTCTCCAGGGCAGCTCCCAGGCTCTGGAACTCCCTCCCACAATTGATCCGAACTTCTGAGTCCCTCACCATCTTCCAGTCCCGCCTCAAGACCCATCTCTTCACCTCTGCACACCCTTAAGCGGCCTTTTCACGGGGCGACTTGACGCAAGAGTTAACCGGAGTTTAACATCGTGGGAACCTCGTGCGGTAACAGTACGGCATTCGTGGACCACCGTGGACCACCGTAGCGCTAACGGCAGGTCATCGTGTAACTTGGTCACTCGGGAGAAAATTCAAGAAAGTTTGAATTTCTCCAAGATTGACTTGTACACTTGTGGTTGAGTATTGCAACATTATATGGACGTAGTGGCCAGTGCGATATCCGTAATAACTCTTGCGGGTACCGTGGGAACTCCTGCGAACGGTGAACCCGGAAGCTGGACAGAGGGGACAGAAGGTGAGTCAAAATTATCTTCTGTGGGATTGAATTTAAAAAATAAATAAAAATAAAGATTTGCATCCGCATATGGACATCAACTTATTCATGAGTTATGTTAATGAGATTCAAGAAAATAACTATAATCTTTAAAAGGGACTTTACTGAAAGGTTACGCATTTTTATGGTCCGTGAGAAATTTTTCACATGTACTTCTTTGAGAGATACAGGTCGGAGTCCTCGGGTCCAGGGGTCCGGAACGCTACCAATCAATGTTGTACAGAGACCCGTGTAAGGAGTGAACTGCACATGCTGGTTTAAACCGAAGACAGACACAAAAAGCTGGAGTAACTCAGCGAGTCAAGCAGCATCTCTGGAGAAAAAAAGCTGATGTTTCGGGACGAGACACATCTTCAGACTCAATTCCGATTAGGCTGTCTGAAGAAGGGCTCCGATTCGAATCGTCACCTATTCTTTTTCTCCAGAGATGCTGCCTGACCCGCTGACTTACTCCAGCTTTTTATGTTTTTCTTCCCAGATTTGACTTACCTGCTGAGTTACACCAACATTTTGTGTCCTTCTGTGCGTATTAACCAGCATTAACCAGCGTCTGCAGTTCCTTTAGACATTGCCTAACTTCAGATTTTAGAGATATAGCGCGTGGGAACTCCTGCGAACGGTAAACCCGGAAGCTGGACAGAGGGGACAGAAGGTGAGTAAAAATATCGACAAGGGAACATGTGTCCTTCGAGGACGTCCCACCTAATTGTCATTGTTGGATAATCATTTTAACAGGAACACTTGCAGAGATGGCTCCCAGAAAATCTCAAAGAAAGGGGGTAAAGCGTGTCAGAGATGTTTTTGCCATGTTGCGCTATTCAGTTTCTATATTGTTTCAGTTTCTATATCTATATTGTTGCTCTATTCAGTTTCCCAGGGGGTCGGGACGGGACTGGAGTTGGGAGGGAAAGGTGGGGGAGTCGAGGGAGAGGAGGGGGAGACAGATGGGGGTGTCTTCATTTACTGGCGGCGGGTGTCTGTCACTGAAACAGGCAGGTGAGATTTCACATCCACCTTGTGTGTGCCTCTCTCTCTCTCTCCCTCCCTCTTACACAGGCTGAGAGACTCTGCCTCTGTGAGTGTACGTCTCTTTCTCCCCCTCTCCCACACACAGTAAGACCGAGGTACTGTGCTCAGTCCATCTGTGTCTCCCACATACACAGTAAAATATGTCTCCAAATGAGCCAATTCAACCAAGGGAGGATATTTATAGTGTGTGAAAAAAAAAGTTACATCATTTGTGTCACGTGTAGTTCACGATGTTCATTCAAGATTTAACGCGAAAGCTCAGGAAACGGCCAAGTCACTCGCACAAATAACATAAATGCCGAGTACTGTGGGAACTCTTTATCTATCCCCGTTATATCGTGCGAGACTCGTGCTGGACCACGACCTCTTCACTCTTGTGACATCTTGCGTCAACTCGCCCCGTGAAAAGGCTGCTTCAGTCCCATGTCCCCCTCCCCTTTGCATCTCTGTCTTATTGCTCTATTTTGTTTTGTTCTTGACTCACCATGTAAAGCGACTTTGAGTCCTTGAAAAGCGCTATACAAATAAAATATATTATTATTATTATTATTATTACCTGGAAGGACATAATAAAAGGTACCTCCCGAAACACCTGGCTCCTCGCTTTCATTTCGGGACCTATGCCCTACAACACCACTTCAGTATTTACAGTAAAGAAACATTTCCTGCTTAACATCAAGGATAATAATGTAGCAAAATAATTAATAAAAGGGGAAATAGAAAGACCATATACAAGCCAAAAAGTCCAAAGACCGCTGTGGGAAAATTATTGGAGGAAATCGTGAGTGACAAGTAAATCATTATTCAGAAAAGCTTGGATTAATTAGACGGCCAGCATTGATTTCTTATGAAAGGCTGTAACTAACTAACCTGAATGAGTTCTGAGGAAATTAATAAGGAGGATCAATGAAGGTTGTGTATTTGATGTTGTCCACTCAGATTTTAGCAAGGATTTGGCAAGCCGCCACGTAGCACACTGGCAGAAAACCAGACGGTCATTGGTGCAAAGAATGGTGGATCTAAAATGGTATAATCACTGGAGAAAAGGGTTTTACTGAAATGGAGATTGTATGCATTGAGGTCATTGAACGATTAAGAATTTTTCAGATGTAAAAAAAAAATCAGTTGTGTGCTCAATGAAGGGGAAGCAGGAAGATCAATGTGCTGACTAATCAGGTAAGCAGAAAAGTAGCAAATATAATTAAAGGTAGACAAAAATGCTGGAGAAACTCAGCGGGTGAGGCAGCATCTATGGAGCGAAGGAAATAGGCAATGTTTCGGGTCGAAACACTTCTTCAGAAATATAATTCAATCCTGACAAGTGCCAAGTAATGTATTTTAATGTGCAAATAAGGCATGGAAATGTCAGATGAATTGCATTTCAAAAGTCCAGTTGGAAATGAAGCATTCCTCTCCCCCCCCCCAAAGCATTTTAAGATTGATTAATATTGTATTGTATTGTATTCAATTTATTGTCATTATCTCATAAGAGACAACAAATTGGATTTTCCTTAGTCAAGTAACATAAAAATAAATAAATAAAACATTTTTAAAAAGCATAAACACAGAAGTCCACGACACGGCACAACACAAAGATTGGTAATATCTATTGCTTGCTGTAACAAGCGCTCTTTAAGCAGGGTTTAAATGACAAAATTTACATCCTGCATGTTGGATTTCCAACATCATCAGTGAAGAAGGGTTTCGGCCCGAGACGTTGCCTATTTCCTTCGCTCCATAGATGCTGCCTCACCCACTGAGTTTCTCCAGAATTTTTGTCTACCTCTGTTGGGTTTCCAAGGCAGTTACTACTTCAAGTGTCTACTTATAAAAGTTTGATTGCAAGCACCATAAATTTCTACTAATTTGAGGAACACACATGCACGGACACACACTTTTGGGCTTTGTTGTTCTTTATTGTTGTTCATCAGCATTATATTGGAAAATCCCGTTTAAAGTTTCACTTTAAAGATTGGTAAGAAGACAGCCTAGAAATTCCAGTGTTCCCTGTGTCCACCTTCACACACAAGCAGCAACATATCAATGATTGTTTCAGTTGTTAGCCCTAGCTGAGGTGGCTGAAAAGGGACTGTAGGTCTGTGAAGTTACAAGTAATACTTAACTTAGTGGCATCCTCCACCATCACGACACAATGAAGATCTAATCACTGTTGGATTTTGCAATCTAATGTAACCCTCAATGCTTCAAGAGTTAAACAAAATGAAAATGATGTAATTTGATGCGTTGAATGCAAGCAGAGAGGTCTCTGAATTTCTTGAGTGACAGAAAAAACTGAAATTAGTGTTAATCACTTTTCACTCAATGGAAAGTATATTTACAGAGTTCCATTGTTGTTCATTTGTTGTTAAAAAGGCAAAACATTGTTCCAAATGTTCATATCTGTTAAACCATACAAGGCCATTTCAGCCCATCATGACTATGCCAACTCACTGAACAATTCTGTTCCCCTGCAAAACAAAGGTTCGGTGGAAATCATTGGGTCGGACAGGCCTCCCGCTGTTCATTCATGTTCTGACTGAATTCTGATCCCCAAATAATTTCCCCTGTGACACATTCTTTGCACAGCAGAATGAATTTGGAGCAGTCAATTAACTTATTAGCCTGCATGTCTTTGGAATGTAGGAGGAAGCTGAAACACCCAGAGTTAGCCCACAAAGTTGGAACCTATTGAGTCCAAAGAAGGGTCCCAACCTAAAACGTCACTGATCCTCCAGAGATGCTGCTTGACCCGCTGAGTAACTCCAGCTCGTTGCCTCTAGTTATAGAATACCAGTTCTCCATCCAGCGATTGATAATCAATAATTATTCCTTGAATAACAATCAAAACAGATTGTGTAGCTCCATAAATATTAAATTCAGTTGTTAAGATTTAAGTGATAGTTTTGCAGTATAAAATATACCAGGAATCTAGTGTTAAGTATTTTCTAGTTAATCTCTTATTTTAATAGAACAGTTTAATTTAAT
This sequence comes from Amblyraja radiata, assembly GCF_010909765.2. Classification (NCBI taxonomy): domain Eukaryota; kingdom Metazoa; phylum Chordata; class Chondrichthyes; order Rajiformes; family Rajidae; genus Amblyraja; species Amblyraja radiata. The sequence continues at coordinate 44,493,002 of NC_045963.1, read as the reverse complement.
TGATATTTAATACAACAGTTTTATGCACCTGTCAATTTGCAGCAAATTCCAGTATCAAATTAGTAATAAAACAACAATTTACTTTTCTTTATTAATAATAATAATAATAATAATAATAATAATAATAATAATGCATTTTATTTATGGGCGCCTTTCAGAACACTCAAGGACACCTTACAGTTAAAACAAGCAAATTACAAATATATAATAAAAGGAAACAAAAACAACATCCATGAATTTGATAATTAGAAGGGACAGCAATAATACATAATCCTCTTGGTCCTTTATGAATGGCAAATCGAATTCCTCGTATGTTGCAAAGCATACTTGGCTAATAAAGTATGATTATGATTAGTCAATTCATTATTAATTTTATTATATTATTTTATTAATATTATTCATTTTATAATTCAGAATACAGGATTCTAAAAATCATCATCAATTGTGGTCGTGTTCTAAAATTGAATGTGAGAAGCAGTGGAACTAGTATATCTGAACCAAATTTGGTCTCAAATATGTTCAAGAATTCCTATTTTTCACTTGATATTGGAACAAATATAAAGCATAAAGTTGTTTCAGTCAATTCTTCATAGCATCTTAATATCAGTTCCATTATCCCATTAAAATTATACATTTTTAAAATAAGGCTGCATCCTCTCCCCCATTACATAAGCACCTAGAAAAATTTACCATTCATAACCATTGTATTTATCTGATCCTGTAACATTTAGCTTCCTCAAACTAGCCGTCTTAACAATTTTATTTCAATAGAGCTTTAAAATTAATTCAAAATGCAATTCAGCACAACATCTTATGTTTGTCAAAAACAAACTAAACCTTTACACAGCCATTATAAATTAGTGTTGGAAGTCACAGCTTTGATCAGAATTCCAGCGATGTATGAGCATATTGGGGGGGAAACGGCAAATTTAAACTCCTATTATGATAATGATTAATATCTGCCATCTTTCATTCTATTATTAATAGATCTGCTTTAACAAACTAGTTTTCATTGGTGGAACAGTGGTGGAGAGAGTTAGCAGCTTTAAATTCCTCATTGTTAACATCTCAGATGACCTGTCCACGGTACAGCATGCAGATGTAATCACAAGGAAGGAGTGTCAACACCACTTTGTTGGAATTTACAGAGATTTGGCACATCACCAAATACTCCAATAAACATTCACAGATGCACTTTAGTAATTGAAGGTACACAAAATTGCTGGGGAAACTCAGCGGGTGCAGCAGCATCTATGGAGCGAAGGAAATAGGCGACGTTTCGGGCCAAAACCCTTCTTCAGACTGATGGGGGGTGGGGAAAGAAAGAAGGAAAAAGGGAGGAGGAAGAGGAGCCCGAGGGCGGGCGGATGGGAGGGTGGGAGGAGACAGCTAGAGGGTGAAGGAAGGGGAGGAGACAGCACGGGCTAGCCAAATTGGGAGGATTCAATGTTGATGCCATAAGGACGCAAGGACCCCAGACGGAATATGAGGTGGTGTTCCTCCAATTTCCGCTGTTGCTCACTCTGGCAATGGAGGAGACCCAGGACAGAGAGGTCGGATTGGGAATGGGAGGGGGAGTTGAAGTGCTGAGCCACCGGGAGGTCAGGTAGGTTATTGCGGACTGAGCGGAGGTGTTCGGCGAAACGGTCGCCCAACCTACGCTTGGTCTCACCGATGTAAATCAGCTGACATCTAGAGCAGCGGATGCAGTAGATGAGGTTGGAGGAGATACAGGTGAACCTTTGTCGCACCTGGAACGACTGCTTGGGACCTTGAATGGAGTCGAGGGGGGAGGTGAAGGGACAGGTGTTGCATTTCTTGCGGTTGCAACGGAAAGTGCCCGGGGAGGGGGTGGTGCGGGAGGGAAGGGAAGAATTGACGAGGGAGTTGCGGAGGGAGCGGTCTTTGCGGAAGGCAGACATGGGGGGAGATGGGAAGATGTGGCGAGTGGTGGGGTCACGTTGGAGGTGGCGGAAATGGCGGAGGATTATGTGTTGTATTTGCCGGCTGGTGGGGTGAAAGGTGAGGACCAGAGGGACTCTGCCCTTGTTGCGTGTGCGGGGATGGGGAGAGAGAGCAGTGTTACGGGGTATGGATGAGACCCTGGTGTGAGCCTCATCTATGGTGGCGGAGGGGAATCCCCGTTCCCTGAAGAACGAGGACATTTCCGATGCCCTGGTATGAAATGTCTCATCCTGGGAACAGATGCGGCGTAGGCGGAGGAATTGGGAGTAGGGGATGGAGTCTTTACAGGGGGCAGGGTGGGAAGACGTGTAGTCCAGATAGCCATGTGAGTCAGTGGGTTTGTAATGTATGTCGGTCAGGAGTCTGTCCCCTGCGATGGAGATGGTGAGGTCAAGGAATGGTAGGGAAGTGTCGGAAATCGTCCAGGTGTATTGGAGTGCCGGATGGAAGTTGGTGGTGAAGTGGATGAAGTCAGTCAGTTGTGTGTGGGTGCAGGAGGTGGCACCAAAGCAGTCGTCAATGTTGATTCCGAGAGAAGGGGGGGGGGGGGGCGGCGAGAGAAGGGGGGGGGGCGAGAGAAGGGGGGGGGGGCGAGAGAAGGGGGGGGGCGAGAGAAGGGGGGGGCGAGAAGGGGGGGGCGAGAAGGGGGGGGGAAGGGGGGGGGGAGAAAGGGGGGGGGAGAAGGGGGGGGGGAGAAGGGGGGGGGGCGCGAGAGAAGGGGGGGGGAGCAGGGGGGGGGGGAGGGGGGGGGGGGGGGGGGGGGAGGGGCGGGCGGGGGGAGGGGGGGGGGGGGTGGGGGGGGGGGAGGGGGGGGGGGGGGGAGGGGGGGGGGGGGGGGGGGGGGGGGGGGGGGGGGGGGGGGGGGGGGGGGAGGGGGGGGTGGGCGGGGGGAGGGGGGGGGGGGGGGTGGGGGGGAGCCGGGGAGGGGGGGGGGGGGTGGGGGGGGGTGGGGGGGGGGGGGGGGGAGGGGGGGAGGGGGGGGGGGGGGGGGGGGGGGGGGGTGAGGGGGGAGGGGGGGGGGGGGGGGGGGGGGGGGGGGGGGGGGGGGGCGTGGGGGCGGGGGGGGGGGGGGGATGGGGGGGGGGGGGGGGGGGGGGGGGGGGGGGGGGGGGGGGGGGGGGTGGGGTGGGGGAGAGAGAAGGGGGGGGGCGAGAGAAGGGGGTGGGGGAGAGGAGAAGGGGGGGGGAGAGAGAAGGGGGGGCGGAAGGAAGGTGGGGCGAGGGAGAAGGGGGGGCGAGAGAGGGGGGGGGGCGAGAGACGCGGGAGGAGACGAGAGGAGAGGGGGGGAGAGAGAAGAAGGGGGGGAGAGAGGAGAGGGGGGGGGGAGGAGAGGGGAGAAGAAGGGGGGAGGAGAGATAGGGGGGGGAGAGAGAGAGAGAAGGGGGGGGAGAGAGAAGGGGGGGGGGCGAGGAGAAAGGGGGGGAGCGAGAGAAAGAAGGGGGGGGGAGAGGAAGAGAGAAGGGGGGGGGGCGAGAGAAGGGGGGGGCAGGAGGGGGCGAGAGAAGGGGGGGGGAGAGAGAGAGGAAGGGGGGGAGAGAGAAGGGGGGGGGAGAGAGAGGAAGGGGGGGGAGATAGAGAAGGGGGGCGAGAGAAGGGGGGGCGAGAGAAGGGGGGGGGGCGAGAGAAGGGGGGGCGAGAGAAGGGGGGGCGAGAGAAGGGGGGGCGAGAGAAGGGGGGGCGAGAGAAGGGGGGGCGAGAGAAGGGGGGGGCGAGAGAAGGGGGGGCGAGAGAAGGGGGGGCGAGAGAAGGGGGGGCGAGAGAAGGGGGGGCGAGAGAAGGGGGGGCGAGAGAAGGGGGGGCGAGGAGAGGGGGGCGAGAGAAGGGGGGGCAGAGAGAAGGGGGGGCGAGAGAAGGGGGGGCGAGAGGAAGGGGGGCGAGAGAAGGGGGGGCGAGGAGAAGGGGGGGCGAGAGAAGGGGGGGCGAGAGAGAAGGGGGGGGCGGGAGAAGGGGGGGGCGAGAGAAAGGGGGGCGAGAGAAAGGGGGGCGAGAGAAGGGGGGGCGAGAGAAAGGGGGGCGAGAGAAAGGGGGGCGAGAGAAAGGGGGGTGAGAGAAGGGGGGGTGAGAGGGAAGGCATAAGGTTTTACATGATGCCATGTGACTTCACATGGATGTGACTTCACATAGATTACAGTCAATGCTGAAGACCTCTTGCAATACCACCGGTATTGATAGGTCTGCATTGATAGTGGGATAAGATGTGCGAGGGATTATGATGGAGGAATCTGCATGTTGTTGACGTTATGATTTTGTGAGTATAAACTATATCAGCCTGTTGATGAGCTAGTCTGTGATGTAGATCTCCTAGTTTAGACAGTCGTTCCCCCCCTATGTTTTTACAAAGAAAAATCAGTTATGTCCCTGTGTTTTCTTGCCTTTTTTTGAGACATTTTTCAAACAGGATTTCATCAAATCCTTGGGCTAATTTATACCAGAAAGATTACATTAATTTAAAAATTAAATAACTACATAAGGAAATTCTGATTATGATTTTTTATCATTTATCACCCAATTAGATAGTTTTCTGTTGGCCCAAGTTTTTTCAGCACAACGTGAGTAGCAGTATCCATTTGGTCATGTGTCAATTGTGTGAATTAAAAGCAGAGTAACCATTTTTATATTTATTGTTTCTTTTTTTATTGTTTATATTTTGTGTTTAAGCTTTCCATTGAAATACTTAGTAATGAATAGAACTTAAAATCATGAAATAAAAATCTAGTTTGCTCACCTATTTTAGCGATGTCTCATTCTGTAGTCCCACCCGTTTTTTTGACGTCGTCAATGCTATAACGTCGTCAATGCTAATATTTTTTACACTCGTGATTTAAAAAAAATTCAAACAACGCGATTATAATGACCATGACCTGAACTACAGGCCTAGTGGGGAGGTAGGTGCCGACATTTTGTAAGGGAGCTTAGAAATCTGTATAAGAGACAGCGTCCCAGTGTTCATGTTGTGAGCACGCTGTGCTCTGAATAACAGTGTTCACTTTTTTTTTTGCTTGGAATCATCGTTTAGTAAAAATCCTTTTGCATTTTTGCGTTCTTTTCTCGTTAATGTTGCTTCTTGTTTACTATAGAAATGTTTATATTTCGTTAAACTTTCATTGCTTGTTGCTATGTTGTTGTAAAGTGCATGTGCACTGTAGCGAAGGGAATCAAAAGTGATCTAACCCAGATAACACCATGTCTCGTTGAAAGTATGCTCCTGTCTACACAGATGCTATGGTTCTGGGCAAATTGAGTAAATTAACATCGAATTCGATGAAAGGTTACTATATTCTTTCTCGTTCATGTATACAAAATAATTTTTTTCTCCCTCATTTCCCCCCCAAATCTTGTAAGTATTAAATTTTGGTCAAATTCTGGTTGCTTTATTATCACAAATTAGCTCATAAGGATCATAGGTAGGCCCATTTTTAATGCTGTGGTATTTTGTTATAATTTAATAACTTTCAAATTTGGCCACCCTTATTTACAGACACCCATGTCCAAGTCCATGTACCCGTGATGTTGCTGCAAACAAAATTGTTCAAAATTGTTCAACTGTGCCTTGTCGTACCAGAACACATTAATAAACATGAATTAAACTTGAACGAGATGCAGGCAAATATAATTGGTGTAAACAGGCATCACGGTTGCCATGGGCCATGCAGGCCCATTTTCTGCTGCACAGTTTTATGATTCTATCAAACCCCATCCAATTGATTATCCTGGAAAGGAAATCTGATATCCCCATGTCCTTGCCTGTGTGATTTCTGAAGATGGTTAATTCCAAGTAGCACAAATGTAACCATTAATGTTCTGCACACTACACATATTAAACTGAAAAGCAAAAAAAAACTTCAAGGTGCTGATAATTTAAAACAATAACTGCTTTTCTTTGCACTTATTTATTTGCACAATTTAAGCATTTTTCAACCCCCACCACTCCCCAAACTTCCTCCTGCAGCTAAGCAGCAGCGACCATGCTTCTTAGTTATAGATTACAGCCAAACAGTACCTTGCATTCAAAGGCATACATGTCTCAAGACATGGGAAAAGGTAGATGAACAAGACATATGCCATTATCAACAGAGAAAGGCAAGCCAAAGTGAATTAGCAGCAAAATCAGGAATATTATATGGCTCTTTGTTTCTCTTCGTTTTATCCCCATTTGATCCCTATTTAAATAAACGAATCACCTGCTTGCCCAACAGAATCACTGAAATATGTGCATGTTCAAGCTCTTGTGCTTAAATGTTGCTCAGATCATAAACCATGCATCAAAGAGTGATGAAAAAGCTGTAAATGAAGTCAATGGCATTGATTAAAAGCAGTAGGTAAGTACAGTTGTTCAACCTGAGGCATTTGTAAATGGGTCGAAATGAGGTGAGAAATAGTTATACCCAGTTACATCAAAGCTGGATTTAAAAATAACAGATGTTGGTAATTCACAGCTTGTACCTGAAAACATATTCAAAGCCATTGCTGAATACAAAATAGCACTATAGCCAAACAGTGTACAGTATATGTTTTAATGTTTCCTTTTCCCTGTGGTATGAATTTGGCTTTGGTACTTCTATCACCACCATGACTGGCCACTCGAAGATGCATAGTCACAGCCCGATAATAACCATAATTGCATTTTGGTCCTACGCAAGGAAATATCTTGTTCCCAAAACAGTATTTCCCTGTGAAAGCTTGAAAAATATTTCATATTGCATGATATAATAGTTTTGCCAGGGCAGGGATAAGTAGGTGGCACTGGTCATATGGAGGTGCCATTAGTAGAAAAGAATGTCAGTGATTTGATACAAATGAAAATAATTTGAATATTTTACCAGAGTTTATTCCTACGTGTTTTATAATTGTTCACTATACTATACTTCTATGAAACTTAGTAGGTCGTACATTGGATGCAAGAACGTAAGAAACAAGAGTAGGAGTAAGGCATTCAGCCTCATAAGCTTGTTCCTTCGTTCAACAAGATCATGGTTGAACACATTTTCCCATCCTATTCTATATCCCTTAATTCCTTTCACAGCCAGAAATCTGCAGGTCTCCGTTTTGAATGCACTTAATTACTGAACCGCTACAGTTCTCCAGTGTGGGAGATTCCAAAAGTACAATACACTCCGAGTGAAACACCTTCTCATCTCAGTTCTAACTGGTCTAACATGTTCCAACATTTGTTTCAAGCTCACTAATAGCCCTGTCCCACGGTACGAGTTCATTCCAAGAGCTCTCCCGAGTTTAAAAAAAAATGAAACTCGCGGTAAGCACGGAGAATGAACGTGCTCGGGGACGTCTCTTAGCACTAACGCAGGTACTCGGGAAGACTCGTTAACGGCAGATAAGCATAGGAACACTTGGGAAGATTTTTCAACATGATGAAAAATGTCCACAAGAGCCCCGAGTACGACGAGTGGCCATGCTGTTGTCAACTCACGTAAGCACCATCAGCATTTCTCACTGTCCCACTTAGTTGTATCATTAGTCAATTTTACTTTGGTTCTTTCAGCAACATCAACATAGATTTTGAATGGCATGATCCAAGCGTCCATTTCAGCAGAACCCCGCTGGTCACAGATTGCCATACTAAGACATTAATCTCCTCTACCCTGTTGGTACAAATTTGCTCAGTCTGTAGATTAAAATCCACACCCCCTCCCCCTCATACGCATGACTTTGTTACCCATTCCATGCATCTCTAATTAATCATGAATAGGGGGGTTGTACGGAAGGTCACTGGGTCATAGGGCTCGACGCACGGAGCCGCTAAATCCAACTGGAAGACATCCGTCACTTCCGGTATATGTTATTAATGCTAGAAGCGCGTACTTTCCTACCTGTTAATAAAAACCCCAAAATTTTTATTTTTTGCGCTGAAAAAAATTGTGGGAGTCGGGGTAAGTGTGAGAGACATGTACCCAACTTCAGAATTCCAAAAATGAAGCGAAATGAAGTTATATAGAGTAGCGAGAACTGAAGGGACTACAGCAGCTAAAGTGCTTGGTAAACATTGAAAATATTGGGAATTATCGCGTTTGCTCATTGCAAACGCGATAATTCTCAAGTAAGGCATTATTTGTGTTTTTTCTTGATTCCTTTGGTATCTAAAAATTCTCAGATGCATTTTCATTTTGTATGTAAAAACCCACAAGAACAATGGGCGATTTAAAAAAATTACAGCCAGATTTATCACTTCTGAAACTTTTTAGATGCCAAAGGAATCAAGAAAAAACACAAATAATGCCTTACTTGATGAAATGCAGTGAGCAAACGGCCAATGTTCGCCAAGCACTCTGGCTGTTGTTGTCCCCTTCAGCTCTCGTTTCTATCTACCGTCATTTCTCCTCACTTTTGGAATTCTGAAGTATGCTAAATGTCTCTCACGATTATCCCGATTTCCATAATTATTTACAGCGCAGAAATTGACAATTTCAGCGGGTTTTAACGGGCCCGCTACGCTGGAAACAATGGTAAGTGCCTACCTGCAGTATATCGCTTGTAATACATTTGGAGTAGCCTAGCAACAGTACCGGTCATGGGTCGTGACCCGACTGCCGTGAAATCTCCCTATACCATGCCCTGCATTAGTTACTATTCAGAAACCTATAATTAACACCCACTAATGTTTACTGCTCCCTCTTGCTTCTTAGCTCCACACAAACTAATTTGATTTCTATACCATGATCTACAAAGCTAAGATCCTTTCTAACATGTGCCATCTCTCATAACAGCAGTAATCTAACTTTTTTTCCCCCCTTTATACCTGTGTTCTAAACATTTAACACCCAGAAATACCTAATTCATAGCTTTAATCACCCTGCAACCACATTTTTGATGGATAAGATTATATCTATTAATGCCCTAGTGTACACTTAGTGTTTCACAATAATTCTCACATAATATATGTCTTGCTTCCACAAGGCACACTCTGAAAAAACGTGTAAGAAAGAACTGCAGATGCTGGTTTAATTCAAAGGTACACACAAAATGCTGGAGTAACTCAGCGGGTCAGGCAGCATCTCTGGAGAGAAGGAATGGGTGACGTTTTGGGTCGAGACTCTTCAGACTGATGTTAGGGGAGTGGGTAGGACAAAGATAGAATGTAGTCGGAGACAGTAAGACTGGTGGGAGAATTGGGAAGGGGAAGGGATAGAGAGGGAAAGCAAGGGCTATTTGAAGTTAGAGAAGTCAATGTTCATACCGCTGGGGTGTAAACTACCCAAGCAAAATATGAGGTGCTGTTCCTCCAATTTGCGCTGGGCCTCACTCTGACAATGGAGGAGGCTCAGGACAGAAAGGTCAGATTGGGAATGAGAGGGGAGAGCTAGAGTGCTGAAGTGCAGTTGCAGGGGAAAGTACCTGGGGAGAGGGTGGTTTGGGTGGGAAGGGACGAGTTGACCTGGGAGTTGTAGAGGGAACGGTCTCAGCGGAATGCAGAAGGCGGTGGAGATGGGAAGTTGTGGCCAGTAGTGGGATCCTATTGTAGGTGGCGAAAATGTTGGAGGATTATATGCTGTATGTGACGGCTGATGATGACGGAAGGTGAGGACAGGGGGACTCTGTCCTTATTACGAATGGGGGAGGGGGAGGGGGAGCATCCGGGATATCGAGGAGAGTGAGAGCCTCACCTATAATGGAAGAAAAGAACCCCCGTTTCCTAAAGAATGAGGACATGTCCGATGCCCTGGTATGGAAAACCTCATCCTGGGCGCAGATGCAGCTTATCGGAGGAATTGGGAGTAGGGGGATAGATGTCCTATTTCTTTAGGAAATGGGGGCTCCTCTGTTCCCCTTTAAGAAACAGGATCCCACTGCTGGTCACCACTTCCCATCTCCACCCCTTTCTGCTTTCCTCAGAATCTCCCTGGTCAACTCGTCCCTTCCCACCCAAACCGCCCCCTCCCCAGGTTCTTTCCCCTACAACCGCATGAGATGCAACACCTGTCCCTATACCTCCCCCTCGACTCCATCCAAGGACCCAAACAGTCTTTCCAGGTGAGGCAGAGGTTCACTTGCACCGTCTACAACCTCATCTATTGTATCCGCTGTTCCAGGCAGGGCTGTGATACCCAAAATACCAGACTCCTTGATTTCTTGTGTATCCGACTGACTCCGATCCCGACCCCTAGGTATAATAATTTTAAATCTGCTGTGATGACATTACACTGGCATTTCATAAGAACTACATGAATCATCAGGCTACCTTTTTAACCCATGTCCTTAATGTTTTGATTCTAATGGTTGTAGCTTAGCTGTTGTGGCATTTTTATTGTTTATTCTTGAAATATATATATAATCATTATGCTAAAAGAAAAAAAAAATACATATAGGATCATGACAAAATTAAAATTCCATTGAATTAAATAATTATAAAGGCATTATTCCAAAATGTATTAAACTGCCACAGGTATGAGCTAAATGGTTAAATTATGACAAAAAAATAATTCTCAAGTGCAATGGAAATTAAAACTAAATGCGTAGGTAGTTAAGTTTGCTACAAAAGTACATACCTAAAATTTATTAATAACTTGCCCTTCTGCCGGATCCTCTTTCATTGAATCCCTTAAATCTGATTTAATTATTTTCAGTGCGGAGAGCAGTCTCTCCACGCTGACCTGATAGTACGGGATCCTATGCTGATAGTACGGCTGTTACTATCAATGCTGCAAATTTTACTATTTCTGGATAAGCAGGGATGACTTATTGTACTGCAAGTTTAGATGAGCGATCATGTTTCTCTACTTCTTTTAAATCAACAAGAAAATCGTGCTTAAATTCCATTAATTTAACATCAAGACTGATGTTTGGCTTTTGCTGAATGTATTTATCAAATAAGCCCAATTCCTTCTGACAGTCTAATTAACAGTTAGTTTTAACAACTGGCTGGCAGCTTGTTAATAACTAATGTTGTAAAGAAAACTTCAAGGTTAAATTCCAAATGCAAAACGTAACTAAATGTTACCAAATTAACCACACTCACCGAATTCTCAATGTTGCACCAATGGCCTCCTTCAATGCCTTAATGACTCTAACGAACTCTATGAATGATAGATACAAAGTGCTAGAGTGACTCAGCGGGCCAGGCAGCATCTCTGGAGAAAAAGGATGGGTGACATTTCAGGGCGGGACCTTTCTTCAGACCTGAAACACCACCCATCCTTGTTCGCCAGAATGGCTGCCTGACCCGCTGAGTTACTCCACCACCTTGTGTCTATTTTCAGTATAGACCAACATCTGCAGTTCCTTTCTACACATTAGAACTCCATGAAATTGCACTCCGATAAAAATACACACCGTGCTACCAAAGAAAAGATCTATAAGATAGACACAAAAAGCTGGAGTAGCTCAGCGGGTCAGACAGCAACTCTGGAGAAAAGGAATTGGGTGACATTTCGGATCGAGAACTGTAAGGACAGTTTCAGTCATTTAAAAGCTGTACTTTAGAGATGACTACAATGCATGTAATGTTCATGTCTGCTCTGATACCTCTTGAGCATGGAATTTGATGCTATTCCTAAAGCAGCTTACTGGGATATGGCAGAAAACAATAGAAGCAGCCTTGAGTGATCATGAAGTGAGGAATTTCAAAGTGACTGCAACCTTTCTTCATAAATAATATAATGAAGACAAGGCACACGAGTGAGATTGCATTCAAGATCTTTGGTAGTGCAAGAACTTATTTTAGACAAAAATTACATTTTCAGTACTTTTTAAAGAACATTTTGTCGAATATCATGAAAGAGAAGGGATAGAGGCTTAAAAATTCGGGGAAAATCTAGAATTATGTTCCTATGTAGCTGAAAGCAGTTTCCAATGCCAATTAGGTGAAATAACCCCTAATGATTTACATAATAGTCCTCAAAATAGTGTTTAACCCTGATCCTATTCTGATAAATCTCCCAGATGGGAGCACCGATGTGATTTCTCCTTCTCTCAGGTGGAAATAAAGTGTGCGGTGTGTTTAAAAAGTGGGATTTTTTCTGATTTACGTAGTCTCTGAAATTTATGCTGAGGTCGGAGTCGGGACTTTCTTACCGTCTCTGACTCCAGCAGCACCAAAATTGCTCCGGCTCCGATTCGACGACTCCGACTCCACAGCCCAGATTCCAGGTGTTAACTTCTCTAACTTCTGAAGAATGGTTTCGCCCGAAACGTTGCCTATTTCCTTCGCTCTATAGATGCTGTTGCACCCGCTGAGTTTCTCCAGCACTTTTATCTACCTTTACATCTCTACATCGGCGAGACCAAGGGCAGGCTCGGCGATCTTTTCGCTGAACACCTCCACTCAGTCCGACTTAACTTACCTGATCTCCTGGTTGCTCAGCACTTCAACTCCCCTCCAATTCCCAATCTGACCTTTGTCCTAGGCCTCCTCAGCACCTCAAATTTCATTTGGGTAGTTTACACCCCAGCGGTATGAACATTGACTTCTCAAACTTCAAATAGCCCCATGCTTTCCCACCCTATTCCCTCCCACTTCCCAGTTCTCCCACCAGTCTGAAGAAGGGTCTCAAACCAAAACGTCACCGATACCTTCTCTCCAGAGATGCTGCCTGTCCCGCTGAGTTACTTCAGCTTTGTGTCCATCCTGAAAAAAACTACTGCTGTGCATTTTCAGTAGCCAGCACAGTGCAGAGGGACAGATTCCGAGCACAGAATCCAGTTGTGGCTATTCTTGCATTTCATTGTAGATGCGGTGTGCGTTCAGATACAGTGCTTCAGAACATTTATGTGCTCAGACCCTATTTGCTGCTTGCCTTTGTTTCCATTGCCTATTTATTTTGCTTACTATATTTCTAATTAACATCTCCACATTTATTTCTCTGTCATGACACCCCAAGAGATCCTACATGATACTTTAAAAAGTCCTTGAAAACCTCAGAAAAAACTTCACAGGCTTCTATATTATTGGAAGGATAAACTTCATTTGAAGAGAGGTTACAAATGAAATTGAACTTTATGCAATCAATGAACATCCCCTCCTCAGACATGATGATGGAACGTCACTGACCCACGTTAAGATGCTGTGACATAGCTCTGCGGAACTCCCACAGTGTAGCCGAGGCTCCAATGATGGATCTTCAACATCTTCATCCATCTAGCTTGTTGTTTTTTCCAACATTTAAAGGGACTCTCTGCTGACAACAGAATACCTGACCTGCAGCTCCAGCACTAATTGCAGGCTACTCACTAATCTCCCCAAATCTACAGATGGTTCAACAAAAAGATATACATTTCATGAATGCCTCAATATCAATCAATATCAGTTTTATTCGTCACTTGCACATAAAGTGCAAGTGAAATGGATTTGCCAGCAGCGGTACAATGAAAAAACAAAAACACAATAAAAATGTAACACAAACATCCACCACAGCATTCATCATTATGGTGGAAGGCACAAAAATTGGCCAGTCCTCCTCCATTTCCCCCCGTGGTCAGGGCCTCAACCCTCCGCAGCCGTAGCTGCGGGCGTCCACGACGAGAGTCCCCGGGCACGTCTCCGGGAAAGGCCGCGCCGATCCTCGATGTTAGGCTACGGGGGAGGCGACATGGAAAAAGTCGCTTCTCCACCCCCCACACAAGACATACAAAGAAACATTAAAAACATACATTAAAACACACTAAAAAAATAAAAAGTTGAAAAGACTAACGCGCTGCTGGCAGGTCTGCCGGCTTGCAGTGCCCCCACTGACCAATAGTGACAATGACAACCATGTTGCATTATGGGAGGCATTGTTACAGCCACCCAGGATGAGCCAGGACCTTGGGAAAAAGGGCAAAAACACGTCCTTCTCATTAGTGCCTATTCACAAAGTCTTCAGAAACATGAATCGGACCTTCATCTCACACTCAGATTTTTCATGACTGCTAACATGAAGTAGGTGGCATTCTGCAGGATGCCCTTGGGCTACATTCTTTAGTGTGGCCTGCTTTCTTCTTGAAGGCAAGATCAACTTCCTCACAGTAGGATTTTCCCAAGGGGTCACAGCAGCTCTCTGCATGTTGCTCAGTTGTCCGCTCAATGCTTCCTCAGAGCGGTCAGTCAGGCACTATTCCTGAGGAAATGATTTGGCCTATTTTAATTTTAGTGCTGAACAGAGAGCACTGCAGGCAGTGGTATTTGCCAACATTGTCCCTACTCAGCCATGAAGACACCCATTGACTGATTATGCCCCTAAACTGCTTTCATTAATAATCTAGCTCTTCAGTAATTAAAGGTTGAACATCGATTTTCCAACAACTGATGGTCTCCCCCCACCCCCCCCCCCTATACTCCAAACAAAATTACGAGACCTCAGTTGAAATTCCTTGAGCAGCCACAAATGGCTTTGTAAACGGAATGTCAATGGAATTACCTGCCGACACATCCCTGCTCGCACCGACTCCCGACCCGACACACAAGGTGCATCAGCGAGTCCTTCTAACCTGCTGATTTCTCGCTGTCCTCCCACCGCCTCCTTATTCCCCCTCCTCCCTGGAGTCACTGACATATTCCACTTGGAAGCGACAGCAGGTGGGACGGGAGGGAATCCCACGGAAACCGCATCTGGTTTTAAAGTGAAATGACACAAAGTGCTGAAGTAACTCAGCCAAATGAATCAGTCTGAGGAAGGATCCCGTTGTCACCTATTCATGTTCTCCAGAGATATTGACCCACTGCATTACTCCAACACTTTGTATCCTTGTGTCCATTAACCATCATCAATAACGGATACCACTCCTTTCGTTATAGTCCATTATAACGAGGGTTTACTCAGGCACTTTGTGTTGTATCACTTTAAAACTAGGCACAGGTGCCATGGGGCTCCCACCCTTCTCACCTGTCACTTCCAAGGTGGAGCATGTTAGTGATTCCAGGGGAGAAGGAGAAGGCAGTGGGGGGTGTACAAGGAGGACGACGAAGGGGGGGGGGGGGGGGGGGGTTGAAGCCAACTGGACAAAGTGAAGGGAGAAGCAGGTGGCAATGGTGGAGCAGGGAGCGGATAAAGCCACCGCCAACAAGAAACAACAGATGAGAGCAAGATGCTGGTGCATCTTGCCTGTCAGGAGTAGGGTCGGAAGTTGGGGATCTAACGGCCAGGGAGACAGTGGGAGATGTGATGGATTGGCAGGTCATTCCATTCACAGTCAGTTTATAAATTACATATAATTTTTTTTTTAAAGTTTCTGGCCCTCCATGGTGCTTTTGGAGGGGTATCATTAGTGGACCAAGGGTGTACTGTTGTTTCATTATCACGTGACCTCTGGTGGCCAAGAAAAACGGATAATCCAGAAAGACTCTGGAACCGACGGTGTAGGAAAATCAGTGTTCAACCTGTATAGGATTACAAATAGGATATACACGTTTGATATAACTTGCCCATGCTTGCTCCATGCTCCACCCCAATCTTCTCTGGTCTTGCCTCATTAAAAACCATTAATGGAACTCTCCACTCAATTCTTTCTCCAGCACACCCAGCCTCTGGCATGTTGCATTTCACAGTATTCTCACAAAATAAATGTCTAACTTCTACAAAGCATGTCCTGAAAAAAAACTACTGTTGTGCATTTTCAGCACCAGGTATAGTGCTGGGGGGCGGGGTTGCTCTCCAACCACAGCAGCTGAGTCCACATCCTGAAGATTTGGAGGATTCCTGGGAAACAACAACGGCCGGTCAGATGCATCAGTCTGGGGACAGTACACACCGGTCAGATAAGGAGTCATCATCAGCATACAGCGCATGATCTTGCAAACCAATGACCGTAGCCTTCGTCATAGGAAAAGCAGCAGTGAGGCCTGGAGCCTAAAGCAGTGTGAACACAAGGAAGCAGAAGGCTACCAGAGGTTGTCAACATTCATAGCCTCATCCTTAACTGAACAGAAAAAGGAAGTATTGATGATACAGGGTAAAAGCGACTTCCTGACAAGAAAAACGTTGCAAATTCCTAATGAATTTTCAAATCTGTTATCTCTAATGAGGGGCAAGAGTCCCTCTCCATTCTCCCACCATTTCCAACAACATAACACAATTAGATGGGGGGGGGGAAGGCGAAACAAAGACAAAAACGAAATAAAGTGAAAATCCCTAACATCCCATTTTTCATGTCCATCAGCATTTATAACATATGACTTAATAAATGATTCAAATTAGTTAAAAACTATTCTATAGAATCGCTAATTCTTGCTGAATAGCACCTTGTTCATAGAACTGGAACATCTGCATAAAATGCATTTTCCAGTGAGGATCCCCATCAAAAAGTGTAAACAGAGGTGTGTAGATCATCTTGACATTTGTGGGGACATACATTTTCTTTTAGTATTGCTCCTTTGTGTACAGATTGTGTGGCCATTTCCTGTCAGATCCTTTCCAGGACGAACTGGTTGCCTATTCCCTCACCTTGCGCTTGCGAACTCCCCCCCCCCCCCCTTTCCACTCACCCCCCACACACAAAGGACCTTCCTCTTGGCATACATCTTGTTGACCAGGGCTTGGATATCCATATGAGTAACTGTGGGAACTACCTCCCTCTCCCCTGCAGCCTTTGTTTCCTCCATGGCAAACATAATGAGTCTTGCTGCTGTGTGGTTGCCATGGGAAGTATTCTTTTAAAGGATGATGTCCTTCTGACTGCTGGACAATAAAGCATCAGGAGCTGTACCAAACTGTAGTAGATCCCATTTTGGTTCTTAATTCTGGATGTAAACCACAGTTCCATACTGGATTCTGGCCAATGCCGCTATTTTTTCAAGTTGGCATTAATGCTAAAAACAACATTTTTTGTAAGAGTAATAGCTGCAATCTAGTTCTAAGCAAATAATTATCTTTTCACTATTGAGTTTGCAGTGCCTCCCATAAAGCTGCCAATTCATGACTATTCTTATCTACAAGCAGGAATGGCTAAAGCATTAAAGGCATCGGAATTATAATAGCAAGTTCAGATATGGTATTACTAATTACAACTTTGCATATTATTAGAGTAGCTTTAGCAATTGAATTCTACATCTGAAGAGTATTGAATATCCTTAAACTGCTACTGAATATTTAACATCATGATTTAACGCAAATTCGACAAGTTAGGGAAATAAACCAATTTTATTTACCTACAATTATTTACTTAAATTATTGAGATGGTTTAAAAATCCAAGATTTGATATCATGTGTGCAGTTCTATGTTATTCAGTGTATTGAATACATTCAAAGTTGGCTCAAATATTGCTGAATTAAACAAAATTAATTTGATGCCAGCAAATTCACAAAAATCTGCATGAACTTGAACTGACTTTCCTCAGTTCATCCAACCCCCATGATGCTGCAAACAAAGAATGCATAGGGTTATATCTCATGCAGTAGAACTATGCCCATATATAATCACAGATATGTGCATGTGCGCACACATATTTTTACATGGATGTAAATGTAAACGTGTGTGTATATATTTTTATACAGATGGTGATGAGTCAGAGTATAGAAGTGAGATCGACCGACTGACATATGGTGCCAGCACAACAACCTGGCTCTCAATATCAGCAAAACCAAAGAACTGATTGTGGACTTTGGAAGAAGAAGGTTGAGGACACGCAATCCTGTTTACATCAATGGGATGATGGTGGAGAGAGTCAAAAACTTCCAATTCCTGGGCGTGCATATTTCTGACGATCTTTCCTGGGGGGGGGGGGGGGGGGGGGGGGGGGGGGGGTGATTGGCAATCACCAAGGTACAGTGTTGAGTAGTGTAACAGCCTCAGGGAAGAAGCTGTTCCGGCAATGGAGAGACCTGTAGCGCCTCCCAGATGGTAGGAGGGTAAACAGTCTGTGGATGGGGTGAGAGCTGTCCTTGGCGATGCTGAGGCCTCTACTTCCTGAGAAGTAGACACATCAGTGCCTCTACTTCCTGAGAAGATTACGGAGATTTGGTATGTCAAAGAGGATTCTCTTGAACTTTTACAGGTGCACAGTAGAGAGCATTCTGACTGGTTGCATCGTGGCCTGGTTTGGCAACTTGAACTCCCAGGACCGGAAAAGTTTGCAAAAAGTTGTAAACACTGCCCAGGCCAATCACCAGCTCTGACCTCCCCACCATCGAAGGAATTTATCGTAGTCACTGCCTCAAAAAGGCAGCTAACATCATGAAAGACTCACACCATCCTGGCCACACACTCATCTCACCACTGCCATCGAGAAGGTACAGGAGCCTGAGAACTGTAACTGTAGGTTCAAGAACAGCTTCTTCCCTACAGTCATCAGGCTATTTATTAAACACTACAACCTCATAAGCTCTAACTACAATAGGCTATTATTATTGCACTGTTATTGTTTGTTTGTTTTTTCCAGAGTTTGTTATATTATTTATTATGATTACATATTCTGTTGTGCTGCAGCAAGTAAGAATTTCATTGTACTATCTGGGACATATGACAATAAAACACTCTTGACACACATATATTGACAAATATATATTTATACATACGCACACATACATACATTTATACACAAAAACACACAATTTATTGGGACTACAGAGGCCTTCTTGCCACATCAATATTTGTCCCCAGCATAATTGAAATAGGTTAATTCACATTGGAGATTACCAGATTGTGTTGTTTGCAGATTGGTTACAAATTTCTTATATTGCAAAGATTCAATCGGCTGTAAAACACTAAAATGGTCTCTATGATTGCACATCTGACTTGCCCATTTTAAAAACGGTTTCATTCTCACTTATCAATCTTATATATTACTAAAAGTCTGTTCTTGATCTGTTTTGGCGATCTGTGCTGCGATTTCCGAGAGAACGCCGCCACCTACGGCCGTCATTTATGGCCACTTCGCTCAGAGCCCCCCTCCGCCGCATGTGTGCCGAGGATTTTTCCAGTCGATGAAATATGACAGAGATATTAATGATTTTACAAAATTCCCCATTCTCTCTGCTGCCCCCACTGGCGGCAGGGGGGATGGACTATAAAACCAGGAAGTGGTGTGCCTCAATTAGTCTGTAAACTGGAGGAAGGCAGAGGGTCACGTTTCTCTGAGCTGTGAATAACACTGAACACATGTCCACACAATTGTGAGTAAGTACCCTTAATGTGGTTTGAAAATGAAAATATGGTTAAAGTAAAAAAGCACTGCCTGCAAATGGTTGTTTGGGGGGTTTGGGTTGAAATAAAAAGGCACTCTCTCTCCTCTCCTCTTTCCCCCCCCCCCCTCTCCGCCCCCCCCCCTCTCTCCTCTCTCCCCCCTCTCTCCTCTCCCCCTCCTCTCCACCCCCCCTCTCTCTCTCCCCCCCCCACCGTCCCTCCCCTAAACCCCCCTCCCCCTCCCTGCTCCCCACCTCTCCCCCTCCCCTCACCCCCCTCTCAGCACACCCCTCACTCCCCCCTCCCCCTCTCCTCTTCCCCCTGTCCTCAACCCCCTCTCCTCTCCCCCTCTCTCTTTCTCCCCTCTTTTTCTCCCACTCCTCCCCGCCATCCCCTCCCCCACCGTCCCTACCCTAAACCCCCCTCCCCTCCACACACCCCTACCCCTTCCCTCCACCCTCCCTGCTCCCCACCTCTCCCCCTCCCCCCCTCACCTCTCCCCCCTCACTCTCACCCTCTCTCTCTCCTCCCCTCCACCCCCACCTTTCCCCTCTCACCCACCCTCCCTCTTCTCCTCCTCGCCACCCCCTCTCCCTCTTGCCCCTCTCTCCGTGTCTCTGCCCCTTCTCCCTCTGCCCTCACTCTCTACCCCCCACCCCCCCCCCCTCTCTAGATGTGACTGCAAGTTGGGGGCTATGCGTCAGTAGATAGGGTGGTTATGGGGTAAAAGGAGCAAATTAATAATATTAATATAATATCAAGGGGGGTAATTAGCGCGAGTGCGGGGGGGGGGGGGGGGGATAGTTAGTGTGTGTGACGCTGCATGCCGCCTCCCCCCCCACAACCGCACGTTGGGGGAACAGACCCAACGGGTCTGCACTTGGTCTAGTATTTTATAAAAGCAATTGTGCATTATAGCAAGTACCCTGTCAACACCACACTGCTTTCATCCTCCTTTACTTGTGATGATTACATACTAAGTAAAATTAAACCATATGGTCCAGCCCTGGGAATTTTAATCCCTATGCTGCATATTAGTTTAATTAATTAGTGAAATAATTTGTCAATATACTACTATGTGAAATTAAACGTATCGTACAACTTTACTGTCACTGATGTTAAAAACAAAAGTAACTACTTTTGAAAATCCAGAGGAATACCCCAAATTGAATCAGCAAAGGAAGCGGCGACAGACACTCGAAGGAGGGTATTTGCATGTATGTATGAAAATGTAATCAGGACACCAACCCAGTCAGCCAATAACATTGTTGATTTTGACAATAACATGAATGGCAACACTACTTAAATGCAAACTGTACTGGAAAAGTGACCAAAACTTTAGTAACATAACCAACTTTTATGAACACATAACAAATGTCCTTTCACCTGTATTCACAAGACACCTATAATTTATCTGCTGGGAATATATTGCTACACTTCAGTGTAAAGTAAATATAAGTGGTACTGACTCTCTACTGAGCCTGACATTGCAAGTCAAAAGATGTGCAATATAAACAATATTGCAGCAACTTAACATTCATACCAATTTATAATTGCACTGCCATTCAGGGCAGCACACGAGTTTTGTATTAATACAGAAGGGAACATTATCCTTCCCCATTCTGAATTAACACTAAAACTTGGAAAGGAATAAGAAACCAGTAAACAGATTACAATAACTTTACATTTCTCTTGCACCGTTGACATAGTGAAGCATCCCAAGTGGAAGCAAATTACTTCTTGGTCAGCATATTGCAAGTTGAAGGCCCCGTTTCACCGGCTCCCAAGGTCTTCACAGACAAAACTACTGTCATAATCAAAAGAATTAAAATTTTGATTAATAAAATATTTTTAAGAAGTAATGAAATAGAAATAGCACGTAAAACTCTGGAGCTTAAGATCTGGATGGGTGATGGCATGGCTGCCAATCGTACCCAAAGATGCACAAGAATTCTGAACGGTAAAAGGGCCACATACTCTAGATATTGCAGGCCTGTAGGAAGCTATACAAGCAGGAGTGGCAAAGGAAAATGGAATGATTCGAATTTGAGACTGAAGATTTTAAATTAGGGAGAGTCAATGTGAAATATATTTTTAAAAAGCCAACCTTCTACAATCCCTTCATATTAATAATGACAATTTAGTTTTGCTGCAAAGAAATACAGAGCTTTCATACTGGCACAATTGGAACAAATTGGACTAGCAAATACTTAAAAGGTATACTTAATTAACTCCATCCTCCTGCTAAATATACAAATGTATTAAAAGTAGCCATTTCCAAAATGCATAGTATCACATAATCTCTCCATCACACACATATATTAGATATGAATGAATCTAATGGGTATTGGAAAACATACTATAACAACCTTGGAACTTTAGGAAAATGTTTCTCCTGAGTGCTGTTGGCTCGAATTCTCCTGTTCCATATACTTGACATTTTATAATGGTTTGTACTTTGTATTAAATTTTTTTTTAAAAGTTCAGTAATAAAATGTTCAAACTTATTTAAGAAAATATATTCTATTTGCAGACGTTTCCCTTCTCCCAAGCCTCCAAGCATTAAGGCAGTTGTATATCTAAATGATCTGCATACATCACATTGACATTCACAAAATAATTTGTCCAAGAGCAAATCCAGAAAGTTGTCAGAAACTCTTTCAATGAGTCAGGCACAATTATTCCCCAATCACAGTTTAGTCCTGACAATGCACGAGTTTCATATTTAGTATGACTATTGGAATGATAGCTCACCAGCACTTTAATTTATACTTTAGGGAATTAAATTCTTGTAGTCTATGTAGAGCAAACTGCAGGAGTACTATATTGGTAAATAGAATACCATATGCAGTTTATGCCACCATAGCCAGGAACTTAACCCACAATGACTTCTCCAATAAATTTTCTACCGTATTTGATGGCGAACTGAGATTCATAAATTACCATGAAAATGAACATAAATTCTTCTTAATATCATACAAGCAAGCTATAGAATACCATCATTATGAAGTGCTTCAAGAAGCTGGTCATGGCGCACATCAGTTCCGGCCTCCCAGCCAGCCTTGATCCATACAATTTGCCTACTGCAGCAACAGGTCCCTGGCCCGACATTCATCTTTGGAACATCAGGATGACATGGACATTTATGTCAGATACCTATTTATTGGCTACAGCTCCAACCTCCAACACCATAATTCCATCCAAACTCATCTCCAAACTGCTGGACTCAGCTCCCCCCTCTGCAACTGGTTCCTTGATTTCCTGACCCTTGATTTCCTGACCCATAAAACACAATAAGTAAAGATTGCTGACAAAACATCCTCAACAATAATTCGCAACACCAGTGCCTTGCAAGACTGCAAGTCCCTATACTCTCACAACTATGCCACCAAATTCTGATCTAACTCCATTAACAAGTTTGCAAATTATGCCACCATCATGGGCCAAGTCACAAACAGTGACGAGTCGGAGAATAGGGAGGAAAATAGGGAGCTTAGTAGCATGGTGTCAAGACACCAATTTCTCCCTCTGTATGAGAAAAATGAAGGAGTTGGTCATCGACTTCAGCAAGTGGGGTGGAGTACACACCCCAGCTGCAACAAAAATGAAGTGAAGATGGTGGACAATTTCAAGCTCCCAGGTGTAAATATCACCAATTTGCCCTGTTCCAATTACATTGATGGCATCCAAGTAAGCATGTTACGATACAACTTTATTTATCCCAGAGGGAAATTGGTCAGCCACCAGTGAAAAGAAACAGTTACAAGGCATTGAAAGTGTCATGTGCATTATTATAATAATGAGATTTCAGTGACCTGTTATTGCACAGCACATATGTAATTTGCACAAACATGAAATTAAAATATCGAGTAGAAAAGTCCAGGATAAGGGATGTGCAAAGATTGCAGGGAGGGGGAGGAGTCAGTCTACCCCACAACACAAGTGAGTGTTGTACAGTTTGAAAGCCACAGGGAAAAAGGAGCTTCTGTGCTGCACCTTGGTGGGACCAGTTTGTTGCTGAAGGTGCACCTCAGCTTGGCCAGTGTGTCATGGATGGGGTGAGATGTATCGTCCAAGATACTCCACAGTTTGAAGAGCATCCTCCTTTCTGAGACCACCTCCAATTAATCCAACTCCACTCCCAGGACAGAGGCAGCCTTGCTGATGAGCTTGTTGATTCTGTTGGCATTCTTGGCCTTTGCCCTGTTACCCCAGCGCACAACAGCGTTGAAGATGGCATTAGCCACCACCGATCGATAAAACATCTGCAGCATCTTACTGTAAACGTTGAATGAGCAGAGCTCTTACCAACTTTTTCAGATGAACCTTAGAAAGTATCTTATCCATGTGCAACACTGCTTGGTATGTTAAGTGTTCCACCCAAGACAGCAAGAAGTTACACAGTGTTGTGAATGTAGCCCAGTTCATCACATACCCTCCTCCCATCTACTCCATCTTTATGTCAGCTGCCTCAGGAAAGCAGCCAACATAATCACAGATTACTCATGTCCCGGCCATTCTCTCTTCTCCCCTCAACCATTGGGCAGAAAATACAAAAGCTTGAAAGTACATACCACCAGATAAGAATACCCCCCTCCCCACGGTTATTAGTCCCTTGAACAGCCCTCACATGCTGAAGAATTCCTGATCTCCCAATCTATCTTGCAGCATAAGCACTTAAAAAAAATCTGCACTATCTCTGTAGCTGTGTACACTTTTTTTTCATTTTCTCTTTTGCACTGCCTGATGCTTTGAATTGCCTGGATAGCATGCACGGACTAGAAGGGTCGAGATGGCCTGTTTCCGTGCTGTAATTGTTATATGGTTATGTCAATACCAACATTATGTTTATTTTGGCACCTTGTTAATAGCAGATTAATTTACGTAGTAAAAAAGGAAACTGACACTTCTAATATGTTGGTTCTAATTGAACTAACCTTCAGTTCATTATAGAGGGGAATGTAAATATTTTGATATGCGAAACAGGCACGTTTGCGGAACAAAAGGGTATGGAAAAAAATAATTGCAATAAGCGCTGAGAGCAAATGGTTGTCGTGAGTGTTAAATTCTGATTGGCGTTTAGTGTCTTATGGACAAATGTCAGTCACCCTGCGTGCATTTGTTTCGCAAGTAACAAGAGGGCTTTGATACAATGCCTCGCTGATTTCATAGTGCAAGATTTGGCACCCCCTAGCGTTCAAACGTAGAACTTGTATAAAGTTTGGTAGATTTATGCAAGCAACAGCGGCGTTTGATTCTGAATGTGACCTGGCTCCTAACCGTGAAAAGCTAAAGCAGAACAGCGATTCAACTCTGCAGGCATTTCCTCTCCACTTTAGTTCATATTTTCCTTTCAGAAAAAAGGGAAATACTTTCCAACCTCGGCCTAGTTGCCTAGCATTGTCGCTGCGGAATTGGTGGTATGAACAGATGCTGTTTGAGAGATCTCCAAACGTGCTGTAAAGGACACTGAACTCAAGTGAAATGGTCGTGAATGTCTTTTGCTGACGCCCTTGCTTGGTGCAAGGAATTGACATTGCAATAGTTCATTATTTAAGATACGCGTCGCAGAGTAGCATTTGTTATTTGGCAGTGCGGATTCAAAGCGAAAATACCATACACCGAAACAGTTAACGAATGTAACGTTTATGCTTCTCACTTTAAAATTTGCATCAAATTTATGAATGCCATACAGCGCCAGGCAAGTATACCCAAGACTACTTCCTCGCAATATTTACTTCCCCCACATACAACTATTCTTTTGGATTTACATTCGCCCAGTAGTTTAAAAAAAATAGAGTGCAGGGAAATCGATGTGAAAGTTGCCTGCCCAGTTACAGACTGATCCCTTTCAACCGACTGCAGGTCCATATTACATATTTGTTTACTCTCCCTTCCCCAATCTAATTCACCCCAGTTCTCTTTTCGCAAGGCGAAATCTGAACAGTTCCACTGAAATTACAAAGTTAAACTCCCTCAGCTTGGACTTCCTCTTTACACTACGCGAACTCCTTTCCGACGAAATTCCTAAACATTTGCCTGAAATAAAGCACATCTTTGCGATCCTTGGATCGAAGCAAATTAATCTTATCTCAGCCGTTCGGCACTATGATGCCTTTATGATACTGCAACCTTTCCACATTTCGGCGCAATATCTACTGCATGTGGTGCGAGGCAAAATAGGATCACAATATAGTCGACCTCCATTTAAATATTAGCATGCAAATAGGGGATGAGTTCCGCACATAAGTATAACACGAATACTACAACTCTTAACCAACCTACGCGCCCCATAAAGCTCGAACCTAAGCCAGCATTCACTGTTAGGACTGCCCTAATTTCATCAATCACTAGTAAAACAAATCAATCCCCGTGCCTTTCCTACTAAAACACCCGTAGATCCCAACGGGGATCATTGGAGTTGATCTGACCCCAGGATTGCCACTTCCTCGTCTGCAACCCCCCCCCCCCCCCCCCCCCCCCCCCTCTTCCTTCTCTCTGTCCTCTCGGGGTCTTTACATCCCCTTCTTTGCACCTTGCCCAGGTTGCACCTGAACCAACTCCACGTCCCCCAGCTACAGAGCGTATATGTCAATCTCCTCTTTGCCTCCCACAGCGTGAATCCTCTCCACCATGACAATCACAGCCTCTCAATAAAATCAAAATCGCATTGGTGTACTCGGCCGCCCGGTGCTAATCCAACCGGGATGCATCGGACACCGAGCCCGGAGGATCCAGCACCGTCCGGCGGTGGCCCAACTACGTGCAACCAACCCCCTTTCCGCAGGAGCTCTGGCTGCATGCATTTTGTGGATTAGTAGACTCTAGTCTTGTAACCCACCCACCCCATCTTGTCCATGCATTTGCAATCGCCGCCACCCGATGCTAAACAAGACGTGAAATACACGTCCACGCCCGGCACTCCACCGTACAAATACTCGCGCTCTACAATTCTCAAGTGACACCCCATCTCCTCCCAAATGTTTAAAATTACGCAGCCTTTGCAAATACGCGAGTTTGTAGTTTCCAGTGTTTACAAAGCCTAGCCACTCCCCCTCCCCTCCCCAGCGGAGGGCTGCGAGCAAACTAATCCCGGCAGCGATGTAGAGGAGATACCACTGACACGGGCGCTCACCCCGTTAACATGTGTGTGAAGGAATGTCCCCACCCCGCTTCCCCCTACCTTCGTCCAGCAACCGCTCCAGATGGTTGAAAATGCCGCAGAAGTTGGGCAGGCTACTCATCAGCTTCTTGTCGTTCATCAGTTGCATGAGATAGTCTGGGGTCGGTTTTGGTCGCTCCTTATTTTCCATTTCCCCAACCATATTCCAACAAACTTCCCCCCTTCCCCAGAACACACACACACGCGCGCGCGCGCGCGCGAGCTCAGGAAAGTTCTGGCGTTGCAAGACTCTCTGGAATTTATTTCCCCCCTTCCTCCCTCCTTCCTCTCCTTCTGTGGGTTTGCTTGCTTCTCTCTCTATTTTTGTTTTGGTGGTTTTATTTTTGTCCGTCTGTTGGTTCTGGTCCTGCGGGAGGGCTGCGAATCGGGCTGTGCTCCACAAGGCGCGGCGCCTCAGTATCTTTGCTCAACACTGCCACAGCCGCTCGCGCACTAACGGCTCTCCAATGGCTCGGGCTCGAGTTCAACCCTCGGACGCCGTCACAGCCTCGGGGAAGGCAGTTGGAGGGAGGAATTGAATTGGTCATGTGACGCGCGAGCTTCTAGTGCCCCTCGCGTACACGCGCGGGTGAATCGGAGGGAGAGAGATTCCGCGCAGGCGCCGTGGTAGCTGGGCCTGGATAGCGATTGAACAAAAACGAGAGGCCGCCACACCGCGTTTCTGATTGGGCGAGAGGGGCAGCGGGGGCGGAGCCCGGGCCCGGGGCCAGATTGCGCGCCTGCGCACTGAGTGAGGGACGGGAGATTTGCGATGCAGAGTAGCGCTGCGCTGAAATAGTTGACAGATGAATTACCCCCGAGAGATGTGGGTTTGTATTCACTTTCCATTTGCTATTGTACCTCACACAATCAGCTTATTCATATACATATAAACTATCTGTGTTAGCTGCTAAATACCTGTTTCTTTGGATGGAAGGTGGCGAAGGAGCCTAAATATTCATGAGTCTCTCTCTCCTTCTTTTGAGTTGGTGCTGAGATATGGAGGGATTGCGTTAATGAATGCATGCCTGTACACGCGGAAACAGAAACCGGGTAAAGAAGGAACTCTTCAGCTTCATTTGTTTAAAATCTACACTTCATCAACTGTTCCCATGGAAAGTAACAGTATATTGTCAGGCGATATAATTAATTCTAGGCTCGATGGATAAGAAATGCAACACGTTCTCATCTCGAATATGGTTTCGATCACACCTGTTCTTGCAAATATTTAATGGAAATCATCATTTTACTGCAAAATCGATCATGTTTAGATTACATACAAATAGTTTTGCACCTAATCTAATATTAATTTTCTGTTTTATAGTGTGAAATTGTCAAATAAAGTTTAACTATTCCAGATCCTTCCTTTAATTGTGTTACTTGTCAAAAAAGCTCCCATTCGCAAGAGTTTACAAATGTGTGGTTTTAACCTGTTCCAAGCTTGGCTGTTTTATTGGGCAGCGCGCGTCCTTCCCTGCTTCGATTCAAAATACATAATCTAAGGGGTTGCAAATATTTCCAAACAGATTGAATAAATGTGTGGTAAAGCGACCGTCTATCGTTACAATTCCAGCTCTACCTTTGTGACATTGATATAGCCACAACTGTCTTGAAGTTATTTGTGCAAATAATTCGTTTGGTTGATGAGTTGACGCCGTGCTGAAGGAAAGAAGGGTGCATGTTTACTTCGGCGTCAGGACGATAGAATGTTATATATTTAGCGCTTGGAGGAGAAAGGTTGTGCTTTCTCCCACCAGGCGATCAGGAAAAAAAGACCCATGTACCACAACTAAGTGGTTGGTGTCCGCAGCAGATCAAATCAACAAGGGCATACTTACCAAACGACCTATCTTCCCACATTTTCTGTCGGATAAAGACAACATTGTTAGCTGTAATTTGAATACATACGCATTTGCATTTCCACAAATAAAACATTTTTTTACCGCTCAGCTATTTTTTGCCAAGATCCTCCAACGTGCAATCGCGACGTTTCTATAATATATATTGTTCCCGGGGATTTGAAAATAAATACGTTTTATTGAAAATACAACGCATCCCAAATGCTCCATCACAACATAGCAATTATTTGCCACGATTGTTGATCCAACACTAAACTTTGATTAAATATTAGTTGTTTCTATTGATATACAGTTTCAAACGTTTCAAATAACAAAGCGAGTCAACTTTTGTTTGCTTTGGCAGGTACCTTTCGAGACATATCCGAACCAGAGTGATCAGTAAACTGTGTGGTGTGATCAATGGGATTGTGGTGGATTTTTAATTTAAGTGAAAAATCCTCAACATCCCTAACAATTAATTTTTCAATTACATATCAATTGGATGCTTCCGGAATTTGTTGTCCGAACGTGAAAGCGGTAGGGAGTTCATGTCCGGTGCCATCTTTTGGACCAAAGAATTAGTTTTAATTTCGTCTTTCATTTTCCTGCAAACCTTAAATTAAGAATGAAGCAAATCCAATTAAACAAATCTCCACATCAAGCGGCGACTGGGTGGGTGGAATTGGGGCATTTTCTTGGGAATGTAGAAATGTACAGGGGCGGTGTTGCAAAGCGCGTGGAAAATATATACATTGTAGTTTTTACAAACCTTCTGGAAATATTTATCTTTTCATAGATTTGTCCACGTTGCTTTTGTCAGCAGACTCGGTCAGCTTTCCGATACTTTGCTTACACAGAATTACTGCCTAACAAATCATTTCACTCCTTGCTTCCACGTCTCTATTTCTCCCGACACGAATCGACATATCAGTTTGCAAGTCAGCATTTAGCAACGCCGTGCCAGTTTCAATTGCCATGTGATCTGGTTTTACAGTTTACTAATCTGCATTAAAACCATTATTCTATCTCTGAAATTTCAACCGCTTCAGTTGAGCAGACGGAAGACCTGCACGTTGTCTCATGCAAAGATATGATGAGATAATATAATTATTTTCGATGTCTTCCAGTTTGACTGATTATTGTTGCATTCATCTTTACCAAAAGATGAGCTCCAGCTATTGTACATCTACAAACATCTTGGAATGGAAATATGGATCTGCAATGCCTACAGGAGGCTGGCGAACCGCTGAGTTGTGGCTGCTCGACATAAT
This sequence comes from Amblyraja radiata, assembly GCF_010909765.2. Taxonomy (NCBI): domain Eukaryota; kingdom Metazoa; phylum Chordata; class Chondrichthyes; order Rajiformes; family Rajidae; genus Amblyraja; species Amblyraja radiata. Next base: position 44,463,720 of record NC_045963.1, on the reverse strand, counting down.
AAAGATGATTTAAGTTAACAATATTGAATGTCCACAAATCAGACATGATAAATAGGAATACCAGCCCCGCAATAATACATTATTCAAATATGTAACCAGTCAACTCGTCGACACGAAACAACCTTTAGGTAATCCATTTGAGCTGAATCTTACATGGCATCATATCAAACACTTGTAAAATACAATGTAGGCATATTTGGTACTCAGCACATGCCCAAACTACAACATATAAAAAACATAATAAGAGACTTCTTGTTGATAATTTTGCAATAAGGACACTCAAATGTGACGGATTTGATTAATAAAAGTTGAGGGCTAATTATTTGTGCTTACGCGGTAGCTACCGATTAGGACAGCTACAATTTGCCAAGTTTACAAGCTGAAATGTTCTCGAGACCAGGATGACATGTCACCTATTCCTTTTCTCCAGAGATGCTGCCTGTCCCACTGAGTTACTCCAGCTTTTTTTGTGTCTATCTTCGGTTTAAACCAGCACCTGCAGTTCCTCCCTACACTTAAGATCTGCAACAGTTCTCTCCAGCTGGGTGGTATTCTTAACTCGTAATAAAACACAATGTGGATGGAGAAATCCCCAATGTCTAAATATTTATTTGGAGGTTAGACAGATTTTTACAAAATGCATTGAGAATGTTCAGTGGGCCTCCAAACTATCTGAAGATATCCCGACCCGTCACGTCACCTATCCATGCTCTCCAGAGGTACTGCCTGATTCGCTGTGTAACTTCAGCACTTTGTGTCCTCTGAACACTTTATTCAATGCATGATATGACTTTAATATTATTCTGGAGAATCTAGTGAGAATTAGTCTCTAATTCCAGATAGGCTGTAAATTTACCAAAATCATACTAACTATGCTAAACCTATGGTTTTTGAAAAGTTTTAATCAATAAAGTTGGCAGACACTTAGATCTCTATTTTAATTGAGTTTTGGTTGATAAAATTAGCTGCCTCTACAAAGAAGTCTACTTAAATTATCCAACCAGATGGTCTAAATCTGATAATAAATGTGTACGTGTGAAATTTGATCATTTTTTAGTGATACCAATGTGTGTAAAATATATACATTCTGTTCTCCATGAAGTTACATTTTCAAAATTGTAGGGTAGGACAGAACCCGCTGATGTGTCTTAATATAACAAACTGGAACGATCAGCAGATATTTTCTCAACATAAAAAGTTCCTCACTTTTTACCCAAGTTGGAATCAACAAACCCTCACTGCAGGAGCCTGGCAGCTAAAGTGATCCAGTTACAATGGTGAACAGAACATTTAAGCTTAAAGTTTCACTTTACAAAGTTTAGCATAATGATATTGTTTTGGTAAACTTGTAAACTCTCTGGAGCTTTGAAACTTAGTTTTGAACATTGACAAATTTGAACAATTAATTAAAATTAAGATGAAGCAAAACACTTTAGCCTCATTGTCTTCAATGATGATTCATTGTTACATGCTATTCCACTGGAAATAGTCAATAGACAATAGACAATAGAGTAGGCCATTTGGCCCCGAGCCAGCACCGCCATTCAATGTGAGCATGGCTGATCATCCCCAATCAGTACCCTGTTCCTGCCTTCTCCCCATATCCCTTGACTCCGCTATTTTTAAGAGCCCTATCAAGCTCTCTCTTGAAAGCATCCAGAGAACTTGCCTCCACCGCCCTCTGAGGCAGAGAATTCCACAGACTCACCACTCTCTGTGAGAAAAAGTGTTTCCTCGTCTCCGTTCTAAATGGCTTACTCCTTATTCTTAAACTGTGGCCCCTGGTTCTGGACTCCCCCAACATCGGGAACATGTTTCCTGCCTCTAGCGTGTCCAAACCCTCAACAATCTTATATGTTTCAATGAGATATCCTCTCATCCTTCTAAACTCCAGAGTGTACAAGCCCAGCTGCTCCATTCTCTCAGCATATGACAGTCCCGCCATCCCGGGCATTAACCTTGTAAACCTACGCTGCACTCCCTCAATAATATCAGCAAGAATGTCCTTCCTCAAATCAAGATTGTTTGTGTCCTCCTTAGTGAAGACAGATCCAAAGTACCTGTTCAACTCATCTGCCATTTCCTTGTTCCCCATAATAAATTCACCTTTTTCGGTCTTCAAGGGTCCAACTTTGGTCTTAACTAATTTTTGCCTCTTCTTTAAAAAAAAATATTTTTATTTATTAGAAGTACAGTAAGTTACAGTAGTACAAGCCACATAAATCTTATTACATTTATTGTACCCCTTCATTTTTTAAGCTTTAAGGAAAGATAAAAATAAAGAAAGTAAAGAAAGTGAGAGAGAGTCGTGTTAGTGTGAAAGAGTGATCAAAAAGAAAAACCCATTAAACAAAGTTAGGGAAAAAAGTTAAGAAATAGGCCATAGAAAAGAAAGAAAGAAAAAGAAACAAAAGCTCTATTATGAAAACCGCGCAAAAAGGGATATACCAACTTCGTATTTTTCATCCCCCCTTACCAGATCCTGACACCATTTCATTTTTAAAGTACTGTTGCACCTTATACTTGTAGTAAGTCGATAAATGCAAAGGAGGAGTCTCATATCTTCCAGGTGTAATGTTTCAAACATATTTGAAATCCACATTTTTATTGTTGGTATAGGAGCGTTTTTCCAGAATTTAAGTTTTTTTTTCCTCTTCACATACCTAAAGAAGCTTTTACTATCCTGCTTTATATTCTTGGCTAGCTTACCTTCATACCTCATCTTTTCTTTCCATATTGTCCTTTTGGTTATCTTCTGTTGTTCTTTAAACATTACCCAATCCTCTTGCTTCCCGCTCATCATTGTTACGTTGTATTTCATCGCTTTAATTTTTATACTGTCCCTGACGTTCCTTGTCAGCCATGGTCGTCCCTTTCTCCCCTTGGAATCTTTCTTCCTCCTAGGAATGAACTGATCCTGCACCTTCTGTATTATTCCTAGAAATACCTGCCATTTTCGTTCCACTGTCATCCCTGCTAGTGTATCTTTCCAGTCAACTTTGGCCAGCTCCTCCCTCATGGCCCCATAGTCCCCTTTATTCAACTGCAACACTGACACCTCTGATCTACCCTTCTCCCTCTCCAATTGTAGATTAAACCTGACTATGTTATGGTCACTGCCTCCTAATGGCTCAGTAACCTCGAGGTTCTTTATCAAATCCGGTTCATTACATAACTCTAAATCCAGAATTGCCTTCTCCCTGGTAGGCTCCAATACAAGCTGTTCTAAGAACCTATCACAAAGTCACTCTACAAAGTCCCTTTCTTGGGACTTGAAAGATTGAAGAAATTCAGCCTTGTACATGTTGCCATCAATCTCTGTTGCTCCAATGGTCCCGGCACCACCCCAGCAGAATGTCCACCTTGACAGCCAGTGACCTGAAGTGTCCCGACCAGAAATATCGCTTATCTATGTTGCCCAGAGATGCTGCAGACCGCTGAGTAACTCCAACAGTTGCGTGTTTTTTTGTAAGCAGCATTTCCAAATCCTTGTGTCGACAGCCAATGTCCTTCTAGTGGTTGGTCTGAGTTTCTCAGTGGTTCTTCTTTATCTCGTTTTGACACAATTTCCTGTAACGACATTGGAAAACTAGGAAAATGTCAGCAGTGGAGGAGTGTGTGCTGAGTATAGTGGGAAAAATGCAATGTAAATCATAGAAATGTGATGTAGAGGAAAAAGGTTTTTGAGGTGTACAATTGAGTGAACTCACAGAAACCCACCGGCAAAGGTTCAGCATGATGGTTAAAATGTAGAACCAATATGCAATGATAGGATTCCTTTCCCACAATCCGGACATGTCAAATCGACTGTTGATGAAAGGTCATGAACCTGAAACAATAACACTCCATGCTGGGTGTTTCACGTGCTATGTGATCAATTCTGCAATAGTGTAGATGGGGCATCTTGCTTGGCATGGGCAAATTGGGCTGAAGGGCCTGTTTCCCTGCTGTATAACTCTACAATGTGGAAAATACATCAGTAAATTTGAAGACAGCATTGTACAGCAAACACCAATGAGTTTAAGAATTTAATAATCCATTTTAATGATATTTGTCTATCCTTCCAAAAGGCAGATGGAACTTCAGATTAACATCTAACCTAAGCACTTGTGTAGGATTTCTCTGGAATTATCAGCATGAATTATGTGCTCAGCATATTCAAAAATACAACCTTTTGACTCAATGGTCAGGGTGCTACCACTGAATCTCAATCTTCAGCAAAGTTTATATTGTGAATTATAAATAGAAAGTGTTGGCCAACAAGTAGGACAACATCCACGGGGAAAGATACACAGTAAATATTTCACCTTATCTCAGAAGTTCAAGGCTAGAAATGTGGAGATGGGGGAGGGAGGAGGGGGGGGGGGGGGAGGGGTTGGATGGAGAGATCAAAGGGAATGTCTGATTTGAGCAGAAATCGAGAGAGACTGGATAATGGAGCTAGAGGTGGTGCTGGTTTTGTGAGATGGTCAAGGCTTGTTAATTGCAGTTGGTCTATTGCGAGGAAATGTACATAGAACATGGAACACAGAGCAGTACAGCACAACACCAGGCCCTCAGTTCACAATATCTTTGCTGAACATGATGCCAACTCTTATCCACCTACACATAATCCATATCCCTCCATTCCCTGCATATCTGTATCAAGTTACCCATGGCAATGCCATTAAACATTCTTTTGGCATCAAAATCGCAATTATTATTTACATATTTAGAAACAGTGTAGGCCAGGTTTGCTGGATGATTGAAAGAGTTGGAGATGTGATTGTTAGCAGTGATGGTGGTGTGGGAAGGTAGCTGGCAATTTACCAAATCACAACGGTTCTCTGGGCTGGTTTTCATATCAGTGACGTTGCACGTTGAAATATTCTACAAATGTTTCTTTGTTATCCCCCCCCAAACATTTCAACTGCCCACCACCACCTCCACAACCCAAGACTTGCAGCACACTGAAGCTGTGGCAAACTCTCACAGGATGATTCCTTATTCCCGAAGGCAGGAGGTGTTCGGTCAAAAGGCAGGAAGGCTGTGGAGCCATAATTGTTGACTATATTTAAGGCTGAGATTGATCGGTCTTTAGAGGTTGGGGGGGGAGATTGCAACCTTCACTTGGTCCGCCCTGTTTCAACGAATGCAATCAACCTGGCGTGCACAATCAAATAAGATCAAATAGAACAAGTTGTCCTACAACTTTAAGCCCTGCACGCCATATGCAAGGAGAAGAAGAAGAAGAGGTTAGGGCGTTCAAGGGAAACTGAGAAAGTGCAGGATAGAAGTGCTGAGGCAAATATTCTATTTTATTCGCATTATGTTCCTCCAACCATCAGTGCTCTTATTCATCTTAAATATATGCCTACATTCAACATTATATTCTGTCCCATTAAAGTACAATGAATATCAAGGAAATTCTGGGCTGCTTGATACAGTTTATTAAGATTATTGAACAAAACATAAAACAGAATTACAATGATTATAGTTTATCAACTCTTCACACAAGGTTTTCTAACTCACACAACTAACCAATGTAAATTTAAGAATAAAACGTTAAAGATCTTTTCTAGACATTCATGTAAATCTTTGAAGATGAAAAGCTGTTTAGAAATTGCTCACAGATAATGGAAACATTCAACTGTTCAGCTCATTAAAGGGTTCCACTTAATGCGGTTGGTATTGATATTTATTTATTGTTGTCACATGCACCGTTATGCATGCTATCCAGGCAAATCATACTATACCTGAATACATCAGGAAGTGCAGAGTAGAAAATAAATTATTGTTCAGAATATAACATTATAGCTACAGAGAAAGTGTAGATAAAAGTGCAAGGTCTGAAACAAGGTAGATCAGAAGATCTGTAATTCATTGTTAGCATATGAGACATCTGAGTCTGATAACAGCAGGGAAGAAGCTATTCTTGATTCTGATTATATGTACTTTCATGCCTTTGTACCTTCTGCTTGATGAGAGAGGATAGAAAAGAAAAATGACCAAGGCGAGGGGTCCTTGATCATGTGTAGAAAGGAACTGCAGATGCTGGTATATACTGAAGATCGACACAAATTGTTGGAGTAACACAGCAGGTCAAATAGCATCTCTGGAGAAAAAGGATGGGTGACGTTTCAGGTTGGGACTCTTCTTCAGGTTGCTTCATGTTGGCTAATTTCCCATTTTTTAAGTGTTGGTGGAGTAGAATGGGATTGGGGTTGGGGGGTTGGATTGCATGATGGACTAAGCTGTGTCCACAACCCTCTGCAATTTCTTGAGGTCTTGGGCAAAGCAATTTCCATACCATCCTAATAAGAAGCTTTCTATAGTTCATCTGTAGAAATTGGTGAGAGATTTATTTGTTGTCATGCGTACCGAGGTACAGTAAAAGCTTTTGTTGCATGCTAACCAGTCAGCAGGAAAGTCAATACATGATTATACAATCAAGCCATTCACAGTGTAAAGATACATGATAAAGAGAATAATGTGAATAACGTTTAGTACAAGATAAAGCCAGAAAAGTCTGGAGACTTGCCAAATTTACTTTGCCTTCTGAAAAATTAGAGGCGATGGTATGCTTTCTTGGTCATAGCGTCAATGTGTTTGGACCATGTCAAATTGCTGGTGATATTTACAACCAGGAATTTGAACCCCTCAACCATCTCCATCGTTGATAGACTGCGGCATGTACATTGTATTGTCATGTTCGAATGGATGTACACTTGGGCACAATGGCACTTCTGGTAGAGTTGCTGCTTAGAATCAGAAGAATCAGAATGCCGTTTATTGTCATTTAAACATAAATTACGTTCCTGCAGTCAAAACAAAAAAAAACACACAATTAACATAATTCCACACAAAACATCCATCACAGTGAATCTCCAAACACCTCCTCACTGTGATGGAAGGCAAAAGTCTTATCTCTTCCCTGTTCTCTGTTCTTTATTCTTCTCCCGCAGTCAAGCAGTCAAACTGCTGCATCGAGCTGATTGAGCTGATCGAGGCTCTTGATGTTAGAGCCCCCGACGGGCGATGGTAAGTCCCGCGGCCTTTTGAGCTGCGCCGGGCGATGTAAGGCCCCGCTCCGGGGCCTTAAAATCGATTTAAACCCCTCGATTCGGGCGGGCGAAGTTAGCCGTTGCGGGAGCTCCGAAAAGCGGCCTCCCACCAGGGAATCGCGAGCTCCCGATGTTACCATCCACAGGGCCTGCAGCCGAAGCCTCCGAAGCTCCGAAGTCGGTTCGCAGCCGCACGCCACCATATTTGACCAGGTGGTTTCCCTCTGGATGCTCAGTTTGCTCCCACATCCCAAAGATGTGCAGTTTGTATCTGTAGCTTCTGTAAACTGCCTTTGGTGTGTGGGTGAAAAATAACATGAAAATTAGTTTATGAAAATGTGGGTAGACTACAATATGGGATTAATGTGGGATTAGTTCTTAGTGTGGACTCAGTGTGCTGAAGGACCTGTTTCCATGCCGTATGTCTCTATGACTCAATACAAAATTTACCATGGCACTGTCAGAAATAAGGATGGTTTTTGATATTCAATTCTATTCAGTCTTCAGCCAATAAAGCTCCCCATTATTGCATGCAGCAAGACCCAGATACATTTAGCTGTAGTTAATAAGTGGCACATAATATTTGATACACAAAATTGCCAGACGTCAAGAGCCAAGAGTGTTTAATTGTCACACAATGATAATGAGAACGGAACAATTAATTTCTTACTTGTAGCAGCATTAAGGTGTGTAATCACAGCATTCAAAGATTACGTAATAGAAAAAGTTAGATTAATTAAAATATATATATTAGTGTAAAACAAAAGCCCAAAGTCCCTTGTGCAAATATTGTAGGAGAGCTTGAAGTTCGTAGTTTAGTTGGTGTTTATAGTGTTCATGAGCCAATGGGTGTTGGGAAAAAGCTGTTCCTGAACCTGGAGGTCACAGTGTAGGGAGTGGTTGAGACATCGGGATAACATAGAACTAGTGTGAATGGATGATCGATAGTCAGTGTGGACTCAGTGGGCTGAAGGGCCTGGTTCCATGCAGGAGAAGAATAAATTAAACTAAACTAAATCTATCATAGTTTGATTCCACCATCTATTTTCACAACTCTGACACATTTCATCCATCAGGCATTGTGACACAAATCTTTTCCTCCTCCCTATTTACCTGAATTTGGTGAGATAAACTTTATCCAGTGATACACAAAGTAGTAAATGTCAGGTTTGCATTATATTAGTCCCCTGGTCCAAGTAATGTCTCAAACTGTGCTCTGTGATTCATATACTTACCCAAGCCCATTGATTGTATACCTCACTTGTTGTTGTTCATAGTATATTCTCTATATTCGCTGTATTGAAACAAATATTATAATTATCAAAAACGTTTCTTTCCAATCCTATTCAAACATAAGTTGACACAACTGTTAATCCATATTGGAAAAGCATTATAATCTCAATCAAATATGACTACGTTCCAGTTTTAATGTATTCTCACAGTTTAGCATCCATTGGATAATGTGTTTCAAACAATATCATTTTGTGTGTGCTTTTCCTGTTTGCAATATCTCAAGATTAATTTTTAACTAGTGCAACAATATGGAACCAGTCTCAAGAGCCAGTCTCCAACCATAAAACCATTTCAAGTTAAAGTTCAATTTCCAGTTCACATTTATTGCCACATCCACCAATTGAGGTACAGTGGAATTTGACTTACCATGCAGCCATACAAACAAAAGAGCACAATACACAACAGAATATAACATGAACATCCACCACAGTGGAATCAACTTCTTCACTGTGGTGGAAGGCAATAACTGTGTCAGTCCTCCTCCTTTGTTCATCCGTGGTCAGGGCCATGAACCCTCCGCAGCCGCCGCTACGGATGGCCTGATGTACAGGCCCTCTCGTTGGGACGCTCGAAACTCCGACGTCGGGACGGACGGACACTCCGCAGCTTGGAGGTCCCGAATTTGAAGACTTCAATCCAATACGTCACCTACCCATGTTCTCCAGAGATGCTGCCTGACTTGCTGAGTTACTCCAGGACTCAGTGCTCCAACCGCAAAGGCTCTATAGTTTGTGAAAAAAAGCAACAGCGATTTTCATACCCTCATGATGTCCCATAGCACTTTAGCTGATGAAGTCAAACACAGGCAAATGGGATGAGCCTAGATAGGCCTCTTGATCGGCGTGGGCAAGTTGGGCCTAAGGGCCTGTACTGTTCTGTATGGCACTATGACTTTAAGTACTTTCATAGGACAGGATGTCAAATGGGAGAGTCGAGGACGGAGTTAAAGGGAAAGAGAGTAAAGGGATGGTTAATGACCCCAGAATTAACGGGAAAGGAAGGTCACAAAGGGATAGGAGAGTATGGCCAAGTGTAATAGGGATCAATGTGAATGGTGAGATGCGTAAGGAATTAAAAGTATTGTATATGAATGCGCGAATTATAAGAAGTAAAGTAGATGAGTTTGAGGCTCAGTTAGAGGTTGGTAGATATGACATTGTGGTGATTACTGAGACGTGGCTGCAGCAGGATCGGTCCTGGGAACTTAATATTCAAGGTTATACATCCTATAGAAAGGACAGTGCATCTGTCAGTGCACATTTTAGCCTCACTCCACTGGTTGCCTATTCAGTTTAGGATCCATTTTAAAATTCTTTTATTTGCTTTTAAATCCCTGAATGGTCTTGCCCCGCCCTACCTATCTGAGCTTCTACACCCTTATACACCCGCCCGCTCTCTCAGGTCAGATAATCAGCTGCTCCTGAGTGGGCCTAAAACTAAGCTGAAGCTCAGAGGGGACCGTGCCTTTGCTGTGTCGGCACCCAAATTATGGAACGATCTGCCTCTCCACATTAAACAGGCCTCTTCTCTGTCTGTTTTTAAATCATTTCTTAAAACCCATCTCTTCTCCGTGGCCTTTGATACCCAGTAAGATGTCGACTTTATTTACTTGATATAATTTCTTATTTTGATTGCTTTTATTGTGTGGCTATTATTTTTACTCATGTTTTATATCTTTTAATTTATTGTTGTATTTCATATGTAATTTTTGCGCCTCATGTGAGCTGTTATGTTGTCTGTTTATGATGTCTTGTTTATTCTTCTGTACAGCACTTTGGTCAACATTGGTTGTTTTAAAGTGCTTAACAAATAAAATTGGATTGGATTGGATTGGATTATACTGCATCTGCCATGCATTTGCCCACTCACCCAACCTATCCAGGAGACTGCAAGGTGACTTGGATAGGTTGGGTGAGTGGGCAAATGCATGGCAGATGCAGTATAATGTGGATAAATGTGAGGTTATTCACTTTGGTGGCAAAAACAGGATAGTAGACTATTATCTGAATGGTGGCCGATTAGGAAAAGGGGAGATGCAACGAGACCTGGGTGTCATGGTACACCAGTCATTGAAAGTAGGCATGCAGGTGCAGCAGGCAGTGAAGAAAGCGAATGGTATGTTAGCATTCATAGCAAAAGGATTTGAGTATAGGAGCAGGGAGGTTCTACTGCAGTTGTACAGGGTATTGGTGAGACTACACCTGGAGTATTGTGTACAGTTTTGGTCTCCAAATCTGAGGAAAGACATTCTTGCCATAGAGGGAGTACAGAGAAGGTTCACCAGACTGATTCCTGGGATATCAGGACTTTCATACGAAGAAAGACTGGATAGACTCGGCTTGTACTCGCTAGAATTTAGAAGATTGAGGGGGGATTTTATAGAAACTTACAACATTCTTAAGGGGTTGGACAGGGTAGATGCAGGAAGATTGTTCCCGATGTTGGGGAAGTCCAGGACAAGGGGTCACAGTTTAAGGATAAGGGGGAAGTCTTTTAGGACCGAGATGAGAAAAACATTTTTCACACAGAGAGTGGTGAATCTCTGGAATTCTCTGCCACAGAAGGTAGTTGAGGCCAGTTCATTGACTATATTTAAGAGGGAGTTAGATGTGGCCCTTGTGGCTAAGGGGATCATGGGGTATGGAAAGAAGGCAGGTACGGGATACTAAGTTGGATGATCAGCCATGATCATATTGAATGGCGGCGCAGGCTCGAAGGGCCGAATGGCCTACTCCTGCACTTATTTTCTATGTTCTATGTTCTATGACAGGCAGGTGGGCAGAGGAGGGGGGGGGGGGTAGCTCTGCTGGTGAGGGATGGAATTCAGTCCCTTGCAAGGGAAGACATAGGGACCGACGAGGTAGAGTCACTGTGGATTGAGTTGAGGAATTGTAAAGGCAAGAAGACACTAATTGGTATTATCTACAGACCCCCAAATAGTAGCCCGGATGTAGGGTGTAAGTTGCAGCAGGAGTTAAAACTGGCATGTAACAAAGGTAATGCCACTATGGTGATGGGGGATTTCAATATGGAGGTAGACTGGGAAAATCAGGTTGGTACAGGACCCCAAGAAAGAGAGTTTGTAGAATGCCTCCGAGATGGATTCTTAGAGCAGCTTGTAATGGAGCCGACCAAAGAAAAGGCAATTCTGGATTTAGTGTTGTCCAATGAACCAGATATGATAAGAGAACTCGAGGTAAAGGAAATGCTTGGAGGTAGTGATCATAATATGATTAGTTTTAATCTGCAATTTGAGAAGGAGAAGGTTAAATCGGAAGTGTCAGTGATGCAGTTGAACAAAGGGTACTATGAAGGCATGAGAGGGGAGCTGGCCAAGGTAGACTGGAAAGGGATCCTAGCAGGAATGACAGTGGAACAGCAATGGCAGGAATTTCTGGGCATAATCCTGAAGATGCAGGATCATTTCATTCCAAAAAGGAAGAAAGATTCTAAGGGGAGTAGGAGGCAACCGTGGCTGACAGGAGAAGTTAGCGATAGAATAAAACTAAAGGAAAAGGTGTATAACACAGCAAAGAGTAGCCGGAAGCCAGAGGATTGGGAAACTTTCATAGGACAACAAAAGGAAACAAAACGGGCAATACGGGCTGAAAAGACGAAGTTGGAAGGAAAGCTGGCCAGGAATATAAAGAAGGAACGTAAAAGCTTCTTTAGATATGTTAAGGGAAAAAGAGTAGCAAAGTCAAATGTGGGTTCCTTGAAGGCAGACACGGGTGAAATTATTATGGGCAACAAGGAAATGGCACAAGAGTTGAATAGGTACTTCGGATCTGTCTTCACTAAGGAAGACACAAACAATCTCCCAGATGTACTGGAGGACAGAGGATCTAAGGGGGTAGAGGAACTGAAAGAAATTTTCATTAGGCGAGAAATAGTATTGGGTAGGCTAATGGGACTGAAGGATGATAAATCCCCGGGGCCTGATGGTCTGCATCCCAGGGTCCTCAGGGAGGTGGCTCTAGAAATAGTGGACGCATTGGTGATCATTTTCCAATGTTCAATAGATTCAAGATCAGGTCCTGTGGATTGGAGGATAGCTAATGTTATCCCACTTTTCAAGAAAGGAGCGAGAGAGAAAACGGGGAATTACAGACCAGTTACCCTGACTTCGGTGGTGGGAAAGGTGCTGGAGTCAATTATTAAAGAGGTAATAATGGGGCATTTGGATAGCAGTAAAAGGATTAGTTCAAGTCAACTGTTTACCATATATATTACCATATATATTAGTCGAGGCCAGTTCATTGGCTATATTTAAGAGGGAGTTAGATGTGGCCCTTGTGGCTAAGGGGATCAGAGGGTATGGAGAGAAGGCAGGTACGGGATACTGAGTTGGATGATCAGCCATGATCATATTGAATGGCGGTGCAGGCTCGAAGGGCCGAATGGCCTACTCCTGCACCTAATTTCTATGTTTCTATGTTTCTATATTAATGATTTGGAAGAGGGAATTAGGAGCAACACTAGCAAGTTTGTGGATGAAACAAAGCTGGGTGGCAGTGTGAGCTGTGAAGAGGATGTTAGGAGGTTGCAGGGTGACCTGGACAGGTTGAGTGAGTGGGCAGATGCGTGGCAGATGCAGTATAATATAGATAAATGTGAGGTTATCCACTTTGGGGGCAAAAACAAGGGGGCAGATTATTATCTCAATGGGGTTAGATTAGGTAAGGGGGAGGTGCAGCGAGACCTGGGTGTCCTTGTACACCAGTCACTGAAAGTTGGCTTACAGGTACAGCAGGCAGTGAAGAAAGCTAATGGAATGTTGGCCTTCATAACATTAAGACCTTGCATCTCACCTGACAGCTCTCTGTCTTTTGCTACAGATTCAAATAGCTTGTTCTTACTTTCAGTTTGTATTAGGGTTGGTTACTGGTGCATACATTTCCTCTCAAAGATAGATACAAAAAGGGACAGGCAGCATCTACTGCCTCTCGTACTTCCAAATGGAATGTCTGCAATAGGGTGAATTGATGGACAGCCATTGAATGGACAAATAAGCTTCTTTCTTTATGCAACATTTTTCTAATGTTGTGAAGTCTGGACTGCAGAAACATACCGCCCAGGTCAGAAAATGCATCGAGTCAGACAGCACCGAAACAGGCCCTTCAGCCCACTTGCCCATGCTGACTAAAATGCCCCCTCTACACGAGTCCCACCTGCCCACGTTTGCTCATATCCCTCTAAAGATTTCCAATCCATGTCTTTTAAATGTTATTTTAGATACCTCCACGTGGCTCTTTCCATATACAGACCACCCTTTGTGTTGCCTCGGGTTCTTATTAAATCTGGCCCCTTTCACTTTAAACTTATATCCTCTAGTTCTTGATTCCCCAACTCTGGGTAAAACCAGAACAAACTAAACCAGTACAAAGTAAACAAAAGAGTGAGAGGAAATGTATCAGAAGGAACTGCAGATGCTGGTTTAAACCGAAGAAGGGTCTCGACCTGAAACGTCACCCATTCCTTCTCTCCGGAGATGCTGCCTGTCCCTTTTTGTATCTATCTTTGAGAGGAAATGTATGCACCAGTAACCAACCCTAATACAAACTGAAAGTAAGAACAAGCTATTTGAAGTTGGAGAGTACAATATTAAGTCTAGCCGATTGCAAAATGTGCAGACGAAACAAAAGGTGTTGTTACTCGAGCTCACATTGAGCCTCGTTGAAATAGTGCAGGAGACTGCAGGATGGCCCAAGAGAAAGTAGTTCAGACATTATCCAAAGTGTAATCTATCAACATCATTGGCAAAGGTCAGGATGAAGGAATGTTGCACAGCACAGTAAATGAAAGGAGGTGGAATGATGCAGGTTTCACGGGGGAGCAGATCAAATTTAGGCAACGCATTCAATTTCTTGATTCACAAAATGCTGCAATTATCACAAACCTACAAGGAATATGTAAATATTACAGTTGCCTTAAGAAGGGGAGAAGAGTATTTATTTTCTTTTTGAATGGCATCTCAATATATTAATGATGGTCAGAATCCTTAATAAACCCATCAAAATCACCATTCCTTCATATAGAACAACAGAAATAACTTTTAAACTGAATTATAGAATCATACAGCATTGAAACAGACCATTTGGCACAGCTCATCCATGCGAACCAAGATTCCCCATCTAAACTAATCCCGTTTGCTGTGCTTTGCCCATATCACTCACATTCTTTCCTATCCATGTACCTGTCTACATGTTTTTTACATGTTGTTATTTTATCTGGCACAACTACTTCCTCTGGCAGCTTGTTCCATTTGCCTTCTATGTGAAAAAGCTGCCTCTCAGTTTCCTATTAAATCTTTCTCCAATTGCCTTAAACCTATGACTTCCAGTTCTTGATTCCCCTACACTAGGAAAATGACTGTGCATTTACCTTATCTGTTCCCCTTCTGATTTTATACACCTCTATAAGAGCACCCCTCAGCCTCCTGCCTAACCTCTCCATTTAGCTTTAGCCCTCGACTCCCGGCAACATCCTCGTAAATTTCTGCACTCATCTAAAGTCAGTTCACATTATAGACTATGAAATTACTTTGAACATGAGCTAAACAGAGCAGCAATCATTCAGCTATGTAAGAAAATTGTTTTATTGTTCAGAAAGATTGAGGTTTGATCCAATGGCAGTTTAAATTCACCATGCAATACAGTGGCATGTGTACAGGAACAATCAAGAAAGCAAGAACACAATTATGGTTAATTTTATGGTGTAATTGATGCATTTGCTCTTACAGAACTCCCAGTTACATAAATTAATGCAGTCTACAGAACATCAACCAGTTTATTTGGTTCAATTATAAATGCATGACTCATAAGTCGGAATCATGTACTTGATGTTAATGAAGGCATCTTCTCCTCCGTACAGCTCAAAGATCTCCAGAGTCTCTTGAATCAGGTCTCCGATGTTTTCTCTTTTCTGTTGGCTGTAGTCAATTCCATCTCCTGTATTAACTAGAGTCCAAAACAAAAGAACGCAAAGAAAACAGCAGTTTTAAAAGTTTTTGGTATTTAACTCAATGTATCCCTCCAATCCACCACCCACCCCGCCCAAAAGAAAACGCCACATACTCAACCGATGTTGAGCTATGTGGAGTCGAACCGAATCAATCCACATTACCCAGCAGCACTGTGGAGTTGGCTACGGTTGTGAGGTCCTGGACAAGCAACTGTATGTGACAATAAGATCTGTTGAAATGCAAGGAAGCTCCGAGATGTTTGGTTGTTTCCTGGGCAACTTCCACTGGCAGCGCTTCAAATCTTATGCTGTCACACAAGGCACATTATCCTGTGAACATTTTCACGCATATTATAAGAGAAGATGATATGATAAACTGTGTAAATTTTATTACCTATATGAATGATCAATATTTTGACTTTTTCTTTGGATAGATGTCAGCTCATTAGACGGTACTATGTCTGCATCTCTGTTCAAGTCCCAAAAGATACACTAAATTCAAGCAATACCAACTGATACGTTGTGGCATAAAGTGCATTTTGACAGGATATCAATTGATTTTCCATTTGTTCACATTAGAGGTTCTATAGACTCAATAAGCACAATAGATGAGCAGCCTATTATGTTTCAGAAAATATAAGTATCTCTCAATCATGGGGCAGAAGCTGAAGTGAGTTGAGGAATTCTGCCTGAGATTAAAATCAACCCATTCATTCTTGCTTGATTTATGGCACAAAACCATATGGCCTCTTTGTATGATTTCAATGTACTTTTAGTGTCAGGGTGTTGTACACTTCCCTTACACCATATCCATGGAGACCAATTTACTGCAATTGTTCAAGCTTGCTATAGTTGCAGCCATGGAGTCAGAGTCAGACAGCACAGAAACAGGCCCTTCAGCTAACTTGCCCATACTGACCAAGATGTCCCATCTAAGCTAGACTCATGTTTAGCCCAAATCCCTCTACCCATGCACCAGTACAAGTATCTTTTAAATGTTGTACCTGCCTCAACTATCTCCTCTAGTTGCTCGTTCCATTTACCCACCACCCTCTCTGTGTGTAAAAGTTGCGCCGGCAGGTGGGACTAGCTGAAATGGAGCATCTTCATAAGCATGGACGAGTTGGTCTGAAAGGTCTCTTTCCATGCCTTATGACTCACCACAGAACGTATGGGTAACAGTCGTGGGGAGACATGTAAAGATGATACTTTGAACCCTCTGAATTCTCACTTATCAAACAATCCTTTCAAAATTTGAAGATCTTATCTCTGAGAAGAGAGTCTCCAATGGTTAGTTAAAGACACCAAGAAACCAATGAAGAAGGCACCATGTAACTTAATCTGACAATGCAACCACCAGCTCAGACTGATACACTGCACCCTGTGGAGGTTAGATCAGAGGCTGGATCTGCAGTCAGAGCAATGGAAAGGTCTAACAACCATGACATGCTTTTGCATGACCAGTCTAGAGCAGCTCTTCTAACTTAGATTTAAGGGACTGAAGTTTAGGGGTAACATGAGGGGGAACTTCTTTACGCAGAGAGTGGTAGCTCTGTGGAATGAGCTTCCAGTGAAGGTGGTGGAGGCAGGTTCGTTTTTATCATTTAAAAATAAATTGGATAGTTATATGGATGGGAAAGGAATGGAGGGTTATGGTCTGAGCGCAGGTATATGGGACTAGGGGAGACTATGTGTTCGGCACGGACTAGAGGGGTCGAGATGGCCTGTTTCCGTGCTGAAATTGTTATATGGTTATTATATGGTTAGATGCCAGCCCACAACTGTTTGTGTGGATGTAACTTTGTTGTGCCCAGATTTGGTGCTTAATTTGATGAGAAATGATCTACCCAGTTTTATTCTTCGTCTGTTTGAATGTAGCAGTAATGGTATAACTGCGTGGAAGGTCCCAACCCGAAACATCACCTATCCAAGTCCTCCAGAGATGCTGCCTGTCCCTCTGAACTACTCCAGCACTTTGTGTCCTCTCCTAACTAAATGGCTTATTTGGCAATTTTAGCATCAACCAAATGGAGTGGGCCTGAGGTCACATGTAGGTCAGAAGAAGCATATTTCTTCCCCTGAAGGACATTTGTGAATCAGATGGACTTTTCTGACAAAAGGGTAGTTTACACTGTTAACATTTCTAAGATCAGTTTATTTTGTTTTATCCCCCACATTCCTTATCATTAAGTTGAATATGTTAGCACTTGTAAGCATTCCATAAACCATGCCCTCAGGAATTATGAAATTAAACAAAAACAAATATGTAAAATGTACAAATATTTAAAAAATGTACAACTTCCCTTCCAAAATGTACTGAGAAATATTTTGAAGATCTTTTTAAGTAGGACTGGGGGGGGGGGGGGGGGAATTTTCCTGTTGCTTAGAGTCTTCTAAAGTGCTTAACAGGTGGCAATAGATGTAATGCTAAAGTTCATTTTGCATGGAGGCATCAAGTAACAACTGACATCAGTATTTGTTCAGTCTACATAACTTTGGCATGTAGGAGTGATACGTGACTTGCCGCACTGAACAAAAAGAGTTGCCTGCATTTGCACATGAAATGAAAAGCTAATTGACATCTGTATAATACAGCCCAACTTTGCAGCCTATGACTCTGTTGCCTTTTCACGACATTTCAGCACATTTTACTGCGAACCGAATCCAATCCAATCTACAATACTATTGCTGCACACTTTATCATTTGTCTGGCCTATTTGTATGACATTATGACACTCACCCATTATTCAATCAACATAATTATTTTATTGCTCTTTGCCAGTTCAGGCCAGCATAATGTAATCTTTAGACAATAGACAATAGACAATAGATGGTAGACAAAAGTGCTGGAGAAACTCAGCGGGTGCAGCAGCATCTATGGAGCGAAGGAAATAGGCAACGTTTCGGGCCGAAACCCTTCTTCAGACTGATGTTGGGTGGGGGGGGGGGGGAAAGGAAAAAGGAAGAGGAGGAGCCCGAGGGCTGAGGGAGAGCTAAGAGCTAAGAAGGGGAGGAGACAGCAAAGGCTACCGGAAATTGGTGAGTTCAATGTTTATGCCACTAGGGTGCAGACTGCCCAAGAGGTGTTGCTCCTCCAATTTCCGGTGGTACTCACTCTGGACATGGAGGAGGCCCAGGACAGAGAGGTCGGATTCGGAATGGGAGGGGGAGTTGAAGTGCTGAGCCACCGGGAGATCAGGTTGGTTAATGCGGACCGAGCGCAGGTGTTCGGCGAAACGATCGCCAAGTCTACGCTTGGTCTCACCGATGTAGATCAGCTGACATCTAGAGCAGCGGATGCAATAGATGAGGTTGGAGGAGCTGCAGGTGAACCTCTGTCGCACCTGGAATGACTGCTTGGGTCCTTGAATGAAGTTGAAGGGGGAGGTAAAGCGACAGGTGTAGCACCTCTTGCGGTTGCAAGGGAAAGTGCCCAGGGAGGGGGTGGTGTGGGAGGGAAGGGAAGAATTGACCAGGGAGTTACGGAGGGAGCGGACTTTGCGGAAAGCAGACAGGGGGCGAGATGGGAAGATGTGGCGAGTGGTGGGGTCACATATAAGGGCCAACAATATACTTAGACCAGGTTGCCTCAAGGATTTGTCAATTCGCCTACCTTATTTTCCAGGTGTCTGCAGGATCAACTAAGTACTTAGAAGTTCAAAATGAATTCAACATTAGTGCAGTATGTTGATGACCTATTGGTGGCTAGTAAAGATGAATCCAGTAATCGGGAAAGACACTGCACAACTACTAAATCATCTAGCCGATCTAGGATATGTGGTCTTACCATCATAAGTACTGGTAGCTCAGGAGAAAGTAAAATTTCTAGGAATTATAATTTCGGCCACCAAAAGAAGTTTTGAGAAGAGCAGACTCGAACCTATTTGCGAATTTTCAATCCCAAAAGAAGCCCAAAAATGAGGCAATGGCTGGGCATGGTTAATTACTGCAGGCCCTCGATTCCAAATATAGCTTAGAAACCAAGGAGTTTCTACCAGCAAGGAGGGCGAATTTAAATTAACAAAGAAGGCACAGGGAGGCATTTGACAACTTAAAGAGATCATTGATGCAGGTCCTGACATTGGGAAGGTCATTATACGATCGTTCTTTCCAGCTGTATTGTACAATTCTATCTGATTGTGCCACTTCAGTACTAACGCAAAAGCATGGGGATAGACATAGACCAGTTGCATATTACTCCTCCAAATTAGATCCAGTAGCTAGGGGACATCCTCTTTGCACTCAAATCTTAACTGCAATCTACAATCGTTTACAATCAGCTGCTAATTTGACATTCCAGCAGGAAATTGTAGTGTATAGTTCACATTCGGTATTGGCATTGTCGGGGCAACTTCAAACCCAGCACTTGACAATGGCCCGCCAAAATAAGTATGAGATCTATCTGTTGAACAATCCGAAATTACAGTTCAAACATTGTACGTTGATTAACCCAGCCTCTTTACTTATTTCACCCCCAGAAGCGCAATTAGAAGCAGGACACGACTGTCTATTTGTTATAGAGGAAGAAACATCAGTGAGGGAGGACTTGAGGGATGTACCCATGGAAGACCCTGACATCACATTATATGTGGACGGGTGCATCCATTGGACCGCAGGGTGAGAGGTTGTCTGGGTATGCAATTATTAATCAAAAGATGGAGATTGTAGAAGCAGCTGCTTTTGAATCACCCTATTCAGCACAAGCTGAATTATTCGCTTTAATTCGGGCTTGTATTATTGGGGAACATCTAAAAGTAAATATTTACACTGATTCTCGATACACATTTGGGGTGGTGCATGATTTTGGACAATTATGGAAAAATAGGGTATTCCTATCTTCTGCAGGAACCCAAATATCACACAAACAATTGGTGATACATTTATTGAAGGCCTTAATGCTACCCAGACAAATCTCTGTAATGAAATGTAGCGCCCGTACTAAAGGACATACCCCAATAGATATTGGAAATCATAATGCCGATTTAGAAGCTAAGAAAGTATCATGGGAACGTAAGGTGGTGGTACCTAAAATGATGAGGTAGACTAATAGTGTAACTAACAAGTCTCCCTAGTCTCCCCTGGAAGCCATCCAAGAAATTGTTCGATTACAAGAAGAGGCTACTGAAGGAGATAAGGAAAGATGGAGACAACTGGGTTGTGTACTGGATTGTATTACTGGGCTGTGGACCACTCCAGCAGGGCAAACTTGCATGACAGACTCATTAGCCGTATGGGTTATCGAGTGTATGCACTATGCAACCCATTGTGGTGCAAGGGCAGTAAGGGACACTCTATTAGCTACTTGGTGGCATCCAAAATTACAATCCTTTGCTCAAAAGGTAATCAGTAATTGTCTGGTCTGCCAGCAATACAATCCAGGGAAAGGAATAGGATGTGAAGGAGGAAAAACACCTTTGCCTATGGGTCCTTTTGAGACATTGCAAATGGACTATATTGAATTAGAAAGATGCCAAGGATATAAATACATTCTTGTCATAGTCGATGTATTCAGCCGGTGGATCAAAGCATACCCAACCATTGACAATAAAGTGGCTACTGTTGTCAAGGTGCTAATGAGAGAAATTGTCCCTAGATTCGGCATTCCCATTAGACTTAGCTCAGATAACGGTCCACATTTTATTGGACAAATCAATAAAGAATTTTGTGAACAACTGGGGATCCAGCAGCAATTACACTGCGCTTATCGACCATAGGCTGCTGGACTTGTAGAAAGGGCAAACCGGACTCTTAAAACTAAATTAGCCAAATTAAAGGGGGAGACTGGACTTAGATGGATTAAATTACTCCCAATAGCCCTATTTCAAGTCACGCCTGCAGGGAAATCTAGGTTAAGCCCAGCTGAAATTATTTACGGTAGACCCTTAAAAAACCCTTGGAACCAGAATGCGATGAAAATAGTTCATTTTACTTCGGAGTCACGTGAGTGACTACGTGAAGAGACCCCGTCCAGGCGCACACGCGTAGCGACTGCGACCGCGTTGGGAGGACCAGAGCCCTCCAAGCGGTGAGTGAAAGAAAACCTGAAGGTATGTACTTTCACCAGGCCATTTTTCTTCCATGGAGACTGTGTTCTGGGAATCAGGCAAGTCTAATTATGGAGAAAAGTGGGAAAAGTAAAGGGAAGCGCACCGCAGCTAGAACTCAAGATAGAGTATCTGAGAGTAGCGGGCGCCCTGATAAAAAGTCGGCTGCAGAAAAACCAGCGACTGCTAAAACGGGAGAGAAAAGTTCAGTTGAAACACCCACAGGGTGTAAGGCCAAAAAGAAAACAAACAGGCAAGTGGACTCGGATGAGTCGGAACCGGAGGTCATGTCAGACCGGGTTTCACAATTGGAATTCCTCATGGGGAAAATGATATACAATGGCAAACTCCACAAGGAGTACAGTTACCGCGGGCCTACAGGAGAGCCAGCGTATGGAACACCCAGGAGAGGTCCTGGGAAACGTTGGCCTACAAGTGAGCCAGTGCCAGAAATGCCTGATGAAGAAGAATATATGTGTTGGCCCAGCACAGAGCCAGCACCAGACATGTCTGAAGAATATACGTGTTGGCCTAGCACAGAGCCAGCACCAGAAATGTCTGAAGAATATATGTGTTGGCCTAGCACAGAGCCAGCACCAGACATGCCTGAAGAATATATGTGTTGGCCTAGCACAGAGCCAGCACCAGAAATGTCTGAAGAAAGACAACACAGACGTTGGTCTACAGGAGACCCAGCGTTAGCAGCATCCAAAAAAGGGCTGCCAGAGTAAGGTTCTCTGGAAGAGCCTGTAATACACCAAAAAGGGTTTACTAAGCGTAGGCCTATAAGAGAGCCAGCGCACTAAACATCTGAAGAAGAAATACCGGGTGAACCCCATTATGAGGAGGAATATCCAGAAGATTCTGACAATGAATCATATGAAGACCAGAGCCCAATAACACTGCTCAAAGTACCAGGTCTGGCCCAAAAATTCTCAAGTCCTAGACACAAGGGACAACCTTTGCCAGAGGAAATAGCAGCAAGTATAAATTACCTGCTTTCCCATCACTTAGAAGAACTAACGATGGACGAGACTATTAATAAATATGAAATCCCGCAGAATTGCGCACTGCTAGCAGTCCCAGCAGTAAACAGTGTAATATGGGGCTATTTGGGCACCGCAGTACGCGCACAAGAAATGAGGTTACAGCGGGTACTGAGATTAATGGGGTCAAGCATAATGTTTGCCAAAGACCTGGAAGAAGGAAATGTGACACCGTCACAACAGGATGTTTTGGGACTAATGTGTAATGCACACTTTGAAATAAACTGTATTCGTGAAAGTGCTATAAGACCTAACATACATCCTAAGTTTGCAGGGCCCTGTAAACCATCTAATATACAATTGCCGAACTTACTCTTTGGAGACGATCTAGCCAAAAAGCTGAAAGTCCTGAATGAAGAGGCAAAAACCGTGGGCATGATAAAACCACCGATGTTTGGCAGATCAATTCAAAGGCAATATCCATACCGAAGGGTGGCTGGAGCTGGTGAAGGAACAAGTCGCTCGTACCCGTATACGCGTTCTTGGAGGACATGGCATTCCCACAAGGGGCAAGGTACAAAAGGTGACACCAGCAAACCCTGAGGTAGGTGGCTCTGGTTCTGAAAGAAACATATCAGATGTTTCACATTCACAAATTGGGTGAAAGTTACAATTCTTCCTAAAAGAATGGCGAAAAATAACATCTGATGCATTTATACTGTGCAGTATTATGGGGTTCAGAATTGAATTCTACCCACATTTAAATCCCCCTACTCAACATGTTCCTAAACGAATACATGTTTTCTCTAATGAAGAGAATAGAAACATTCAAGCAGACTTGACATATTGAGTAAAAAAGGGGTTATTGAAAAAACAGTCTATCAAAACCACCAATTTATATCTAGTATTTTTTCTAGACCAAAAAAGCATGGTGGCTGTAGAATCATTCTAGATCTAACAAGTCTTAACCCTTTTGTGCAGAATAAATATTTCAAAATGGAGACATTTACTAATGCTTTGCAGCTAATTTTAACAGAATGCTATATGGCAAGCATAGATCTGCAAGATGCATATTACTCTGTGGCTGTGCATTGTATTGATCGCAGATATTTGAAATTTAACTGGATGAATCAATAATGGCAATTAAAAACATTGCCTAATGATTTAACCTCAGCCCCTAGACTGTTTACAAAATTGTTAAAACCAGTCTTAGCATTGTTAAGAGCCCAGGGCCATTTGATAATGGCTTATTTGGATGACATTTTAATTGTGGGGGACACTGAAGCTACAACAAAAGCATCAGTATCAGAAGTCAAACTCACATTTCAAAATCTGGGCTTTTTAATACATCCAAATAAATCTAGACTGTCTCCAAACAAAACAATTGATTACTTGGGGTTCACTATTAATTCAGAACACATGATAGTGACTTTACCCAAGGACAAAAAGCTGCAGCTAATTGAGGGTTGTATCAAACTAATTACAGAACATCAACCATCAATCAGGCAAGTGGCAAGCCTACTTGGCAAACTGATTGCTTCCTTTCCAGCTGTACAGTTTGTTCCACTGCATTATCAGCAACTGCAGCGAGCAAAGGTACAAGCATTAAAAAGACATTCGGGGCATTTTGATAGGCCCATGCAACTATCAAAAACAGCAATTGATGATATACAATGGTGGATTAAGAGTGTTCACTATTCTGCCAGAAAAATTCTGGTTGAATCACCAGCTATCATTCTACAGACTGATGCAAGTGCGCTAGGATGGGGCGCTGCTGATACCATTTCCAGCTGTGGAGGTAGATGGAATGTGGAAGAGGAACCTTTGCTCGAAGCACATGGAATTAACTATCTAGAATTATTAAGTATATTTCATGGGCTTAAAGCTTTTTGCTCTAATGTGCAAAATCTGCATGTGCAGGTTCAGATTGACAACACTACGGCAGTAGCATATGTCAATCATATGGGTGGAATCAAGTCAGAAGCTTGTGACAGATTGGCAAACATTATCTGGCACTGGTGTATTATTAGAGACATTTGGCTTTCGGCAATTTACCTCCCAGGTAAATTCAATATAATTGCAGACAGTAGGTCACGAAAATTTAATGACAATATATAATGGATGTTAAATCGTGACATTTTCTATAACATTGTTCAAAAATTTGGAATGCCAGAAATTAAATTGTTTGCATCCAGAGTGAACCATCAATTACCTCAATATGTTTCATGGGAACCAGATCCAGGTGCAACAGAGGTGGATGCATTCTCGCTAAATTGGGGTGGAATGTTTATATATGCATTTCCTCCCTTTTGTCTTATTAGTAGGTCTACAAAAGATCAAGCAGGATGATGCTTCAGGATTGTTGGTGGTCCCAAATTGGCCTACACAACCATGGTATCCACTAGTGTTAAAAATGGTGACAGAACCTCTAATGCATATTCCAAGACAAGAAAACCTACTTGTGCACCCTGTAACTGGTGATTTCAATCCTTTACATGATCGTATTGATTTGTTGATTTGCAGATTCTAAAAAGGCCATATGTCGGAAGAGGACTATCAGATCGCACTATGGATGTAATTGCAGGAGTCTGGAGGGATAGTACCCAGAAGCAGCACATTTCTTACATTAAGAAATGGGAGGAGTTTTGCTCAAGACAAAACATTTCATACCACACTGCAGACATTTCAGATGTTTTAGAATTTCTGTCAACATTACATTTTGATGTAAATTTAAGTTATAATGCGATCAACACTGCAAGGAGTGCCCTCTCTGCATATTTATGGAGAGCATCTGAACAACAGGTTCTAGGATCACACCCCTTGGTCTGTAGATACATGAAGGGAATTTTCAATGCTAAACCTCCCAGACCCAGATATACAGAAATCTGGAATGTGAGGGATCTACTCATGTTACTTCGGGAATGGAGTCCCATTTCAAATTTGTCTTTGGACAAAATTACCATGAAAGTAGTCAAGTTAATGGCATTAGTTTCAGCACAAAGAGTACAGACATTACATATATTACGTATAGACAGAATGGGAATGACAACAGAGGAAATTAATTCTATGTCTATGACTTACTCAAACAGAGTAGACCAGGAGTCACGGGGTGTAAATTGGTCTTTACAACATATCCTACGGATCCAAGACTTTGTGTAGTGACACATTTAAAATGTTACATTGCGGCCACCAAGGACTTAAGAGGTGCAGAATCAGCATTATTTATCAGCCATAAAAAACCACATAAGAAAGTGTCAGTACAAACAATTCCAGATGGCAGAAGCAGGTGCTGTTGGATGCAGGAATTGATACTGACAAATTTAAATCTCATTCCACCAGGGCGGCGGCAACATCGGCGGCCAAGGATTTGGACGTTCCAATAGACCATATCCTCGCGGCCGCAGGATGGGCAAATGAACGGATGTTTTACAAGTATTACCATAAAGAGATTGCAGACCCTGGTGTATTTGGTGGTACTGTTTTGGATTCAGTATTAAATGTTCCCCAGTGATACAAAAGGGGGCTAAAAATGTTTTATAATAAATAAAAACCATTAGATAGATAAATACTTTATTAATCCCCTTATTCAGGGGAAATTCTGATTAACTGATTACATTAATGTTATGGTTGTATGTTATTGATTGTTTTTCATTCATATAGAGTCAATCAATGCAGTGAGACGCCTGGATTGAATCTACGGCCTGAAATCACAGAAGCTTTATTAAAACCTTCACGTAGTCACTCACGTGACTCCGAAGTAAAATAGTAAGATTAAACGAGAACTTACCAGTTTGAAGTTTGATCTATATTTTATGAGGAGTTACGTTGAGGGACTACGTGCCCTCCGCTCTCACCCTAATAAAGATCAAAGGTAAGTTATGTTTGTCTCACGTGGCTTACTATTATGCTTCGGTAACTATCATCTGTGGTTTCACACTGGTGCTTTGAAGATTGATGCGTGTGCGTCTGGACGGGGTCTCTTCACGTAGTCCCTCAACGTAACTCCTCATAAAATAAAGATCAAACTTCAAACTGGTAAGTTCTCGTTTAATCTTACTATTTCCACCATATGACTGCAGAGATATCCGACTATATCTTAACCTTGACAAGAGCCTTAAGGGATTTATATTGTAGAGTGAGAGCAGCCTATGAGGAGCCTTCACTAGTAACTCCCATTAAAGTAAAACCTGGAGACTATGTCTCAGTGAAGAATTGGGTAAGGAAAGGATCAGAAGTTTGTTGGGAAGGATAAGTTCTTCTAATGACTCCGACAGCAGTAAAAGTAGAGGGAAGAAATGCCTGGATGCATCTTCATCATTGTGAAAGTATTTATGAAGGTATCAGTGGTTACAGTTTACACCATCTGACGTAGTCAGTGACCCTAATGGCCGGTTTATTATAGTTTCCGGGTCTCTTTTTCAAAAACCTGTTGTCTTAATGAATGTTTATGCCCCTAATTGGGATGATGTCCACTTTGCAAATAAGGTTTTGTCATTAATACCTGATCTGAACATGCACCAGCTAATCTTTTCTGGAGACCTGAACTGTGCTATTGATCCACTGCTTGAAAGGTCTAGTTCTAAGGGGACACCCTCTGGTCTGGCAAAGACCTTCTCACTGTTGCTTATGTGGACCCCTGGAGATTCTTGAACCCAACTGCTGGACAATTCTCTTTTTTTCCTCATGTTCTCCATTCTTTTTCCAGAATAGACTACTTCTTTATAGACAGCTCCTTTATTCCTATGGTTAAGAAAATTGAATATACTGCTATAGTAATATCAGATCACTCGCCTGTGATACTGGACCTAGGCTTTCCTTTAAACATTAGAGAACGACCTCTTTGGAGACTCAACTCCCTTTTGCTGTCCAATGAGAAATCCTGCAGTTTTGTATCGGCTACATCGACACATTCCTCAAGACTAATAAAACCCAGTTGGTATCCTGCTCTTTACTTTGGGAAACTTTAAAAGCTTACTTGAGAGGTCAAATCATATCTTATGCCTCATACGCCAATAAAGAACGTAAGAAGGACATGCAAACCCTGTCACAATCCATCTTGGCTCTGGACAGGCAGTACTCTGAAGCACCCACTGCTGAATTATATAAAAGCCGTGCTGATTTACAAACTAAATTCAATCTTCTATCTACTAACCAATCAGAACAACTAATTCTCAGGACTCGTGGTCTCTATTATGAATATGGTGACAAGGCAAGCCGGCTTATGGCTCACCAGCTGAAGCGTCAAGCCACGTCACGACTTATTCCTCAGATAAGAGACACACACCAAAACATAACAAGCAATCCAAAATAGTAAGATTAAACGAGAACTTACCAGTTTGAAGTTTGATCTGTATTTTATGAGGAGGAACGTTGAGGGAATACGTGAAGAACCCCGCTTACGACGCATGCGTGTCATTCTTCAAAGCAGCGGTGTGAGGTCACAGAAAACTATAATGACCTAACATAGTAAGATTATGAAAGAGATACCAGTTTATGATATGATCATAGGAGGGTGGGAGCGGAGGGCACGTATTCCCTCAACGTTCCTCCTCATAAAATACAGATCAAACTTCAAACTGGTAAGTTCTCGTTTAATCTTACTATTTTACTTCGGAGTCACGTGAGTGACTACGTGAAGATTTTAAAGCTCTGTGACCTCATGCCGTGGAACGAGTCCATGCTTCACGTCTGCCTTGATTATTGGGAGAAGTATTGTTAACAATTTTTAAAACACCTCCATACAAAACTGTATGATGTTACGAAAAAATAAATTTATTAAATTGAAATCATAGCCCATTGGTTTTTTGGGCAAATTATATTATTGAACGTAAGAATCTTTCTGAAAACGATGATAGATCCAAAACTGGTTTGTTATAAAACCTCTGAAATGTCTTCTCAGATGACCATCCTGCCATCCTGAGGATTTGGTCTGTTGGCACCTCCAGAATTTTTGCTGCGGATGTTGCTGCAGCCCTGGTGGAGTGAGATTTAAAACATTAGTGTCTATCCCCGCCATCTTTAAGACATTTTTCAGCCACCTTGAGATAGTCTGGGTCGTCACCCTTTTGTGTGGTTTCTTGTATGAAATCAGCAGAGCCATTTCCTGCCCTCGAATAATTTTTGTGTATTCCATGTATAGTAGGATATGTGTGACTATACACAGGCGTTCGTCATTCGGGTACGCCATAAATTCTATTACTTGCCCTGATGACCCCGGTCTATTTTGTTTTATGAGATCATTAATGCCAAACACCAGTTTTTCAGGGCAGATCATCCAGCAGTCCAGCCTCAGTTTGTGTAATTACTGGACTCGTTGTGCAGTAACCAACGCCATCAGCATAACCATCTTCATAGTGAGTTTTTCAAGTGATAATGCTGTAGTAGGCGACCAGCTTCTCAGCATGGTCAAAACGACACCCACATCCCAGATTCAGGAGTACCTGGTTTTAGGGGGTTTCGCATTAAATATGCCCCTCATGAGTTTAGTTACCAGGGGGTGCATTCCCACTGAGTGCCGCTCCGTTCCTAGCGATAAATAATTGGAAAGAGCACTTCTGGCACTATTGATGGTACTGTAGCCTAATCCTTCATCACAATGCAGGCTTGTCAAAAATTCCAATACAGCCGGAATGTCCTTGGCTCTTTGATCAAGGTTGTTATCAAAGCAGTACTTCCCCCATTTTTTGATGTGTCCTAAGTACTGCTTTTTTGTAGACCGTCTGAGCTGATATGATCATATTCATAGTTCTGTCTGACAGTCCCATGCCAAGTAGTGGGTCTTTCAGACTCTACAAATCAACAAATTCATACTATTATGGCATGGGTGACTACCCTGTGTTACTGGATGAATTAGTAAATTAGGGCTATGCCTCATAATGGTACATGGTTCTAATACCATTCCCTGTATAACCAAGAACCATGGTTGAGTAGGCCAATCGGGTACTATGAGAATCCCAGATGCCGAATCTTAATGAATTTTCTTTAGTACCCGATTGATGAGGCAGAAAAGGAGGAAATGCATAAAGCCCCATTTCCCCCAATGCAGAGAGAATGCATCTGTTGCTTCTGCCCCATGGTCTGGTTCCCATGACACATACCTTGGTAGTTGGTGATTCAACCTGGACGCAAAAAAATCAATATCTGGTGTACCATATTTTGCTGTAATTTCAGCAAATACCTTTTTATTCAACATCCATTCCGTGTTTTCCTTAAATTTACGTGACCTGGTGTCTGCCACTGAATTTAGTTTCCCTGGTAGGTATGTAGCCGATATCCAAATATATCTTTGGATACACCATAGCCAAATTGAATTTGCCAATTCATCACAAGATGTCGATATATTTCCACCCATATAATTTATATATGCCACCACAGTGGTATTATCAATTTGTAACCGAACATGCTGGTGCTCAATGCCTGAGCAATATGACTTAAGGCCATAAAAAGCCCCTAACATCTCTAGGTAATTTATACCACGTGTGTTAAGTAAAACTGCCTCCTGTGTCTTCCATCTCCCTCCACAGCTAGAAACGGAATTAGTGGCTCCCCAACCAATCCGTAAGTTTTGCCAACAATGAAAATGTCGACTAGATATGCCATATCCTATGGTTATGTTGACCCCATGCAGTTAAATTTCAAATACCGTCTGTGTTCACCTCTAATGGGTATTGTATAGCATCTTTTAAGTGAATGCTTGCCATATAGCACCCTGTTGACACTAATTCTTAGCAGTGATAAAGGTATCCATCTTAAATGAACATGTTGAACAAATGTGTTTAGGGTTGACAGATCAATGATTATCCGGCAACCCCCATCTTTTTTATTTTTAATAAATATGTTAGGTACAAATTCTAATGGCTCATGTATTGTAGGCTCAACTACGCCTATTGTATGCAATCTTTGCAGCTCGATGTGAGCTATAGATTGTTCGGCTTCCGTGAGTACGAAGTGCCTTCTGGTGTATGTTGCACTGGAAGGTTATTTTAATGAATAAATTCTATCAGATAACCCTGAATACTGTTTAGAATATATGAGTCTCTTGTGATCTTATTCCATTCTTTCGTATTATATTGCAGCCTCCCTCCAACTCTCGTGCTCCCCTTTATTATAAGATAACCAGACCCACCTACCTCCATGGTTACTGGTGGTTTTTGAATTATTTCCTTGGTTTCTTTGTAAAGGGGGGCTCTGTTTTTAGAGGTTGTGTTGGAGGTTGAGGCTCCCGCATCTTCCAGGGTGGTCAGTCCCTGGCCATACGCTAAAAAAGGCTGCTGCGGGTTGTATCTGGGTTTAGCACTGCCACCGCTAAACACCCCTCTTCTAGGTGGTCCATATGGTTGGTATCTTTGCCCAAAGTAAGACTTTGCACTAGTCTTAATGAGCCCCAATGTCTTTGATTCCTCATCAAGCTCTTTAACCTGTTTAAATAAATCTTTACCAAACAATAGGGTTGGAGGTTTGAGGGCTCTCTGTTTGCAAATCACCGCGAACTTCGGGTCTAATGCTGGCTGAATAGCACTCTTCCTCATGCTATTCAGCTCAAATTGGACATTACAGAACAAAGCTGAAGCGTCCTGGTGATCCTTTGTTAATTCTGTTTTCTCCAGGGTGCGGGCAAAGACTGTGATCCCTGCTGTAAGCCCTTTTAAGGCTTTCTGGATTTTCAAGTCGTGTGTTCGGGTGGCCTTCCCCATATGCTTCCATATACATTGGTTCACGCTGGGTACTTGTAGAGAATTACAATTCCCTGGGGGCAGATGTCTAGCCAGAGTCTCTGTAAAGGTTTGTGTTTGTAACTGATGGTCAGACATATAATTTATACTGGCTGCCATCCTAGAATCCAAATCTGCCCCAGTTTGATTTGGTTGAAAAAACTCGGCCACCATATCAAGCAGTTTTCCTTTCTCCCCTCCTTCAGGGTTATGTAAACCTGTGCCTTGGTCAGGGTCTGACCAAATTTGGTCCTGCCCACTCTCCTCCGAGGAGTAAGAGATATCTTGCGGCCCCACACTGGGGTACCGCTGTGGGACTTACCTCTCGCCCACTGTGGCTAGCCTCCATATTTCTGGGACTGCCACCATGGAGGAGCTCCTCCAGCAACTGCACCAAACGGTCTTTGTGCTCACTGGCACTAGACGTTCTCGGCTGCACCCATTCCTGCAGCCGGTCCGCAGTCTGCTGCTCTCTCCCATATGCCCGCTCTTCCCGTCCCCGGTACTCACGGGCACTGGTTTGCGGACTGTCCTCGTCCCGCAGCCGGCTGCACCGGCCCTTATGCGAACGTTTCCTGGCCGCTTCCGGCTGCTCCATGTAGGTCCACCGCTGTTCCCCCGGTAATCTCGGCACTGGCCGCTAGCGACTGCTCCAAGCCAGACTCGCTTGAGACTGGCATATGGGACGTCTTTTGCTTCGCTTCCCGCCCGGCCGAGAAGTGAATTTTGCCGGTGCGGGAGCCAAGTCGGGCACAGCTGTTTCCTCTCCGGAAGTTTCGCGTGCCGCTGCTGCTGCTGCCGGCTGCCCGCACTCCGCGGTTCTCCCCCGCCAGTTTTCCGCAGCCTTCATGGATCCGGTCCATGTCTCCACCTAAAAGGTAAGTGGAAGGAACGCAGAGTCTCTTACCTGCTGCTCCCGACTTTCAAATTCTCCACTAGGGGAACGTTGTTCCCCCTGCTGTGACTCGTTGCAATGCGTGTAGCGATATGACACGCATGCGTCGTAAGCGGGGTTCTTCATGTAGTCACTCACGTGACTCCGAAGTAAAATAAATTTGTTAATACTTTCACAGCCTTTTATTCTTCTCTTTACAATTCAGAATTCCCCTCAGATACAGCGAATATGGAACGTTTTTTAGATGATGTGGAAATACCCATTCTGGAACCAGAAGAAGCAGAATATCTAGATCAGGCTATTGGGCAGGAAGAGATTAATAATGCCATTATGGCGATGCAGAGTGGTAAGACCCCGGGCCCTGACAGCTACCCAAAATATATATAAGAAATTTAAGGATAAGCTCACACCAGTTCTTCTAGAAATGTTTCAAGAATCTTTGGAAAATGGTTCCTTACCCCCCCCCCCAACCCTTTCACAGGCATCTATTTCACTTCTTCTCGAAAAATACAAGGATCCGACTCAATGTGGATCATACCGCCCCATCTCACCTTTGAATGTAGATGTAAAAATGTTGGCTAAGGTGCTGGCTTGCCGTTTAGAATGCCAATTTCCCCAAATAATCTCAGAAGATCAAACAGGTTTTATTGAAAATCGTCATTCCTTTTCTAATATCCGTCGAATAGCCAGTGTGGTTTATTCGCCCAGTGCTTCTCCGCGTCCAGAGGTTGTTATCTCTTTGGACGCGGAGAAGGCATTCGATCGAGTGGAGTGGCCATACTTGTTCAGAATCTTGGAGAGATTTGGATTTGGCAAAAAATGTGAGCCAGGGTTAAGCTGTTATATCATTCACCTTTAGCATGTATACAGACAAATTATTTGCGATCTGATTATTTTCCATTAACACGTGGCACTCGTCAAGACTGCCCTTTGTCTCGGCTTCTTTTTGCGATTGCAATGGTGCCTCTTTTTATTGCACTTAGGTCAACCACATTATTCCAGGGCATTAGGAGAGGAAACATGGAACATCATGTGTCTCTATACGCCGATGATCTCCTTCTTTATGTGTGTGACCCTACAGCTAGTGGTCCTGCAATTGTGTCCTTGTTAGATCAGTTTCTCTGGCTATAAACTAAACCTCCAAAAAAGCGAATGCTTTACCATCAACCTAGCCCTACAGATCCGACAGGAATCCTTGCCTTTTCCCTTATCTCAAGATGGTTTTGTATATCTAGGAATACTCATTACCCGCTCTTTCACATCTCTGTTTGAAGCTAATTATATGCCTCAAGTTAGCCAAATGAAGGCTGACTTTGAGAGATGGCGTAGTCTACCTCTCACTATGGCTGGGAGAGTGCAGTCGGTGAAGATGACTGTATTTCCCAGATTTCTTTATTTGTTCCAGTGCTTGCCGGTCTTCCTATCCAAGTCAATTTTTAACTCAGTTAACCAATCTATAACCTCCTTTATATGGGGTAACAAGGTTCCAAGGATCAATAAGTGCACTCTCCAAAGAGGTCGTGAAGTAGGTGGACTGGGCCTTCCTAGCTTTATTCATTATTACTGGGCATCCAATATCCAAAAGATATTATTCTGGCTCCACCGACCAAATACAGACTGGTGTCTACTTGAGTCACAGTCTTGTTACTCCTCGTCTCTCTCAGCTTTGGTGTATTCCTCCCTGCCATTGAAACCCTCTCGATTTACATCCAATCCTGTCGTACTATCCCCCTCAAAATTTTGAATCAATTTCACTGCCACTATAAGTTTACATCAGCTTCAGTTCTGGGTCCCATTCACTGTAACCATTTATTCCCCACCTCCACACTTGACTCAACCTTTAGACAATGGGGTTTGAATGGTCTTATGTGCATTAAGAATTTATACACCGACAACATATTTGATAGTTTTGATAACCTGTACAGAAAATATGGCCTCCCACATAATCAATTCTTTAAATATCTTCAGATCCGCCACTTTGCCATGAAAACATTTCCCTCCTTTCCTGATCTCCCGCCTGTCACCGTGTTGGATAAACTCACTCTTACTTTTGCAAATAAAGGACTGATCTCTGTATTATATTCTCAACTGATATCTTTAGCAGATCAAAACCTGAACAAAGTTAAAACTAGGTGGGAGGATGACCTTGGTATGGATCTGTCTGAGGAATGCTGGACAGAAGCACTGAAAAGAGTCAATTCCTCGTCATCATGTGCTAGATTGGGGCTCATACAATTCAAAGTTTTACACAGGGCTCATTTAAGCAAAGCCAGGCTTGCTGACATATATCCGGGGACAGACGCTGGCTGTGATAGGTGCTCCTTCTCTCCAGCCAATCTAGCTCACGCATTCTGGTCCTGCCCCAATCTTGGTGGCTACTGGGCAGTGATTTTTAAAACCATCAGTGAAGTCCTTGGGATGACAGTGAGGCTTTGCCCGCTTGTAGCTGTATTCGGTGTGGCAGATGAAACTTTGGGTTTAAATGCAAACCAGTCTGACATCATTGCATTCACATCGCTTTTGGCCCGTAGGAGAAATTTGCGGGTCTGGAAATCTACCACTCCTCCATCCGCTGCCGCCTGACTGGAGAATGTAATGTTTTTTCTAAAACTAGAAAAGATAAAATTTACACTGAGGGGGTCTGTGAAAAAGTTGTATTCGAAATGGGAACCTTTTTTGTCATACTTTGAGAGTTTAAAAGAACTACCCACTGACTGAGGGCACTTGATTGTAGTTGGGGATCTGCCTTTACTTATGTTTTATTTTTATTTATTTACTTATTTTTGTTTACACAAATGTTGATTACCTCACAGAACGGTCGATGCATAATGAATGAGTGTATTCTGAACCATCTGACATGTTGTGGGTATGTAAGGGCCTGGGCCTTGGAAGAATGTAGAGGTATTGCTGTCAAAATGTGCATTTGTATTTGTGAACACATCAGCTGCCAAGGGATGTCAGGGAGGGTGGGTGAGGGTAACTTTGTTGTTATATATAAAAAACAAAATAGAGGGAAATGTAATGCATTACATCAGCTGTATTGTATATTTCCTTCAATAAAAATATTTATTATAAAAGAAAAAAGTGTTTCCTCATCTCCGTTCTCAATGGCTTATCCCTTATTCTTAAACTGTGGCCCCTGGTTCTGGACTCGCCCAACATCGGGAACATGTTTTCTGCCTCTAGCGTGTCCAAACCCTTAATAATCTTATATGTTTCAATAAGATTCCCTCTTATCCTTCTAAATTCCAGAGTATACAAGCCCAGCCGCTCCATTCTCTCAGCATATGACAGTCCCGCCATCCCGGGAATTAACCTTGTGAACCTACGCTGCACTCCCTCAATAGCAAGAATGTCCTTCCTCAAATTTGGAGACCAAAACTGCACACAATACTCCAGGTGTGGTCTCACTAGGGCCCTGTACAACTGCAGGAGGATCTCTTTGCTCCTATACTCAACTCCTCTTGTTATGACGGGCCAACATGCCATTCGCTTTCTTCACTGCCTGCTGTACCTGCATGCTTACTTTCATTGATTGATGAACAAGGACCCCCAGATCCCGTTGTACTTCCCCTTTTCCCAACTAGACACCAACTCGACTACTTTAATTTGAGAAAATGTTGTTGCATGGAATTCTGTAGTTTTATCAAGTTTCAGCATGCTGGTGAGTTTTTATCATGGTCATTTTGCATGTTTATATTTGTTTATTCATAAATATTGTGATTTATTTTGCTTATACTGAAGCCTGAGGTTCATTGGCCTGGCATCTTACGTGTGCTACCCAACAACTCATTGATGTCGTTCATCATACTCTCACTGGAAAAGCATATAGAATCATCCAAACACAAGGGATGTACTTCAGATACGTGCCTGTAAGGTAAGCCAGAGAAAGGATCCAACCTTGGAAATGTTGAAAGTAATGTAGATTGTGCGACTCATTTCATTTGTTTGGGAAATCTGTGCCAGAGACTTATCAATATAAGATTGACAGTGAAAGTGAAGAGAAGTAGAGGAGATTGATTTTATGCAGGGGGAAGCTCAGGCACGTTGGCAGAGGAGACACAAGGAACTGCAAATGTTGGAATTTTGAGCAAAACACAAAGTGCTGGTGGAACTCAGTGGATCAGGCAGCATCTGTGGATGGAATGGACAGGTGACATTTTGGGTTGGGGCCCTTCTTTAGAAGTGGTTCAGGTAGTAGCCAACACATTTTTGTGAGGAGAAAATTGAAACAATTGTTGAATCAGAGGTTGAGATATGCCTTCTGGGAGAAAATGGATTGATTCTGGAATGCTGTAACAGAAAATGACAGCCACATGAGATGCAATGGCCTCCTTTGCTTCCCTTTGTGGTGTAAACATTTGTTCTACTATATGTATTAGGGCTACTCTGCTTACTTTGTCTTTATGATGGAGTATTATGAAGCAAAAGTAAGGTAAAGATTAAGCTATTTTGTTAACCTGCTTCGCAGACACAAGGGCTTTTCTCAGCTAGCGCCCATGAGACAAGGGGAATCTTTTTGAAGAACATTTGTTTCTTTGAGAATTCATATTGGCTGATGGCCCAGTTGGCGTGGGTCCTTATCTTTTGACATGTTGTCTTGGTGATGGCATTGAGGACTCTGACGGTCCCACCTTTACCTATAAAGGTCACATGGCAGTGGAAGCAGGGTTGCAGTTTTACCTGTTTGCACATGTTGAGAGTAAGGTAGTTGGTGGGAAGACATGGTTCAGTAAAAATAGGCACATTTTCTTTCTACAAGAATCAATTCTAAACAGGAACTGGAAAGAAATCAGGGATAATAATTTACTTTGACTTTGGACCTTAGAGATACACCATGGAAACAGGCCCTTCAGCTCACCAAGTCCACACCGACCAGTGATTACCCCATGCACTAGCACTATCCAACACACCAGGGCTAATTTACAATGTTGTACCAAAGCCAATTAACCCACAAACTTGCACATTTTTGGAATGTGAGAGGAAATCAGAGCACCCGGAGAAAACCCACGCGGTCTCTGGGAGAACGTACAAACTTCGTACCGACAGCACCCATAGTCAGGATCAAATCCGGGTCTCTGGCGCCGTGAGGCAGCAACTGTACAGCTGTGCCACTGTGCTGCCCTTGCCAATTAAGCAATGCAAGCTAAGGATATGGATATCACTGGTATTAAAGTTCTAACAGATTTCAAAGAAAATGACTATCCTCAACACCAGTCCATTTTAATGATGGTTATTTTCTGTTTCCATTTGTTATTGTGTTACATAAAGCTATATGCAACCAGAAAAATTTAGAATGATAAAGTATATGACAGATTAAAGAGCATCATTTCAAATAATTTTGGAGTAAACATTTTGTTTGGATTCAATTTCAAGAAACATGTTAACTCATGCTCCAAGCTCAGCATGAACTCATCTTATTTTGTTTCTGCTATGCAACAAAGTTTTTAACAGGCACAGAAATTACTCTTGGCATAAATATATTTTAAGCGAGACACAAGAGACTGCAGATGCTGGAATCTTGAGCAAAAAATAAAATGTTGGAGGAACACAGCAGATCAGGCAGCATTTGTGGAGGGAAATGGACAGGCAACATTTTGGGCTTTGGCTCGTTAGACTCAGATCCCTACCTGAAACTTCGCCTCTGTATTTCCCTCCACAGATGCTGCCTGACCCGTTGAATTCCTCCAGCACTTTGTTTTTTGATAAAAATATTTAAATTTCTTTACTGGAGATAATATTTTATTCAAATTGCATTTTTTTGAAAATCTGGGTTTGTTATTTCTGTTTCCATTTATTGTATGAAACTTATAAGTTGGACACAAATGTGAAAATCTGCATTGTGGATAAGAGCCAAAACGTAAGATATGGTCACATCACAAATGTAAGTCCAGAATGCACTGAATGTGGGCAAAATTTCAATCAATTGTTCGCAATCATTGCAATGAAGAATTTCTGGACTGCCAGAGAGAGATGGTTGAGGGAGATTCTAGCTAAGGCTGGCCTCTTGAGACTTCTGGCGATCATCTTTCCGGCTCAATATGATTGCTTGGAGAATCCTGGAAACTTTATGTGGTTGCGTTAAAAACAGTGACCACATAATTCTTTCTTCTAACTTCCCTGAACATTAGCAGACAGTATATATATTAATTGCTGGCCTTTGTCCAAGCATCTGCCAATCAAAAAACACTCTTACCTGTATCCACCTATCACTTGCCAAGCTTTGTCCTGCCCCCACCTCAATTCCAGCTTTTTCCTCCTTACTCCATAAGTCTGAAGAAGGGTCCTGACTTGAAACATCGCTTATCCATGTTTCCCAGAGATGTTGTCTGACCCACTGAGTTATTCCAGCACTATGTGTCTTTTTTTTGTAAACCAGCATTTGCAGTTCCTTATGTCTGCATCTAAACTTCCTTTCCCTTCACAATTGCTAAAGGCACCAGGTATCCACAATTAAGCTCATGGTTTTCAAAGAAAAAAAGTAATGATGGCTATTACTAATAACAGGAGATAATAATAACAATGAAGTTATTTGATATTAGAAATATTAGTACTGTAATAGCAATCAGTACTTTTTGATATCAGAGATATTAGTAATATCAATGTACATTTTTGATATCTAGATATTAGTAATAGCAATCTGTAGTTTTTTGATATTGGAGATATTAATGATAGTAATCAGTACTTTTTTGCCTTGCCAACAACTCAAAACCCTCCAAGCCCATTGGGCAGGCAGACAGACCATTATTGGTATTCACACTGAACATAACAGAAAGAGAGTTGTGAATCTGATCACAATCAAAACCAGTTCCAGTGGTGGTCACATCCTCTGCATGCTGAAACAAGACTTCTGAAACAAGCACTGTACTCTGAGCTCATTTAAGGCGAGAGATCTCCAAGAGGACAGAGGATACAATTTAAAGATGTTCTCAAAGCCTCCGTGAAAAATGAAATATCTGAATTATTCATGGGAATCCCTGACCCATGACTGCATAAAATGGTGATGGAGCATCAAAACGGCATGAACCTCGAGTCTCTGATAGAAACTAATGGAGGTCATGCACGATCAGCAGGAATGCACAAGATCTCAGACAATCCACTGCCTGCCTTGTTGAGCACCATCTGCTTCATCCATGCAGTTCCCTCATAATACACTTCAACCAAAAATTGGAGCAGAGGCAAGTCATCCTCAGATAGATGGATGTGGACAAGTTGGCTGAAGGTCTTATTTCTGCGTTGTATGACTCTGTGACTGCTTTGTTAATATTTGGGAGATAGCTGAATCAATGGAATCCTTACATTATCATTGAACCACTGATCTCACAACCTTCTACCCACTGGCGAATTGGGTCCCTTAACAAGCCACCGGGAACAAACTGACTTGACCTGGGTGTTAATGACAACCTGCTTTTCCGACAGTCTGGGCTCCATCAAGAGCCTCTGGTGCACCTGGACCATTGGTGGGAGGTCTCTGACTCAGAAAAGGAATAACGTCTCTAATCCACAATGGATGACAGGGTGGATGTTGGTCAAAGAGCGATGATGATGGTGGGAGAAGCACTTGGGGGATTACTGCTTGGTGTTGACAGTGGCAGTAGAATGCAGCTTTAAGAAGGATAAAAATACAGCAAATTATTTATTTAAATTGACATGGATGAACTGCACTAAATCTTTGCTCTCACAGTCATTTCAGAGGTTTTGATGTTGATTTCACACACATAAAAACTTATCTTTGCTCTATTCAAAATGTTGCAACATTTTTGGATTTAAAATAGGCCATAAAATCTTTATTTCATCCTCTAAGAAGTTAGTTCTTCCAAATTAGATATAGATGGTCACATGTTTTCATTAAAGGCATTTCTATTTCACAAAGTAAACATCCCTGTAATCAGCACAATGAAGTCGTCAATTGTCTTGAAATAATAGCTAAAAGAAATGGCATAACAAATCGGTAAGGATCAGTTCATATTTTCTCTGGGTGTGGTCATTACTAGAGTTTTATTAGGTTGTCTCATAATGCGCAATGGGTATATGGAACAAGTTACCAGAGGAGATGACTGAGGCAGGTACAATAACAACATTTAAAAGACATTTGGGCAAGCACATGGATAGGAAAGGATTAGAGAGATACTACTCTAAGTGGGACCCGTTGGGTCCCTGTAATGCGGGGAGGCCTGGTCCCCCAAAGCACCCTGTTCCCCAATGAAATATTCCACCACTCACCCGTTACCCCAATGCAACCTGTCCCCCCAACGCAATATTGCACCACTCACGCATAGCCCCCAAATGCGCAGGCACAGCTCATTTCCCCTCATCCCCCAGCACTCCCTCCCCCTCCTCTTCACCCTCCCTCTTCTTTCTCCCCTTTCCTCCCCTCCCCATCCCTCCCTCCATCTCTCCCCTTCCCACCCCCTCCTGTCCCTCTATCCACCACTCCTCACCTCCCTCCCACTATCCCTCCTGACCTCCTCCACTGCCCTCCTCTACCTCTATTCCCCACTCCCTACCTCCCCCATTCCCCCCTCCTCTCCCTCTATTCCCCCTCCTCCCCCACTCTCCTCACCTCCCCCACATTCCCCTCTCCCTCCCTACCCCTTCCCCTCCCTCAATCCCTCCCTCCCTCCATCCATAAAAAGCAGCATCAGGAATTCCTTCCTCCACAGGTCATTCATTGTTAGCTGTGGTTTAGATCCCGTTGACTTGACAATTGGACCAGTTTGCATTGTGTGCGTGTATGTGTGTGAGTTACTCAAACTCTGCGCAACATGCTCGGCCACCCTGCAACCCGATTCTCCCTCCCTCCCTCTGCCCACTCTGGCTTAAAGGACGCTCGTCCTGTCCCCGTCCTGTCCGACCACCCGCTGCTGCCGCTCGGCCCGTCCCCGCCCTGCCCACCCACCTACCTGCCTGCCTGCTCGCTGCCGCTGCCGGGCCATGGGGAGGGGGGGGGATGAAGTCGGTGTTCATCACGGTGGGCACCACGAGTTTCGATGAGCTGGTGGAGAAGATCTCCTCCGAGAAGGCCGTGAGGGTGAGTTACCGCGGTGGCGGAGGAGACGGACCCGGGGGGGATGGGTAGACGGGACCGCCAGTGCCACAGAGGGCGGGCGGGGAGAGGGGTGAGTGATGAGGGAGAGAGGGACCAGGGCCTCCACTGGGCCTCCACTGACCCCCCCCCCCCACCCCCGTGGCCGCCGCCGGTGGTGGGGGAGACG
Organism: Amblyraja radiata; assembly: GCF_010909765.2. Lineage (NCBI taxonomy): Eukaryota > Metazoa > Chordata > Chondrichthyes > Rajiformes > Rajidae > Amblyraja > Amblyraja radiata. The sequence goes on along the minus strand of NC_045963.1, from coordinate 44,422,570 downwards.
ATGACAAGTTACTGTGAGGAGGGGAGAGAGGAGTTTGTGAGTGAGGCGGGACAGGCCGCCGCCGGTGGGGCAGGAAGGGTCGTCGCCATCCCGACGCCATCCTGACAGAAGAGACCAATCTGCTTATCGCTGACTGAAGGAATCTGCGCAAGCGTGGTTTTAAAGATTTTTAAACCTCGATAACTTTTACAATATACCACCGATCGGAACGAAACCTGGTGCGATCGCAGCACAGCAGAACGGCGAGTAACCTAGCAAAAATAATCGTAGCGCTATCGTGTACCGTTTCGCGCAAATAGAAAAACCTCGCAAACCGGAAGAGCACAAGATCAGAGTTTTAGTTATGTATAGATGGGTATCGATGCTTTTGGTACACTTAGAAAATGCTTTGGGATTTTCATTAATTTTGTCCTCCGGTGCTATTCTGTGCCCTCCTAATTTCTTCTGTAAGTACCTTTGCATTAGAAAACAGACTGTCCATTAATATAAAGAGGTTAATTTTCTGCTGAATCCAGGCTGACCTGAGAGTGTCTTAATGATTACATGCAAGTAGTTAATAACACATTGTAAAGGTGGGAATCCAGAATTGCAAACCTGAACAGCCATTCATGCTGACTGTGTTCATTGGAGATTGTGTTGATTTTATAAGCTAATCCCACAAACAAACTAAGAGTTGAGAGTTTTTAATTGTCAGATGTACTGACAACGGAACAATTAAATTCTTACTTGCAGATAACTCAATAGACACAGATAATATATAATAGTATTATATATAAATATATAATAATTTAATACATTAATAAACACAATACTAGTGCAAAAAAAAACCCTTAGTGCAACCAAAGGCAGTCCGTAAAAGTTCATAGCTGCGGTTAGTGTTATGCAGTGTGCAACCGCCCAATGGTTGTTGGGAAGAAGCTGTTCTTGAACCTGGTGATCACAGTTTTCAGACTCCTATAGCTATTGTCTGATGGTGGGAGTGAAATGAGAGAACCTGTCTTACACACTGAGGGAAAGTAACTCGGTGTTCCTGTCGGAGCTCACCAAGAACAATCACCTGGAATTTGCCATCTTTTTCTATTCTGGCCCACATAAGGGAAATTGGGGATGAATACCATACCCAAAGGCTGAGAAATGAATAAATCGAAAAATATTGTGTCCCTAATATATTCAGATTACTGAGGTATCTATCCAGAGGGAATTCCGCACACATGGCCTAATGTACTACAGGGAATCACAGTTGGTGATTTGAAACGGACTCTCCAGCAGACTGTGAACTCCCTCAAAAAACACACCTAACTTTATCTGCTTTTGGCTAACTAAAATTCAACTCTCCTGCTTTCAAGTTCATCTATATGGGCTTCAGTCAATCATTGCCAAAATGTAGAGACACAAAAAAACGCAGATCCTGGAACTTTAAGCAAAGCACAAAGTGCTGGAAGAACTCTGCAGCATCTTTGAAGAGAATGGCAGACAACGTTTTGGGTCAGGATCTTCTTCAGACTGATGGAGAAGAGGGGAAGAAGCCTTGAAAAGGGAGGTGGGAGTGGGACAAAGCCTGACAAGTGATAGACGGATACAGGTAAGGGGAGAGTGGGCGATTGGAAGATTGGAGATACAACCTTCCCAGAATTTGGACTGACAATAATTCCTTCTAACAGAATATTTTCTGTAGTCAACAGTTGTGTATATCGTGAAGTGCAATATGACAGAGTTTTATTGGGGCGATCCTCAAGATATATTCTGCCCAAGAAAAGAATGCTGTGCAGAAGGCTTGTGTGTGAAAATTCCAGTTTGAAAACTGGAGCGTTTAACATCAATTTTTTATGTACAGACTGCATATAAAAACTGAATTCAGAAGACGGAAAAACTGGAAATCTCCAGGACCAGACAATGTTTCCCCATCTACCCTCAAGCTCTGTGCCGATCAACTGGCATCGGTCTACACAGACATTTTCAACCAGTCCCTGCAAACCTGTACTGTCCCTGCCTGCTTCAAAGTTCCACTATTGTCCCTGTACCCAAAACGACAAGGATTACTGGTCTTAATGACTACAGGCCTGTCACACTGACCTCTGTAGTCATGAAGATCCTTGAAAGACTTGTGCTGGCCAATCTGAAAAATATCACTGCTGGACCCCCTGCAGTTTGCATACCGGGCCAATAGATCAGTGGATGACGCAGTCAACCTAGGCCTGCACTTCATCCTCCAGCACCTGGACTGCCAGGGGACCTATGCAAGGATTTTGTTTGTGGATTTTAGCTCTGCATTCAACACCATTGTGCCAGAGCTACCACACTCCAAATTCTCCCAGTTGACTGTGCCTGAACCCCTCTGTCAGTGAATCACCAACTTCCTAACAGACAGGAAGCAGCATGTGAGGCTGGGAAAGCACATCTCGGACCCACAGACCCTCAGCATAGGTGCACCGCAAGGCTGCGAACTCTCCCCTCTCCTTTACTCTCTCTACACCAAAGACTGCACCTCCACAGACTCCCTTGTCAAGCTTCTCAAGTTTGTAGACGACACAACCCTGATTGGACTGATCCAGGATGGGGAGGAATCTGCCTGCAGACAGGAAGTGATAAAGCTGGTGTCCAGGTGCCTTCGTAACAACCTGGAGCTCAATGCTCTTAAGACAGTGGAATTGACAGTAGACTTTAGGAGGGCTCCCCCTCCCCTCCCTCACTCACTAACAACAACACCACAGTCACATTGGAACCATCATCTCCAAGGACCTTAATTGGGGGGGGGGGGGGGGGGGGGGCATCATCCACAGTCAAAAAGGCCCGACAGAGGATGTACTTCCTGCAGCAGCTGAGGAAACACAATCTGCCACAGGCAATGATGGTCCAATTCTATACTTCCATCGTAGAGTCTGTCCTCACCTTCTCCATCATGGTCTGGTTTGGCTCAGCCACCAAGCACGACATCCGGAGGCTGCAGCAAATCGTCCGATCAACTGAGAAGGTTGGCTGCAACCTTCACCCCATTGACGAACTGCACACTGCAAGGGCCAGGAAACGAGCGGGTAAGATCATCTCTGACCCCTCTCACCCTGGCCACAAACCCTTTGAAGCACTTCCCTCTGGAAGGCGACTCCGGACTGTCAAAGCCGCCAGAGCCAGACATAGGAACAGCTTTTTTCCACGAGCAGTAGCTCTACTCAATAACCAAAAGTCTGTAGCCTCCTTTTGCTCTGGCATTTTATTTCATTCATGTTTAAACTATAATGTTTTATTCTTAATGTTTTAATGTTTTATGTTTTATTATTAATTGTTTACTGTATGTTGTGCTGTTGCTTGCGAGCGGAGCACCAAGGTAAATTCCTTATTCATTCAATAGTGTCTATTTCCAGTGAAAATCCTATCCACCAGGAAATTGGACTGGGGACAAGTCAAGTCAAGAGAGTCAAGAATGTTTTATTCTCATATGTCCCAAACAGAACAATGATATTCTTACCTGCAGCAGCACAACAGAATAGGTAAAGCTAGTACTCTATAAACAATATCATAATACAACTGTTCAACTCAGCTTTGCCCAACAAATTTGGCACAGTGGCACATGGTGCTCATTTCAATGATACCAATAGAAACAACATGCGATCTATGAGTTCTGTATTTAACTCCCAATAGAACAGGAAGCAGACCCTACTATGAGTTAGGTAGGGGCATTACAAATATAGTTTCAAATCCAATGGACCTTTTGAGAATCTTCGAACTTTGCAAGATCACAACCAATGCATCCACAATCTCTAGTCTGTTTTTAAAGAATCAAAGGAATTGTACGCCTTTAGTCCTAATTTGCTTTGTACTTTTTTCTAGTGATTATGAATGTTCAATTCTCTGTTTGCCCCTGGATTTCCATCTATCATTAAAAGAGAGTGATGACAGTCAGAAATATTTATCCAAAGTCTCAGCCATACGCTTATTGTCCATTATTAATACTCAGTCTCATCTTCTTGGAGACCAACATTTACCTTAGCTACCATTGCACTTTTTATGTATTTTTTACATCTGTAGGAGATGTAGTCAGTGAAGAATTCAGCTATTTGCCCAATGTTTGTACTGAAGCCGTGATGAGGTCTGGCACTGATTGGCTGGCTAAACCCAAAGTGGTGAACAGGTTATTGTTGAGTATGTGCTGCATGCTACACTGTCGAAAGACCTTACTATATCACTTTGCTGATGATTGAGAGTGTACCGATTGCAAGGTAATAACTTGGATCAACTTTGTCTTGCTTTTAAAAGACAGTGAAGACAGACAGAAAGTATTTGTCCAAAGTCTCACCGATTCTCTTATTGCCCACTATTAATTCTCAATCGCATCTTCCTGCGGACCAACATCTGTCTTAGCTACTTTTGCACTTTTTATATATTTTATACATTTATAGTAGCTCTTTGTAGTAGCAGGAATGTCCTGAACTGCAGACAGGACATTCTTGGGCAATTTTCCACATTGTCGGGGAGATGTGAATTGTGCTGGAACTGTGAGAGGTGTGACTGGCTCTGGAGTGCAAGTCTTCAGTATTGCAGCTGGGATTTTGTCCGCTCCCATAGCCTTTGCTCTGCTCTCAGCATATAATTACAAAAAATGTACAACAAAAATGAAGTTTATTTGGCTCCTTTTGTCCATGCTGGTCAACAGGGATATACTAAACCTAATCCCACATGCCAGGACCGGATTTTTAAAAACCTTTTAGAGATACAGTGCGGAAACAGGCCCTTCGGTCCACTGAGTCTGCGCCAACCAACGACCCTTGTATACTAGCACTATCCTATACACTAGGGTTAATTTACAATTTTACCGAAGCAAATTAACCTACATGTCTTTGTAATGTGAGAGGAAACTGGAGCGTTCGGGGAAAACCCACACAGTCACGAGGAGAACGTACAAGTAGCACCTGTAGTTGAACCCGGGTCTCTGGCAGCAACTCTACCGCTGTGACATCAGGCCATCCTGTGATCATACATCATAGAACAGTACAGAAAAGGAACAGGCCCTTCAGCCCATAATGTCAGTGCTGAGCATGATGCCAAGCTAAACTAATCTCATCTGCCTTCATGTGGTCCATATCCTTCCATTCCCTGCATATCCATGTGACAATCTAAAAGCCTCTTAAACACCATAATCCTATCTGCCACCACCATCACCCCAGGTGAGTTGCAGGCACACACCACTTTCTGCGCACAAACGTGCCCTGCACATCTTCTCTAATCTTTGCCTTAAAGCATTGAGCATGTTTACATGATCCCCTACAATCTCGTTGAATACCTCTCTTTGCTCTGAGACCGATTTCCCATCAAGCAGCTGGTTAAATTCCACTTTTGCAAAATCACTACTCAGCGTGGTAAAATCGACCTTTGCAACTGTTACTTCTGTTTTATCTTTGTCTTTTTCCATAATCATTGCAAGTCTAACCGAATTATATTCAATATCACAAAGGTGCTCTCACAATGACATTCCTTTCAATTTCCCAGCTTCTCCCTCTAAAAATGGATCCAGAATAGCACGATGAATTCACGTGAATTGATTTGGTTGAAAAAAGGCTTCTTTGATGTGGGAATTTCAAGAGGAAGCCAAGATGGATCATCCACTCCACACTTCTACCAGAAATTGGGTGCAGATGCTTCATGTTTGTCTTTTGCTTAAGATAGGCACAAAAAGCTGGAGTAACTCAACGGGCCAGGCAGCATCTCTGGAGAGAAGGAATAGGTAATGTTTTGGGTTGAGACCCTTCTTCATATGCTAGGTTCAGCTATCATAGAACCTTATCAGTGCAGCAAAGGATCAAGCTCTTTAGCCCACAATGTCAGTGCCGAACATGATCCCTACAAAAACCTTCCGAGTGTTTCCCAATCAGAAACCTTGGATGAACTTTGAGATCCACACTCTCCTGAAGTCCAGACACAGGGCATTCACCTCCAATGATACAGTGGCCTACATGAAGACCAGATACGACCTTGGTAAGGCCATCAAAAAGGCCAAAAGGGACTTCTGCTCCAAACTGGAGGACGAGACAGGTGTTCGGCAGCTGTGGCAGGGCCTGAATGCAATCACCTCCTACAAGGCAAAACCAGGAGGCAGCTCGAATGTCGGTGAAACATCACTCCCTGACGAGCTCAATGCGTTTTACGCACGCTTTGACAGGGAGAATACTGATGTGCCTTCCCGATCCCCCATTCGCTGTGATGGCATTTCAGTCTCAGTCACAGAGGCCGATGTCAGGAAATCCTTCAGAGGGGCGAACCCCCGAAAAGCACCTGGTCCTGATGGTATACCCGGTCGTGTTCTAAAAACCTGTGCGGACCAACTGGCGGGAGTTTTTACGGACATTTTCAACCTCTCACTTCTGAGTTCTGAGGTCCCCACCTGCTTTAAAAGGGCATCAATCATACCGGTGCCCAAGAAGAGTAAGGTGACGTGCCTCAATGACTATCGACCAGTGGCACTAACGCCTGTGGTGATGAAGTGCTTTGAGAGGTTGATCATGGAGCCAATCAACTCCTACCTCGACAAAAACCTGGACCCACTGCAGTTCGCATACCGCCACAACAGATCAACGGTGGATGCGATCTCGCTGGCCCTCCACTCCGCACTGGACCACTTGGACAACAAAAACTCATATGTCAGGCTGTTATTCATTGATTACAGCTCGGCATTTAACACAATCATCCCCTCCAAACTGGTTACCAAACTCGCAGAACTGGGTCTCTGCGCATCCCTCTGCAACTGGATCCTCGACTTCCTCATCCACAGACTACAGTCTGTTCGTATTGGTGGAAATGTGTCAGCCTCGATAACAATCAGCACGGGAGCACCTCAAGGCTGCGTGCTCAGCCCCCTGCTGTACTCACTCTATACCCATGACTGCGTAGCGAACCACAGTGCGAACTCCATCATCAAGTTCGCTGACGACACCACTATTGTGGGGCATATCACTGATGGGATGAGTCAGAATACAGAAGAGAGATCGAGCAACTGTCCATATGGTGCCAGCGCAATAACCTGGCCCTCAACACTAGCAAAACCAAGGACCTGATTGTGGACTTTGGAAGGAGTAGGAGGGGGACCCACAGCCCCATTTATATCAACGGGTCGATGGTTGAAAGGGTCAAGAACTTCAAATTCCTGGGCGTGCACAACTCTGAAGATCTTTCCTGGTCCGAGAACACTAACGCAATTATCAAAAAAGCTCATCAGTCTCTACTTCCTGAGAAGATTACGGAGAGTCGGATTGTCAAGGAAGACTCTCTCTAACTTCTACAGGTGCAAAGTCGAGAGCAGGTTGCATCGTGGCTTGGTTCGGCAATTTGAGCGCCCTGGAGAGGAAAAGACTCAAAAGGGTAGTAAACACTGCCCAGTCCCATCATCGTCTCTGACCTTCCTTCCATCGAGGGGATTTATCGTAGTCGCTGCCTCAAAAAGGCTGGCAGTATCATCAAAGACCCACACCATCCTGGCCGCACACTCATCTCCTGCTACCTTCAGGTAGAAGGTACAGGAGCCTGAAGACTGCAACAACCAGGTTCAGGAATAGCTACTTCCCCACAGCCATCAGGCTATTAAACCTGGCTCGGACAAAACTCTGATTATTAATAACCACTTTCTGTTATTTGCACTTTACCAGTTTATTTATTCATGTGTGTATATATTTATATCATGGTATATGGACACATTTATCTGTTTTGTAGTAAATGCCTACTATTTTCTGTGTGGTTAAGCAAAGCAAGAATTTCATTGTCCTATACAGGGACACATGACAATAAACTCACTTGAACTTGAACTTGAAGCTAAACTGATCCGATTTGCCTGCACATGATCCATATCCCTCCATTCCGTGCAGACCCATGCCCTATCATTGTCCTCTCTATTTAATTGTCCACTACCACTCACAACCAGATACGGCAAGACTTCAAAAGCTTTGATCTAATCCATTGGTTGTATACTGCTTATATCTACTTATTACACAGTGTTTGTGCTGTTTAACCTGCATATAGTCCTGTATTGTAGCTTCACAGGATTGGCACCTCAGTTATGATCTGCCTTGTAATACTCTTGGCCGGTCCTCTGCGATCCTCAGCAGAGTAGGGTTGATCCCCTCTGCGGCAGCTCTCTGCATTTAGCCCCAGTTAATAATTAGGAGGCCTTTGCAAAGTCATTTTAAGTGGGGTTCAGGATCTTGGCTGTGCCAAATGTTGTGCCTAGGCTGATGCCAGGTGTTCACTCTGATTTTATCCATTATCTAATTTGATGGTGCAGTTATGATATCTATTAAGTATCTTGCTAGATCATTTGATCAAATTCAATTACATTGCCTGGATCTATACTTACACAATGGCTAGATTGGATAAGAATGGCAGATTTCTTTTCCCGAAGGACATCAGTGAATCTGATGAATTTTTACAACTATCCAATAATTTGCAGGGACAATCTTTCTTAAATGTCTTAATTTATTAAATTTCTTAATTTATTAAATTCCATTCTTTTAAATAATTCAAATTCCAGAGCAGCCATGATGAGATTTGAACTCACATCCCAGAATTACTAATTCAAACTTCTGGATTTGTGGACTGGTAACTTAACCATTGAACCATAATTTTGTCGAATTAGCGTTGATTCCAAAATGGTGCATTGAACATATGTGAAAATTGAATTGGATAAGTACAAAGACTCTAATGGATGTTGGACCTGGATATTATAGATGTAGAAAGGAAAAGGCCATGAAGGTGTTTAAAATCAAGAGTGTAAAAGTTAAGGTATGACTAAAGAGAACCTTCAGTATATGGTTCTAGTGCTTTATGCTGTTTTGTTCGTACAAACTTACAAACAGTTCATGAAAACTCCCAAGAAATAGCAGTGACTCCGCAGAGCTAATTTATAATCATAGAGCACAGAAACAGACCCTTTGACCCAAATTGTCCATGCGAACCAAGCTGCCCCATCTAACCTAATTCCCTTGGCCAGCACCTGGCCCATATCCCACCTAAACGTTCCTATCCCTGTACCTGTCAAATGTCTTTTATATATTATTATTGTACCTGCAACAACTTCTTCCCTTGGCAGCCCGTTCCATAGTTCCATAGAGTCATAGAAAGATATAGCGAGGACTAGCCCACCGGGTCCACACCAACCATCAACACCTATTAACACTCATCCTACAATAAACTTCCTTTCATTTTTATTCTCCCCACACTCACATTAACACCTCTAGATTCTATCACTCACTGATACCACGAACCATTTACCGTGACCAATTAACCTACTGACCCAGAGGAAACCAACATGGTCACAGGGAGAATGTGCAAACTCCACACAGACAGCACGTGCAAACTCCACAAAGATAGCACTTGAGGTTAGATTGAACCGCTGTGAACCTGCAGTTTGTCTAGCTATACATAGACACAAAACGCTGCAGTAACTCAACGGGTCAGGAACCATGTCTGGAGAAAAGGAATAGGTGACGTTTCGGGTAGAGACCCTTCTTCAAACTAGTCTAGCTGTACCCCATCATCACACTTACTTTTACCTGTTTGCTAGCCAGTGCAAATTGCTAACTTTCATTTAAAGACTATTATCCAAAGGCAGGTTTTCTATGACTGAAGATAATTATTCAATATTGTGCAGCTTCCTCACTTAGTCAGCAGCCAACTATAAGTCATTGTGCAAAAATAGAACATACCGAAAACTCTCAATAGGTCACGCAACATCTCTGGAAAGAAAATAAGAGAGTGAACGTTTCAGGCTGAAGATCCTTTTGACTTGGTGAGCATTTCCGCCATTCTCTGTTTTTGTTTCAGATTTTCAGCATCTGCAGGTGTTTCTGATCACGATTCATGATGCAGCCTCTCGTGGAACTGTACATAGGATCACTCGGACAGTAAAACACCAGGCAGAATAGAGGTTCCAAGGCAGTGCATCGGAGTGTTTAGTTGAGGTTTGTGTGGTATTGCCATATAACATTTATAGGAAGTGTAGAAATAATGAATTGCAGATGCTGGTTAATACATAAAAGGGCACAAAGTGCTGGAATAACTCAGCGGATCAGGCAGCATCTCGGGAGAATATGGATAGGTGATGTTTCAGGCCAAGACCCTTCTTCAGACGTGCATTAGTGATGATCACCTTTATCCTGATATTATGTTCAGGCAGACATTTGGATAATCCATGACAAAGGAAATGTTTCTAGTAGTACTCCAATGTAAAAGGGAATTGGAAAAGCAGTCACTGGAACTGCAATCTATTTCCTTCCACAATCCGGCTCAAAAATGTGAATACAGTGTTCTCTCTTAAATTACTGTCCCCTGAGCATAGCAACTCTCTGGCTAGCTGCACATGCAAGGGATGAAAGCTCTTCCTGTTGCTAAACATCTCTGATATCAAATGTGGCGTCAGGAAAGCAATGTGAATGCAGTCAAGTATCTTCTAACGACATCGATCAATCCATTTGATCAATCAAGTGTATGCTGTCTCTCAAAGCAATCACATCAATTGAATTTCCCCATTTATTTGCCCAAAGGTTAGTCTCTCTCACAGGTTCATCAACTCCACCTATATTCTTCTGCCAGCTACACCAGGCATAATTTACAGTAACTACATACCCTAACAATGGGCACATCCTTGGTATGGAAACCAAAGCATCCAACGGAACCCCACGTGACCATAGGGAGAATGCGTAAAATCCATGCAGATAGCACCAGAAGTTAAGATGGAATTCCGTTCACTGGACCAGTGAGAGAGCAGCAATACCCCAGCTGCATCACACTGCCTTACACCTTGCTCCATTGAGAAGTTCACACTCCAGATAAAAGCACGAGCATTGTTGCCTTTCACACACTATCATGGGAGATGAAGGCAAATGTTTTTCCCTCTTGAATAGAAAGTGCCCATGACTTCTCTGAAGCAGCAATGTGCTCTAAACTATGAAAGATCAATGATGTCCCTTGGGCAAAGGTGGGGGGAAAATTGAAGTTGAAAAGTTGATCAGATCTTTGTGTCATTAGCAGCATAGTTCTGGGTTGTCTGTCTCAGAATTATGGCCTCAGATGTGGCATATCTGTGGAATTTGGTGGTGGTGAATCTGTGGAATTATTTGCCACAGAAGGATGTGGCAGCAAAGTCAGTGGATATATTTAAGGCAGAGATAGCTAGATTCTTGATTTGTACAGGTGTCAGAGGTTATGGGGAGAAGGCAGGAGAATGGGGTTAGGAGGGAGAGATAGATCAGCCATGATTGAATGGCGGAGTAGACTTAATGGGTCGAATGGCCTAATTGTATTGTATTGTATTGTATTGTATTGTATTGTATTGTATTCAATTTATTGTCATTATCTCATATTAGAGACAACAAAATGAATTTTCCTTACAGTCAAGTATCATAAAAAAATAAAATAAATAAAACATAAATAAAACATATTAAAATAAAAAAAGCACAGACACAGAAGTCCACGACACAACATAACCACAACACAACACAGAGGCACCAAAGTTGAGGAAGGTACCATAGTCCAGCCAGCCTCCCCTCCGATCTTCCCAGATGTTCACCCGTGGTCGGGGCCTCCCGAGCACCCGCAGTCGCCGCCACGGGCGGCCCGATGCTCAGGCCCTCACGCCGGGCTGATGTAACACCGACGCCGAACCCCGACGGAGAACATCCTCAGCGGCCCGGACCTCCAGATCAGCTACCTCCCACCGGAATCCGCGGATCCCGAGTCCGCAGGCCGAGCCGGGCGGAGTCGCAGGACTCCGCGATGTTGATCAGCGCTGCCAGCATTGGGAGCTCCGCGAACCACAGCTCCGCGATGTCGGTGCAGCAGGCCCAGCACTGCCGGGGCTCCAAACGGCGATCCCATGTTTCCAACGCTGCGCCGCTGCTGCTGCTGGAGCTCTGGTCGGTCCCGGCAGGAAAAGCCGCGCCAATCCAGTAGGTAGGCCGCTGGGGGGGGGGGCGAGGATGCGACTCGAATAATAGTCGCATCCTCCCCAGGAAGCGACTGAAGGACGGTATCCCTCTTACTGTACCCTTTTCTCCCATATAAAGACATTAGAAAAAACACAAAAAACACACTTCAACATAACAAAAAAACAAAAAGATACCGGACTGAAGGTGGAGGCAGCTAGCACCTCTTCTACTCCTATCACATGATCTTATGATCGATCCTATAATATCCTCGTTAAAGATCTCAGAGACTCCTAAGGCATGACTTCTCTCTAAGATACACACAGGAGAATTACTACACAACCCTGCTCAGAGTGTAAGTCCTCTTGCTAAGGACTCATCTCTGCTTCATTCTTGCCGTCTCTTTCAGCAAGTTTTGCTTTCTGTTCATTCTCCTAACTACACAACACATCTTAGAGGAACAGTCAACAAACCTGAGACCAATAGAATTTAGTTACATTGTGGAAGTCCTGCCAGACTATTTCCTGTAGAGCTAAGAAATGTTGATGAGATTTGCAAACCTGAATCAGTACTATTCAATAATCCATGCCTACAGGTCAAGCAGCAACTAACCAGCACATAATCAATGGCATAGAAACATAGAAAATAGATGCAGGAGTTGACCATTCGACCCTTCGAGCCAACACTGCCATTCAATATGATCAGGGTTGATCATCCAAAATCAGTACCCCGTTCTGGCTTTTTCCCCATATCCCTTGATTCCCTTAGCCCTAAGAGCTAAATCTAACTCTCTTTTGAGACCCTTTTTATTGTGCAAGCAGAAGGCTTTCCTGCTGCTAAACCTTGCTTCGTCCAGTGATTTGACATCACGGCATTACTTGCACCTTTGTGTTCTAATGTCGCAGTGCAAGCATCAAATTAGCATTTTCTATTCAACATGTCGCTGTTATGCTAGAGTGGCACATGTGTGATTACCTTTCTATCTACGGTACATGATGCAAAATGAAGACCGTGCAGAAACTCTGGTGAAAACTGGCACTCGTGGTGCCTATAAAAGCTGAACTTGCATTTTTTTGTGTCAATAATAGGAGTCTTTATATGGAAAGATATGAAGCAAAGCAAAGCGGACAGCACAAAGTAGCAGAGAAAGTGTTGCAGGAAGGGAACCACATTTTTGTTTCTCTCTGGATGTAACACTACACGAGATGAATAGTATTTTTAATAAATTCAGTTGAACCCTGAAATTATGTCATAACCAGTGAATATTAAAGCTCAAAATTGCCATGAATATTAAAGCTCAAAATTGTACATTCAACTCTCATGTCTATTTGCTGTTGAGGATGCCAGACATCAAGAGCTGTAATATACTGCATTAGGCCGACAGTTTGCTTATAAGAACAGGGTACCAAATAGGTAGAATCCTATTTGCTTTAAATTTCAAGACAATATTTTTAACTAATCTGCTATTTGACAAGGACACAGTACAAGTTCCTCAGACTGCATTACCACTGATATAAATAATGCTTCTTCTAGCCATTTTACATTTTATCTTCACTCTCTCTGGGAATGATTGTTAAATAATTTCTGTTCTTCAGCCTTCATACTGTTAAAGCTGGCTTTTTAAAAATGCTTATTAGAGCTAATAAATTTTGCATGTTCCTCAGCAGATAAGCTAAAAATAACTTACTGGTAATTGCTATGTTTTGGAGAAATGCAATTAATACTCAATTAACTATTTTATTGCTCTCGATGATCTGGGGAATAAATGAGAGCTGTAGAAATAGTCCACTCCAATTCAATTTAAATGGGAGGTATACAGTAAAGATTCAATGGTTGGCATGGACATGTTAGGCTGAAGAGCCTGTTTCTGTGCTGTACAACTTCATGACACTTTCTTACCCCAGCATTGCTGCCTAGTCAATTACTTTTACATTCCCATATGCAAAGTTTAGCTGTGTTTCATCATTGATATCCTGTAAAAAAAAATGTTATAGCAGTATCTGATTGGTTGTATTGTTAAGCCTCATCAGTGTCAGCAAGTTGAAAAGTCCCCCCTACCCCACGCACACTAACCACCTGCCATACACACGGGGGGGGGGGGGGGGGGGGGGTAATTGGGTAATTGGGTGAAGTGGTGATTGGAGAGCGGTGGGTGGGAAAGGGTCCAGTGTTTACAGACTAAGGTCAGGCTGTGAGTGAGTGTGATGGGTTGGTTGGGGTGGGAAAGGGTCCAGTCGTTCCAGACTGGAATCTTGCTATAAGTAGGTGTGAAGTGGTGATTGGGGAGGAATGGGTGTAGAAGGGTCCAGTCTTTGCAGACTGGGGTCTGGCTGTGTTGGTTGGGAAGGGGGAGGGGAGGGGGTACCAGGGTTACATTTCTGCTTGTCAAACCTGGCTGTTGGTCAGCTGACGATTGTCGAAATTGCGGGAGGCTTTTCTCTTGAAGCTGGTGATTTCTTGCAACCCCTTCCAAACTGAGAAGAGTCACTAGCTGAGAACTTGCTCCTCAACTTCTCAGAGTACCTTTCCTTGGCAGCTCTTCTCAGCTTGTACTTTGCCTGCCTATAGAGGTCTGTATCCCCACTCCTGTAGGCTTCCTATTTAGACTGTCAGAGCTGTCTGAGTTCTGCTGTAAACCAGGGCTTGTCGTTGTTGAACCAGGTCCAGGTCCAAGTTGGAATGCAACTATCCTCACAAAAGCTGACATACAGGGGCGGAAATCCCGAGGGGTCAAAGGACACATGCCCCCACCTGTTTCGAGAGGTGGGGGACGATCCCCTCATTTTTTGTAATCCGGATTTTAAAACCCGGTGAAATCTCCTCTTTCCATGAGACAGTGGTGGTGGGACTGATGATCGAGGGCGGTGATTGGAGGAGGGAGACATCCTGGTGGAGCAAAGATCACAGAGCAGAGCTTGAATTGCATGCCCAGGTCATAGGGTCACAAGCGAAAAACACTCTCGGCAGCCCTGGACACAGACCTACGCCTCATCCGCAACCAGGATCGAACCCGGGTCTCCAGCGCCGCAATCGCTGCCGAACCGCCACTGGACCATCGCCGTCCCCACCCGAGTGCCCCCCACCCCCCACGCCCGGGGGTGGCCAGAGACGCCGGGAGTCAGACGGGAGCGGTGTCCCCAACTCCACAGCCAGCACAGAGATGTAGCGCTAAACCCAGCTCAACTCTGCCTGTCCAGCCAGGTTAACCTACAGCCGTGCCTGAACTTATGGGAACGACGGCCCAGGTTTACAGCCAGAGCGGAGAAGTAACGCTAGCTCCACGGCTCCGGACTGGTGTCCCATCAGTCCAGGCAGGGCTGTAGGTTAACTCGGCGAGACAGGCAAAGTTGAGCTGGATTTAGCGCTGGATTGAACTGAAATTACCGTCCACAGGGTCCACGGCTGAAGCCTCCGAAGCCTTGTGTGTGTGTGTGAGGGTCTCCCCCCTCCGGTCCCCCCCATGTTTTGATAGCGATTTCTGTGCCTGCTGACATATGATGATACAGTGTCTGTATACTCATCGAGGCTTGTGGTTGCATCCCTGAACACATTCCAATCCGTGCAGTAAAAGCAGGATTGTAGGTTCTCAATGCCCTGGCTTGTTCACCTGTACGTTGTTCTGACCACAGGTTTAGCAGATTTTAGTTGCTGCCTGTAGGTCGGAATAAGGTGAGCTAGACATTGATCAGAGAGACCCAGACCCGCCCGGGGGACAGAGCGATATGCGTTCTTCATTGACGTGTAACAGTGGTCAAATGTTCTCTCCCCCCTGGTGGGGCAGGTAACCTGAAGTCTGTACTTTGGAGGGTCACGGCTGAGGTTAGCTTTGTAAAACTAACTAAAATGGGAAAAACTAATCTAAACTAACTTAACCCAGAAACACGTAGAAGAGCTAATTTAATAAATGATTTTTGCATGCTGGCACCGTGTTACATAATATTTGGATACAATATCAAATTATGTCGAGGAAATCGACTACATCAAACTGGTATTTTACATTGCATCAATAAGCAGATTGTGTATAAAAGATATTAATGAGAGGCAGTTATATACCACCATTTTGACCCCATTCAGAGCTAACTATTGGTGAAAACAATAAACTTCAGTCGGTCTGGATACTGTGGAAACATGAAAATGTGTGAATGGGATTACGTTGGTTTTAATGGTCTTTGAAGTTAAATAACCTGCTGACACATTGTCTAGGATTATGAATAAACACTTGGGCTGGGTACTGGAAAGCTGCCAGATCCTTTCTGAACCAGGTCCCAGAATAAATCAATGCTTTCGGGAGAAAGAAGAAATGGTGCAGGAGATGGAGAAAAATTATGTAGGATAACCCTCAAATTAAATGTCACAGTGAGTAGAGGTGTTTCCCCTCCACTCCAGTGACCCAGGTTTAAGCCGGACCTCCGGTGCTGTCTGTGTGGAGTTTGCATGTTCTCACCATGGCCATGTTGATTTCATCTAGGTGTTCCCGTTTCTTTCCACATCTCAAAACCCTCGCAGATTGGTAGCTTAATTGGCGACAATAAATTGCTTTGAATGTACAGGTGGATAGATGGTAGAATAAAGGGCAAATTGATGGGAGCGAGGGGAGAATAAAATGGGATGAGTGTAGAATTAGTCTAAATAGTTGGCATGTACTCAGTGTGCTGAAGGGTCTGTTTCTGTTCTATATGACCTAATGACTTTATGACTCTAAATTGTTTGGCCAGATTAGCAGTCACCTTTAAGAACTCTGGTGGTAATATGTGATTGTGTGGTGGTAATATGTGATACCACCTGCCATTACTTCTGAGTAAAGAGGACGCAACTTGGTCCATCACGAAAGCAGCCCTCCTCTCCATCAAAACAGCCACCATTTACATGTACATGTAGGTAACTATCATAATTTGTGTTAGATAAATTCGTTCTGTAAACTTGAGTTAAAAATCTACAGCAGGAAAATTGTCATCGTTCTTTTAATAACCAACCTGAGGGTTAAGATCAATTAACATTTAAGCTACTTAACGGGCGGCACAGTGGCGCAACGGTAGAGTTTCTGCCTTACAGCACCAGAGACCCAGGTTTGATCGTGCCTCCGGGTCCTGTCTGTATGTATGGAGTTTGTATGTTCCCCCTGTGTCCTCGAGGGTTTCCTCCGGGTGCTCCGGTTTCCTCCCACACTCATATCAATGACATACAGGTTTGTAGGATAATTGCCTTCGGTAAAAATTATGAATTGTACATAGTGTGTACGATAGCGTTAGTGTACAGGGTTCACTGGTCAGCGTGGACTCGGTGGGCCGAACAGCCTGTTCCCACCCTGTATCTGTTAAGTCTAAAGTCTACTTGATGATTCCAAAGTTATGGAATGTTAGGCCTATCCAGTCGAGTATGAACTTGGGCCCTTCAAAAGGTTAGGCACCATTTTCACTGACAAGCTCCTTTTGTTTGTGAGCCTTTTGCAGTTCTCAGGCTCCTGCTGTTGATGCTTATATATCAGGGCTGGCAAAGTGCCACACATTGCATCACCTCACTGTTTGTCAATCACGTGGAATGCAGTGTGTGAAAACATCCATTAAAATTGAATTGAATTAAACTTCTTATACTATTACTGGGCAACGTATATTAAAAATGTAATTTACTGGCTGGACAACTCTAGCCAACAGGTAGACTGGTTAATAATGGAGAGAGAGGATTGCTCGCCTTTTAATATAGACGCGGTTCTTCTCTCCCCAACTAATTTGAAGAACACACTATATGATAAAAATCTGATTATTCACAGCACTCTACGAATCTGGAGACAAGTAAAATCAACTTTTAAACTAAGAAATGTATCTCTTCTTTCACCAATAGCCAATAACCCTTTGTTCAAGCCATCTATTATAGATAAAACGTTTACATATTGGGAAAGGCTAGGAATCAAAAAACTTGGAGATCACTACGATCACTCTTCTCTCATTTCAGGAATTACAGTCGAAATATCACCTGAAAGGTAATCAATATTTCAGATATCTTCAAGTTCGAGACTATCTGAAAACATATACCCAAGACTACCAAACTTTGCTGCCAGATATACTAGACGAATGTATGAATAGAAATTCAGAGTCAAACAACTTAACATCATATTTGTATAATACCCTTCTTAATATAGAAATCCCATCGTCAGAAGCAATTAGAAGAGACTGGGAAGAGGAACTTGGCCTAAAAATTCTAAAAGACAGATGGGAAGAAAACCTTTTATATATCCACAATTGTTCGATTAACGTTAAACATACGTTAATTCAATTTAAAACACTGCATAGACTCTACTATTCAAAGTCTGAACTGAATAAGATCTTTCCAAATGTATCTCCTATTTGTGACAAATGTCTCCTTCAAGAAGCAACTATAACACATTCCTTCGCCTCTTGCATAAAATTACATAACTTTTGGAGAGAAATTTTTGAAATTCTCTCAAAAACATTAAAAACAAAATTGGACCCCGACGCGGAACTGATTATTCTAGGAACGTCAGAAGCCTGCTCTGAGCTATCAATATTTCAAAGACGTTTCCTGAATTATGGTCTGATAACGGCGAAAAAACTAATACTCAAATTTTGGAAACATACATCTGCCCCTACTCTCAAAATGGGGATTACAAACATGTCTGAGACGCTACAGCTTGAAAATATTAGACTTGTCTTAGCAGAAAAACCAGTGCATTTTTCGAAGACATGGACACCATTCATTGATTTATTACAAGGATAGTATGATGCAACACAATTTTGGAGTTAAATCTAATTACGAGTTGGGTGATGGGTGGGGAGGGATACGAGGCAGGTATATCATCACCTTTTGTTTTTCTTTCTGTTATTGTCTTTTTATTTCTCTACGTCTTTCTTATATCTTTTACTTACTCACTCTTTGGCTACACCAATTTGGTAGTCTAGGGGTTCTATTCTTGCACATCCACTTTTTCTCTCTCTTGCATTTTCTCTCTTCTTTTCTCTTAACTTTAGCTAAAAATTAAAATTGAAGCTGTACAATAACTGTATTATGTCATATGCCGCTGCTTATATTTTTGTACACTGCTTCTAATAAATAAAAATAAAAAATAAAAAAATAAAAAATTGAATCAAAAGAAAAGGAAACAGTAAAAACCTTAAAGTTATGGTCATCGCTGTTGGGTTTCCATAACAAGAAAAATTGAAACTAATCTTAAAAAAAAAACAACTCAGGAGAAATGAGCTTGAAACTGTGATTTCAAAATGTATGGTTATTTATTAGATTTAAAAATATTAAATGGGTTTCAAAGTAGTTAATGCTAATTCAAAATAGTGTATTTATAAAATCCACAAAGCAGGATGAGGTGTTCAGTTTAGTTTAGTTTATTGTCACATGTATAGTGAAAAACTTTTGCTGCGTGCTAACCAGTCAGCGGAAAGACAATACATGATTACAATCGAGCTATCCACAGTGTACATACACATGATAAAGGGTATAACGTTTAGTGCCAAATGTTTCTTACTTAATACGATTCATTTTAGTTTTAGTTTTAGTTTCAGAGATACAGCGCGGAAACATGCCTTTCAGCCCACCTAATCCGCACCGATCAGCAATCCCCGCACATTAACATATCCTACACTCACTAGGGACAATTTACATATACACCAAACCAAATAACCTACATACCTATATGTCTTTGGAGTGTGGGAGGAAACCGAAGATCTTGGAGAAAACCCATGTGGTCACGGGGAGAACGCATAAACTCCATACAGGCAGCACCCATAGTCGGGATCGAACCCGAGTCTCCGGCGCTGCAAGTGCTGTAATGTAGCAACTCTACCGCTGCGCCACCGTGCAATGTTTAATTGGTCACAGCTAACGTGATAAAAGGACAGATTGATTAAGTATGAATGTGATATTCGAATATAGTTCAAATAATGTGGTATTTAAAAATAAACTTAAGTACATACAGAAAGTCACAGCTATTTAAACGTTAACTAGTTGAAATTACTTCATTTTCTACAGTTATTGTATATGATTGTTTTGCTTGATGTTCATTTAGCTTGAAACCATGCACAACCAGACTAAGGAACAGCTTATTTCCCTCTGTTATGAAACTTCTGAATGATCCTTCCATACGTTAGGGTACTGTACGATTCACCTCTACACCACTGAGAACATTAGTTTTTGTCTATGGACATGGTGCGCTACAATGCTTCAAACTATATTCTGAACTCTGTATCTTCTCCATTGCTCTATCTATTGTACTTGATTTTGACAATTGTATTTATGTTTAGTATTATCTGATCTGATTGTATAAGATGCAAAACAAAGCTTCTCACTGTCCAGGAGTACACGTGACAATAATAAACCTAAACCTAAACTTATACGTAAGATGCACTTGAACCAACATCCACAGCTAATGGTAATCAGGCTTGGACAAGGTGCTGACAAAAAGGGCCTGTTTCTAACTGATTTAGATTAGATTAGATTAGATTAGATTTCCTTTATTGTCATTCAGACCTTTCGGTCTGAACGAAATGCACTAATGACCACTAACCATCCATACAGATGCGTTTCAAGGCTGTGTGCTTACCCCCTGCTCTACTCTCTTTACTCCGATGGCTGTGTCGCTATGTATAGATCAAAAGCCACCTATTATTTTGCCAAAGGCATCATTGTAGTTGGCCAAATCAACAGTAATGATGAGTCAGCATACAAGAAAGAGACAGGACAATCCTGGTAGTTTGGTGCCGCAACAACAACCTCTCGCTTAATGTCAACAAAATCAAGGGATTGATTGTGGACTTTGGACAGGGGAAGTTCAGACGTGCAGGGGTGACACAGTGGGCAGCAGTAGAGTTGCTGCCTTACAATGCCAGATGCCTGGGTTCGATCCTGACTTTAGGTGCTGTCTGTACAGTTTGTATGTTCTCCCTGTGACCCCCGTGGGTTTTAGTTTGGAGATACAACGCAGACACAGGCCTTTTGTCCCACAAAGTCTTTGCCGACCAGCGATCTCCGCACACTAATGCTATCCTACAAACACTAGGGGCAATTTTATAATTATACCTGGCCAATCAGCCTACAGTCTTACACTAGGGTGGTGGACTTCTGTTTGTGGTGTGGGATGTTTGCTGCTGTTCTTCAAATCATGTAGTTTTGCCTTGGTAAACTACCCAGTTTTGAGTTGTAGTATGAGCAGAGATGGTCTCTCTGCTCCTTGGCACTCTTTTTGCCAGTGTTTCCTGGCAATCTCTCCAGTTGCACCATTGGTGCAGCCTGTACTCCAGTTCTCCATGAACCTGGTTTGATGTTTCCTGTCTGATTGTCCACTCGGTCACCCTCCTCCATGGCTGCTGTTGCTGCTGCACCTCTGGTACGAATCAGGTTGTGGAGGACACATGCTGCGTACACAATTGTCTCCACATTCTTGGGCTCCAGCTCCAACGTAGTCAGCAAGCATCTAATTCTGCTGGCGAGGTGCCAAAGGCGTTTTCCATGACCCTCCTAGCCCTGGACAGCCTGTAATGGAAGATCATCTGCTCCCTTGACATCCGCCTGTGAGGGTATGGCTTCATCATCCATGACCTGTGGGAAGGCATCATCAGCAACCAGTGTGTCGTGGATGTCAGGGTTGTCTTATCCTGGCAGAGGTTCTGGATCAGGAAAGCCTGCTGTTCCTTCTTCCAGTACTTGCCCAATGGAGGTCTCTTTCCAGATCCTACCATCTGCGACTGCCAGGTGTGCCCACATCCACAAACAGAAAGTTAGCATCCACCACAGCTAGGAGTACGATTGAATGGAACTTCTTGTAATTGAAGTATATTGAACCTCCCTTGGGGGGACACCGGATGGCCACATGCTTGACGTCCACTGCCCTACATGTGTGCTTGAAGTTCCATCTTTTATCAAAGCCCTGTGCCACTCTCTTCCAGTCATCTGGTGCACTGGGGCAGTCCATCACTTCATCTTCATAAGGCTTGATGATGGCCTCACAGGTCTCTCAGATAATCTTGCTGATGGTGTTGTGGGCCACAAGAAAGTTGTAGGAGAGGCTCTTGTACGAGTCTCCTGATGCCAGGTAGCGGAGGGTGATGGCTAGGCGCAGGCCTGGTTCCAGTGGCTTCCTCATATAGGTCTCCTTTTTTTCTATGAGAGGGCCCACCATTGCTTTCAGCTCCTGAAACAGCTCAGGGGGTATTCTAGTAAAGTTTTTGAAAGCAGCCAAATCTTCTTCATGTAGCACATATATCAGGTTTTCATACTGGCACAACCTGCATCTCCTTTGGAAGAGGGGCTTCACCCACTGAGACCTCTGCTTGGCAGGGCCGGATTTAGATGAAGGCCCTAAGCTGTTCCACTTGTGAGGCCCCTCCCAATCCCCCACCCCCACGACTAGAGGAAGATGGTCCACCAGATTGACACCGATTTGCAGCTGAGCGTGGCCAATGAGATAAGGGGCTGGAAAGGTGCGCTTTTATTTATTTATTTATCGCCAGTGCTAGTGTCGAGTTATTGGCTTAAAACACTATTATTCTGCAATGGAGGGCAAGGAAAATTACTGAAGGTTTGTTTAGAGACTACAGCATATTGTTTTGATACAGCATATTGCATACAGCAAGATTGCTCCCGATGTTGGGGAAGTCCAGGACAAGGGGTCACAGCTTAAGGATAAGGGGGAAATCCTTTAAAACCGAGATGAGAAGAACTTTTTTCACACAGAGAGTGGTGAATCTCTGGAACTCCCTTCCACAGAGGGTAGTCGAGGCCAGTTCATTGGCTATATTTAAGAGGGAGTTAGATGTGGCCCTTGTGGCTAAGGGGATCAGAGGGTATGGAGAGAAGGCAGGTACGGGATACTGAGTTGGATGATCAGCCATGATCATATTGAATGGCGGTGCAGGCTCGAAGGGCCGAATGGCCTACTCCTGCACCTAATTTCTATGTTTCTATGTTTCTATATGTAAGAAAGGCCTATGAAAGTGTCAAAAATATTATACACCTTGCAGGGCTCTCACTTAATTTTTTTTCTCTGTTGTCAGCCGGGCAACCTTGGCAGCTTTTTAAGTTGCCAAATGACAGTTTAGGTCGTCATTTAAGACGGCTTGCATGACGCGTGCGATAATGTGCTCGGACGAAGTGCGTAGTTACCAATCGGAATTATGCTCAATGAAGCATTCACATATTATTTCTGCTTCAAATAAAGTCACAAACTAAACATATTCACCAATCAAGATATGATATATACCACAATGACATGCAGCAAGATTATAAAACAGTATCTCAACACTTTTTACACATTGCAATGAATGCAATTTCTATCATTTCTTTCCACTTCCAAACAAAAATGTGGTTGGATTATTCAGCGTACGATCAACCTCAGTGAGACCAAGCGCAGGCTTGGCGATCGTTTTGCACAACACCTCCACTCAGTTCGCAATAACCAACCTGATCTCCCAACAGAATATGTAAACATAATACAGAATAGGAGATAAAAGTTCAGTGTGTTTATATACCATAGACCATATATATACACAATAAATAAACAGATAAAATGCAATAGGCTGTTATTGTTCAGCTCTCCACCACCTCCAGTTTAAATTCCATTTAGAATATTTATGGAGGACCAGGAAACCAGAAGCAAGAGTTACTCCAGGGAGTTACTCCAGATCCAGGGTCAGGGAGCGATTCTGCGTTGGTTTTCAGCGGTCGCGGCGGGGCAGCGACCGGACAGCAATGGTGGCCAGATCTCCCACAATTCAAAGCGAGGGAGAAACTGCCCAGCGCCGACCAGTTGCCGTGGCAGTGCGCATGCACAGGGCGGCCGATGATGCTGGCCGTGGTTGTGCGCATGTGCAAGGTAGGGGAGGATGTGCTGGTCGTAGCAGTGCGCATGTGGAAGGTGGCCTGCCGTGCCGGCGGATGAGGAGCGAGCGGAGAGCGGAGACCCAGCGGCCCGGACACGGATACGGATGGCGGGCGGAGACGGAGAGTGACAGACAGAGAGAGAGAGATAGAGAGGGAAGCCCGCCCAGAGTTGAACAGCAGGTGTCCTGCCTTGGCCGGAGGCCGCCTAGAATTCGAGGCCCTAGGCTTCAGCCTATGAAGCCTAGTGGTAAATTCGGCTCTGCGAGGCCCCCCTAGATCTCAAGGCCCTAAGCTTAAGCTTGTCAAGCTTATACGTAAATCCGGCCCTGCTGCTTGGGCTTCTTCTTCACCCTTGTTCTTATCCTTCTGCCTTCCGGCTGTACAAGCAAAAGGGCAGCAGCAAGCAGCAGGGATTGTATCTGCATTGAACGCAATTTCTCCATGAGTTCCTCCCTTGCATACATGGCTCTGAATGATTTTAAACCGCACCCTGCAAGCCATTTTATAGTAAAATATCATTGTAAAATGACGTCATTGTTTTGGTGCTGATTTTTACGCCTACAGAGTTGTAGCTTGATGCCTAGTCGTAGCTTGAGGCGTAGATGAATTCTGTGGTCGTGGGTGTAGTCGTCTGTGAGGTTGAAGGTGGTTGTCTTCAGTCCCTCTATTGGGTCGCCAGTTGTCACGAGCGTATCGGCAAATAAATCGTAGATTGTCGTAGGTTGCCGTAGGTCGTCGTAGACATAGTCGTAGGATGGTGTTGATACATTCAATTTTTGACGATCCAACAAGACTATGACAGTCGCCGGCAGTCCTCTAAAAAGTCGCCTATGTGGGACAGGCCCATAACCCGACCTCACAAAGGGACACCAAGAACTACCTCTTGCACTACCATAAACTTTTTTTAAAATTAAATTATGTTTTTGCACTGCTCAAGTTAATTGTCGTATGCACGTCGTACTCATGCATATAACAATAAACGAACTGAGAAAATTGAATTCATTTTTACGAGCAGAATTTTTTTTTTGGGACAGTCTTCTTTCTTTTAGAATTTCATGTATAATTTTTGAATGATCTATGTATAATTTAGTTTTTTGTGCGTTTGTCTGAGTAAATGTGCCTGTGATGCTGCTGCAAGCACGTTCTTCATTGTATCTGTCCTTCATCAACTCTTGCATATGACAATAAACCTGACCTTGAGCTGTAAAAACTGAACTTGTCTTTGTGAGCAGAAATGCTAGAAGAAGCCTCATTCACATCGCTTCCTTGCAGAGACCTCAATAATCCAATAGCAAGCCTGAAAATAGCTTCAAACAAGACATACAGTGTTCACTGATGTTCAAGTAACTCTCATGCTGTTCACGGAACGTAAAACAGTTCAGCACAGGAACAGGTCCTTTAGCCCACAATGTCTCTGCTGAACATGATGCCAAGACCAACTCTTATCTGCCTGTACATAATCTGTATTCTTCCATTCGCCGCACATCCATGTGCCCATCCAAAAGTCTTGTAAATGCCACTATCGTATATGTCTCCCCCACCATCCCTGGCAGTGCATTCTAGGCACCCACCAAACTCTGTGTAAAAACTTGCCCAGCACATCTCGGTGGCGCAACACTAATGTTGCCTTACAACGCCAGAGACCCAGGTTCTATCCTGACAATGGGTGCTGTTGGTATGGAGTTTGTGCGTTCTACACGTGACCATGCTAGTTTACTATGGGTGCTTCCCACGTTTCTTCACAAACTCCAAAGACGTCCACACTTGTAGGTTAATTGGCTTCAGTAAAATTGTGTGTAGGATAGTGTTAGTGTACGGGGTGATCGCTGGTCAGCGCAGACTTGATGGGCCGAAGGGTGGTGACACCTGGCCCTTCAGACTCTGAAGTGTGTCTCTTCCCAGAGTCACTGTTCCAGAGGCTAGATCAGGCTTCCTGAGGGTGAACCCATGGAAAGCAACTGGCCCATAAGAAGTTCCTGGCCGTGTCCTTAGTAGCTGCACGGACCAGCTAGCAGAAGTATTCGCAGACATCTTTAATCTCTCCCTACTCCATTCTTTGAATTTGAATTTGATTCATTCTGAGGTACCCACCTGCTTTAAGAAAAGCACCATCATTCCGGCAGAGAGGAAAATCACCATAATCATCGTTGAAAACATCAATGGGCACGGACAGTGATTGCAACTATTGAAGTGAGGATGGCCGTTGGCTTGCTAGGAGCTCATCCGCCCTTTGACAGGTCTTGTTTTTGGTCCTGCTGGGGGCCCACCAACAACTTCTGCTCAACCACCCATATTGAAGCAATGACCAAGAAAGCACACCAACGTCTCCACTTCCTTAGAAGGCTTAGGAAGTTTGGCATGTCCCCAACAACTCTCACCAACCTCTACAGATGCGCTGTAGAAAGCATTTTATTGGGATGCATCACAGCTTGGTTTGTGAACAGCTCCATCCAAGACCACAGGAAATTGTAGCGATTTGTGGACGCAGCCCAGATCATCACACAAACCAACCACCCTTCCATTGACTCCATTTATACCTCACGTTGCCTCGGCAAGGCCAGCAGCATAATCAAGGATGAGTCACACCCTGGCCACTCCCTCTCCTCCCCTCTCCCATCGGGTAAAAGGTATAGAAGTGTGAAAGTCTAAATAAAGGTCATGACCCGAAATGTCACCTATCCATGATCTCCAACGATGCTGCCCAACCCGCTGAGCAACTCCAGAACTGTGTGTCTTCTTTTGTAAACCAGCATCTACAGTTCCTTGCTTCTTAAAATTAGTGATGTCAGTGTTTAGTTAGACATGAAAGCAGTGCTGAAGTGTCGAGGCCACCATCTTTCTGTCCTTTCAGAAGGTATTGGAAGATCCGATGGGACTGATCAAAGAAAAGCATCAGTTCGCCAAGAATCCTGCCCAATATCCCATCATCTCATTGTAGTTGGTGGAACTACACTGTTGGGAATTTCATTCCAATTACTAAGTGTTTTGGGAAGGCATAATGCAAATGTAAGTTCACTCTTGTTGCTTTGATTGCGATTAAGATGTCTTCGCAATGATTTTTGTGACTCAAACAGAACTCTGTTCCTGGAACCCTCTTGAGAAAATGACACTTTAACATGTTATTATTTTTCCAACCTTTCAAGTCACTTACACCCCTGGCTTGTTGTTTGTACACTTTATGCTAATTCGAAAAACAAGTCAATGCCAAGGTTTCTTACGTGAGACTATTGTAGTGACATCCAAAAATCTAAGGTTGATAACTGCAGTTGTACTCCATAAAGATACTATATATTAAAAAAAAGCACGTCTAGCTCATAACCTTCAACTTCCTGCTGTGTAACATCAAAAGCATTGAAGCAGAGGAATAAAGAAAAGATGCAACTATGCAGTTGAGGCACAGATGTGAAAGAAATGAGAACAGGGTTGATTGTCAGAGCAGAAAGAATGGTGTTACATAGATGCTTTCTGTTGTGTGCATGATCTGAGAACAAAAGCATCCAACTCATGCATCATTGCACTAGCTGCAGCTTCCTGTCATAGACCAGTTCTGGGGGAAGAATGGAGAACATACAGAGCGTGATTTAATTAGAAAACTTTTCTCTTCCTCTCTCTCAATTTCCCAGAGCAGCATTCTTTGCTTATTGCTTCAAATACACATTGCATCTTATTTGTGAAAAGTCTTGTGTACAAAGACTACAATTAAAAAAGAAAGCAGGTTGTTTGGTCTTGGAACCATCTGGACTTACCCTGGAGTCAGGTCTGTCAGGAGAAAGTAATTAGTGAGTTAACAGGAACAATTCCTGCTGCATCGTAATGTAACAGCAGCAAAGCAACACCAGAAAAGGACACAATTTCATCTGAATTCTTACTATTTTGCCCAGAAGATGGGTTCTGGAGGCTAAACCATCTGTACAGAAATTAACATGCATAATCAAATTAACAAGGTCGATTATTGTGGATGTTTGCTTCAGAACCCAGCTGCCTCAATAGAGATGTTTGTGCACAATATTTGCTACATAAACGAGCAGTCTGAACATTTCTCATCAGTGCCGACAAAATGTGCGACAAATGCACAACACAATACTCTAAAGGTAGTGGTCAAAACCTGGTAAAACGCCTGTCAGACTAACTATATAATTTATTTTTTACCATCAGATTAATGATCACACACAGAAGGATTTACTTGGCCTAAAATATCCAGCGTTAGTTACTTGCAAACAAGAAGTGTCAGTAGAGGTTGCAGAGAATATTAAATTTTGCCCAGCAGAGCTTCCCCTTTCACTATAGAAACAGTGATAAATTCTTTCATATGTGCCAGTCGCAACTGATTTGAAAAGACATGATCACAGAACACACATAGATACCACGCAGGGAAAATCTCAAAGGGATTTGGGGGAGGGGGTAATGGAAAGCTGCACTGTGCATTGTGTAACAAAATCATAAATCTATTTTGCAGCTGTAGCTACGAAATTACCCATATTAACATATTTCCTGCGAAGTTGAGACAATGTTATTGAATCATAGTGGACAGTGTAGTTAGTCAGATTTATCCCCATTATGTTCAGTCCCAAGAAGAACAGTGAACAGAGACCAGGAGCTGAAGCTCCAGATCCTCTCTGTAACTAAGGGTGCTCAGACTACTGTAGCAACCTCCCCACTGCTGCAGCCTTGAACTTGAAACTCAAACCCACTTAAAAATCATTGCTGAGCTTCCCAATATATTAATTTACCGAGTTATTGAAGTGGAGGAGGAAGTTGAACATCAGCAAAAAGTATGTGCTCATTCTTATGGAAACAACATTCTTGTGAAAAAGTGGTTTCTTTTGGGTCAGTGTGGTTGTTGTGCACGTGCAAATTAAATATAATCAGAGTGAAGAAAAAAGAACAATTGTGAAAAGAAAGGTCTTTGTCCAACTTGCTTTGGATTAGGTTTAAGCCAGAAACCAAAGCACTTCATGTTAAAAGCAAACTTAGAGCAAAAACACATGGTGA
Organism: Amblyraja radiata; assembly: GCF_010909765.2. Classification (NCBI taxonomy): domain Eukaryota; kingdom Metazoa; phylum Chordata; class Chondrichthyes; order Rajiformes; family Rajidae; genus Amblyraja; species Amblyraja radiata. Next base: position 44,393,837 of record NC_045963.1, on the reverse strand, counting down.
GTTCTGATTTGAAACTTTGGAAATAGTATCGAAGGCTGTGGTACTCACTTCCACAAATTTAATTTATTTAACCGAAATCAAATTAATTTAATTAAATTTCCCCACTAATACACGTGTACCAACTTCCCCTTTATGACACATCTTTGTTAAGCTTACATTTTTGTGAATTAGTCAATAAACATATATCCCCTTCACCTACTACTCTGAAGTTTCTGAGAGCCACTTCATTATTTTGTGGTCTTGTCATTTCTCTGAATTGGTGCCATTTTTTCCAATGCACAGTGAAAATCCAAGAGATCATTGGTACCACTGTGGCAAAATACAGTTAACGCAAATTGCCATACAATCATTAGATTTTGAGCAACCAGTCGAGAGTAACTTATTGAATCACTTCATTATATACTCCAGTGATTTCTTAAACAAATTCATTCTATATTCCACCTAGACTAATTATAATGCAGATGCTGGTTTATACTGAAAATAGACAGAAAGTGCTGGAGTATCTCAGCTGTGACATTTGGGTCAGGTCCCTTCTTCACCTGAAACGTCACCTATCCTTTTTCTTCAGAGATGCTGCCTGACTCGTTGAGTTATTTCAGCACTTGGTGTTTATCTTTAGACTCATTATCACATTGAATCAATATGCCCATCGACTTATTAAAATATATAATTTCAACAACAGAGAATTAAAAACTAGTGGTGCACACACATGATCTGATAGATGGTGGGCAGGTCTGTTGTAGAAATGTATTCTCCATTCTTTAACCAAAAATACATTTTGTCAATGCTGCAGAGATTTAGCCAAGCCATAAGAAACCAACTTGTTTGGTTGGCATCTAGTCTACTGTCTTACCACTCAGTCGTTCACTCCATCACCATGTCAGTAGTAAAGTCAGAAAACTGGGAGTGAAGGACTTGCAAAGCCTGACATGCTGAGCTTGTCCCACATTTCACCACCCTGGCATTCTTTTATCTGCATTCTTCTATCTATTTTCTCACCTATTCACTCACTGATCATGCATCAGATAACCTTGTTTTACCCAAGTCCCCGGTTCATACCTTATCAAAGACATCCCTCTTCCTCATCTTTACAAGCTCTTTTTGTCTCTTTTACACCAATACTATTTTATGATGATTTGCTTGAAATGTTGACCGTTTCTCTTCCCACGGGTGCTGCAGAGACCCTGATAAAACTGAAGGTAGACAAAAATGCTGGAGAAACTCAGCGGGTGAAGCAGCATCTATGGAGCGAAGGAATAGGTAACGTTTTGGGTCGAGAACCTACTTCAGGCTGATGTGGGGGAAGAGGAAAGGAAGAGGCGGAGACAGTAGGCTGTGGGAGAGCTGGGAAGGGGAGGGGAAGGAGGGAGAAAGCAAGAACTACCTGAAATTGGAGAAGTAAATGTTCATACCGCTGGGATGTAAACTACCTGAGCTAAATATGAGGTGCTGCTCCTCCAATTTGCGGTGGGACTCACTCTGGCCATGGAGGAAACCCAGGACAGAAACCCAGGACAGGATTCGGAATGGGAGGGGGAGTTGAAGTGCTGAGCCACCGGGAGATCAGGTTGGTTAATGCGAACTGTGCAGAGGTATTGGGCGAAGCGATCGCCAAGCCTGTGCTTGGTCTCACCGATGTAGAGCAGTTGACACCTAGAGCAGCGGATGCAATAGATGAGGTTGGAGGAGGTGCAGGTGACCCTCTGCCTCACCTGGAAAGACTGCTTGGGTCCTTGGATGGAATCGAGGGGGGAGGTAAAGCGACAATTGTAGCATTTCCTGCGTTGCAAGGGAAAGTACCAGGGGAGAGGGTGGTTTGGGTGGGAAGGGACAAATTGACCAAGGAGTTGCGGAGGGAGAGGTCTCTGCGGAAAGCCAAAAGGGGAGGCGATGGGAAGAAGGGGCCAGTGGTGGGATCCCTTTGGAGGTGGCAAAAATGTCAGAGGATTATCTGTTGTATATGACGGCTGGTAGGGTGGAAGGTAAGGACAAGGGGGACTCTATCTTTGTTACAAGTGGGGGGATGGGGAGTGAGAGCGGAGCTGCAGGATATACAATACAATCAATACAATACAATCAGTTTTATTCGTCACTTGCACATAAAATGCAAGTGAAATGAATTTGCCAGCAGTGGTACAATGAAAAAGAACACACAAAAACACAATAAAAATTCAACACAAACATCCACCACAGCATTCATCACTGTGATGGAAGGCACAAAATTTGGCCAGTCCTCCTCCATTTCCCCCCGTAGTCGGGACCTCAACCCTCCGCAGCCGCCGCTGTGGGCGTCCAGATGAGTGAAAGTCCATTTAAGTCCTGAAACGGTGCCTCCCCCACCTGAGACCCGCGGCTTCAGGCCGGTGGAGGCCACAGGCCGGCGGTCGTAGATCCAAAGTTCCCGCCACGCCGCAGCCAGAAGCACCACAGACTGCAGGGCCGGCGGTCGAAGCACCCCTCCAGGAGTCCCCGGCGAGGGACCCCGCTCCTGATGGTAAGTCGCCGCCGCGCCCGCGGTGGAAGTTGGCCGCGGGACGGCGGTGGTGGCTTCTTCTCCTCCCGGGTCCCCAACGAGGGACCCCAGACTGCATACGCCGCGCCAGCTGGAGCTCTGCAGACCGTGGCTTCAGGCTGCCGTAGGCCAGTGAAATGGAGCACTCCCCTCCAGCGAGCCCCGGCGAGGTCTCGCTCGCTCTACGCCGAGAGTCCGCGCCGCGCCCGCGTTTGAAGCCCCGGGCAAGTCTCCGGGAAAGGCCGCACCGATCCTCGATGTTAGGCCACGGGGGAGGCGACATGGAAAAAGTCGCCTCTCCGTGGAGGAGGCGACCGAAGCGGTTTCCCCCCCTACCCCCCCACACCACCACTCACACCACCCCCCACACAAGACACACAAAGAAACATCAAACACATACATTAAAACACACTAAAAAAACTAAAACAGTAGAAAAAAACGGACACGCTGCTGACAGGGCTGCCGGCTTGCAGCGCCCCCACCGACCACGATATAGAGGAGACCCTGGTGAGAGCCTCATCTATAGTCGAAGAAGGGAACCCCCATTCCCTAAAGAATGAGGACATCTCCGATGCCCTGGTTTGGAACACCTCATCCTGGGTGCAGATGTGGCGGAGACAGAGGAATTGGGAGTAGGGGATAGAGTCCTTACAGGAAGCAGGGTGGGAAGAAGTGTAGTCCAGATAGCCATGGGAGTCAGTGGGTTTGTAATAGATGTTGATCAGTAGTCTGTCACCTGCGATGGAGATAGTGAGGTCTAGAAACGGTAGGGAGATGTCGGAAATGGTCCAGATGAATTTGAGTGCTGGATGGTAGTTAGTGGTGAAATGGATGAAGTTAGTGAGTTCTGCATGGGTGCAGGAGATGGCACCAATGCAGTCGTCAATGTAGCGGAGTTAGAGTTCGGGGATAGGGCCACGGTACGCCTCGAATAAAACTGAAGTCAATGGGAAAAACCCCAATAGTTGGAGTCACATACTTGCATAAAGAAAGATGATTGTAGATGTCGGTCAATTATCCTAGTCTCAAAACATCTCAGCAGTAGTTCTGCTGGCAGTATCATAGGTCATTCACCTAGCTGCTTCATTAATGACCTTCCTCTATCATAAGGTCAGACATAGGGATGTTTGCTGATGTATGCTTAATGTTCAATTCCATTTGGACTTGCTCAATAATTTAAAATAGTTCATGCCGAGTAGATGTAAGATCTAAGACTTAGTGTCATATAGCATTGAAAAGGACTTTAGGACCACCAAGTTCATGCCGACCGCCAGCCACACTTTTACACTGATCTTACATTTTTATTCTCTCCACTTTCTCATCAACTCCCCTCAGTCTCTATCCCACATCCAGATACTGTGGCAATTTACAACAGGAATTAACCTCCCGACCCGCACGATGCCAAGGTCAGTATCATACCCAGGTCTCCAGTGCCAAGGGGCAGCAGATCTACCAGCTGCGCCATTGTGCTGCCCTACATTTAATAGGATTTTTGATAGCATTCAATCTGATAGGTGCAAGTAATATTCTCACCACAAAAGTACCAGGCAATATCATATCAATATTACAATGCAGAAGTTGGTGGACTTGAAGTAAATAAAGGTGGATAAATCAGATACTGTGGGAAAAGGAAAGAAGTTGCGGAAGCCATGGCAAAGATTTGCCCTGGCACAGTCTGAAGAAGGGTCCTGACCTATAATGTCACCCATTTTTTTCCTCCAGCGATGTTATCTGACTCGCTGAGACTCCAACATTTGTGTCTATTTATTGTATAAACCAGCATCTGCAGTTCCTTGTTTTTACAAAGCTTTTTTTAATATTTCTTAGACATAGGTGAGGAACCTGAAGACCATAATGTGTTCAAGAAGAAACTGCAGATGCTGGAAGATCAAAGGTACACAAAAATGCTGGAGAAACTCAGCGGGTGCAGCAGCATCTATGGAGCGAAGGAAATAGGTGACGTTTCGGGCCGAAACCCTTCTTCAGACCATAATGTGACTAATATCCGCTGTTATTTAACATGAGCTACAAGAACAAGCCAGGCAATTACAGGCTGTTGAGTCTAACATCAGTGATGGATAAGTGATGGAGAGGGTTCTGAGAGACGGGATCTATCTGCATTTGGAAAAGCAAGGATTAATTAGGAATAGTCAGCATGCTTTCCATGCTGTGTAACTCTATGACGTGAATATCCATCTCCATGACAGAATATTTTCCACGTCCCTGGATGACAGCAGCTCTAACAAACTTCAAGAAACTCAAAATCATCTAGGACAAAGCATTTACTTGATAGGTATCCCAAGAAACACCCTAAACATATATAATTGCACCACTGGCACACAGTGACTACCGTATGTTCTACAAAATGCGCTGCAGTTACTTGGCTGTGCAAGTAGCACAACATTATAATTTGGAAACCTATCAATCCTTTTGGACGACACAGTGATGCAGCTAGTAGAGCAGCTGACTCACAGGACAAGAGATTTGGGTTTGATTCTGACCTCAGGTACTTTTTGCTCCACAGAACTTGGAGATTGCATGTTCTTCCTGTGACCGTGGGTTTCCTCCAGGTGCTCTGGTTTCCACCCACCTCCGAAACGCGTGCAGGTTTGTAGGCCTCTGTAAATTGGGCCAAATGTGTAGCGAGTGTTTGAGAAAGTGGGGTAACATAGAACTAATGTGAATAGATGATCAATGGTTGCCGTGGATTCAGTGAGCCCAAGGGCCTGTTTCCATACTGTATCTCTACACTAACTTAAACTAAACTAAATGCTGGCTTTGCCTGTTATGCCCAGATCCCCAAAATAATCAATAATAATTTTAAAAAAAGGAATGGATCGTCTCAATGGTAACAGTTTAACAATTGATTTGAAAGCTTCAAGGCAAAATTGGACAAGTAGCTGAATAAACACATTATTGGTTACAACTATCAGAACAGCATAAACATGGATAAGGTAGATCGATTCTTTTTTCCCCATTTTTGGGTTACATATGTTTCTAGTTCAGCTGAAATTATAAACATTGAAAAAGATTTAATAGACATGAGATCTGGATGTTGTAAAATTGTGTTGCAAGATGAGGTAAACTGTGGCCAAACAAATGAGAAGTTGCCAGGGCATTGGGAAAGAGCAGCAACATGTGCCTAATTGGACAGCTCATTCAAAGACCTTGTGCAGGCAACTGGAATCAAATTAACTTCTCCTGGTATGAGGGGAAACAGTGAAGGACAAATTCTTCAGGCATATACCAGAAGAAAAGCCTCTACTCATTTAGAACAAACTGATGTGTTTGTTGATTGTGCTCTTGAACATCTCCAGTGCAATAACTGAGAAGAGTTTGCAAACAATTTGAATAGTCTTTTTACCTTTTATGAACATTTTCCAATCCTCCTGATCACGCATACTCTTGAACATTATTTTTGGAAAGTTAATTTCGTCAAACTTTTAATCTATAAATTCTCATTTGAGGGATGAAACTGTTTTTGCAATCCAAGCAGGTTAGATTAGGCTAAATCATTCCCATTATATTCCAAGTCATTGTGAATTTGCTGAATCTCCATTGCAGGAGAGACAGGATACAGGAATGTAAAGGTGGAGGATCAAGAGGGTAGACTTGAAGCATGTTAATGGCCAGCAGGTTGAACAGGAGAGAAACAGCTACATTCAGGAGCAGGAGAGGGTCAGGAGGACTGACAGAAAAAAAGAGTTGGTGGGGTTTGAAATCCATGACAGGAAAGAGTTAATGGGGTATGGATCTGTGAGAAAAATAGGAATGCGTCGAAGGTTGAGCAAGTGAAACATCGCACGAAGTGCTGCAGGAACTCAGCGGGTCAGGCAGATGTTGCCTGACCCACCGAGTTCCTCCAACACTTTGTGCTTTTCTGAAGACTCCAGCATCTACAGTTCGTTTCATCTGCACGCAAAACATAAAGGAAGAGAGATGAGAAATTTCTAAACCCAAAGAAATAGATAACAAAGAAAATGATCATAAATAGCGAGAAAGATGAAAATAAAAAAGAACAAAGAGAAGCAAAGTATTTGAAATCTGAAATAAAGGCCAGAAACATAATTACATAATTATGCATATGTAACTGAATTAATGAAACATAAATGCTTTTTTCTGCAATCCTCCATAACATGTACACATCACCTCAGCAACATCCTCAAACCCATGTTCAGTCTATTTCACCAGCTTCATCAGTCACAGCCTGAAAATTTACAGTTAACTCTCAAACTGTCCCATCTTCTAAGTGCAAAATACAGAAGATGCTGAAAATCTGAAAGAAAAATAGAAAACACTGGGAATTCAGGATGGTCAGGTGGCACAGTGCCACAGCTGTAGAGCTGTTGCCTCACAGCACCAGAGACCCGGGTTCGATCCTGAACACGGGAGCTGTCACGGGAGTTTGTTCGTTCTCCCTGTGATTGTGTGCGTCTTCTCTGGGTGCTAAATTAAACTACAATGTGGAGAGTTCAGTGACCTGAGAATCTAGTATTACAGAAAAATTACAGGAAAATAACAACAGGAATTCCATCTTAATCAGAACTAGACTAAGTGGGATCCGTTGGGTCCCATGTTCACACGAGAGGGCTGGTCCCTCAGCACAATATTCCACCTCTCCGCCAATTCCAATATTGGTGGCCAGTGAGGGGGGGAGGGGCTTTCTGGAACGCTAGTATGGGTGTTGTGGGCCGAAGGGACTGGTTTCCAGAGGGCTAGTATGGACATTGTGGGCCAAATGGATTCTTGGGCTGGCAGCTCAGTCACTTAGGCCTGGTGGGCTGGCAGCTCAGTCACTCAGGCCTGGTAGGCTGGCAGCTCAGTCACTCAGGCCTGGTGGGCTGGCAGCTCAGTCACTCAGGGCTGGTGGGCTGGCAGCTCAATCACTCAGGGCTGGTGGGCTGAGCTCAGTTACTCGAGGCTGTTGGGCTGGGCCCCCCACCCCCCAGAAGGGGCGTTACCTTCATCGTGGTGATTGACAGGCGAGAGGACCAATCAGCTGATCTCAAGATTTTTTAAACACGCATGACTATTTATTTTTCATCGATCGGAAAAATCCTCTGGGCTGCCTCAGTGGAGGAGGACTGTGAGTAAGATGGCCAAAAATCATAGCGATATATGGTAGCGTTTTTTCTAAAATCAATATAGAGTGCAGTCAGGAAGTGGTCAAGATGAGGCTTGTAGTTATATAGATATGAGAGCAACATCCAATATTACAGATCAAGGAATGCAATTGGAAAAAGTGACTGATCTGGAATAAGTTTATACTAAACTGGGGCAACTATCAATTTGAAACAACCAAACCAGTGGTCAGGTACATGAGGTATTTGTGTGCTTGTGTACACGAGTGGCTGAATTTGGATATAGGTTCACAGCCTGTGTTGATACAAAAGTGTTAATGGAGTTTAATGATCTGAGTTGTCTTCTATATGGGAAATGTATCAAAAATTCACACTTCTGGGTAGTATTTTTCAACCTGCCTCCTAGCAAAAATCAAGAACCGTTGATAAGTGCAAGGATACAATGAAAACAAAAATCTTCCTTACGTCCCCATGTTGGAAATGGTGTAACTGCACCTATTTTGTACATCAGGCTGCCATAAGCAAAACTGGAGCGATAGGTACTGTAATTGGACAAAACTGGCCTCAACTACCTTCTGTGGCAGAGAATACCACAGATTCACCACTCTCTGTGTGAAAAATGTTTTTCTCATCTCGGTCCTAAAATACTTTCCCCTTATCCTTAAACTGTGACCCCTTGTTCTGGACTTCCCCAACATCGGGAACAATCTTCCTGCATCTAGCCTGTCCAACCCCTTAAGAATTTTGTAAGTTTCAATAAGATCCCCCCTCAATCTTCTAAATTCTAGCGAATCTATACAAGCCGAGTCTATCCAGTCTTTCTTCATATGAAAGTCCTGCCATCCCAGGAATCAGTCTGGTGAACCTTCTCTGTATTCCCTCTATGGCAAGAATGTCTTTACTCAGATTAGGAGACCAAAACTGTACACAATACTCCAGGTGTGGTCTCACCAAGGCCCTGTACAACTGCAGTAGAACCTCCCTGCTCCTATACTCAAATCCTTTTGCTATGAATGCTAACATGCAGTAACTAAGCAGGTCAGGCAGCATCTCTGGAGAACAGGGATAGGTGATAATGGTTGGGACCATTCTTCAGACTGTAAACCATCATCTGTGTTGAAATCAAATCTATCTTTTGACTGTTGAATTAAAAATGATGGTAATATAGATCTTCTGTTGTGGTTGTATCGTATTGATAAATTGTGAAGGGAACATGAAACGAAGATTGTGACTCCACCAATACAATTTTCATGATTATTTGTTGAATAAATTTCTCGAGGCTTTTCCTTTTAATTTGTTTCAGAGAATTTTAATTTTAACTATCTCTGAAAACAATTTACAAAATAAAAACAATATCGCCAATTAATTCCGTAAATGAGGCAGGCTGCTGGAAGAGACTAATGTAATGCTTTGTGAACCATGTCACGATTGTAGATTTGCATTCTGAAGTCACAAATCCAGAATTCAGAGCTACCCTGTAATGACAGGAAGATGTGATGACAGTGAGGATCACAGCCACTGAACTGACATCAATCGTTTCAAGCTACAGTTCGGTTGCAGGGGAAGGGACAGAATAAAGTGAAAAAAATTGTCTCTGGTAAACAACAACATAAGTTACAACACCAATAAATAGGTTACAGAATATTCCAGTGACTGTGGAAGAACCAATGGAATTATTTAGCGTTTGTTTGAAAATATTATGATTCATGCTGTACCTAAAGAGCCTGCCCCACTTTCACAACCTAATTCACGACCTCTGCCGAGTTTGTCCTTGACTCATACTCGCAGCATGGTCGTCATGAGGTCATAGGAGGTCGTAGGTAGGTCGTAGATAGGTCGTGATGTTAGTCATAGGTACTCGTGGCATCAAGTAGGTCGGGGCTTTTTTCAAGCCTAATGAAAAATGTCCACGAGTAAAAAAGGTCGTGAATTAGGTCGTGAAAGTGGGACAGGCCCTTTAGTTTGTTACTTGACTGTATTTATACACAGGTGAAGTACATCAAGCCGGTGAGGAGAGCTGCAGAGAACTGTATTGTGAATTGTACATACATGTAGGCCCCCCTCGGTCGTGATTGACCACGTGTGATGCATCCAAGTTGTTGGCTGCTTGCTCCAAACCTTGGATAGAGCAGCGTCGCTTGTGGCTGAAGAGACCAATGCGGGAGTGACAGTCTCTGTCGCAAAGGTCACATTTGTGTGTGGTCTCTGGTTTATTGAAGTTGCTGCGTCCTCTCTGCGTGCCTGCTTGTCTGCCGCTGCGTTCATCAGTTTCTCTTCCCCTGTTTTGAGATGTTGGTTCAGGGTACCTCTCCACCTCGTGCGGTCAGCTGCAAGGCTCTCCCAGGACTCCACATCGATGTCAAGGTCCTTCATATCTCTCTTGCAGACATCCTTGTAACGTAGCTGGGGGCGGCCGATGGTTCTCCTCCCAGATGTCAGCTCTCCATAGGGGATGTCTTTTGGAATACGGCCATCCTCCATGCGGTGGACATGGCCCAGCCACCGCAGTCTGCGCTGCCTGAGTAGAGTGTACATACTGGGAAGGCCAGCGCGAGACAGGATCTCGGCGTTGGACACTCTGTCGTGCCAGAATATGCCCAGGATACGGCAGATGCTTCTAAGGTAGAAGGTGTTGAGTCTTCTCTCCTGTCTGGCATATGTAGTCCATGTCTCACAGGCGTTGTAGACTGCTATCTTTGTCTTCACTGTCAGCTTTGGGTTGGTCTTAACTCGAGTTGTGGGGCGAGCGAGAGTTGTAGCTGCCTTCCCGATCCTCTTATCAATCTCTGTGTCCATGGAGAGGTTGTCAGTGAAGGTGGAGCTGAGGTACATGATCCGATGGACGGCATCAAGTTCGTAGTCATTGATGGTGATGACAGGCGGTGCCTCTGTATCCTGCCCCAGGACTTTCGTCTTCTTCTGGCTGATAGTGAGCCCGAAGTCCTTGCATGCCTGATAGAAGCGGTCCATCAGTGACTGTTGTTCCTGCTGGGTGTTGGACACAACTGCAGCGTCATTGGCAAACAACATGTCTCTGATGAGAGCTTCACGTACTTTTGTCTTTGCTCTGAGGCGGGTGAGGTTGAAGAGCCTGCCATCTGATCTAGTACGCAGGTAGATCCCCTCTGTTGCAGTGCTGAAGGCATGTTTCAGGAGCAGAGTGAAGAAAATCCCAAAGAGTGTGGGAGCGAGGATGCAGCCTTGTTTGACGCCACTGCGGATGTCGAAGGGCTCAGAGAAGCTGCCATTGAACTGCACTGTCCCCTTCGTGTTGATGTGGAAAGATTTTATCATGCTCTGCAGTTTTGGTGAGCAGCCGATCTTTGGCAGAGCCTTAAATAGGCCATCTCTGCTGACGAGGTCGAACGCCTTGGTTAGGTCAATGAAAGCAACATACAGGGGCATCCACTATTCTCTGTACTTCTCCTGGAGCTGGCGAATGGAGAAGACCATGTCCACTGTTGACCTTCCAGCTCGGAAACCACACTGTGACTCTGGGTAGACACGTTCTGCCAGCTTCTGCAGGTGGATCAAGATGACCCGATCAAAGACCTTGCCGACGATGTTGAGGAGGGAGATGCCTCTGTTGTTGCCGTCGCTTCTCTCACCCTTGTTCTTATAGAGGGTAATGCTACCCTATATCACTATGATTTTTGGGCATCTTACTCACAAGTCCACCTCCGCTGAGACAGTCCCCAGGGTTTTTCCGATAGATGAAAAATAAAAAAGTTATGAGTGTTTAAAAAAATCTTGAGATCAGCTGATTGGTCCTCTCGCCTGTCAGTCACCATGATGAAGGTATTGCCCCTTCCGGGGGGGCAGGACTATAAAACCCCGGATGCCTGGATGTGAGTGAGTCACTCTGGAAGATCGCAAGGGAAAGGCCACAACTGTGATTCTAAGCTGTGAATCAACTGAACTGTGAGTATGCAATGTACTTGCAATAAATGATTTGTTGACCCTTAATGACAATGCAATGAGTTGTTTGGCCTGCCCTGTGCTTGAAATGGATTGACTTGACTTGAAATGAATTGACTTGACTTAACTTGAAATGGATTGACTTGACTTGACTTGAAATGGATTGACTTGACTTGAAACGGCCACCCGCGAGAAGTTACGACCCTGTCGGCGACAACTGAAGAACTTAAGACAATGCCTGTCGCTACTTGACTTCTCTTGACGCCGGTACCTGCCGCAGGTTGCCGTAGGTTGATGTAGGTAGTCACCAATGGAATTCGCCGAAGTCAGCACCGGCAACGACCTACTTCACCTGGCGACAATCTACGACTGCACCTACGTCAGGAGAAGTCAAGCTATGCTCATTGGTGTCAAACCCACTCGCCGACTGTCACCAAAATTTTTTGAACATTTTGAAAATCCAGCGGCGACCAGAAAGACGCTAATACTCTTTGGGCAACTGAGGAGACTACTCACGACCATACAGGCGACACCCGGCAACCATGTGGCGACAGCCTAGTCGCCTGTAGTGGCCTAAAAAAATGCCTAAGTGGGACAGGCCCTTAAGAGAACAAAAGGGATGAAGTTCAAGGGAAATGTAGAATAGACCATTGTTAGCTAAGAGAAGGTGACAACAAAGCAAACAGAGATACAATGTAATCAGGGGGACAATCAGACTGGTCGGAGAACCTGGAAGGGAGAGGGATGGAGAGAGAGGGAAAGCAAAGGTTACTTGAAGTTAGAGAATTCAATATTCATACCGCTGGGGTGTACGCTGCCCAAGCGAAATATGAGGTGTGTTCCTCCAATTTGCGCTCTGACAATGGAGGAGGCCCAGGACAAAAAGGTCAGTGTGGGAATGGGAGGGGACGTTAAAGTGTTTTCAAACTGGGAGATCAGGTAGGGTTAGGCGAACTGAGCAGAGGTGTTCAGCGAAACGATCGCCAAGCCTGTGCTTGGTCTCGCCGATATATGGGAGTCCACACTTGGAACAGCGGATACAGTCGATGAGGTTGAAGGAGGTGCAAGTGAACCTCTGCCTCACCACAGTGAACTAACCTGACTTGACACTTGTCAATAATCTCCACAAGCCCTGAAAATGTGATAAATAGTATCTAATTTTAGGCCGCACTTTTATTTTATTAGGTTAATATCAATTGGTCTTCTTTTGAAGAGGTATTCATGAAATATTAGGACACGTTTTTCAAAAGACTTCAGATTAGCACAACATGATTTATGACAATTGTTACATAATGGTGGCAAATTGTAGTTCAAAATAAGCAGGAAAAGGCAGAATTATAGCACAAATTTCATGTAATTCACTTCATAAGGCACTATTTGGTATATCTTGCCTGTTCTTTGGGAGAGTTATCCAAAATATTCCACTCTTATGTCTTTCCCCATAGACATGTTTTCCAGTTCTTTCAAATCATTTGTACTTTGAAAATTACTGCTGAATCTCTCAACCATAAAATTAGGTTATGTATTGCAATCGTAATAAAACATAAAACAGTACAGCACAAAAACAAGCCTTTCGACCCACAATGTCCGAACATGATGCCAAGTTAAACTAATCTCCTCTGCCTACATATAATACATACCCCTACAAGCCTGCATACCGATGTGTCTATCCAAAAGTCTCTTAAATTCCACGATCGTATCTGCCTCCACCACCACCCCCGACAACGCATTCTACGCATTCACCAATCACTTGCTCCGCACATCTCCTTTAAACTTTACCCTCTCACCTTAAAGCAATGACCTCTAGTCTTCAACATTTCCATGCTTGAAAAAATATTCTGACTGTCTACCCTTTCTATGCCTCTCCTAATTGTATAAACTTTTATCTAATCTCCTCTCAGCCTCTGACGCTCCAGTGAAATTAATAATTTGAAATTGCCAACGCTCTCATATTTCTTGCACTATTGCTCCCAGGAAAGACTGAAAATCCTCTATTTTGTTCGACTGACAATGGTTTCTTTCACAATTCAAGTTACTGTGGGTGTTCTAAATGGCACCATACAAAATACTGAGCAGAGACATTCTTCGTTGGGTTTTGAACTTGCTGCATGTTTTCAAATGGGCAGTTCACAAATAGCCAGCAAATGCAGGCGCAATGATAATAATAATAATAATAATAATAAAATTTATTTAATATCCAGGGCTCATGCCTATAAATCCTGCATGATCCTGGACATGCTAGGCAAAATCAGTCTTCATCAGCTTTGCTTCACAAAACTCTCAGCTGTCATGTTTAATGCAGGATGAACTGCTGAGAAATGCTGGCATGAGAAGAGGGGTTACTTTCATGCTACGACGTTCCTCCTTATTCTAGGGAAACTGACATGGAGTCTCCATCCAATAAAGCTCAATCTCCAGGTCACCACTACAGCAACACAATAGAAAAACCACTGAGGCATTAAAAAATATAGTGCCCTCCATAATGTTTGGGACAAAAACCCATCATTTATTTAATTGTCTCCGTACTCCACAATTTGAGATTGTAATAGAAAAAAATCACATGTGGTTAAAGTGCACATTGTTAGATTTTATTAAAGGCCATTTTTATACATTTTGGTTTCACCATGTAGAAATTACAGCTGTGTTTATATATTGTCCCCCCATTTCAGGGTACCATAATGTTTGGGACACAGCAATGTCATGTAAATGAAAGTAGTTATGTTTAGTATTTTGTTGCATATCCTTTGCATGCAATGACTGCTTGAAGTCTGCAATTCATGGACATCACCAGCTGCTGGGTGTCTTCTCTGGTGATGCTCTGCCAGGCAGGGCCGGATTTACGTATCAGCTTGACATGCTTAAGCTTAGGGCCTTGAGATCTAGGGGGGGCGTCGAAGAACCGGATTTACCACTAGGCGTCATAGGCTGAAGCCTAGGGCCTCAAAATCTAGGCGACCTCTGGCCAAGGCAGGACACCTGCCGTTCAACTCTGGGCGGGCCCCCCTCTCTATCTCTTTCTCTCTGTCTGTCAACCTCCGTCTCCGCCTGCCATCCGTATCCGTGTCCGGGCCGCCGGGTCTCCGCTCTCCGCTCGCCCCTCATCCGCCGGCACGGCAGGCTGCCTTGCACATGCTCATTGTTACGGCCAGCACATCCTCCCCCCTGCACATGCGCACAACCACGGCCAGCACATCATCGGCCGCCCTGCGCATGCGCACTGCCACGGCAACAGGTCGCCGCTGGGCACTTTCTCCCTCGCTTTGAATTGTGGGAGATCTGGCCGCCATTGCTGTCCGGTCGCCGCCTCGCTGCGACCGCTGAAAACCAACGCAGAATCACTCCCTGACCCTGGATCTGGAGTAACTCCTGGAGTAACTGTTGCTTCTGGTTTCCTGGTCCTCCATAAATATTCTAAATAGAATTTAAACTGGAGGTGGTGTAGGGCCTATTGCATTTTATCTGTTTATTTATTGTGTATATATATGGTCTATGGTATATAAACACACTGAACTTTTATCTCCTGTTCTGTATTATGTTTACATATTCTGTTGTGCTGCAGCAAGAATTTCATTGTCCTATCTGGAACACATGACAATATAACTCTCTTGACTCTTGACTTGGACTTAAGCAAAAAAGGGTTCTTCGGGAAAAAAGAGGTACCTTAAATTTGGTTGCATCTGGTTGGGTAACTATGGTAGGGTGAAGACTATTCCATGCTTTAATTGTGCGGGGGAACTCCAATGAGCAGCCAGCAACTCTGGATAGAAGAAATTGGGTGATGTTTCATGTAGAGACCCTTCTTTAGACTCCCTCTGGTTTTAGTGTTTTTAGTTTAATTTAAAGATACAGCGAGGAAACAGGCCATTCGGCCCACCGAGTCCAAGCCGAGCACCGATCACCCGTACACTAGTTCTATCCCACACATTAGCGGAGTGAGTCAAGAGTCAAGAGTGTTTTATTTTCTCACGTCCCAGTTAGAACAATGAAATCCTTACTTGCAGCAGCACAACAGAATATGTAAACATAGTACTCTGTAAACAATGTTATAAACGAGAAAACAAATGGTGTATATTTATATAGCAATATATAACTATATAAATATATATATGTGTGTGTGTGTGTGTGTGTGTGTGTGTATAATATATATACCCACACACACACTCACAATTTCCCTCCAGGGATTAATAAAGTTCTATCGTTTAGTGTCGTGTGTGTAGGAAGGAACTGCAGATGCTGGTTTAAACTGAAGATAAACACAAAAAGCTGGAGTAACTCATCAGGTCAGACAGAATCTCTGGACAAAAGGAAAATATTATGTTATGGGTTGGGTATGAAATAGGTTCCTGCACACCTTTGGAATGTGGAAGGAAACAAGAGCACCCGGATAAAACCCATGCGATCAAAGGGAAAAGGAGCAAACACTATACAGACAGCACCCATATTCAGGATCAATTCTGGGTCTCTGGCACTTTTAGGCAGCAACTTTATGGCCAATGTACTGCCCCATAGTCTTGAACTTAATTAAAACATCCAGTTGCTGTAAAGGGGGACATAGCGTCACTTGGAGATTTAAAACGGAAAATGGATATTTTCATTTTTTTAGTAACCAGTTATCAACGTATAATTTTTTGTGTGTTGGAAAACAAAATATAGTGGCATAGCTGATAGACTTGCTGCCTCACACGCCAGAGATCTGTGTTCGATCCTGTCCTCGGGCAATGTCTGTGTTGAATTTGCACATTCTCCCTGCAAGCGTGCGTGTTTCCTCCCACATCCCAAAGACGCATTGGCTTTGTAGGTTAACTTGTCTCTGTAAAATTGCCCCTAATGTGTAGGGAGTGGGTGAGGAAAGTGGGATAACAGAACATGTGTGAATGGGTAGACAAAAATGCTGGAGAAACTCAGCGGGTGAGGCAGCATTTATGGAGCGAAGGAAATAGGCGACGTTTTGGGTCGAGACCCTTCTTCAGACTGATGTGAGGGTGGGGGGCACGGGAAGAAGAAAGGAAGATGCGGAGAATTTGGGCTCAGGGAGAGCTGGGAAGGGGAGAAGAAAGCAGGGATTACCAGAAATTGAAGAAGTCAATGTTCATACCGCTGGGGTGTAAACGGCCCAAGCGAAATATGAGGTGTTGCTCCTCCAATTTATGGTGGACCTCACTCTGGCCATGGAAGAGGCCCAGGACAGAAAGATCGGATTTGGAATGGGAGGGGGAGTTGAAGTGCTGAGCCACTGGGAGATCAGGTTGGTTATTGCGAACTGAGTGGAGGTGTTGTGCGAAGCGATCGCCAAGCCTGCGCTTGGTCTCACCGTGGTTGAGCATACGCTGAATAATCCAACCACATTTTTGTTTGGAAGTGGAAAGAAATAATAGAAATCGCATTCATTGCAATGTGTAAAAAGAGTTGAGATACTATTATAATTTTGATGCATGTCATTGTGGTATATATCATGTCTTGATTGGTGAATATGTTTAGTTTGTGACTTTATTTGAAGCAGAAATATGTGAATGCTTCATTGAGCATAATTCCGACTGGTAACTACGCACTTCGTCCGAGCACATTATTGCATGCGGCATGCAAGCCATCTTAAAAGACCACCTAGACTGTCATTTGGCAACTTATAAAGCTGCCAAGGTTGCCCGGCTGACAATAGAGAAAAAAAATTAAGTGAGAGCCCTGCAAGGTGTGTATGATATTTTTGACACTGTCATAGGCCTTTCTTACATATGCTGTCACAACGCACTGTAGTCTCTAAACAACCCTTCAGTAATTTTCCTTGCCCTCCATTTCAGAATAATAGTGTTTTTAGCCAATAACTTGACACTAGCACTGGCAATAAATAAATAGATAAATAAATGCGCAGCTTTCCAGCCCCTTATCTCATTGGCCACGCTCGGCTGTAAATCGGCATCAATCTGGTGGACCATCTTCCTCTAGTCGTGGGGGTGGGGGATTGGGAGGGGCCTCACAAGTGAAACAGCTTAGGGCCTCTCTTCATCTAAATCCGGCCCTGCTGCGAAACCTGTATTGCAGCGATCATTTTGTGTTTATCTTTGGTTTAAATCAGCATCTGCAGTTCCTTCCTACACATATCGCATGTGTTCTTTGTTAAAATGACACCCAAAATATTACATCAAACTTTTAATGCAGAAACAGGCATTATAACTTTGGAAGAATTGTTGACTAAAAGTTCAGACAAAGGCAAGATTTTAATGAGTGGCTTAAAGAGGAGAAAGTTTATGGAGTTATATCAGTCTTTAATGCTAATAATTTGAAGGCACGGACACCTGTAGTTAGACATGTAGGATGTAGGATTTTTTGCAAGGATGCTGCACTGGAGGTGCACAGAAACCTCAAATTGTTGTGGGAATAAGGAAGTTATTTTGGGTTGAAAACAATGAAATGTTTTTAGTCCAAATAAGCTCATAAGTTCATAAGTGACAGGAGCAGAATTAGGCCAATTGGCTCATCAAGTCTACTCTGCCATACTCTGTCATACATCATGGCTGATCTATCTTCCCATCTTAAACCTATTCTCTTGCCTTCTCCCCATAACCCGACACCGTACTAATCGAGAATCTATCTATCGCTGCCTGAAAAATATCTATTGACTTGGCCTCCACAGCCTTCTGTGGCAATGAATTCCACAGATTCCACTACCCTCTGAGTAAAGAAATTCCACCTCATTTCCTCCCAAAAAGAATGTCATTTTATTCTGAGGCTATGACCTCTGGTCCTGGACACACTAGTGTAAACATCTTCTCCACATCCACTCTATCCAAGTTTTTCACTATTCGGTCGGTTTCAATAGGGTCCCCCTCATTCTTCTAAACTCAGTTAAGGTGACTTATCCACCTTCAGACTTTTTCAGTTTCCCAAGCACTTAAGTAATAGCCACTGCACTAACTTCCACCCCCGACTATCGAATTTCAGGCACATTGCTGGTGTCTTCTACCATGAAGACTGATGGAAAAAAATTATTCAGTTCCTCTGCCATTTCCTTATTTCCCATTATCACTTCTCCAGCATCATTTTCCAGTGGTCCATCGTGCACTCTTGCCTCTTTCTTACTCTTTATATATCTGAAGAAACTCTTGCTATCCTCATTTATATTATTGGATAGTTTACCTTCGCATTTCATCTTTTCTCCCCATATTGCTTTTTTAGTTGCTATCTGTTGCTTTTTTTAAACTTCCGAATCCTCTAGCTTCCTTCTAATATTTGCAATGTTGTATGCTTTCTCTCTTAGTTTTATGTCTTTTAGTCCAAATGATCAATATATATTCCAGTATGTGTGAACCTGCACAGACTTTTCCCATTCCCACACTGTTGAGATCCCCCATCTCCCCTTCAACATCTATCCTTGGTTCTCCCTTGACAATATCATCATCAAACACCTTCAGATTCCACGTGTACATTGACAACATTCAACTGTGCTTTGCCATCACATTGTCAATCCCTCATGATCTTCCATCTGTCACAATATTTGTTTGACACCGGTCAGAAATTTATTCCAATTAAATATTGGGAAGATTGAAGTCAACATCATTTTTCCAACACAAACTTTGTTCCCATCTGAGCAACTCTCTTCCTGATAATGATGAGGTTGAATCAGAATGTTCAGAAAATGGATGTCATATTTTACATTGAGATGAACAGCGCAATTTTACTCCTGTTCAGCCCATCTGTGATGGGTCAGTGGTCAGGCCTTTCCTATGTCAAGACATCACCATTACAATGCTGCTTGGCCTTCCATCTTCCACGGTACTAGATGCCCCATCTAAGCTAGTCCCAATTGTCCGTGTTTGGCCCATAACCCTCTAAACCTTTCCTATCCATTTAATACTAATATCTAAGTATGTTTCAATGTTTTGTTTGATGATGTTCACATGACCTGCTTTAAGAGAATGTTGATGAATGTTAAAGATGCTATTAGAAATGGAGGCACAGAGACTGCAGATGCTGGAATCTGGAGCACATAAATCGAGAGGAACTTTCCCCCCATAGATGTTGCCCGACCTACTGAGTACTTCGAGCAATTTGTTTTTTTACATGCTATGAGAAATACAAGTTCCTGTTTGGATTTATAATTCCCCATAATGAAAATGGTGTAGTCTTGAAATACATGTGGTTGCATAATGCCTCTCCTATTGTAATGATAACATATACACAGGAAGGAAAGAAGCAGCCTTAACAAACATCTTTGAATTTTATAAATAGCCAATTTCTGACAGTTTATGATGTTATTGAAACCCCTGAATTGCATTGCTGATTTGAACATGTCCTAGCTTATTCTATGTTAAAGAAAATGCACCAAAATGATTGCAACCTGTATTAGACTGGCTATGATGTTTCAGTTGACACCACATTTCATTACGTTGGTATTCTGCAGATTGATTTGTAATAGTATCTTCATTTCAAAAGACCTCACTCTCTCACCTAGTCTGCCAAATGCATATATTCCTTTCCACACACATACTGTCTCTCTTTCATGCACATTAGTTTGCAGTGGTTAATAGACCTTTCATAATGTTTAATAATCATTACTAATTTGACTAAAAGGGTGATTGGTTAAAAAAAAGCTATATTCTTCAGATGATTTAAAATTATATTGGACAGCTAGGCATTAAAGCAGGAACAAAGGCTCAAAGGGACTATGTATTCCTCACTCTTTTCATGCTAACAGCATCAGAGGAATTATATTTTATGCACATTTTGTTGCACTTCTTATAAATCTTATTTGTATACTTATTTTTCTGCTTATCTTCATTCGTCCTTCAAATTCTGGTTACAATTTCCCACTCTGTCACTGTTTAATTTAAATGATTTTTCCAATTTTCTGCCCGTTTTGCTTAAAGCTGTGACTCACGCTGGGTATTGATCAACAAGTACTGGCTACCTTGTGGTTTTACATTTAACTATCTGCCTGTCATAAGGTAGGCTCTATCGCAAAATTAGAAAACCGATCCTGGAATCTCAATCTGTGATTAACCCATACCTTTCACATGGGTAAAGCACACATCTCGTTGAGATTATGCCAGGACTCGAGGGCCCGAGCTATAGGGAGAGGTTGGGTACACTAGGACTTTATTTCTTGGAGCACAGGAGGATGAGGAGTGATCTTATAGAGGAGTATAAGATCATGAGTGGAATAGAAAGGGTAAATGTACAGTCTTTTACCAAGATTGGGGAATCAAGAACCAAAGAACATAGGTTTAAGGACGGGGGTTAAGATTTGATAGGAATCTGAGGGGCAACATTTTTACACAAAGGGTGGTAGGTATATGGAATAAACTGCCAGAAGATGTAGTTGAGGCAGGAACAATTACAATGCTTAATAAACACTTGGACCGATACATGGATAGGATAGCTTTAGAAGGATACTAGACCAGATGCGGACCTGTTGGGCCCATCCCCCAAGGCAATATTCCACCACTGACCCATAGACCCCAACTACGCAGGCGCGGCTGAGGGGTTCCCGTTGTGACACCAGTGATCTCCGTTGTGACACAAGTCACGGCAACCCTCCCCAACTGCGCCTCACCATCCCTCTATCTACTCATATCCTCCTCCGTTCTCACTCATCCCCCAGCACTCCCACCCCCTCATCTTCACCCTCCCTCTTCTTTTCCCTCTCCTCCTCCCCTCCCCCACTCCCTCCCTCACCTCTCCCTCCCTCTCCGTTCTCCTACCCTCAGTCACTCCCTCCCTCCATCCATAACCCCTCTTCCCTCCCTATCCCCCTCCTCCCCCTCGATCTCCCTGCTCCCCCACTACTCACCTCCCCATTCTAACCCCCACTCTCCCTCCTCATCTTCCCCATTTCCCCCTCCCTACCCCCTCCTCTCCCTCTATCCCCCTACTCCCCTACTCCTCAGCTCCCCCTATCCTTAAATGTATTTTAAATGTTGTTATAGTACCTGCCTCAATTCCCTACATTGGCAGCTTGTTCCATATACCCACTATCCTATGTGTGAAAAAGTTGCTCCTCAGGGTCCTATTAAATCTTTCCCCTCTCACTTTAAACCTATGTCCTCTGGTTCTTGATCCCCTACTTTGGGTAAAAGACTCTTGTGCATTTACCCTATCTATTCCTCTCATGATTTTGTACATCTCTAAAAGATCACCCCTCACCCTCCTGCACCTCAAGGAATATAGTCCCAGCCCACCCAACCTTTCCCTATAGCACAAACCCTCAAGTCCTGGCAACATCTTCTCTGCATTCTTTCCAGCTTAAAACTGTACTCCATCAGGTACTCAGCCAAAAAGAAAAGGTCAAAAATTTGGTATTCTGTCCTGAATGACTTAGCTCCTGACTTCCAAACATATATAATCTACAAGAAAGGCCAGGATTGTGATGGAATACTCCATTAATCTGCATGTGTGGAGCTCAATAATACTTAAGAATTTTGACAGATTTCAAGATAAACAGCTCATTCGATTGACACCTGATTCACAACCCATTGGCTACAGTGTGTGTCATCTATCTCGATACCTATAAAAGTCTCATCTTGTATGTATGTGAGTGTGCGTGTATGCGTGTGTGTGTATGTGTCTTTCTAGCTTCATCAAAATGCCACAGATTATTAATCACATTAACCCTCGATGAAATAAACTGCTTCACTTCACATTTCATGCTACATTTCACAAGTTATAGCGTTTTAAAAATAGCAAACACCAACTTTTTAAACGGCAAACCTCCTTCATCCCGCTTCGAGTGATGTCACAAAGGGAGGGGGGCGGGGGGGGGGTGGCCACCAAGGCGGAGCAGGCGGCCACCAGCTTCCAGTGATGCCAGGGGGAGGGCCGCATTTAAATTAACGTTCGCTTTTTTCGACCCAGCTGGAGTTTTACGCTGCCATCAAGAACGCATGGAGACCGCGGCAGTGAAGGAGACATCGAGACCGCAGTGGTGAGGCCTCGCAATGATGGGGCAACGGTGGCAGCGAGGCATCACAACAGTGGGTCGTCGTGACGGTGGTGAGGCCTAACGGAGATGGAGCAGCGGCGGCGGTACGGGAAAGGAGAGCGAAAGAGAGGTGAAGGAGGGGTTGGGGGAGGGGAGGAGGAGAGGAGGAGGAGCGGGGAAAGATCCTGGGGAGGTGAGGATGGAGAGTAGGGGGATTGAGGAAGAGGAGAGGGTAGGGAGGGTAGTTGCCATATCTACACTCCCTCTCTAGCCCCCTCCCTCTCTACCCTCCATTCCCATCTCTACGCCCTCCCTTTACAAACCCCCTCCCTCTCTACCCCCCTCCCTCTCCCCCCTCATCCTCTCCCTCTCTACCCTCCCTCCCCCCCACTTTATCCCCATTCCTCTCCTTCTACGCCCCTCCCCCTCCCTCTCTCACTCTACCTCCTCCCTCACTGCCCCTCTCCCTCTCTACTGCCCTCCCCCTCCCTCTACTCTCCTCCCCTCCCTCTCTATCTCTACTCCCTCCTTCTCCCTCTCTACCCCCCTCCCCTCCCCCTCCCTCTACCCCCTCCCTCTCTAACTCCCCTCCCTCTCTACCCCCTCCTTCTCTACCTCCCTCCCTCTCTACCACCCCTCCCTCTCTACCACCCCACCCTTTCTACCTCCCTCTTTACCCCTCTCCCTCTCTAGGGATTGAAGAGGGTGGGTGAAGAGGAGGAGGAGGCAGTGCTAGGGGATGAGGAGAAATGAGCCGCGCCTGCGCAGTTGGGGGCTATGCGTGACTTATCCAATATTGCATTGGGGGAACGGATTGCGTTGGGGGAACAGGTGAGTGGTGGAATATTGCATTGGGGAGCAGACCCAATGGGTCTCCACTTGGTCTAGTACATAACTAAAACTCTGATCTTGTACTCTTCCGGTTTGCATGGTTTTTCTATTTGCGCAAAAACAGTACATGATAGTGCGCCGATTTTTTGCCACCTTACTCATTATTCTCCTGTGCTGCAGGTGCAATAAGTTTTGTTCCAATTGATGGTATATTTTCAAAGTTATTAAGGTTTAAAAATCTTTAAAAACGCGCATGCGCAGATTGGTCTCCTCTCCTGTCAGTCAGTGCCACGCAGATTGGTCTCCTCTCCTGTCAGTCAACTAAACGGCTGGGACGGCGACGCCCCTTCCTACACCGTGGCCTCTCCCGCCTCACTCACAAACTCCTCTCTCCCCTCCTCACAGTAACGTCTACCGTCTCCCCCACCACCGCAGTTGCTGTTGGGGGGGGGGGGAGGGAGGGTTCAATGTCGGTCCCGTCTACTCGTCCCCCTGGGTGAATGGCTGCGACCGTCCGTCTCCTCCACCGCTGCGGTAACTCACCCTCACGGCCCTCTCGGAGGAGATCTCCGACACCAGTTCGTCGTAACTCATGGTGCCCACCATGACGAACACTGATTCCATCCTCCCCCGCGGCCTGGCCCGGCCTGGCCCAGCAGCGGCAGCGAGCAGGCAGGCAGGTAGGTAGGCGGGTTGGCAGGGCGGGGACAGGCCGGGAGGGAGTGACAGAGGGTAGGGGTAAGGAGAGGGAGGGAGAGGTGAAGGAGGGATTGGGGGGGGGAGGAGGAGAGGGGAAAGATCCTGGGGAGGTGAGGAGGGAGTGTTGGGGATTGAGGGAGAGAAGGGGGTAGGGAGGGAGAGGGGGTGAGTGGGGAGGTGAGGAGGGAGAGTGGGTAGGAGGGGAAATAGAGGGAGAGGAGGGGGGTGAGGGGGAGGTAGGGAGTGGGGAATAGAGGGAGAGGAGGGCAACTTAGTTGGAGGTGCTCAGGGGTAGTGGTGGGGGTGGGTTGGTGTCTAGTGGCTGGATAGAGGGTGGAGGGGGTTCGGGAGGGGGTTCGTTTGAGGGGGCGGAGTTATGAGGGAGGCGGACTGAGGGCGGCGGGGGGGTGAGGTGGATTGGGAAGGGGAGGAGGAGAGGGGAAAGAAGAGGGAGGGTGAAGAGGAGGGGAAGGGAATGCTGGGGGACGAGGGGAAATGAACCGCACATGCGCAGTGGGGGGCTATGTGTCAATGGTGGAATATTGCATTGGGGGAACGGCTTGCATTGGGGGAACGGGTGAGTGGTGGAATATTGCATTGGGGTGCAGACCCAATGTGTCTACACTTAGTCTAGTCCACAATAAAATCTGAAAATGATGGAAATACTCGGTTGGTCAAGATCATCTGTTCATACCAAAGTAAAATTAAAGTTACAGAACAATGACCTTTCATAAGTACAGAAGAAAGTTCTGATGGTGGATATTTGACCTGAAGACTGAATCCAAATTGGAAAACACAGTGATTTGAAAATTCTAATTTATTCACAGATATGCGCCAAATGCAGGCAAATGACACTAACTTGGGAAGACACGGGTCAGCAAGGACAGGTTGGTCAGAGGGCCTGTTTAACTCTATGATTCTATGAGATCCTTCCTTGGCTTTCACTCTCCTCACATCCAATCTCTTCCTGCTCTGTAGCCACCGTTATCACTAGCAGCACTTCCTATTCTGGCCTTTTGTGATTTCTTGATCATTGCCACACTGTAGGCTTTAGTTTCAGCTGGAATTCAGCTATACCCACAACTTCAGATCTCAACTCCTATCTGCCAACAAGAAAAGATTCCAGCATCGCAGTTTCTTGTGTCTCCATTTTACTGCTTCATTGCTAAATCTCCTTAATGTATGCCTACTTCGAAGAAGTTCTCCTCCTGTTGAAGCCCCCGCCGGGCGATGGAAGATCCCGCGGCGGCTTCAAGATATTCCTTAAAATCCCTCTCTTTAGCACACTACAGGTTACCTGTCAATTGGTGCTCGTGTTTGGCCCATATCACTCCAAAATCCTCCTATCCTCTGCTCACCTCTCCCCATTCTTTCATGTCTGATCAGTCGCACAACATAATGCTCAACAGCACACAAATGGCTTCTTGTTCTTTAACCTCTAAAGTATCCCTCTACACTTCTGGACAGCTTCCATATGTGCCCTGAATACACACGACAGCACCTCTCCACCAAATCAGACAACCAGATGCAGAAATGTTGATCCTATTCTCTCTCCTTTACCAGTATTGCCTCGTTGCAATTCCACAACTCATCTACTCTTCCTGGTATGACTTCTTGTCTTAACTATTCCAGCCCTTCATTAAGTTTCAGCTCATCCAAAACCTTTCTGCCTTTAATGTGTCATGTATCAGGATTTCTACATCCATCACCCTCGTCCTTGCTGCTCTAGGTTAACTCACAACCTCCAATACCCTCCAAATTAAAATTGTAATCTTTCTTCTCAAATTCTATCTTTTTGTCAAAGGTCCTGTCTCAAAGATAACTTCCATTACAATTGCCACCAACATTCTTCTCTCTCAGGCTTCCTCTACATTCACACCATTGGAGATCATTTCTAAATAAATTGGCCTGCACTCTGAAATATACTTAAATCTTTTCATCTTGCATATCACCCCTGACCTCAAAGCTTTGCATTTAAACCAAGTCTTCTAATAATACCCTCTTTGATTTGGTACTTTTTAATTATACCGTAAACAAATCTTGGGAGGTTTATCTACATGAAGACTGCTGTATAAATGCAAGATGTTCTGATGATTGCAGTGGTCTTGATGACCTTTAAAGATATCAAAATCCACGGTTGCCAAGATCCCAATGCTGAATTAGAATTGCTGTATCATACAAAAGTAGTGCTAGCTTCAGAATTTTTATCCCTTTTCATGCAATAGTCATCATTTTTGAAGCTGAGATTCATTGTAGTATTTTACACAATGGCAGTTACATATAGCCTTTCTACTGAGAATAGCTATTAAGGAGCGTGCTACTTCATGTTTTTTTAAATTAGATATGAAGTAAATTCTTATGAGACATGTAAAAGGTGAGGTGGAATTTATACTGATTTACATTTTTGAAATGAAAAGCATTTTAAAATGAAAATGAGAAAGAAGAATCCTCTTGGCTGTGTGGATTGTTTATACAAAATGCAAACAGGGAAAAACCAAGCCTTTGAACTGGGGTAAGTACATTCGAACATTTGTAAAGCGCTGAATTCCAGAACTTATGTGTAAGAGGATGCCCTTGACATTAGAGAGCCCGAGCATTATTGAAGTAAATGAAAATCAAAACAAAATCTTGATTCTGTGAACCTGATCAATGGAAATTTACTGTGGTTTTTGAAGATAAAGCAACTCAATCCCAACACAGGAGCTCAAGCAGGACAGGTCCTAGACTCTGTTCCCAACAGTGCCGGGGCGGAAATCGCTGTCAAAACATGGGGGGGAAACAATTTATTGTCGCCGCATGCGTGCACATACACACACACGCGAGACTTCAGAGGCTTCGGCCGTGGGCCTTGTGGACGATAACATCGGGAGCTGACCTGGTTGGTGATCAACTCCAAACTCCAGCAATAGCAACTTTGTCCGCTCCGAATCGTGGGGCTTGAAGCGGCCCGTTCGCGGGGCAATTCATCGCCCGGCGCGGCTTAAAATTGGCCGCGGGATCTTCCATCGCCCGGCGGGGGCTTCAACATCGGGAGCCTCGATCACCTCGACACAGCAATTTGACCGCGGGACGATGGAAGATCCCGCGGCCAATTTTAAGCCGCGCCGGGCGATGAAAGGCCCCGCGAATGGGTTGAATCAAGCTCTGCTCTATGATCCACCAGGACGTCTCCCTCCTCCAATCACCGCGCTCTATCCTCAGTCCCACCCCCCTACTTCCGCCTCTGACCGACATCTCCAATCATCACGCTGAATCATCATGTCCCCCCCCCCCCATTGCCTGCTGACCTTCGTCTCTCTCGTCCAATCGGCGCCCTTGATCATCAGTCCCACCCCCACTGTCTCGCGGAAAGCGGAGATTATTAATAGTTTTTTTAACCAAATTTCAAAGTCCAGATTACAAAACATGGGGGGGATTGTCCACCACCTCTCAAAACATGGAGGGGACGTGTGTCCCCTGTCCCCCCCCCCCCCTGGGATTTCCACCCATGCCACAGTATACTAGACTCATCTCCCCAGGGCAGTGCCCGAGACATCTCCACACAGTGTTCTAGACTCAGATGACCAAGACACTGTCCTAGACTCAATTATCTTCAGTTGCTTCACCTATGACATCCCATTATGCTCGAAGTGGGATTGTTCAATTAATTCCACTTGCAACTTTTCAGATAACAAAGCCGTTTGTGTCACATAACACGTGACATAAAAATTGACAGGCAAAGAAAAATTCAACACTTCAATTGAAGGTGAATCTAACCACCTAATCCAGCTGACATTCAATTAATACCATAGATGAACTCTTCCAATATTTACTTGTGGGAACCATCAAGATTGATCAGAAGATTAATGGAAATGGCTACATGGAAACTGTGGAGAGCAGGCCAGAAGCTGATAATCTTGCTGCAAGCGATTCCCCTCCTGACTCCTACCAGGTGGCACAGTGGCGTATCTGGTGGAGCTGCTGGCTCACGGTGCCTGAGACCTGGGTTTGATCCTGACCTCGGGTGGCGTTTACATATTCTTCCTGTGGCCGCATGGGTTTCTTTCTGGTGCTCTGGTTTCCTCCCATATCCCAAGAACGTACGAGTATCAGTCGAGTGGTGGCGCCATCGAGTGTGGCAGCCTCGCCAGCAGCTGTCTGTCCTTTCATCCTTTTTGTTATTTTTAGTCTGTCTAAAAGTTTTGTTTTGGAGGTCTTTTAGTCTTTTTTATGTGGGGGGTGGGGGGGGGGGGGGGAAGGGGAAAACCGTCTTCTCAGTCACTACCTGGTCGAGGATGCATCTTTTCTCCGAGCCGCATCTTCGCCACCCCCCGCCCCCCACGGCCTACCATCTGGATTGGTGCGGCCTTTCCTGCCGGAGAGCAGCCAGAGTTTCAGCGGCGGAGCAGCACTGAATTACCATACCGGGATCGCCGTGTTGGAGCTCCGGAGTGTTGGGCCTGCCGACTTTAACACCGTGGAGCTGTGGTCTGCGGAGCTTCCAGCTGCGGGCGGCGCTGACTTTAACATCGCGGAGGCCTGGGATCTTTCGCCGAGGATCGCCAGGACTTCGGAAACCGCGGTCTCCACTTCCTACATATTAGAGGCAATTTTACAGAGGCCAAATAACCTACAAATCCTGTATGTCTTTGGAATATGGGTGCAAAACGCAGCACCTGTAGGAAACCCATGCTGTCACAGGGGGAACGTGCAAACTCTGCATAGACAGCACCCGAGGTCAGGATCGATCCCGAGTCTCTAGTGATATGAGGCAGCAGCTCTACCATCTGCGTCACTGTGCCACTTTACTTGCATTTCTTGCAAGTTGCTCTCCAGGTTATACAGTACATAATCATGACTTATCATTCTCATTCTTGGACCAATATTCCCTACTTTTCGGCATTGTGGGTATAACTTCAACACAAACTGCAACACCTCAAGAGGTTGTCTGACAATCACATCCTCAGCAGCACATCAGGATGTTTAATGAACACTTGCTTTTCCACTGATGTCCATATTTTGCAAAATAAATATATTAAATGGAAGCCAGTATAAAGAAATTCAGCACATTACAGAGAGTCAGCACATAACTAGTTCCTTCAACCCATCAAATCTGTGCTAACCATCTATCACCCAAATATAGTAATCCTACATTAATCCTTTATTTTTATTCTCCATCAACTATCCCCAGATTCCACAAACATTCTATTTGCTAGGAGCAAATTACAGTCAATTAATCTACCCCACCATGTCTTTGGGATGTGGAGTACCCACCATTAGTACAATGCAAGCAGTCCAAATACCACAATTTTAGCACCAACTCTGCCTAAAAATATTCTGGTTTATTTGGTGCAATTAGCAGGAAACTTAACATGTGCTTTGAAACAAGTAAGTTTCTTTCTAACAGTAAGCTATGCATAAGTAATAACATTTGATGCACTGGTTTTGGCACTCCAGCAAATAAGTGTCTAACCTTAACACTTAGAACATGGATAGGAACAATTTAGAGGAATATGGGGTAAATGCAGGCAGATGGGACCAGCATAGATGGGACATCTTGGCCAAATTTGGCCAAAGGGATTGTTTTTATGCTGTATGGCTGTCTGACTCTATGACTTACTTGAAGAGTCTGACAAGGAAATGCAGCGTACAACTTAATTCTATTTCCCTAACCTATTTCACTCTGTCATCACTTAGATTTTCAGGAAATTTGCAGGAATGTTTACATTATATTTTCATGCATCTGCTGTAATTACGTCAATACGTTTTCCACGTTGATTTGGGTTTTTGTTTTGAAGGAGAGCCAGTGAAGCAAAGGATAACAGGCAAGTCAGGCTGCACTAGTTCTGCATCCACTCACTAGTTCTTGATACCACAAAACAACATGAATAACAGGAAGTGGTGACCAGGCAGTGTTTAAATTACTAGACACCGGTAATTCAGATGAACAAATGAGAATGGAACAATGAAATTCACAGTTGTCGATTTAAAGTCAAGTATTTGAAATTTAAAAAAACAGGTCAACAGTAATAACCATGGAACCATGGAATGTATAAAAACCCATCTGGTTCATGAATGCCTTCCAGGAAACAAAATCTATAATCCTCACTGCTTTGGCCTAAATGCTTAGGTCTGGCCTAGATTTCTTGCAATATGTTTGATCCTTCACTGTGGTCAAAAGTGGCTCAACAAGTTTCGCATTCGGTTTAGGTTTATTATTGTCACATGTACCGAGGTACAGTGAAAAGCTTTGTTTTGTATGATATCCAAACAGAGGATAATACTATAAATAATTACAATCAGTTCAAACTCAAGTACAATAGATAGAGCAAAAATACAGAATGAAGAATATAGCCCTCAGCATTGTAGCACATCAGTTCCATAGACAATGTCGAATATCCTCAATAGGGTAGACGTGAATCGAACAGTACCCCAGCTCATGGAAAGATCATTTAGAAGCCCAATAATAGAGGGGACGAAGCTGTTCCTGTGTCTGGGGATTTGCGCTTTCACGCTTCAGTATCTTTTGCCAGGCGAGAGCAGGGTGAAGAAGGAATGACCGGGTAGGTACAAGTCTTTCATTATGTTAGCTGTTTTCCGAGGCAAAGTGGTGTAGATGGAGTTAATGGTGAAAGAACTGGTATATGTGACGGCTAATTATAATTGTAAGGTTGGCACTATATTAAAACACAAAAAAATAAAAGAACAAAACCAGTGGGTCAGCTGACACTGATGTGGTATTAAATCCAGAACTGGTAAAGTTGCTCCCAGCCCAGACAATTTTGCAATATCCTCCTCACGGACATCTAATGATAGGTTTTTAGATTGGAAGAGCAGCAGCCTGATATGGTTGTAATGGTAACTTACTACCATGCGCCTAAGCCTATACCTCAATCTTCAGATACATCCTGTCCCTCAAAGACCAGGGTTCAGTCCTGACTTCAAGCGCTGCATGTGTGGAGTTTGCATCTTCTCCCTGGGAATTAAACATCTCAAAGTTTGCGGATGACACGGCAGTGTGAGCTGCGAGGAGGATGCTATGAGGCTGCAGGGTGACTTGGATAGGTTGGGTGAGTGGGCACATGCATGGCGGATGCAGTATAATGTGGATACATTTGAGTTTGTCCACTTTGGTGGCAAGAACAAGAAGGCAGATGATTATCTGAATGGTGTCAGATTAGGAAAAGGAAGGGGAGGTGCAACGAGACCTGGGTGTCTTTGTACATCAGTTACTGAAAGTAAGCATGCAGGGACAGCATGCAGGGAAGAAAACTAATGGCATGTTGGCCTTCATTGCGAGAGGATTTGAGTCTAGGAGCAAGGAGGTCCTGCAGTTGTACAGGGTCCTGGTGAGACCACACCTGGAGTATTGTGTGCAGTTTAGGTCTCCTAATTTGAGGTAGGACATTCTTGCTATTGAGGGAGTGCAGCGTAGATTCACCAGGTTAATTCCCGGGATGGTAGGACTGACATATGATGAAAGAATGGGTCGATTGGGCTTGTATTCACTGGAATTTAGAACGATGAGAGGGGATCTTATGGAAACATACAAAATTCTTAAGGGATTGGACAAGATGGATGCAGGAAAAATGTTTGCGATGTTGGGGGACCAGGGGTCACAGTTTAGAGTCAAGAGTCAAGAGTCAAGAGAGTTTATTGTCATGTGTCCCAGATAGGACAATGAAATTCTTGCTTGCTGCAGCACAACAGAATATTGTAGGCATAAATACAAATCAGATCAGATCAGTGTGACCATATACCATGGAATATATATACACACATAAGTAAAGGGCAATAGGCTGTTATAGTTCAGAGTTTGTTTGATGTTGTGTTTAATAGTCTGATGGCTGTGGGGAAGAAGCTGTTCCTGAACCTGGATGTTGCAGATTTCTACCTTCTACCTGTTGGCAGCGGAGAGATGAGTGTGGGTCCTTGATGATGCTGGCAGCCTTTTTGAGGCAGCGCCTGCGATAGATCCCCTCGATGGTAGGGAGGTCAGAGACGATGATGAACTGGGCAGTGTTTACATCTTTTTGCAGCCTTTTCCGCTCCTGGACGCCCAGGTTGCCGTACCAAGCCACGATGCAACCAGTCAGCATCCTGGTCCCAGAACACTGATGCAATCATAAAGAAAGCACATCAGCGCCTCTACTGAGCACCTGTAGAAGTTCGAGAGAGTCCTCCTTGACATACCGACTCTCCGTAATCTTCTCAGGAAGTAAAGGCGCTGATGTGCTTTCTTTATGATTGCATCCATGTTCTTGGACCAGGAGAGTCGGTTGATTCGGAAATATGCACGCCCAGGAATTTGAAGTTCTTGACCCTTTCCACCATCGACCCGTTGATATAAACGGGACTGTGGGTCCCCATCTTACCCCTTCCGAGGTCCACAATCAGTTCCTTGGTTTTGCTGGTGTTGAGAGCCAGGTTATTGTGCTGGCACCATTTGGTCAATCGGTAGATCTCACTTCTACACTCTGACTCGTCCCCATCAGTGATACGTCCCACAACAATGGTGTCATCAGCGAACCTGATGATGGAGTTCACACTATGTCCGGCTACGCAGTCATGCATAGGCCATTTGGGACTGAGATGGGGAAAAACCTTTTCACCCAGAGAGTTGTGAATCAGTGGAATTCTCTGCCACAGAAGGCCATGGAGGCCAATTCACTGGATGTTTTCAAGAGAGAGTTAGATTTAGGTCTTAGGGCTAACAGAATCAAGGGGTATGGGGAAATAGCAGAAACGGGGTACAGATTTTGGATGATCAGCCATGATCATATTGAACAGCTCAGAGGGCCGAATGACCTACTCCTGCACCTATTTTCTATGTTTCTATGTTTATATACGTGGGTTTCCTCCAAGTGACCTGTTTTCCTCCCATATCCAAAGCTGTTCCTAAAATTCCCAGATGTCATCAACATCCTGAAGCCGCTGTCTCCAGTAGGAAAGTGCCGATCCGGGACCTCCAAGCCGCGGAGTGTGTTTGATCATCCCGACATCAGAGTTTTGATCATCCCGACGAGAGGGCATGTTCATTGGGCAGCCCGTAGCGGCAACTACGGAGGGCTTATGGTCCCGACCACGGGTGAACAAAGGAGGACGACTGGCTGAACTTTGTTGCCTTCCACCACAGTGAAGAATGCTGTGGTGGATGTTTGTGTTAAATCATATTGTGTATTGTGTGTTCTTTTTAAGTGTGTCGCTGCTGGCAAATTCATTTCACTGTACCTTCGGGTGCATGTGACAAATAAAATTGACTTTGACTTTACCTGAAGTGAGAGAAATTAAAAAAATTTGCTGCTGGGTTGTGAAGATCTGATTAATTATCGAAGTAACTTCCAAGTCAAAGATCCCTGGGCGGAAGTTCACCCAGTGTCAATGAAACAATACCTCAGCAGTCATGACCGAGAAGGGGAAAGTGGGATACTGCAATAAAATACAATAATACTGAGAAAGTTATTATTTATATTTTAGAGGATATAGTGTGAGACCATCAGAAACAACTTAAAATTGAGGCCACGGAAGCTCAAAGGTGTAAAGGGCCTGTCCCACTTACGCGACCTTGGCTCGCAAATTACGCGACCTCGTGGTCGCTTGAGGCATATGGCCGCGCGGGGCCGGTCCCACTTAGAAGCGCAGAGGGGTATGGAGTAGTGCGGGGCTGGTCCCGACATCGCGTGGGGCTCCGAAATTCCCGCAGTGACCGAAATCTTCGCGTGCCAGCGCGTATGCACGCAGGCGCATTGCGGGCATACGCAGCGTCGTGACGTCGTACGCAGTTTCTTGACGGCGTACGCAGCGTCTTGACGGCGTACGCCTAGCGCGTGGCATTGTGTGATGACGTCACCGCTCCCGACGCCGTGCGACGCCCAAAATCAGTCAGCACTTTTGAAGGCAATCCATTATTCTTATTCTAATCACACAGGCAAAGCTCGAGCCTGAATATGGCCACAGTACTCTTGACTGACTGCTTCAGGCAGCCAAATCCACCCTCTCTCTTTATTGTTAATTAAGTGTCATGACCCGAATTTGAGAATTTCTCAATATCTCTCGTGTTACACCCAGTCGATTAGAATTTTCAACCTCAGTCCACCACTTTTCAAAGCCATCCCACAGTCCACAATAAAAGCTCATTTGGCCTAAACCAAATTACCAATACAATTTCCAGTCCAAAATGCCATTGCTTTTGTGTCAATGAAGGCTTGGTGCTTAGAAGTGCATATCTGTGGTTTATAACAACACGTTTTTATGCGTAAATGACGTCACGCGCGAACTTCGCGCGACCTCTGCTTCCAGTTGGTCGCGCCAAACGCACGCAATCGCATGCATGTGGGACAGGCCCTTAAGTAACTGAACATATGGTTACCAAGAAATTAAAAGGATAATCTCAAAGCACTCAACTTTGTCACACTTCTTTCTTCGAGCACATTAATCTAATTACTCACAGTCAGTAAAACACAAAGTGCTGCAGGAACTCAATGGGTTAGGTGGTATCTGTGGTGGGAATGGACAGGAGACGTTTTGGGTCGGGATCATTCTTCAGACTGATCCTGACCTCAAACATCGTCTGTCAATTCTCTACACAAATGGTGCCATGTCCTGCTGAGTTCCTCCAGCACTTTGTGTTTTGATCAAGATTCCAGCATCTGCAGTTTCTTGTATCTCCAAGATTATCCACCATTTTAATCTTACCTGCTCAGTGAGAATGGAATTGAGGCCTGGAGTATGGCTGAGGTGCATTGAGAATCCACCATGACTCCACTTTGATTTCCACATTGCAGGTTTGGTCAAAATTGGGGATTAAATCTCATGTATATATTCTATTGATTGGATGCACATTACAGACAGGTCCACAGCAGCCAATAGGCCTCAGGTGGATGAGATATATCAAGATCTTAACTGTAATTATAGCAGATGCACTTTCCATCCTCACTCTGTCTTGTACAAAACACCTGTAATGGGGAACGTGAGGAGTGATATCTGCCTGGTGACTTACCGTTCACGTTCTTGAAAATGTTGAGGACGGGGAGGATTTGTCGATAATAAGGCACTAAGGCTTCACCCACCATGTCAGCTGACACAACCAGGTGCTGGAGCACTTTCAGCGTGATGCAAATGATTTGCTTATTCCGAGTGTTGAGTGCATCTGCAGAGACAGAAGGGGAGAGAGAGGAGAATGATGGGTCTTTGTGAAGAGGAAACTTTAATGGATAAATGTAATTAAATTATTCTCTGCTGGGGATTGCAAGTAAGCCTTTATTAGCAGGGCTTTGAAGAATTCCAAAGATGGATTGCACCACTGATGTTATAAAACACTGCCTTGTCCTGACTGTTATTTGTTCCCACAATTTGAGCTGACTCTTCACTTGGAATACAGTTCATTTATTCATTTTGCAGACTGCTCACTGCTCCGTCCAAATCACAGCATGTACCATAGGGCTGGTGGAACTGTGCTAATGTGCAATGTTCCACAACAGATACTTTCACTTCAAACAATTGGGCATCTATGTTTTGAGTTTATTACTGAGAAATCATTGAAGGCAGCCCAATGAATAAATTCTGAAAATCATAGTTTTTTTTGTACAAAGAGGCAAATGTTTACAAATAATTTGGTAAGCTTCTATTAGTCACAAACAAAAGCATTAACATGCAAGCTAGTTCTCATACTGTATCTATGTGGCAACACATGATTATTCCCTTTTGTACCAATGACCTTTATGAAACATCTTCTGTAGCCTTTGTTCGACAATAATCTCACTTTTGTGAATAATAGACTAAATGAACTTTTGTTATGGGAACAATTTGATTGTGTTTAAAGGTAAGTATAATGTCTTTCTATAAGTAACACCTCCAGATCCAGACCTCCCCCAGAATTCCTTAGCTTGAGAACAGCTTACATAGAGACATTCTGATTAAAATTTGAACAAATAGTTGATACATTGAACAATGCTGTCATTTAAGACGTCAAAACACACCAACACCAATATTACAAAAGACACATTAACTTCTGAAACAATGGATTTTGTTGCAAATTGCTACTTTACTGTATACATTTGAAAAATATTTCATTGATTGTTACTGGTACAATAGGTTACTGACCTTTCTAACAATCTCAATGATGAAACTGTGAATAAAACATTACTTTATAAAAAACATGCCAGTTGGTAATTTGAGGATAATATTTATAATTTTCCAAGCACCCATGGTTTTATAAAAGTTTAAAAAAATCTAAAGCTCTGCATAACAATGAATATAGTTTTATGGATAAACATTTTATTTAGCTCCTTTGAAATGGGTGTTGCAAAACCAGCGTCTGCAGTTGCAGTACAGTCTGCGAAAGTAGGTTTGACGAAAACTGCCAATAGAGATAATTAAAGTTGAGATATTGCTTTTCTGTTTGTACACTCTTTCTTGATATTCTTAACATGAATTTAGTGGACTTTATAGGCTTAATATATGAAATACTGACCTAAACCAGGCAGGAACCTCAAGAAGGGGTGAATTGGGGCTATTATGCACAGTCTTAGCAGGTGCTTTCCAAAGATATTGAAATCAGTTTGCAAACAACAGTTTCTCCAAGTTAAGGGCGCATTTTCTTTGAGGGTGGCAGCCATGGAATTATACGTTAGCAAGAGTCAGCACTTTGAAAAGAACAAGGAAGAAAGCTGCCAAGTATCAAAGCACGATGTTAGGGCAAAATAAGTGCTTTGTTTGGTTCAATATGTGCCTTATCTGAGAGCGTTTGATACAATAATGTTGCTTAAAAAGAAAAGATGTTACATTTTTTCACATAGACATTTATCATCATGCCTCACAAATAGAAAAAAATAATATTTTTACAGCTTAACAATATTTTTCAGAAATGTTTTTAAGTGAAGGATTTGATTGAAAAATCATGGAAGGAAATTGGTTCTTCTAATATAAAATACAAAATAAAGCAAGTGAAAGAAATGACAAGAAAAGCTATCTGAATGTAATTTTTTTCTGAAATGTTTCATTTCTGGTCACGAGATTGAGCAATGTTAATAAACTAGAATACTGAATGACTGGAAATTTAAAGGTCAATTAGTTGCACGAAATTAAAAGGCATGAAGAAATAACCTCATTCAAAAAAACTGGCATCTTCAAACTGGAAATTTTCAACAGACCCATGATCCATAACTTTACAAAGAAGTTTAAGATTTTTGGTAGCTTTTGTATGGAAAAAGTGCTTCCTGTTTTCATTTTAACAAAATAAGTCTTCAATTTTAATGTTATCCCCTTTTGTCTTGGATTCGGCCACCGATAGGTTCCCCCTGACTACCCTTGATGAAAGCACACCTCACAAGGTTCCAAACCAAAATTTAAACAAAAAAGACACAAAATGTTGGACTAACTCTGTGGGTCAGGCAGCATCTCTGGAGAACATGGAAAGGTGATGATTCGGGTCGGGATCCTTCTGCAGACTCTGTTACTTCAACACTTTGTGCAATTTTTTTGTAAACTGCAGTTCCTTGTATCTCCAAATTTAAGCAACCTGTCTTCATAATTTATTGTTTAAAAATGCAGGTGTTAGACAGCAGTATCATCTGATGTGTGCAATCAATACGTTCAATGTTAATATTTATATTAGAGGTGTCTGGTAATCTTGCAAATATCTCAAGTAACCTCTTTGCCCAGATTCTCTTTTACCTGGGAATCAGGAATCGCTGAGTTAGAGGAACAAGGAACTGCAGATGCTGGAATCTTGAGAAAAACACAAACCACTGGAAGAACTCAGTGGCTTAGGCAAACGACCATTCCCTCCACCGTTTTCTGCCTGACCCTTTGAGTTGCTCTATCATTTTGTGCTTCATTCATGGCTGAAGAGTGTGCGGTCACTACACCAGCCATGAGCAGCTCTACAGTTCTCCCAAAGCAAATGATGCTGCACATGAACAGTTAACTGAGAACTTGACCACAGAGATGTTGCACATCAGCAGATTGTTCTCCTGCAGGAGAATAGGTGTGGCTTAAAGAAAGAACTTGACTGTTCTTCAGGGCAATAATCTGATCTTTCCATCCCCCAACTCACATCCCTTTTCACCATGTGCAGAGTTCTACTCAAACAGCAAAGAACTAATAATGAGGAAAGTGAAGAGAGCAGAGATTTGAGTCAGGGTGTCTCAGCTCGAACTGCTCCAAATCTAGAGGTTTCATTGGAGTAATTTACTGAGGGTCAATAGATCATTACAAGATTGTCCATCCAGTCCTGTGAGGTTCTCTGATACAAGTTTAGAACCTTTTCATTCAGTCCTACCACAGTTTCAACAGGTAGATTATGATCATTTCCTGGTGCTGCCCAACCCAAATTCGGACTAGGCACTTCTGTGCATTATTCACGACTACATGCCTGTGTTTTCTCAACAACAGATGTGCGCCAAATGGTGTCACTGTTCATGCTTTGAGCTGTTTTGGGCCCCGTATCTGAGGAAGGATGTTCTGGCATTGGAGAAGTTTACCAGAATGATCCCAGAGATGATAGAAACATAGAAACATAGAAAATAGGTGCAGGAGTAGGCCATTCGGCCCTTCGAGCCGGCACCGCCATTCAATATGATCATGGCTGATCATCCAACTCAGTATCCTGTACCTGCCTTCTCTCCATACCCCTGATCCCTTTAGCCACAAGGGCCACATCTAATTCCCTCTTAAGTATTGCCAATGAACTGGCCTCAACTACCTTCTGTGGCAGAGAGTTCCAGAGATTTACCACTCTCTGTGTGAAAAATGTTTTTCTCATCTCGGTCCTAAAGGATTTTCCCTTTATCCTTAAACTGTGACCCCTTGTCCTGGACTTCCCCAACATCGGGAACAATCTTCCTGCATCTAGCCTGTCCAACCCCTTAAGAATTTTGTAAGTTTCTATAAGATCCCCCCTCAATCTTCTAAATTCTAGCGAGTACAAGCCGAGTCTATCCAGTCTTTCTTCATATGAAAGTCCTGACATCCCAGGAATCAGTCTGGTGAATCTTCTCTGTACTCCCTCTATGGCAAGAATGTCTTTCCTCAGATTTGGAGACCAAAACTGTACACAATACTCCAGGTGTGCTATCACCAATACCCTGTACAACTGCAGTAGAACCTCCCTGCTCCTATACTCAAATCCTTTTGCTATGAATGCTAACATACCATTCGTTTTCTTCACTGCCTGCTGCACCTGCATGCCTACTTTCAATGACTGGTGTACCATGACACCCAAGTCTCGTTGCATCTCCCCTTTTCCTAATCGGCCACCATTTAGATAATAGTCTACTTTCCTGTTTTTGCCACCAAAGTGGATAACCTCATATTTATCCACATTATACTGCATCTGCCATGCATTTGCCCACTCACCCAGCCTATCCAAGTCATCTTGCAGCCTCCTAGCATCCTCCTCACAGCTAACACTGCCCCCCAGCTTCGTGTCATCCGCAAACTTGGAGATGTTGCATTCAATTCCCTCGTCCAAATCATTAACATATATTGTAAATAGCTGGGGTCCCAGCACTGAGCCTTGCGGTACCCCACTAGTCACTGCCTGCCATTCTGAAAATAACCCGTTTACTCCTACTCTTTGCTTCCTGTTTGCCAGCCAGTTCTCTATCCACATCAATACTGAACCCCCAATACCGTGTGCTTTATTATTACACTCCTTGAGGATGTTCATCTACGTGTTCAATTAATAAAACAATGAGATTGGGGACATTTATATTCAACCTGTTAAAAGAATTGGGGGGGGTTAGAAATAGTCAGTGAGGTAAACAAACATAATAGTTGAGTGGCAAATGACAATAGTGCTACCTTCCCAATATTTAACTGAAGGAAATAATGGGTTATTGGGGCTGTATGTTGTGACAGACAGCCTGACACCTTGCATGTCATTTTAATATTACACTTATCCCATCCCCCTGGATATTCCAGATTAATGAAATAAGGTTTTGTCAACTAATTACATCAGGCGAATTAAAAATCAATAACATTAGCCAATTCCGAAACACGAAGAGCTGAGCATTGGGATCCATACATCACGAACAACTGGCCTCAGTTCCCCGCTCACATCTGGCAGGGTTCTCTGTCTGAACCAGGGGCCACGGAGCATTTTTAAAAGTGGGAGGGCTGAGCGATCACTGATCACTCGCCTTGGGGGTACTCGGCGAGGGAGTGGAGCAACCGAGTGGGGGGAAGGTGTAGGGACTTTTTGAAATTTGATGTATTAAAATCATGTTTTAGTGCATTAGAGCAATGTTTTTTGTTTGAAGTATTTTTAAGAGGTAACTTTTTAAGGGGTAACATTTTCCACACAAAGGGTGGTGGGTATATGGAACAAGCTGCCAGAGGAGGTAGTTGAGGCAGGGAGTATCCGAACATTTAAGAAACAGTTAGACTGATACATGGATAGGACAGGTTTGGAGGGATATGGACCAAAAGCAGGTAGTGTAGCTGGGACATGTTGGCGGGTGTGGGCAAGTTGCGCCAAAGGGCCTGTTTTCACACTGTATCACTCTATGACTACACTATACCTCCACCATGCATGAATGTTTCAAAATCAAGTGGTCGAGTTTTATTGCTCAGCATAGAAACATGGAAAATAGGTGCAGGAATAATCCATTCGGCCCTTCGAGCCAGCACTGCCATTCAATATGATCATGGCTGTTCATCTAAAATCAATACCTCTTTCCTGTTTTTTCCCCATATCCCTTGATTTTGCGAGCCCCAATATCTAAATGTAACTCTCTTGAAAACATCCAGTGAATTGGCTTCCAGTGACTTCTGTGGCAGAGAATTCCACAGATTCACAACTCTCTGGGTGAAGAAAGGTTGTCCTCATCTCAGTCCTAACTGGCCTCCCCCTTATTCTTAAACTGTGACCCCTGGTTCTGAACTCCCCCAACATCGGGAACATTTTTCCTGCAGTTACAGTAAGTGAAAATCTAGCGGGCAAGCAGGATGCTTTCTCCAACCACCCCAATTTGAAGGCCACTATCTTCCACCGTTTCTACCCAGTGCTTGGTACTACTTCCAGCAGCCACTGGTTGTCCTCCAGGATGCATCGAGCCGCAGCCTGAAGGGCCTGTCCCTGTTAGGCGATCTTTCGGGCGACAGTGGCAATAATTTTTGCTGTCGGAGTTTGTCGTAGGTTGTTGCGAGGTGCCGTAGGTGAATGCTAGTAAAACTAGTCCCTGACAGTCGCCTAAAGAGTCGCCTTAGTGGACAGGTCCATAAGTGCGTGGGAATAGCGTAGATCAGGGGAGCCACAAGTCGCTGATAGACACAAAAAGCCGGAGTAACAGCCAATTTCCTCTCTGTGTCTGTGGACCGACTCCAAGCACCAGAGGCCCATTGACCTGCGGCGCTACTCAATATGTAATTGGCTTTGTGGAGATCAGAGTCAGATGTCACCATGTCCCGGCACTCGGCCCTACACAGCCCTGCTAGCCGGACAGGGTTCACCTTGGAGATACAGCGCGGAAACAGGCCCTTCGGCCCTTCGGCCCTCCGAGTCTGCACCGACCAGCGATCCCCGCACATTAACACTATCCTACACACACTAGGGACAATTTACACTTATACCAAGCCAATTAACCAGACCTTCAGTCTGAAGAAGGGTCTTGACCCGAAATGTCACCCATTCCTTCCCTCCAGAGATGCTGCCTGACCCGCTGAGTTACTCCAGCACTTTGTGTCTATCGATTTAAACCAGCATCTGCAGTTCCTTCCTACACGTGTACCTGTCCAAATGCAGTTTAAATGGCAAGTGTAGAATGAAGACAAGAATGTTTAGTTGTTGCGTGCAGCGACATCAGAACAATGACATTCTCAGTTGCTGCACCTTAACAGGCTGGTTAAAGCAACAACACACAGATACATGTAAATAGATTGATTTATTTTACTATTGCCACCTGTAGCAAGGTAAGCTTTTGTTGCGAGCTATCCGGTAAATTCAAGCAAGCCGCTCACACTGTACAGATAAAGGTGAATGAGCACAACATATATAATCAATAATACAATGGATTAATAATCAGTAGTACTGGGTAATCATCCCGGCATATCAGTGAAGGCCTAAGTATTGGCATTACAATTAATGCCCCACAGCGCCGGAGACCCGGGTTCAATCCTGGTCTCGGGTGCTGTCTGTGTGGAGTTTGCACGTTCTCCCTGTGACCGCGTGGGTTTCCTCCGGGTGCTCCCGTTTCTTCCCACAGCTCCGGTTTCCTCCCACATCCCAAAGACGTGCGGGTTTGTAGGTTAATTGGCCCTCTGGACTCGAGGGGCCGAAGGGCTGTTTCCACGCTGTATCTTTGAACTAATTATAACATTGAACAAATCAAGATTTACCAATTGGATTTGAACATGAACAATATTATCCCAAGGTTGCAGAGTATTTGAATGGCATTTACTGCATAATCCCTGAGGTTATTCTTTGTAAAGTGAAGGGCAAAGTTCATCTCTACAAGTTTCATTTTCTGAAGTTAATTTGTAGTTTATATTTACCATCTTGTCTTTGCTTATTTGTTCCCACGATACATGAATCCAAGACTTACATTTAAAGATGAACAAAATATTAATTTAAAGACAGATATCAACTAATTTCCCCAATTGAGTATGAATATCGATTTCTTTAACATCCCCTCTCTCTCCGTCCCTCCCCCACCCAACTACTACCTGGTACTAGCTCCAAAGTCGTCTTGTTGGGTCTCATTGTGTGATACGGAACTGCAGATGCTGGTTTAAACCGAAGGGAGACACAAAATGCTGGAGCAACTCAGCGGGACAGGCAGCATCTCTGGAGAGAAGGAATGGGTGACGTTTCGGGTCGAGACCCTTCTAAAGATTTCGGGTAGAGACCCTTAGAAGGGTCATGACCAGAAAAGTCACCCATTCCTTCTCTCCAGAGACGCTGCCTGATCCATGCCGGTCACCAGGACGAATTCGGCACAAAGACTAACGGCAGCGGCGCAACGCTTCCGACGCCTCCGACGGCCTGGGACTCTTGCAC
Source organism: Amblyraja radiata (assembly GCF_010909765.2). NCBI lineage: Eukaryota > Metazoa > Chordata > Chondrichthyes > Rajiformes > Rajidae > Amblyraja > Amblyraja radiata. Next base: position 44,350,905 of record NC_045963.1, on the reverse strand, counting down.
TGAGGCTACTCCATGGCCGGAGCTGCAGCGAGCGACTCGTCAGCCCGGCAATCACTCGCCAGCCCGGCAAACACTCGCCAGCCCGGCAAACAATCGCCAACCCCGGCAAACACTTGCCAGCCCGGCAAACACTCGCCAGCCCGGCAAACACTCGCCCCTCTGCCCCCGCCGCTGCGTCTGCTTCCATCCCTCCCTCAGCCCTGGCTCTCAAATGCCCGCGGCCCATGCACTTAATATGAGTTTTGAAATTCTCGTTGATCACAGAATTTCTCATGGCAGAGCGTGAGAAATTTGTGATCAGCGTGAGAATTTGTCGAAATTAGTGAGTCTCATGCTCAAAGCGTGAGAGTTGGCAGCCCTGCATTTCTGCTGTACTGATCAGACCTTCAGATGCTATTCAGCACAAATTTGGTAGACCATCATGGCAGTGAGTGGGTGAGAATTCAGGGTTCAATACTGAGGCCTGTTTTCTATGAGTAGTTAATGTCACTGTGCATTACAGGCTAGGTGGTGTGGCCCCAAGGTCACTGAGAAGTGTATGTCTGAAAAAGGTTAGTGTGGCCACAGGGCTAGCTTTGTAGGAAGGCATGGGTGAGAGGAGGCTCAGCAATGTCAATGCACCCTTGTCACTGACTCCATAATCATAATAAATAATGTTCCTTTATTCATCCTATTGAAATCTTTTAGACAAACAAATATTAAAATGTATTTTCCTTTGCCATCTCTGTTCCATCAAAAAAGGTCTCTTTATCTACCTTATCTTCAGAGCTAATTAAAGTAGATGCGCTGGGCACAAGCAGAAAGAGAATTGCTTCACTGGTCCATTTTTGGTTTTTAACTCAAGGGTTTCAATAATATCCCACCCTTTTCGCTGAAGGTCAGAGGTTGAGGGGCCACCTGATTGAAGTTTGTAAAATAATGCGAAACAAACATTGGGAAGACAGTCAGAACCTTTCTCCCAAGGTGAAAGGGCGTAGTTTTGGGAGTGGCTAAATCTAAAGGAAATGTGCGGGCAACATTTTTACATCGAGGGTGATAGGTGCCTGGAACGTGCTGCCAGGGTGTTGGTGGAGGCAGATGGCACAATGGGCTAAGTGTTCGGCTGGCAACCGGAAGGTAGCCAGTTCGAATCCCGCTTGGAGTGCATACTGTCGTTGTGTCCTTGGGCAAGACACTTCACCCATCTTTGCCTGTGTGTGAATGTGTGTGAGTGATTGGTGGTGGTCGGAGGGGCCGTAGGCGCAGATTGGCAGCCACGCTTCCGTCAGTCTGCCCCAAGGCAGCTGTGGCTACAGAAGTAGCTTACCACCACCGAGTGTGACTGAGGAGTGAATGAATAATGCGATGTAAAGCGCCTTGAGTATTAGAAAGGCGCTATATAAATCCCATCCATTATTATTATTATTAGATGTACAGTGGCATTTAAAAGGCTTTTGGATAGGCACATGGATATGCAGGGAATGAAGGGATATGGATCACGTACAGACAGAGATTAGTTTAACCTGGCATGGACATTGTGGGCCAAAGGATTGTATATTCTATGAAATTATGTAAAGTGGCTGTGGAGGGATTCCAACCAGTGAAATATCAGGCTCATCACTTAGAATGAAAATAGCAAGCAGATTATTTCTAGTGTTGAGGGCTTTGGGACAGTGGTTTGGGAGAGCCCTTCATTCCCCTTACACAAAACATTTTACTGAAAGAAAGCCTATTGGAATCTCTTCCATGGTATTATTAATTAGAACTCCAGTTGCAGGCTTTTTCTTAATTGTGTTGAACCTTCAAGAATCTCAAGGGAAAAGCATTGTAACTTCAATAAGAGGGAAATGTGAATAATACTACATTTCAATCCTTACTTTTTATTGGGATGATAAGCTGAGGAACAACGGGAAGAATCTTCATGCCACCATGTTCCAGCATGTCGTGTATCCCCTGACGTGCAAAGAAGTCATATGGGTGCATGGTGTCACAGAGACCATCAAAAAACAGAGGCAGGTAATGGTGGTAGTCTAATTTCTCAATCTCCACCTGTAAGAAAATAGTGACATCTTAGAGTTGTTTCCTCGCTATGATAAAAAGGCAATTAAAATCTATTAATTTCACAAATTATTTTTGTTAGATTTAGCATGCTCTCTCTTACCCATTTTAGGAAATTTCAATGGACGGTGAAACCATTCACCTTAAGTGCAATCTCTCAGTGGGTCAATTTATTAATGTCAAGATGCCAATCAATGATCCAATATCCAAAAACTATGCACCGAGATTTCCTCAACAGCATTATCACACCAATGTTTTTCAACATAATGCGATGAAAGGTGTAGACAATTAAGTCTTTAGAATATTTAATTAGATCATGGCTCAACTGTACAGCAACTCTATTCATCTACCGTTGATCCAACAACCCATACCATATAAAATGTAAATTTCAAATTTTGGAGTTTACAGCTTTCTCAGCCCTTTGTGTGAAAACACATTCAAAATTCTGTTCCTGAAACCTTACTTCCAATGTTTCAACAGTGGCTGTAAATATGAAACCTCTATCTGCTAATCTGTGATTGAATTCTGCTGCACTTACCTTAAAGTGTTACCAGCAATGAAAGGTTTCCTCAAGAACAAGATAAAAATCCATGAGCAAAACACAAAGTTCCGAAGAAACTCAGTGGGTCAAGCAGCATCTGTGGAGGGAATGGGAAGATGTCTGATCTGTTTGCAGAAGGGTTTGAACCTGAAATGTCTTCTTTCCATCCCCTTCACAGATGCTGCCTGACCCGCTGAGTTCCTCCCGCACTTTGTGTTTTGATCAAGATTCCAGCATTTGCATTCTCTTGTGTCCCCATAAAAATCTATCAGATCATTTGGGTCTATGGCTTGTGGTAATGCTGAGGTTTGAAATTCAAAGGTTTGATGTTTGATAGGAGAATAAGAGGCAAGCACATGGGACAATTTATAATGGAGGGGGAAAGAAGAAGGAATAACTTGAAGATGAGGACAAAAATTAAAAGTTTATGAAATGATGAGGTGGAAAAGTGTGGTTGTAAGGTAAAAAATAACAAGAGTAAACCTTTGTATAGCAAGGATGCTGGTTTAAACCCAAGATCAGCACAAAAAGCTATAATAACTCAGTGGGACACACAGCTGTAGTCTGAAGAAGGGTCTGGACCTGAAACGTCACCCATTCCTTCTCTTCAGAGATGCTGTCTGTCCCACTGAGTTATTTTTGAGTGTATCTAAGTGTAAACCTTTGCCAGCAAAGGGATTAAAATTAACACTAACTCCTGTGCTTGCTTCTTTGCATGAGTATTCCCTGAATGAGTGTTTCATTTTGCATCAAGATCAATCTTTTGGTGTTGGTGATTCTTTAAATATAGCCCATTAGATTCCAAATAGGAGAAAAATCATGCAACATAGAGGAATGTTGAAATAATCATTGTAAATCATTTGAAGTTCACAGGAAATGGAAATAAAAAAAACCTACTGATGCCAGAAATCTGAAATAAAACAGAAGCTGCAGAAAAGACTCAGAAGGTTAGGGGAATAATTTCCACATATGCTGACTGAGCTACTGATTGGAACATTTACTGATGTTTAAAGGAGGACAAAACGAAAATTAGCACAATGAAATCTGGAATGAACAGAAAACATTGGAGCTCCTAGTTTTCTTAAACTGTTCTGGAGTATCTCGAGAACCTCTAACTGACCAGAGAAAAAAATCAATTGTAGGGACACTTTATTCTCCTGGTTCACTGCAACCAAACTCACAATGGGCCATTAAATGAGACACTGTTCAAAAGAACACATCAGATATGTAGGTGTCAGGAGCAAAAAGAATTGTGGAATGATATCCATCTTTACCAAATAATCAATGTATCATGAGAGCAATGACAAAGGAATTTTCAGTGGGTATGTGATAAATGTTCACAGACTGTGTGTACCATCGTTTCAGCAACATTGGCTGAGGTAGAGCTTAGGAAGGGTGCAAAATACAGGGATTAGAACAGAAGGTTTTTGTGATGGAGAGGATAGGATCTTTTATAACCTCATTGTGAGGGTAAAACAAGATATTGTGTATACAATTTTGTTCAGAATGGCTAACTAGAGATAGGCGAATTTATGTCAGAGGTACAATATATGTAGGGGCTGCAGAAAATGATTGGAGGCAAAGTTTAGCTGGAGGAAATTACAACTTAAGCAAGATACCATACTGAACGGTGATAGTGAGGTGATCACAACAACTGAATACCAGAGGTTCTGGGGAGACCTGATAGAAGTACATCAAATTAAGTACTAGAGGGCATAGCTTTAAGGTGAGAGGGGCAAAGGTTAAAGGTAACATAAAGACAATTTTTTTACACAGAGGATGACGAGCCTTGAATGCGCTGCCAGGGGTAGTGGTAAAGGTAGATATGATATTTACATTTAAGAGACGTTTGGCATGTAGGCACTGGAAGATGCAGGGGGTGGAGGAATATGGATTATTTGCAGGCAGATAAGTGTTGGTCTTGGCATCATGTTCGGCAGAGACATTGTGGGCCAAAGGGCACGTGCATGCACACAATCGCGCATGCACAAGCACACACACACACACGCGCGCGCGCACGCACACACACACACACACACACACACACACACACACACACACACACACACACACACACACACACACACACACACACACACACACACACACACACACACACTCACACACACACACACACACTGAGGATAGACTCAATCTCACCACATTAGTACATTAGGACTCCATATTATATGCCAGCTATGAATGTAACTCAATCTTTAAATAACGCAATTTGTGGTTAATTCCTCAAAATGCATTGGCTTTTATTCACCAGCCTTAATGACATTGCATAAATAGTTCACAGTATCATCATTTTTTTCAACTGAAAATGTATGCCCAGAAGTTGTAATAAATGGGGTTTTTTTCAGCTTTTTACAATTGAAAAATCAATTTTATCTGGAGTGAAACATTATTATTGTTTTACCTAACTCTAGAAAGTTGAACAGACATTTCGAGGGTAATTCATCTTTTCACCCCATTGAGATTTCTGCCCCATTCATGCACACTCTGACCTTATTTCCTCTGCCATGCCTCATATGAAGATTAGGAGGAACTAAGAGCAACTTGACCCAGACACGCCTATTCTCGGGCACTCCTGGGATAACTATAATTGTACCGCACAGCATTAGATAGGGCTTTACATCTCTTGCCACCAAATTCACCACACACTGTGCTGAGCCCTAGTCCTCCCAATCTTGTTCCTGACATTCTCAGGTCTCCATTACTGCTAGATCACCCCCTTCCCAAATTCTTCAAACTTCCTGAAATCTGCCCCCAGCCCCATTTGATCACCACCCTCACATCTGACCAATGTGACTTAAGTGTACATTTCCTTCAGATTCCCACCAATGCCTGAACACAAACCTGATCAATCCAGTTGACACTGCCCACTTTCACACTCCAAACCAAAGCTCTGACAAGGCCTACAGCGACCTCCCCCCCCCCCCCCCCACTCTCCCTCCATCTCATCCCCACCTCATTTGCCTCCCGATCCCTTGAATCTGAGATGTCCCAGCATGTACTTGTTTGCCCTAAAAAAATCATAATGCCAATGCCATTTGTGTGCATTTCCAGGCAACATCTTTGCTATTTAGTAAAACTGTGAACTGAAATTGAAACAGAGTAATAGTCGCTTCATGCATTTTTCTTTGATAAACCATACGTCTAACAATTAAATCTCCGGAATAAATAAAGTTTGAATCCAAAAGCAAAGATAAATTTCCCCAACCAAAAAGCTCTAATTTCTACATTCTAAATGATCCAGGAATCCATGTTACAAATTACAATCGCAAAGAACAAGAAGCCTTGTACTAACTACTGCAGCCAATTGTAACCTTACTGTTCTTTGAGCACATTAAGCAGTAGGCAGCTAACATTATCCAATGCAAATAGAATGAACAGTGGTGGAAATCTATGGAGAGTGCTTGTTCCAATACTAGCTTTGCGATTGCCTTGTTGACTGACGGTTTGTGTATCATCCCCGGCACAGCTGTGTCGCCGTGTACCAGCTCATAGGTCCTCAACTCTTCACCGGAAAGCATCAATCAATAATGTTGCTACAGAAATCAGCAGTGTAACTGGTAGCAAACCAGGTTGTGCAAAAAGATCAAAATATAGATCTCATAACCATGAAAAATACAAGGTCTCTTTGGTCTTAAAGGAATTCAGCATAATGGATCATGAAACCTCTCTCTTATCTTTGGGAACCACATGAATTATATCATCATGTACACTTAGCACTGTGACATAGACACTATACCAAATACAGATTAGATTACATGAGATCACTCTCTATCCTTGTCCTATTTATTTCATTTCTCTTTTAGAATATAGAGTATGTATTTTACAATACTGTACAGCATTTTACTTATCAAACTGCTTTAACTTTATTTATGGGACTGGGTTGAATTATTGTATCTGTACGCTGGGTTAGTTGGTTTCAGCTGTCTGTGCCAGTGGAGGTACACATGAAAATAATAAACTATACTAAAAAAACAAAACTAAAATTAGTCTAAGTCATCCAGGATCAGAGAAAAGGTAAATGGCCAGGAGATAGAGGAAATGTTGATTTAATCAATTTGACCTGGATTCAAACCCAGGTCTCTGAATCAATGGACAATCAGGTGTCTTCCACAGGAAATAGGTGAATTTCATCCTGAATGCTGTCAGTCCATGGGGTATGTTAGCAAAATAATTGTTAAATTACTTCAAATATTTCATTTTTTGACCCTATTATATTACCTGGAATAACTCAGCGGGTCAGGCAGCATCTCTGGACCCTTCATCAGACTGAAAGTCAGGGGAAAGGGGAAGTATCACCGTCCACATCTCTCATTTCCCTTTCCCCTGACTATCAGTCTGAAGAAAGGTCTCAACCCAAAACGTCACCTATTCCTTTTCTCCAGAGATGCCGCCTGACCCACTGAATTACTCCAGCTTTTTGTGTTTTGTGTTAACAGACCTGTTATGCTGCTGCAAGTAAGAATTTCATTCTGTTTTAAGCATGCCCAAAAATTAAACACTTGACTCTTGATTAACCAGGTCTAAGAAGGTCCTTCTCTGATTGTTTGCTGCAGCTTCCTAGCTACAGGTCATGCCTGAAGAAAAAGCCAGTTATGACAGCACTCATCTTTTATAGTATATCATAAGTGTAATGTGATTAAAGAAAAGAACCCTGATCTAAAATATGTCAAAAAAAAAGCAAAGTACTGGAACAGCATTAAAAAGGAGACGCAAGGACTTGCACATACTGGAATATTGAACAAACACAAATATACCGGTATATATAAAACAAAATTTAAATTTATACTGGAAACACTTAACATATTAGTTACTGTGTGTGAAAGAGGCTAATTAATCAAATCGGCTTGTTGAAGGCAAATGCTGCAAATTCTATTGAATGTTTGAAGCATTTTCTGTAATTGTTTCAGGTAGAGAAGGGATATGTCAAAACATGCATTGAACTCGAGTCATTTCTGGGTTTGTACGATGAGGAATTCTCTGGAATGTTACCATTCCATTGATTGTGGCAAATGCTTTGCTTTTACAGATTGTAGGTACAGATGTGAACAGCTGACCTATGACTCCAAGTATTTGGGACTTTGATGGGGAGCTTCCCTTTAATTGCCTGATTTGTGAGACTTGGTTCTATAACTGGATGACACAAAACTTTCTATTAAAGCCTTATTTATTACCAGGCCTTTATTTCATGAAACTGAATCTATTACAAATGCAAATAACTGTTTTGCTTTATTTTGTAAATAAGCTTAGAGTGCACAATATAACCATGTTTATAAAACACACTTCTCTGCTCCATTCCCTGTCACTTGAAATAAGATCAGAGTCACTGCAATTACTTTCCATGTAAATGAAAAGAAAGCTATAAATGCAGGGCTCCTCTGCCTCAAACTTAAATTGTTTTGTTAAATGCCACAAATAACTGCTCGAACTGCACAAGAGTACACAATTTAGACGAATAATCATGGCACTGTCAAATAATTTGCATGAATGAGAACAATGCAAACTTTGCAATCAAATTCATATTATAATGTGCAGTTTGCATACACTACCATAATAATTTTCTGTTCAGCAAGAGTTATCTTCATGGATGACCGTAAATCCCAGACAGTGCATACAGGCATGTTAATTTTTTAAATTCTAACTCTAAATTTTTCAACTCCAATTGCTTAGGTGATGCCCAGCACACCATGCTTTCACATACTCTAGTATGTTTAGTATGTTTTGAATAGAACAACTTTTCAGTTCAGTATTAAAACCTGTTGAAGCATCAGAGAACTATTCCTTCCATCAGACCCTGCTTAACTGCCCAAACTAAACAAATGGATAAATAACATCAATGTACCACAATTATATTTATGATGGAAGCTAGTGATAATCATTTGGTATTGTATGTAGAAAAATGGGGTGAGGCAATTATCTCTGAGAAGGGGTCAGCAACTCCAATGCTTACAAACTGCCATCTAATGGTAGAATGCTGGACCTACAGGCATTAATGACTCCCTCATGTGATAATATCCAAATAGCATATAAATTGTAAATTGAATTTAATATGTTGTAGGTGACAGCATTAACCTCTCCAAAAACTAAACAGCAAATGGTTACAGTACCTCTCCAAACCTCTTACGCTTTTGTATTAACAGGCCAAAAATTTACTAACTTCTCACAAGCAATTCAGAAGAGAACTTCTAGTTGGGTCTTCCTGATAAGTCGGCAGGAACTAGGCTCATGTGTACAGTGGCGCAGTGATAAACCTGCTGATTCACAGCGCCAGGGTTCGATCCTGATTCCAGATGCTGTCTGTGTGCAGTGTGCACGTTCTTCCTCTGGGTGTTCCGGATTCCTCCCATTTCCCAAAGACATGTTTGTTTGGAGGTTAATTAGCCTCTGTAAAATTGCTGCAAGTGTGTAGTGGGATAATCAGCACGAACAAGTGATCAATGATCGGCATGGACTCGGTGGGCCGAAGGGCCAGCTTCCATAATGTTTCTCTAAACTGAACTAAACTTGCATCACAGAAGAGTGCACTGAAGGTCAAATGCTAGCTTTGGACTATTCTGATGTGTTGAGAAGATGGATACATTTTGTACCTGGTCGCTCAAAATTACATCAACGATTGAACATAGAACAGTACACACAGAAGTGGCCCCTTCAGCAAATATTGTGTGCACAAAACATGCTGCCAAGGTAAACTGTTCTCATTGCCTGACATGATCCATATCCCTCTATTCTTCGCACTTTCAACGTGTTAATTCTTAAACAGTAGTATTGTATCTGCATTTAACACCATCCCTATTAATGCGTTCCAGACCCCCACTACTCTGTGAAAACATAAACTTCATAGGCTTGAAGATAGGTTTCTTCCACTGATCTCTCCATGTAAATTAAAAAAATCTGACATCTTTTCAGCAATTTGAATATTTATTTATCAGACTCGAACTCCACTTCTGTAATATTTCAAGTTTATGTTTATATTTCCTTTAGTATCTGAATAAAACATACTTCTTTTCAAGCCTATAAAATCTGCTTCTCCGAGTTTTCCACAAAGAATAAGATACACTGGAACAAAGAGATATGGGGGTATATTGAAACTGGTGGTGCAAATGAAGAAACTGAAGTTACCAAACAAACGGATGAAAACCTGGACATCGTAAACGGAGGCGGAGTGGAAGAACAAGGAAGTCACAAAGAACCATTGTATAACATAGGCAGTCACCACCAAAGTCCATCTTGAAGCTGTGAAGAGAAATTGCAAGAGGCCTACAAGGATGAAAGAATTTGGTTGCCTTAATAAATTTGAGAGGCTGCAGTTGTATTGGTCAAAAAATGAGAAGTTAAGAAGGGTTTTGATTGAGATATCTAAAGGATGCAGTCAGAGCAGATAGAGAGAAGCAGGTCCCATTCATAGCAGATTGGAGAACCAGATTTAAATGTAATTAAATTGAAAAAAATAATAAAAAGTGACATAGGAAAATTGTACCATAAGGAATCTGGAGGCAGTTTCAATTGTGGTATTCAATATCAAACTGGATAGGTTCAGGAAAGGATTGAAACAGCTCTGGCCAAGACCGCACAAAACTGCAGAGATATAAATGTTGGCCAGTCCATCACACAGACCAGACTCCCCACCATTGACTCCATCCACACTGCACTCTGTCTTGGGAAAGCAGCCAACATAATCAAGAACCTTTCCCACCCTTGTCATTCCTACTGCCCCCTGCTCCTGTCGGGCAGAAGATACAGAAGCATGAAAGTGCACACCGTCAGACTTCGGAACACCTTCCCCTTTTTTATCAGACTTCTGAACGGTCCTTCCATACTGTACAGTCACAAGTTTCCAACCTACCTTGTGTGTATTTCCGGTGGCGGCGCGACTCACGTCGCAGCGGCCTCTGCAGTCCGTCTGTCTTTTTGTTATTTTTTGTCCCGTTTTAATGTAGTTTTTATTTTTTTTTGATGGGGTATGTGTGTGTGGGGGGGGGGGGGGCGGGGAAACTTTTAAAATCTATCCCCTGCACGGAGAGCCCGACCTTTTCCCTGTCGGGTCTCCGTTGTCGTTGGGACTGCAACGTGGAGCGGCCTCCAGCAGGAACGACCTGGGGCTCCAGTCGCGGAGCTGCGGAGCTACTCACCATCATGGAGCTGGCCGAGTCCGGAGCGGGTGGAGCTGTGGTGGCGCGCTGCTGTGCAGTCCCTGGGGATTCGGAGGCTTACCGCAGGTCTGGTAGACGGTAACACCGGGAGCCCGCGGGTCCCTGCTGGGAGACCGCTTTTTGGGGCTTCCGCAACGGCGACTTCTCCCGCCCGAGTCGCGGGGTCGAGGAGTACCTGGAGCGGGGCCTGACATCGCCCGGAGCGGCTTCAACGGCTGCGGGACTTTGCTAGTGCCCGCCAGGGGCTCCAACAACAAGACCCGGAGCGCGGCCTTGCATCACCCGGCGCGGCATTAATGGCCGCGGGGCAATTACCATCGCCCGCCGGGGGCTTTGACTCTGACATCGGGAGGGGAATGGGGAGTGCAGGGGAGAGATAATTTTTTTTGCCTTCCATCACAGCGAGGAGGAGATGCGCTGTGATGGATGTCTGTGTAAATTGTGTTGTGTCTTGGGTCTTTTTTTCTTGTGTGCATGACTGCAGAAACAACATTTCATTTGAGCCTCTATGAGGTTCAAGTGACAAATAAATTGTATTGTGTATTGTGTAGAATGGTGATTGTACTTTATCTCTGGAACTGTAACACTGCGATGCTGAGGAACAATATTCTGCACTCTAGTATTTTTCTCTTCACTCTACCCCAGGGGTCTCCAAACTATGGCCCGCAGGCCACATCCGGCTCACCACGGGATTTTATCCGGCCCGCAGCAAGCTCTCAACACGATCCGTGCGGCGGACTGCAAGCGAGTTTGGTATTCCGACTCCTCGTGCCCAGGTCATCGAGCACTCGCCATAAACATTGTCGGGAGTGGATCTGCTGTTATCAGGCCTTCGTTTCATCCGATGAATGAGCGAGATCGTGCTGCTGCGTGGGGTTGGGGCCCGTGGTCAGGATCGGGCCTGGGTCTCCACGCTGTCCCTGTCCGGGGACGGCCAGAGCTGTCGGCCCGAGCTTGCAGCTGGCGCGTGGGGGAGCTCTGGCTCCAGCTCGGCTCTCTGGGGGATCACTAGTTGGTGCGGACCCAACTCCCAGTATAGTCCCTGGTGGACTCTTCGGGAGTGATGTCAGATAAGGAAACAGGAGGAGTGAAATGTAAAGACAGAGAGGTATATAGATGGAAGAGGACAGGGGAGAGGCAAAAGGGGGGGAAAAAGGTGAGATGATCCTGAGTCCCTCATTTCCCTTTTATCCTCCTCATTCCCCTCCCCTCCAACCCGTTTCACCTATATCCCTCTCTCATCACCTGTCCTTCCCTACACAGATTTTGACTCACCCACTGAGTTTTCTTCCTGCATTTGGTGCTTTGACCTTAAATTTTAGGTTTGGATCTTTCTGATGAGGTTTCTGTCCTACCTTTGAAACAAATCACTAATGACATAATATTATGATAAGGTGATCTACCCCACCTCAGAGTTCACAGGCTGCCTACAGCTTATGAAATGAGATCTCCCATGTTGCCCACTTTGGTAGGACCACACTCACCTCATTCCATTCCTTCCACGACAGTCATAGCCACAACTTATTTTCTTCTTCAATCCACAACTCTTCTTTATCTTGGACACTTTTATCTTGGATTAAGATCCAGCACAAAAGCGATTAAACACACTAATTGAGCGGCACGGTGGCGCAGTGGTAGAGTTGCTGCCTTACAGCGACCGTCTGTACAGTTTGTACATTCTCCCTGTGACCTCGTGAGTTTCCTCCGGGTGCTCCGGTTTCCTCCCACACACTCCTCCCAATGTGTAGGTTAATTGGCTTTGGTAAAATTTGTAAATTGTCCCTAGTGTACAGGGTGACCACTGGTCAATGCGAACTCGGTGGGCTGAAGGGACTGTTTCCATGCTGTATTTCTAAAGTCCAAAGTCTAAACCAGGAACTGCAGATGTAGGTTTACAAAAAGAGGACACAAAGTGCTGGAGTAGCTCAGCAGATCAGGCAGCACCTCTGGAGTACATGGATAGACGTTATAGAATCGGGGTTTTACATATTCTGTTGTGCTGCTGCAAGTAAGAATTTCATTGTTCTATCTGGGATATATGACAATGAAACACTCTTGATTCTTGACTATTATTTTAGCTCATCAATGTATTGGTACAGTAACATAGAATTCTTAATGAATTATTCACTTGAGTGAAGAGATTGAGGAGTCAAACAAGAGCGACCGCTGCCAGGTCTATGTCTGCGGTCACATGGTTTTTCTCTAATAAGCTCTCTTTATTTTTTCCTACAGCCTTCAAAAATGTGCCAAATATATAATGTGGCCCACGTGCTGGAAAGTTTGGAGGATGTGCTCTATCTTGTTGTACTTGTGTTTGGCTTGATTGTATTCATGTACAGTATTATCTGATTTGATTGGATAGCTCAGAAATAAAAGCTCTTCACTGTACCTTGGTATGTGTGACAATAATAATTTTGGCTATCATCCCCAAGTTTTGGTCACTAATGTAAATAAAAAGGCAATGGCCCCAACACCAGTTCCTAAGGAAAACATCCATTTGTTTCCCCTTAGTCCACTGAACAATCATTCACCAAAACTATTTTTTGCTCTGTTACTTGGCCAACTTCAGATCCATGCTATAGATTTCTCTTGTGTTTCAATTTTACTGATAAGCCTGTTATATAGCACCTATCAAAAACCTTCTGGTAGTCCATTAATTTTCCGATCGTATCAAATCTCCCATCAGCCTTCAGCCCCCCCCCCCCCCCCTCCAAAAAAGACAATCTTGCAATGAATTAATCAGATGAAAGCTCTGTAGTCCCACCACCTTTAATTTTGAAAGGTGGTGGTCAATGAACAGATGTTGGAAGGAGGAAGCTGCATTCTCCACACTTTCCACCATGTTCAGGTTGTGCTGAATAGAAAAGCGATCTTAGAAGGCTGTGGAGGCTGTCAACGAATATTTTAAGGCAGAGATTGATAGATACTGGAAGAGATAAGGGGGTGACGATGAGGAAGGGAAGGAAGCTTGGAGTACAGGAGACCCCGGGGGATGTACCCCTTGAAGACAGGTTCACCCTCTTGGAAGCTGTTGGGCCAGAAGACACTGCCATTATGAGTGGGGGACAGGTCTGCAAGTCAAAATGTGGTGCTGAAGCAAAGCCGAATCGACAGACGTCAGGCAGAGCCATGGTAATCAGGGACTCCATCGTGAGAGATACAGACAGGGGTTTCTGTGGCAACAGGCGGGATTCAAGGATGGCATGTTGCCTCCCATGTGCCATGATCCAGGACGTCACGGACAGATTGCAGGGCATCCTCAAGGGTGAAGATGAGCAGCCGGAAGTGGTAGTGCATGTCAGCACAAATGACGTCGGGAAGAAGAGGAAAGACATTCTGCAGCACGACTTCAGAGAACTCAGGGCGGTTATCTCCGGTTTGCTTTCAGTTCCTCATGCTTGTGAGGGCAGGAACAGGGAGATATGGGATCTGAATGTGTGGTGAGGAGCTGGTGTGGGAAGCAGGGATTTAAATTATTTGACCACTGGGATCTGTTTTGGGGTACGGGTGAATTGTACAAAAGGGACGGATTGCAACTTAACAGGCAGGGGACCTGAATTCTGGCAGGCAGGTTTGCCACTGCTACACAGGTGGGTTTAAACTAAATAGTGGGGGGGGGGGGGGGGGGGTTTTAATACACCAGAATTAACGGGGCAGAAAGCTCAGGAAGGGATAGGAGAGTATGGGCAAGTGAAATAGGAATCGATGTGAAAGGTGACTAGAATAATGGATTAAAAGTATTATATATGAATGCACGAAGTATGATGAATAAAGTGAATGCTTGAAGCTCAGTTAGTAATTGGGAAGTATGATGTTGTGGGAATTACAGAGACATGGCTGCAAGAGGACCAGGGCTGGGAACTGAATATTCAAGGGTATACGTACTATCGAAAAGACAGAACAGGTGGGAAGAGGCCGTGGGGTAGCTCTTTTGGTGAGGAATGAAATTCAGTCCCTTGTGAGGGGTGACATAGAATCAGGAGATGTAGAGTCAGTAATGATAGACTGAGAAATTGCAAGGATAAATTGACCCAAATGGGAGTTATCTACAGGTCCCCAAACAGTAATCTGGATATAGGGTGCAAGTTGAATCAAGAGATAAATTTAATTAAGACTAAACTTGTACCCTTGAAGACAGAAACAGGTGAATTTATTATGGGGAACAAGGAAATGGCAGACAAGTTGAACAGGTACTTTGGATCTGTCTTCACTAAGGAAGACACAATCTCCCAGATGTACTAGTGGCCAGAGTACCTAGGGTGACGGAGGAACTGAAGGAAATTTACATTAGGCAGGAAATGGTGCCAAGTTATTCGCATCATTGCTCACACACAGATGCGCCTGCTCCCTTTGCGCCAGAAAAAATCGCACATCATGGAGGTCCAGTTGAATGGAGGAACCATTGCAGACAAAGTTGACTGGTCAAGAGAGAAGCTGGAGCAGCAGATTCCCATTACTTCCGTGTTTGGTCAAGATGAGATGCTTTCAAGAGAGAGTTAGATAGAGCTCTTAAAGATAGCGGAGTCAGGGGATATGGGAAGAAGGCAGGAACGGGGTACTGATTGTGGATGATCAGCCATGATCACAGAGAATGGAGGTACTGCCTCGAAGGGCCAAATGGCCTACTCCTGCACCTATTGTCTATTGTCTATTCTTGATTAGTACGGGTATCAGGGGTAATGGGGTGAAGGCAGGAGAATGAGGTTGAGAGGGAAAGATAGATCAGCCATGATTGAATGGCGGAGTCCACTTGATTGGCCGAATGGCCTAATTCTGCTATTATAACTTATGAACTTATTTCAACTAGAGTCAATCACAGGTATTGATTTTAGACCCATAATCTAGCTGCAACTATCCACAACTCATACTATTTCACTGGTGAAATTACCCTCTTTTTATCAAGAAAAGCTGTTGTAGTTTCAGTTGTTACTTTTTGTTGCTGTGAGCCCGGTCATCTGCCCTGCCCCATGTCCAACTGATTGGCTGATAGTGTTGCCACTGGTTTTCTGTTTTGAAAATCAGTATAAGAAAAAACAAGTCAACTGAGCAGCCTATGAAGTCAGGGCATATTGATTTATTATACTTATTTTATCTTAATCAGATTTACTAAGCTTTCTCCAAACACTTTGTAATTGTTTGTAATTACTGAAATTGTACCTTCATTGGTTAACCCAACTTATTTTGAGCATGAACGACAATATGATTGAGTGCTCTTGTTAAAATTTAATTTATCATTGTAATTAGCTGTAATCATAGAATCTTGGACGCAAGAGAATGATGAGGAACAAATCATAATCTCTATTTGTCATCTATATACATTCATATAGCAAAAGGCTTGTGGTCACAAAATGTACACCATAAGCTAGACTTTAATAACAGCTGAACGAATATGTACAGCACAAAGAATTTACATACAATTTTTTAGATCAGATTTAATATTCTAGTGGTTTGGTTACATCTTAGAAAAGTAATCCAGGGCAGGATATACACAATAAAAGGCAGGGTCCTGAAGAGTGTCGTAGAACAAATAGTCCCAAGTACATCGTTGTTGGAGGAACAGCACCTCATATTCCGTCAGCGGAAATTGGAGGAACAGCACCTCATATTCCGTCTGGGGACCTTGCGTCCTTATGGCATTAACATAGAATTCTCCCAATTTGGCTAGCCCTTGCTGTCTCCTCCCCTTCTTTAACCCTCTAGCTGTCTCCTCCCACCCTCCCATCCGCCCGCCCTCGGGCTCCTCCTCCTCCTCCCCTTTTCCTTCTTTCTTTCCCCCACCCCCCATCAGTCTGAAGAAGGGTTTCGGCCCGAAACGTCGCCTATTTCCTTCGCTCCATAGATGCTGCTGCACCCGCTGAGTTTCCCCAGCAATTTTGTGTACCGTCCCAAGTACATCGTTCTCTGAAAGTGACAAGGAAGGTGTTTACCACATTGGATTTCACCTGCCAGGGCCCCGAGTTCAAAAATTTGGACATCGTATGTTTACAACTGCACCTGTGTACAGTTCTGATCACTGAGCTACAAGACTGATATTTTTAAGGTGGAAAAGGCACAGAAAAAGTCCATAAGGATGTTATGAGTTAAGGAGAGACTGTAAAGGTTGGCCCTTTTTTTCTCTGCAGCATCCAGGAGACTGAAGATTGACCTTAAAGTGGTATATAAATTAATGTGGGACATAGATAAGGTATTTTACCAAGGTCTGGAAGTCAAAAACTAGAGGATGAAAGGGGGGAAATTTAAAGGGTGCCTGAGATGCAATTTGTTCACACAGAGGGCATTGTATGTGGATCAAGCTGCCAGAGGAAGTGATAGTGGCGAGTAAAATTACAAAGTTTAAAGGGCACTTAGGCAGGTATGTGGCTAGAAAGGTTTAGAGAATTAGGAGCCAAATGCAGGCAAATGGGATCAGGTAGGCATCTTAGTCAGCATGGATGAATTGGCCAAAGGGCCTGTTTCCATGCTGTATGATTCTATGAACAGCTTATGTATCTTCAATGAGGATGGGCCGGGTTCATTGTGAGAAATACATAGTCATCCACTTTGGATCTGAAGTCAAATTGTAATAAACTCTTAAATTGTGGGAGATAAAGGTATATTTGAGTTCATATGCACAATCACTAAAAAAGGTATCTAAAGGTAGAAGCAGCAATCGAAAGACAAATAAAATGCTATTGTTATTTTAAGTGGATTGGAATACTAAAAGTGAGAAAATGCACAAAGTGAAGTTTCATTTAATGTGAAAAAACTATTCAGCCCTCGGTGGGGAGGAGATGTGCCCTCGGAAGTAAAAAGGCATAATCTTAAAATTTGAGTTAAACCATTTGGAAAGGGATTAATTAAACACTTTTTCGGACAAAAGAAAGACAAAAAAATCTGATTACAGAAACAGTGACAATTTTTGAGACTGGCACTGAAATGTTTATTACACTTGGGCATTAAAGGGAGGTGGAGCAAAGGGAAGCTATACAAATTGTACAGGGTAGCTATGATCTAAATGACTGGTGGTGCAGTGTCTGGGGGCAAATGGTCTATTGTGGACTGGATGTTGCTGGTGTCAATTGGAACTGATGATATTCATCTACTTAAGTTGCAGTTAGGCCACATCTTCCATGCACAAGCTGTACAGAAGGGAATTATGGAACATACTGATATGTACAATAGACAATAGACAATAGGTGCAGAAGTAGGCCATTCGGCCCTTCGAGCCAGCACCGCCATTCAATGTGATCATGGCTGATCATCCCCAATCAGTACCCCGTTCCTGCTTTCTCCCCATGTCCCAAGACTCCGCTATCTTTAAGAACCCTATCTAGCTCTCTCTTGAAAGTATGGACAGAAAACAGAATCCACCAGCCCACACTGCTACCGGACTCCATGTGGAATCAATATAGGGAAAGACCCTCTTGGATCCGGCAGCATGTCTGACATGTTGTTGGACAAGAGACTCCACTGATTTCAATGAGGTTATGAGCAAAGGATTAGGAAGAAGAGGCAAAGGGAAAGTTACTATTTTTTAAATTACTTTGCTTTAATAGATTACAAGTTTGTGTAGGTATTTTAGTTATGCATTTTATAAGAATTTTTTAATAAAATATTTTTCTTTCACTTTCTCTGGCTTTAACTGTCAAAGACAATCAATAAGTCATTTGCAGCCACCTCGGCTGCCACATTTACCTGCATTTAGGGAAACTTCATTGCACTCCCAGAGGCCTATTTCATGCTCAAACCACAGTGCTGGGATCCAGGATGCAAAGTGCCAACACAGCTGACCATGTATATCTGGATAAGATTAAAGGACCGATTGGGGGACAGTAGACACCAATTCCAGACAGAGTCTGTGACCAGCAATATTTGGTCCACAGCGAAGTGAACAGTGTAAACATAATCTTAAAAATGCAAAGGCTCCAGTGAGAATGAGAATACTTTTTAATACTTTTTTTTGGGAAAACATTTTACTCTGGAATGTGCTTCATTCACTGCCATAACATACCCATCATAACATCCAGATAACCATATAACCATATAACTATTACAGCACGGAAACAGGCCATCTCGACCCTTCTAGTCCGTGCCGAACACGTATTCTCCCCTAGTCCCATATACCTGCGCTCAGACCATAACCCTCCATTCCTTTCCCGTCCATATAACTATCCAATTTATTTTTAAATGATAAAAACTAACCTGCCTCCACCACCTTCACTGGAAGCTCATTCCACACAGCCACCACTCTCTGAGTAAAGAAGTTCCCCCTCATGTTACCCCTAAACTTCTGTCCCTTAATTCTCAAGTCATGTCCCCTTTTTTGAATCTTCCCTACTCTCAGTGGGAAAAGCTTATCCACGTCAACTCTGTCTATCCCTCTCATCATTTTAAAGACCTCTATCAAGTCCTCCCTGAACCTTCTGCGCTCCAAAGAATAAAGCCCTAACTTGTTCAACCTTTCTCTGTAACATTCTAGTAAATCTCCTCTGTACTCTCTCTATTTTGTTGACATCCTTCCTATAATCAGGCGACCAAAATTGTACACCATACTCCAGAATTGACCTCACCAATGCCTTGTACAATTTTAACATTACATCCCAACTTCTATACTCAATGCTCTGATTTATAAAGGCCAGCACACCAAAAGCTTTCTTTACCACCCTATCTACATGAGATTCCACTTTCAGGGAACTGTGCACAGTTATTACCAGATCCCTCTGTTCACCTGCATTCTTCAATTCCCTACCATTTACCATGCACGTCCTATTTTGATTTGTCCTGCCAAGATGTAGCACCTCACACTTATCAGCATTAAACTCCATCTGCCATCTTTCAGCCCACTCTTCCAACTGGCATAAATCTCTCTGTAGACTTTGGAAATCCTCTTCATTATCCACAACACCCCCTATCTTAGTATCATCTGCATACTTACTAATCCAATTTACCACACCATCATCCAGATCATTGATGTACATGACAAACAACAGTGGACCCAACACAGATCCCTGTGGCACCCCACTAGTCACTGGCCTCCAACCTGACAAACAACCATCCACCATTACTCTCTGGCATCTCCCATTCAGCCACTGTTGAATCCATCTTGCTACTCCACCATTAATACCCAACAATTGAACCTTCTTAACCAATAGGATGCTTTATATGGTGCATCTGTAGAAATTGGTAAGAATCATTGGAGACATGCCCAATTTCCTTCACCTTTCGAGGCATGGATGTGCTTTTTTTGGCTGTAGCATCAATGCGGTTGGACAAGGCAAATTGTTGGTGAGATTTACTCATTGGAACTTGAAGCTCTGATTGGAAGCACTGTCACAAAATATCAACGTGGAAGCTCTCAGGAACCCCATGGAAACTGCTTTTTTCAGACAGCTCATCAATTGACAAACAACTTGTCAATTCTTATTGTAAAGAGGCCATGATGCATCGACAACTCATTGTCTGCCATTAAGTCCACCATGATTGTGGAGAGTCTCTCGGCTTCACCAACAAGAAGAGCCAGGACTGGTTTGATGAAAATGAAAAAAAACTGCAAATGTAAGGCATTCCATAAACGTCTATCTTTTCTCAAGAGAATAAAAGCTTTATGAGTACAGGCAGAGAGTCTGGGAGCTAGAGAGCCGATAGTGGATGTTGAGAATAAAATAGAATAGTAAGATTAAACGAGAACTTACCAGTTTGAAGTTTGATCTGTATTTTATGAGGAGGAACGTTGAGGGAATACGTGAAGAACCCCGCTTACGACGCATGCGTGTCATCCTTCAAAGCAGCGGTGTGAGGTCACAGAAACACTATAATGACCTAATATAGTAAGATTATCAAAGAGATACCAGTTTAAGATATGACTAATCGAGGGTGGGAGCGGAGGGCACGTATTCCCTCAACGTTCCTCCTCATAAAATACAGATCAAACTTCAAACTGGTAAGTTCTCGTTTAATCTTACTATTTTACTTCGGAGTCACGTGAGTGACTACGTGAAGACTTCAAAGCTCTGTGACCTCATGCCGTGGAACGAGTCCATGCTTCACAACTGCCTTGGTTGTGGGGAGAATGATGTTAACATCATTAAACATAATACGATATTGAAACCCAACTGTAAAATATTAATTCCAATTATTGCCCCTATTTATGCGATGAATTATATGCAGAACTTAAAATTGTTTCTGCAATTCTTCCAGGTTCAATAACTGGTTTGTTATAAAGTCGTTGGATAGTTTCCTCCGTTGACCATTCTACTGTCTTGAGGGTTTTGTCCATTGGTACGTCCAGCTTCATAGTTGCCAATGTAGCTGCAGCCCTGATGGAGTAAGATTTAATTTCTCCTTAGAGTCCACTCCAGTCTTTGTCAGGACTACCTTAGCCATTTAGAGATGATCTGGACTGTCACTGTTTTGAGTGGCTATTAGTAGCTGATAAACGTGACATTTCTTCCCTCTGATGATCTAGCATACTTCATGTATGATAGTAAATGAGTTATAATACAGCAACGACCATCTGTCGTATAGGCTCTGTACTTTGTTTTTAGGCCTGCTGACCCCTGTCTGTTCGGTTTGACCCTTTGATTGATGTGACAGGTTTAATTCCCTGATGAAATCATCATGTTGTCCAGCCTTAGTTTCTGTAGTGACTGGACTCTTTGCGCCGTGACCAAGGCCATCAGCATGACTGTTTGCATAGTCAGTTTCTGTAATGACAGAGCTGTAGCTGGAGACCAGTTTCTTAACTTGGTCAGTACAAAACTCACATCCCATATATGAATGTACCTAGTTCTTGGGGATTAATTTTAACATGCCCTTAATGAGTTTTGTTACCAGTGTGTGTGTCCCCACAGAATGTCGCTCTGTACCTTCGACAGGTATGTAGACAGAGCACTCCTGGCGCAATTGTGGTACTATGACTAAGCCTCTCATCGTAATGGAGGCTTGCCAGGAATTCCAGAACAGATGGCTGTTTATAGATCTGTGGGTGATAATAGTTATGAACGTACTTCCTATTTCTAGAGAATACCAAGTACTGTTGAATGAGTGGACTGTCTGCGACCTGCTGAAAAGATTCCGCCTATGGTCCGTCAGTCCTAGGTGTACAAGAGGTGCTTTCAATTGTACAATAAATAGGTTAATATAGATAGTAACATAGGTAACTCTCCATGTTGCTAGAAAGAACCAGTAAGTTAGGTCTATGATGGATGGTGATGAATGGTTCTGCCTTCTACCACCGTTGTTTATAATATGTTGTTTATTCTTATATGGCTGCAGGCAATATCATTTCGTTCAGACCTAAATGTCTGAATAAAATAAGAATTCAATTAAATTTACAAATAGAGTTGGCCAGATAGTCACGTGGTGTCGGTAAGTTTCTACCCATAGTTGACATACTACTCCTGGTGCCCATAAAACTGGTCACTGTTAATGTTAGGTTATGACCATGCCTAACAAATGTACCCACATCTAGCGCCATAGTGGCGTCAGTCGGTTACTTCATTAGCCTGTCAGAATGACCCATAAATTGTTTGAATGACGCGTGACTGCGTTCAGTAATTAGATAATGTCTGATATTATATGGCTGGCACACAGTCCCTATGCCAATTCTACTAGCAGTCTGATGGATAGTTAGTTCCCTGCCAGTCTCCATTAAGGCTGTCCATATTACCAGCAAAGTCAGTGCCATGTGAACTGTGTTAGCAGTGAACCGCAGATGACCTGTAGTTTAACACATCTGTGGGTACCTCTAATTGGTAATCTAGCCAACATATCTTGATACGATGCTTGCCAAATAGTACCCTAGGATCAATACAGAAGATGACACAAAGTTCCCATCTGAAAGAATATAAATACGAAGTTCCATTAACCTAATATGAAGTGGCAACCACCTCTGATTATGATAAGGATATTTAGTACACGAATTTCTGTGATTCTTATTGGATGTCTCCATAACATCTATAATGTGTGTACGTAGTTTAATAATGCTTCAATTTGTTGCTTCCTTGTCTGAATGACGTTCAGTTCAGTACATGCTGAACTAAGGAGCAAGTAATGAATACCTCCACATTCTATATCAGTGGTTTGGGAGGTTCCAGGTTTGCATATAAGGCCAGTGCATCCTGGTGAACTAGTGTCATGTTTATTTCTAATAGTGCGGCCGTTAATATCCCGCTGATAGGACTTTAGAACTTTCTTTCGGTTCAATACCTTGTCCTGTTATGTTTTTGGTTACTGCTAAGACTAAAGGATCCAGCAGTCCAATACAATTCCTGATAGATAGCATTCCCATCTCAGGATTACACAATAATGTCTGTTCCAGTAATGTCTGTTTCAAGGGAACAAAAGCACACCTGTGAGTAAGGCTAACTGGTCAGATTTGAAGCCAGCATCTTGACCAACGTATCTCCAAATACTTCAGTTAACACTGGCCACATTCAGAGCCCCACAATTTCCCGGAGGTAAATGTCTTGCCAACACCTCAGCAAAGGTATTGGCTTGCAGGTGATGTGTAGACATGTACTTTTATCCAACCGCTCCTGCCGACCTTCGTGCTCTCGGGCACTAGTCGCACGCGGTTTTTGCCGCAGCCGGTCCCCATGCCTACGGGCACTGGTCGCTCCCGGCCGCCCCATATAATTGTGCCGTTGCTCGCAGTCCCGGTACTCCCCGGCACCTGTCGCTGACGGCCGAACATGCTGCAGCCACTCGTACCGGTTTCCCAGCTCCGCGAAAGTGGCCGCTGCTGGCTGCGCTATATCCTGCAGCTGCTCATCCTTACTTCGGTATCGGTAAGTATTATCCGGAGGCTGTTTCTCCACATCACTTTCGCAGTGATGTACTTTGCGCTTTGCCTTCCCGCCCGGTCTAGGATTTGATTTTCCCGGCGCGTGGTTTAAAGATCGGCACAGCTGATGTCTCTATACAAGTTGCCTGTGCCGGCGGCTGCTGCTGCAGGTCCCCGGCACCTTCACCACTGACGTCCTGCAGCTTCTTTACAGCCTTTCTACGCGTTGCTCTGTCCATTTCCTACACAGGGTGAAATGCAGAGTCCACTTTCTCCCCTCCTTCAGGGTTATGTAAACCTGTGCCTTGGTCAGGGTCTGACCAAATTTGGTCCTGCCCACTCTCCTCCGAGGAGTAAGAGATATCTTGCGGCCCCACACGGGGTACCGCTGTGGGACTTACCTTTTGCCCACTGTGGCTAGCCTCCATATTTCTGGGACTGCCACCATGGAGGAGCTCCTCCAGCCGTTTTGGTGTGATTTGCACTCGCTCCCTTTCGGGAGATGGTGGTGCTGATTCTTTCTTTCTTCCACCCGTTTTGGTGTGATTTGCACTCACTCCCTTTTCGGAGATGGTGGTGCTGATTCTTTCTTTCTTCCACCCGTTTTGGTGTGATTTGCACTCGCTCCCTTATTGGGAGATGGTGGGGTCGACATTTGTTGCTGTGCCTCTCACTCCCTGCTGCTCTGTCCGCTCGTGGCTGCTCCTAAAACCCCTCCAACCGACCCCCAGTGCGCACGGGCACTGGTCGCTCGCGGCTATTCAGAGTCGGACTCCTCCAAGTCAACGACTCTGATTATGCCTACCTCTCCCGACCAGCCGGGGCCGGCGCGGGAGCGAAGTTGGGAGCAAAAATCGGGAGGGAAAGTCGGGAGCAAAAGTCGGGGGGGGGGGGGGGGGGTAAGTCTGGCACAGCTATTCCCATTACGGGAGTTCAGCCTGTTGCTGCTGTCTGTTTCCCCCCCCTGCCTCTGCGGTGATCCAGCGGGTCCAACGTGTACTCAGTGCTCTCGGGCACTGACCGCTCGCCGCTATTTTTAGACCTGCGGAACCCCTGTTAACGCGCCAGTTCCGCACCTTCCAGCCCCTCGGACCCATGAATTATTAAATCCACTAAACGACTTGTGGGGCTGTTTCCGGGTTGTCGGGAAAACTGCTCCAGCGACCGTTGTCCTAGCGCTAAAGTCGGCTCCGTTCCTGTTTAAAAGCAATTAACGGGCCCCGGCCGCTGCTGGCTGCCTGCAAATCTGCAGACTCTCCCCAGCCAGCTTCATCAGCCTTCTAGATAAAAAAGGGTAAGTAAAGAAAACGAAGTTCCCTTACGTTCCTGTTGCAGGTTCAACCCCTGCCGATTTGGAGGAACGTCCTTCCTCCAGCGATGACGAGTTCGAATGCGTGTAGCGATATGGCACGCATGCGTCGTAAGCGGGGTTCTTCACGTAGTCACTCACATGACTCCGAAGTAAAATAGAATAGAATAGAATAGAATAACGTTTATTGTCATTTGAACCTAGGTTCAAATGAAATTACGTTTCTGCAGTCATACAAACAAGACAAAAACTCAAGACACACAATTAACGCAATTTACATAAACATCCATCACAGTGAATCTCCAAACACCTCCTCACTGTGATGGAAAGCAAAGTCTTGTCTCCCCCTGTTCTTTATTCTTCTCACGATGTTAAAGCCCCCGACGGGCGATGCTAAGTCCCGCGACCATTAAAGCTGCGCCAGGCGATGCAAAGCCCCGCTCTGGGTCGTTTTTTAACCCCGCGATTCGGGCTGGAGAATTTGCCGTTGCGGGAGCTCCGAAAAGCGGTCTCCCTATACATATACACAGCTAAAAATAATATATAAACTACAACCAAAGCATGCACTTGACAGTACAAAAAGAAAAAAAAAGACAGATGGACTGCAGAAGCTGCTGCCGTGAAGCGCCGCCATTTTCACTTCGAGGAGGATGAGGAGGCTCAGCGATTCGCCAATAGTCATGACATGCCTGGTTCCCTCAGTGCTGCAAAAATTATCTATAACCTCAATACCTGCAAACGTACCCGTTTGAGAACTAATAATGTGAGTGAACACATCAGGGGCACAAAAGCATCAATGCCTGGTTGAAGGAATACTTTACCAGCCTTCTCAACTCCAAATCATTAATAATAATAATAATAATAACAATAATAATAATAATATATTTTATTGTCATTGCACATAGGTGCAACGAGATTTGGTATGCAGCTTCCATCCGATGTCATAACTTAAACAACTAATAAAATTTAGATACCCCGAGAGACATGATTTATAAAAAAAAAGAACAGTAAAACAGTAAAACAGTCTAAAGTGCAAATTGGTCTGTGCCGGGTCAATGTGCGACGTGACCATCCGAGGTAGACAGTTCATGGGGGTGGGGGGCACTCAGCAGGGCCTTTTCAGAGCAGCTATAGCTCTGGGGATGAAGCTGTTCCTGAGTCTGGAGGTGCGGGCGTAGAAAGCTTTGTAACGTCTGCCGGAAGGTAGGAGTTCGAACAGACTATTACAAGGGTATGAGGAGTCTTTGTGGATGCTGTCGGCCTTCCTGATGCACCGTGTATAGTAGATGCCCTCCAAGGCTGGTAGCTGTGTCCCAATAATCTTCTGCGCTCTGTGGATGACGCGCTGAAGAGTTCTCCTCTCCGCCTCCGTGCAGCTGAGATACCACACAGAGATACCATATGTTAGTATGCTCTCTGTGGTGCAGCGGTAGAAGGTCGTCAGCAGCTGTTGGGGCAGACCAGTCTTTTTCAATGTTCTCAGGAAGAACAGTCGTTGCTGTGCCTTTTTGACCAGCGCAGCGGTGTTGGTGGACCATGTGAGGTCCTCTGAAATGTGTGTGCCCAGAAACCTAAAGCTGGACACTCTCTCCACACTTTCCCCGTTGATAGAGATTGGAGCATATTCTCCATTATGTGTCCTCCTGAAGTTGATAATCAGTTCCTTGGTCTTGGAGGTGTTTAGGGACAAGTTGTTACGTGAGCACCAGTCCGCCAGGTTCTGCACCTCCACTCTGTAGTTTGTTTCATCATCGTTGGTGATCAGCCCGATCACCGTTGTGTCGTCTGCAAACTTGACGATGATGTTGGTGTCGAATGCAGGAACACAGTCGTGTGTGAAGAGGGAGTAGAGCATGGGGCTCAGTACACAGCCCTGTGGTGTGCTCAGGGTGATAGTGGAGCAGGTGCGGGCCCAGTCTCACTGCCTGCGGTCGCTCCGTCAGAAAATTCAGGATCCAGTTGCATATCGGCAAGCTGAGGTCTAGCTGGTGGAGTTTGGTGGTGAGTTTGGTGGGGATGACCGTGTTGAAGGCAGAGCTATAGTCTATGAATAGCATCTATGAATAGTATAATCGATATACTATTAAAAGTCTCATATGGGATGTATACATACGTGTGTGTGTTGTCTGTGTCTTTCTACCTTTGTCAAAACGGCACGCGCTAGCGCTGAGATTTTCACAGATTTTCACCCCGTCGACAAAAATAACCAAAACCAAGTTATTAAATCTTTCAACCCGCTTCCAAAGTGACTTCACAATGCCCCACAACGGAGGGGCGGGCACCAGTTTCGAGTGATGTCAGGGGGAGGGTCGCATTTAAATAGGAGGGTTGCACGGAAGGTCATAAGGTCAAAGGGCGTTATGCACTAAGTTGCTCAAGCCTTCTGCAGTACCACACACGCAACACGTACGTTCTTACCTGGTAAAAACCACCAACATCACTGCTGCTCACGGACAGAGAGAAGATACAAATAATTTTCGGGACTGACTTGCGAAAGAGCAGCGTGCC
This sequence comes from Amblyraja radiata, assembly GCF_010909765.2. NCBI lineage: Eukaryota > Metazoa > Chordata > Chondrichthyes > Rajiformes > Rajidae > Amblyraja > Amblyraja radiata. Next base: position 44,323,579 of record NC_045963.1, on the reverse strand, counting down.
GGCGGATTGAGGGCCCACGACTGCCTGGGGCTGGAGGGTGACTGAGCGCTCTGAACCCGAGCACCAAGGGACACTCCGACACCTGGTGTAAGCGGCGGAAGGAGCGGATCCCTCGGGACAGCCCCCACTCTCCCCCGGGGTTAATGCGGTCCGACCACGGCCGCCCTGTCTCACCCTGTGCGGCGGCACTGTAACGGGCTGTGGGTAGGCAGCGCCCACACATGGGGCTGGGTGGAGCAGGGCTGTGACTCCGGGCAGCGGACACATGGGGACACAAAATCCAGCAACGTCCCCGTCAGCTGCAGCAGAGTTGGGGACAGTTTGGTCCCTCCGCCCACCCAGAGTCATCTGACCGCGCTGCACCGGCAGCAGATCCCGACCCCCACACTGGGGTGACTCCCCCCCCCCCCCCGACCCCCACCCCTACACAGGATGATTCACCCCCCCGACCCTGACCCACACACGAGATGATTCACCCCACCCGGACCCTGACCCACGCATTATTTCACTGTGCCGAGGATCGGAGGGGGGGGGGGGGGGGGGAGGGGGAGAGAAGATTGGGGGGGAGAGGAGAGAGAAAGTGGTGGAATATTGTGTTAAGGGAACATGTTGCGTTGGGGGAACGGGTGAGTGATGGAATATTGTGTTGGGGGAGCTGACCCAATGGGTCTGCACTTGGTCTAGTATATATTAAAAAAACAGCTGCAGTCCCAGCACTGATTCCTGTGGCATCACACTAGTTACAGATTGCCAATCTAAAAATGCCCCCATTACCCTTATTTCCCACTTCCTGTTGGTTAGCCAATCGTCTATCCATGTTAACACATTATCTCCAATACCATGAGCTCTTATCTTGTGAAGTAACCTCTTGCAAGGCATCTTTGTGTGTCAAAGATAAAGTGATCCACAGTAGCAGTTGGTTAGTTCCAGTGACAATCTGCCTTGCACAGCATGATGATGAACACCTCCTGAGGTACAGCCCCAAGATGCTGCAGGCAGCAATACTGTCTCCTTTGTGAAGAGTACTGCTGGCAGAGACAGATAACAGTCCTATGATATAAAAGCAGCATATTGCAACCCGGGAGGAATTAGGAGCTGAAATTATGCTATTTAAAACTGTCACATTGATCACTGCACTTGAAATAACTCTGATCTGAATATGTTGACATTATTGTGGTGTGTTGGTCAGGTAACAGTTACATTCAAAAATGGGGAAATTGCTTCCATTATTAAGCACTGATATGAGTTGCAAGACCAGGTTAGCACATAATTTTGAGAAAGATACATGAAAATAAATGCATTTGCATTTCTTCACATTTTTCACACTCTGAAACCTCAGGACATTCTAAAGCACTTGTATTCACTGTAGTTTAGTTTAGTTTAGAGATACAACGCGGAAACAAGCTCTTTGGCCCACCAAATAATCCATGCTGACCAGTGATTACCCCGTACACTAGCACCATCCTTCATACTAGGGACAATTTACAAATTTTATCGAAACCAGTTAACCTATAAACCTGTACGTCTTTGGAATGTGGGACGAAACCGGGGCATCTGAAGAAAACCCACGTGGTCACAGGGAGACCGTACAAATCCCATACAGACATCACCCGTAGTCAGAATCAAACCCGGGTCTCTGGGGCTGTAAGGCAGCAACTCTACCACTGCTCCATCGTGTTGCCCAATGTAGTAATATAAGAAATGCAGCAGCCAAGCCCTACAAATAGCAATGTGATAAAAACCCAATCAAATGTTTTAGTGGAGATATTTTATAGAGACAGGAGATTGGGGTAAAATATCATGGTATTTCTTTAAAATTGTACCATGGGATCATTTACTTCTAACTGAGAGAACAAATGAGTACTCAGTTTAAAATCTCAACTGAAAGATGTCACCTTCACCAGTTTCTAGACCTCACCATCTCCATCGCAGGTACATCTCCCTACCGTTTCTAGACCTCACCATCTCCATCGCAGGTAACAGACTACTGACCAACATCTACTAGAAACCGTGTTCAAGAAGGAACTGCAGATGCTGGAAGATCGAAGGTACACAAAAATGCTGGAGAAACTCAGCGGGTGCAGCAGCATCTATGGAGCGAAGGAAATAGGTGACGTTTCGGGCCGAAACCCTTCTTCAGACTGATGGGGGGTGGGGGGGAGAAGGAAGGAAAAAGGGAGGAGGAGGAGCCTGAGGGCGGGGGGATGGGAGGAGACAGCTCGAGGGTTAAGGAAGGGGAGGAGACAGCAAGGGCTAGCAAAATTGGGAGAATTCAATGTTCATGCCATTGTTCATGCCATGAGGTTGTGAAACTGTCTCCGGAGAGAGGAGGGGAACTTCTTCAAAGTAGGCATACCTTGAGGAGATATCGCAGTGGAGTAGACAAAACCCACTGACTCCCATGGCTATCTTGACTACACTTCTTCCAACCCTGCTATCCCGTACTCCCAATTCCTCCGTCTATGCCACATCTGCACTCAGGATGAGATGTACCAAACCAGGGCATTGGAGAATGGGGGTTCCCCTCTTCGACTATAAATGAGGCTCTCACCAGGTCTCCCCTATATCCAGTAGCTCCGCTCTCACTCCCCATCCTCCCACTCATAACAAGGACAGAGCCCCCTTGTCCTCAACTTCCACCCTACCAGCCGTCACATACAACAGATAATCCTCCAACATTTTCGCCACCTCCAACGGGATCCCACCACTGGCCACATCTTCCCATCTCTTCCCCTTCCGGCTTTCCGCAAAGATTGTTCCCTCCTTGGTCAATTTGTCCCTTCCCACCAAAACCACCCCCTTCCCTGGTACTTTCCTTTGCAACCGCAGCAAATGCTGCACTTGTCGCTTTACCTCCCCCCTCAACTCCATCCAAGGACCCAAGCAGTATTTCCAGGTGAGGCAGAGGTTCACCTACACCTTCTCCAACCTCATCTACTGCATCCGCTGTTCCAGGTGTCAACTGCTCTACATCGGTGAGACCAAGCGCAGGCTTGGCGATCGCTTCGCCCAACACCTCCGCTCAGTTCGCAATAACCAACCTGATCTCCCAGTGGCTCAGCACTTCAACTCCCCCTCCCATTCCGAATCCGACCTTTCTGTCCTGGGCCTCCTGCATGGCCAGAGTGAGTCCCACCGTAAATTGGAGGAGCAGCACGTCATATTTCACGGGTAGTTTACACCCCAGCTGGGTGGGTTTTTCCTGCCCCCCCCACATCAGTCTGAAGAAGGATCTCGACCCGAAACATCAGTCTGAAGAAGGGTCTCGACCCGAAACGTCACCTATTCCTTCGCTCCATGGATGCTGCCTCACCCGCCGAGTTTCTCCAGCATTTTTGTCTACCTTCGATTTTTCCAGGATCTGCAGTTCTTTCCTAAACCTTCACCAGCACATCACTTCTGCCATTTAGCACTGGAGCAATCGCATACATTTTATACCAATGTCTCTAGAGTGAGACTTTTTCTCAGATGCTAAGTGTTTCTACTTAGTGATAATTTACAACAGCTTTAATTTATGTGCTGTGTCTTTAATGGAGGAAGGCATTTTTAAACATAAGGAAACATAAAGAGGATACCAAAATCTTGGCTGGCAATGTGGTGCAGCTGGCGGAGCTACTGCCTCACAGCACCAGAGACTCCGATTCAACCCTGACCTTGGGTTCTGTCAATGTGGAGTTTGCATGTTCCCCCTGTGATTGCGTGGGATTCATCTGGGTGCTCCTGTTTCCCATTACATCCCAAAGACATGTGGGTTTGTAGGTTAATTAATGTCCGTAAAATTTCCCCAAGTGTATAGGGAGTGGATGTGAAAGTGGGATAACACAGAACAGGGGATCGATGGTTGGCATGGACTCGGTGGGCTGCAAGGCCTGTTTCCCTGCTGTATCTCTAAACAAAACTAAAGGTGGGTTTAAAGGAATTTTTTGAACGAAACAAAAGAATCAGAGAGGTGTTGAAATTTGGTGGGTGGGAGTGCGGGTCAGGCATAGAATTCCTTGGCTGAGATAGTTTAGGAATGGAAGAAATTACAGATACGAGTGGGAAGCAAGAGAACATTTGAAAACAATGATGAACATTTTTATATTAAGGAGATGTTAAACCAGAACTAGTTGGTAAGCACTGTGACTCTTAGAGCTCATACAGTAATGACAAAGTTTAAGAGGACCATGTTTACATGGGTCAGATTTTCCCAGGAGTCAGTCCTGATGTTAATCTTCAAGAGAGCTTTGAGCTCATCTTTGAATCTTTTTCATGTCTGCCTTGCAATATTTTCCCATAAAATGGAAGTCTGTGACTGGAGACAGAACAGCTGTTTTAGGAATCAGGAGTTAGTAATGTAAATGATGTGGTTAGCCTAAGAAGGATTTCACAGGGAACTCACCAGTGGTGTGGTGTCAGCTAATGGAGGAAATATGTTCTCCTGTTATGGGCCTGTCCCATTTAGGTGCTTTGTCAGCGCACTGCCGGCGACTGTCAAGTTGCTGGCAGTCGCCTGAAAAACCGGCAACTGGAACGGCGACTGTCAGAGTGGAACACACCCAAACACATCGCTTCCTTCACCAGCCCGTTATGCAGGCGGAGAAACAGGGCAAGTGGGGGAGCACTGTCTAAAAAATTCACTCAGTGCAAAGCCAAGGTGATACAGACACACACCCCGATGAACAGGAAGGTTGGTGCTGTAATTAAGGCGGCTAGCACAGTAAGTCCTTTAAAAGAGGGGAGGGGGGGGGCGGGGGGGGGGAGAAGGAGGGGGGGGGGGGGTGGTGGGGGAAGGAGTGTGGACAACTTTTAATAAGCCAGAGATACACGGCTGTGAAGCTCGGCGGACATTTAACATTACCGGTCGGTTATCCTTGGTTCTGAAAACTACTGCTTACCTTTTTCTCCCCAATGAACCAATGAAATTCACTGGTCAGCACCGGCTACAACCTACGAGAATCTCCGAGAGCCTTCAACCTCCTGGCAACCCACTAGGACCTCCTGGCGACCCACCTATGGCACGAGAATTCTCGCTAATCTCCATGGTGGTTTCATTCTAGTCACCGCTAATTTTTCAACATGTTGAAAAATTTACGGCGACCATAATGAGGCCGCGACTAGTTCCCAGAATGCGGGAACTCCTCGCGACCATGAAGGCGACTCCCTGACAACTACTCGCGAACATGTGGCGACCATGTGCCGACTCCAGTTTAAATTCCATTTGGAATATTTTGGAGGACCAAGAAACCAAGAACCAAGACTGCATAGTTTCCTGCAGTCACCTAAAAAGTCGCCTAAGTGGGTCAGGCCAATTAGAGTAAAGAAATGTGTTCCGAAGCTCACAGGTTGGAGAATTTGATATTGTGTCCTGAAGTCTGCAATGTGCCTGGACTGAAATGAAGTGTTGTTCTTTAAGGTTGTGTTGGACCTAACTGTTTGTTAGTGTATTACTAGGCATATCTCATGGCCTTGCTATCAACAAGATGTCACACAAACAAAAAAACATAATTTGATTTTAACTGTTATTCGAACTGTATATTAACTCATTTGGACTCACCCCTCCAGAGATATTGCCATAGTCCTACCCATCCTCCCCACCCTGTCTGTTGCTGTGAACTAATTTGTTTTCTTTTCCATTTCTGCTAAATCGTCTCAGACCTGAAATGCTAACTAAAATACAAAGTGCAGCAGTAACTCAGCAGGTCAGGCCGCATCTGCAGAAGACATGGGTCGACAACGTTTCAAATCTGGTCCTTTCTCAGATGGGTGAAGAAGGGTCCCGGTTTGAAAAGTTGCCTATCCATATACTCCACAGATGATCCACTGAGTTACTCTAGCACTTTGTGCTTTACTTAAAATTCCAGCAGTCTCTGCCTCGTGTCTCTGAAATGTTAACTATTTCTCATTCCGCAGATGCTGCCTGACTTACTGAGTGTTTACAGCATTTTCTTCTTTAATTATACCAGTGACACATGGCTGACATCTTGGCACCTGTTTTGTAAGTCAAAAGGAACAAAACCAGTTGGATAAGGCTGCATATTAAATATCAACTGATAGATTACACATTTTGTTTGAAACAGATTCTCAAAGCTTTCACCAAACACTTGCATCGTTTGTAATAGCTGAAATCACACCTCCATTGGTTAAACCTACTTGCTTCATGCATGAACAACAATGTGATTGAGTACTCTTGTTAAGATTTCATTCGTCATTGTAATTAGCTTTAATCACAGCCATCCTGGGTGCATGAGAATGTGTGAACAACCAATTCACAACCCGAGTCTATTTGAATATGAATCTCTCCTGTGATTACCCGTAGAATGAAACAAAGAACGCTCTCTCAGTATTTTTTTTAAGCACTCTCTTCTAGTCTTCTTTTACAATTTCAGCGATCTATTTGCTAAAACAAGGGCTGTTTAATGAAGACAATAGCTTATTATTTCTGCTGAGTGACACTCTCGGCCTGTTCATTGCAGGCCTGGTTCTTTCAGACCCTGCCAAGGACACAGAACAAAGACCAAGCAGTCAGGCTTGCATACAGAAACTTCTTTAAAGAAAAGCCTTCATTCTGTTCGTGTAGCACAGACCCTACAGTTCTATTGCTCTACCAGTCACGGCCTGGAACTTTTTTTATATAACTGGGTCAAACACTGACAGGGGTTTAGGTCAGGGAAAGAGGCGAAGGGAATTCAGAGTGGGGGTGGGTTGTAAGATTGCAAGCAAAAACACAGTGGGCCACCTATTGGTGAAACACTTTCAAACACTCGTTAATCAGATTCACTTGGGAATGATAGGGAAATATAATAATGCAGCACAAATGCATTCAAAATAAATCACTACAGTGTGGGCACGGGGAATATAAACAGCACAAGGAAATTAAGCTGAAATAATGCTTTCCTACTGGGTGGTAGTAAACTATGAAATATGATTTGCATCCTTTCATTTAAGACTAATAGGTCTCCAAGGTGGATTAAATGTCAGATATTTATTTTTAAAGTCTATTTAAATTCTAATAAGCCTCCAGAGCTAAGTAGAGGGGGTGTAAAACATTGTTAAGAAGCTTTTTATTTGATTTATGAACATCTGTGTATTGTTTTAATAAATTCTTACAAAAAGCAAGAAACAAAAAAAGCCTCCTATCCATGTCCCACAATGTAAAACTTTATGAAAGGACTGGAAGGAATGTCTTAGCTGATGACTATCCATCATTGGCATTCAGAAGGAGTCATTTTGGTCATCAACAACACTTGTGGTTTCTTTGTGGAACTAGGGGGATATCATCTTGTGTCACAACATGGAATCAAATGTCCTCTAACTTACCTTAGGTGACAACCTCTAGTAGTTCCTTCAAGAAGCAACACTTTCCACTGAATGCCAAAAGTAACTTCAGCACCTTGGCGGGTGTTCCTTTCACAGATCAATGTGGTGATGGGGCTCAAACAGATATCATGTCCCTCATTTGTATTAGAAATGTTTAATACCAGTTTCATATGCAAGATTTGGATGCTCTCAGTACCTCAATCAATAGAGTCGGTGGTGTTCCTCCAGTACAGAGAGTCGACCATCATATTGGACTGTTACAAGGCTATACACGTGCAGATCAGAGCATCGCCATTACATTTCTAAGTTGGCATTGTAAGCACAAAAGAGTTTTACAGTTTTGCCAACTACTCATCAATCTTTTTTCCTTCTACAACACTTGATCAAACAAAAACTTCCCCCAAAAAAGACACAACTTGCTGGTGTAACTCAGTGGGTCAAGCAGTATCTCTTGGTTACAAAATATTATTTGAGTTTTAATGAGGAACTAGACTAAGTGGGACCCGTTGGGTCCCTGTCACACAGGAGGCTTGGTCCCCCTGTCAAAGTTTGTTTCTTAAAAAGCAGATAGCAACAAAAACTGTTAAAGGTAAACTGTGGCAATCTTTAATTGATTCGTCAGACAGAAGTGGCGAGATTACAATGAGCATAAACGTTGCTCAGTGTTTCTCGGGCTCCCACTCACAGAACAATGGACAGTTAGCACAATTATACATTTTTCTTATCAGTAAAACATTCCGACCAAGTCTGAATATGGCAAGACTGAAAGATTCTGTAGCCTTTCAGAATATAAGAAAAGCTGGGTCCAAATGTCATTACTGCAGGATGCCATCTTAATGTCTTTATTGAAAAGACAACCTGTCCTCCATAATGTGTTCCATATAATTTACAGTCATTCTTTTCTTCTGCTAGGCCATGCTTTTGTAGAAGAACGACTCAATTTTAGATTTGACTATTAGATTTGACCATTAGCACTTTCACCCCAATGCAATATTCCACCACTCATCCATAGCCTCCAACTGCACAGGCACAGCTCATTTCCCCTCATCCCTAGCACTCTCTCCACCTCCTCTTCACCCTCCCTCTTATTTCCCCTCTCCTCCTCCCCCAATCCCTCTCCCTCTCCTTTCCCCTACCCTCCCTCCCTCCCTCCCTCCATAACTCCTCTCCCCTCCTTACCCCCCTCGTATACTTCTATCCCCCATCTCCCCCACTCCTCATCTCCTCACCTCCCCCACTACTCTCCTCTCCCTCTATTCCCCACTCCCTACCTCCCCTCTCCCCATTCTCTACTCCCCCCTCCTTTCCCTCTATTCTCCCTCCTCCTCCACTCTCACTCCTCACTTCCTCCCTCTTCTTTTCCCTCTACTCCTACCCTCCCCCAATCCCTCCCTCACCTCTCCTTTCCCCTACCCTCAGTCGCTCCCTCCCTCCCTCCATAACTCTTCTCCCCTCCTTACTCCCCTCCTCTCCCTCTATCCCCTCTTCTCTCCCACCCTCCCTCCCCAGGATCTCGAGGTTGCCGCTCCTCTGCCTTCTTGCGTGCCCCGGAGGAGCATCAGCCGTTGGCCCTGAAGCACCAGCAGCTATGGCCACGCTGGCGTGTGGGCGGGGTGTGGGAGAGCTCAGAGAAAAGACGAGGGAAGAACCATGAGGGAGAGGGGGGTATGACGAGGGAGGGGGGCAGGAGCCAGGGAGGGCAACCAGAGGGGAAGGGGCTGGAGCTGCGGGGCGTTGTGATGGCAGTGCGTTTGGGACTCACAGCGGGCGCTGGACACACTCCTCCGCTGGGATCAGATTCTCCGCTTTCCGTTTGGCGACATTTCTCGTGGGCCGCGCCGGGCCACGCCGCTTCCAGTCCCTCTGAAAATTCTGTCCGGTTGGAGACTTCCGCCGGCCACCCGCAGCTTACCTCAGCTCCAGTAAAGATGCGATGGCGCAGGAAGGGGCGGACCGTCCCGCAGAGTGACAGGAGAAGAGACCAATCCACGCGGCACTGACTGGCAGGAGAGGAGATAGATCTGCCCACGTGCGTTTTTTAAGATTTTTAAACCTCACTAACTTTTACAATATTCCACTCGCAGCACATGAGAACGGTGAGTGAGCTGGCGAAAAATCATAGTGCCATCGTGTACCGTTTTTGCGCAAATAGAAAAACCACGCAAACCGGAAGGGTACAAGATCAGAGTTTTAGTTATGTATAGATGATTGCGTTATTTAATACCGCAATAGGGCTTAAAGTAAATTTAATCACTAATACACGGTGGAAATAACCCAAGTTTCACTTGCAACAAGTCCTTCGAAAATAGAAGTATTTCCATCACTATTACTAAAGTTTTACAAATAAAATATTCTATCAAATTCTCTGATAACACGTTATTATAACAGCTTGTAGACCCACAAATGTGTAAACCTGATCATTATAAATCACCTGCAGCTCTTTTCTTTCAACCTTGCATATCCTTAGTTTGTTCAACAATTTTACAGAGCAAATTGATGGAACAAGATGATTCATGAGGATGGGAAGATATGAGCCAAGTTGCTAACAACAATGGGGATCAGTGCTTTTGGTGCGCTTCTCTGAGTAGCTATGTGGACTCATGCCAGCTCAATATTATGTTTCTCCAGTCTGGGAGAAACAAATGATCCAAGGATCTGACTGAATTTAGTAAGGACTTCAACAATGATACATTGCACATCCTAAATAAACAGGGTGTCAGGAGCAAAACAGAAAGTGCTGGAGGAACTCAGCTGGTCATGTAGCTTCTGTGGAGGGAATGGAGAGATGACATTTTCTGTCGGGGGCTTTCTTCAGACTGATGGAGAAGGGAGGAGAAAGCTGTTATAGGGAGGTGGGATTGGGACAAAACCTGGCAAGTGATACAAGGTCACAGGTGAAGTGAGGGGAGGGGGGGGGGGGAGTTGTTATGAAGATGGATGGAGTAAGTGACAAAGCTGGAATTGAAAAGGAGGCAAACATGTGCCTCCTATGGAGCGGAGTGAAATGTAAAGCCAGAGGGAGCGATATGGGTGGAAGCAGAAGGAAAGAGGGGGGCATGAAAGGGAAATGGAAGATTTAGGGATAGGGATGAATGTATGAAAGAGGGGCAAAGGATAGAGTGACTTGGTTATCAGCAATGAGTCTACCCGTCAGCTTTATTCTGCGAGATCCCCATCTCTGTTTATTTGAGGTTGAATCTACTGCGGTCATAATTGTAGAATGTCCTCTAAATGCCTTCAACAAGCGCTGACTGGCCACATCCTTGAACTCATTAAGAATTGGGATAAGTGGCCCGAGGCCCCTGAACAAAGAACAAAGGGGAACAAAGAAGGGAAGAGATTTAACTTTTTTTCGCCTTCCATTCCGTGAGGAATGTGGAGGAGTCGCTGTGGTGGATGTTTATGTTAAAATGTATTTTGTGTGTTTTGTTGCATTTTATTGGTATGACTGTATGGCAAATCAAATTCCTCATATGTTGCAAAACATACTTGGCTAATATGATTATGATTATGATGATTATGAAGTCATCTTAGGGAATATGAAGAAGTGAATCACAGAAAATACTGGAAATGTTCTGCAGGTCATACAGCATTTGTGAAAAGAACATACATCTGGCAGTCCTGGCTAAACATGGTTATGAAAGCTTCACTCTTTTCCTTAGCAACTGCATGCTTAAGAATGGGCACATTCTTGTAGCTGCCTCTTTCCATTAGCTGTTTCATTAGACAGGACTGCAGAGCTTTGATCTGATCCATCAGTTGCGGGATCACTTAGCTATGAATTTGCTGTTTAGCACTTTCTAAATTGCAGTTTCACCAGCATAGCACCTCATTTTTTATTTACGCCTGATGTTGATCTTAAGCATATCTCTGCACTGCTCATTGATCCCTTGGTTTGATTGTAACAGTAGGGAGTTAGACATATTGATCCACGAAGATACAAGTTGTGATGGTGTATGTTTTTACTGCTGTCAATAGTCCATAGTACCTCATAGATGGTCAGTTTTGAGCTGCCAGATTTGCACTGAGTATATCCTAGTTAGCACGCACAGTGCCACAAAACACGATGACAAATCTTTCAAGAATACTGCTGCCAAGTTGAAAAAGTCATCTGTAAATCTCTGACCTCCATGCTGCTTCATCATCGCAAGCCTTAAGGAAAATGGAAAAGGGTGTTACCTCTTGTTGAAAGATCATTTTATTAGAATTGATTTGCAATGTTTTAATCTGTCATTACTGGTAGTACTGGGTTTTGTAAAGCTCTGAAAAAATGCAGGATTGGCAAACCTCTTTAATGTGTCAAGTGGCAGTGGCAGCAATTTTGTTTTTTTTCTACAGCAGGAGGTTTTGTCAAGTTCGACAGACAAGACCACCTCAGAGGAAGTTATTTGGTTACCAAGCCACTCCATGAATTAAATAAAGTTTTTCAACCACAGTGGAATGATCCATTACCACTTTGGATCTGAATGGTGTGACATTCTCAAATGGCGCTTTACTGTTAATAGTATATAGAACATAACAAAAGTACAGCACAGGAACTGGCCCTTTGGTCCTTCGTCAAACTAATCTCCCCCATTCCCTGCAGATCCACGCACCTATCTAAAAGCCCTCAAACACTATTGTCGTATCTGCCTCCACTTTCTGAAAATCCTGTGTAGAAGGATTCTGGTAATAATGTAAGGCCTTCCAAACACTTCAGGAGAATAACAACAGCATGCTGAAATAATCTATAATGTATAGGATCTGGCATGAGGGCACATATCTTCTTGTAATTTTTCAATGTAAAGTATCTCAAGGTTTCAAGATCAGTTTATTGTCGTATGTACCAATTAAAGTAAGGTATGAGAAATAAAAATGCATTTACTTTTGTATAGCCATTTTGCGATTGGGAACTTCAGGGCTAGGTATGGCACACTTTACATCATTGAATCATTAAAAGTACTGCATGGAAACAGGTCCTTCAGCCCAAATCAAGCTCACGCAAACCATCTATCACCCATCCCCAGTGGTTCTATGTTATCCCACTTTCTTATTCAATCCCTATATTTAACCTACAAACCCACATGTCTTTTGAAATGATCTACCGCTACCTCATTGGAGACCCTAGGACTATCTTTAATCAGACTTTACTGGACTTTATCATTCATTAAACATTATTCCCTTTATCCTGTATCTGTACACTGTGGACAGCTGGATTGTAATCATGTATAATGTTCCATTGACTGGATAGCACGCAAAAAATAAACTTTTCACTGTACTCGGTACATGTGACGACAAATTAAACTAAACTAAACTAAGAAAACCGGAGGAAACCCATGTGGTCACAGGGAGAACTGTGAGGCAGCATCTCTAGTGTGTACGTGAAAAGATCTGTTCAAAATACAATAGCTCTGATTTTGCAGAGCATTCAAGAAGGTTCTCCCATCTACCTTTTACACCAATTATTTAAGATGTATTGCCATTTTCCTCTTAGTAAATTAAATGTCTAATGACTTCAATGAAGGTTTAAACAAAATGACAAATTTATGTCTTGATTTATAGCTTTTGTCTTTCAATGACTTTAATCAGTTTTTACTTGAAGGACGCAACTTCTCCCTGAAGGCTGGGCTTCAGTTCAAGTCTGATTATATTTGCAGAATTGAAACCATGAACTGACATTGGATTGCACATTCTGACCTTGTTTTGTACACCAAATTTCTAATAATGCATCAGTACCATTCAGAATATTTATCTTCAGGTTTTAAAAAAACATTTGTCCTCGAGCCTGACCGAGAGTCCGAGTCATGCAGCATGAGAATGGACCCTTCTGCCCAACTTGTCCATGCTGACCTAAGTGTCCCTCACACTTCCTGCACCCAACACTAAAGTGGGTGGTATTGTAGATAGCACCCCCTCTTCCACCCCCTCCCCCCCCTCTCTCCCCTCTTCCCCCCCCCCCCCCCTCTTTCCCCCCCCCCCTCTTTCTCCCCCCCCTCTTTCCCCCCCCCTCTTTCCCCCCCCCCCTCTTATCCCCCCCTCCCTCTTTCCCCCCCTCTCCCCCCCGCCCTCTCTCCCCCCCCCTCTTCTTCCCCCCCGCTTTCCCCCCCCTCTTCCCCCCCCCTCTTCCCCCCCCCACTCTTTTCCCCCCCCCTCTTCACCCCCCCCCCTCTTCCCTCCCCCCCCTCTTCCGCCCCCCCTCTTTCCCCCCCCCTCTTTCCCCCCCTCTTTCCTCCCCCCCCTCTTTCTCCCCCCCCCCTCTTTCTCCCCCCCCCTCTTTCCCCCCCTCTTCCCCCTCTCCTCCCCCCCCGCTTCTCCGCCCCCCCTCTTTCCCCCCCCCCCATCTTTCCCCCCCCCCATCTTTCCCTCCCCCCCCCTCTTTCCCCCCCGCCCCTCTTTCCCCCCCCCCCATCTTTCCCCCCCCCCTCTTTCCCCCTCCCTCTTTCCCTCCCCCCCCCTCTTTTTCCCCCCCCCTGCGTTTCTTTCCCCCCCCCCCCCTGCTCTTCCCCCCCCCCCTCTATCCCCCCCCCCTCTTTTCTCCCCCCCCCCTCTTTCCCCCCCCCCCCCTCTTTCCCCCCCCCCCCCCTTTCCCCCCCCCCTCTTTCCCCCCCCCCCTCCCCCCCCCCCCTCTTTCCCCCCGCCCCTCTTCCCCCCCCCCCCTCTTTCCCCCCCCCCCCTCCCTGTTCCTCCCCCCCCCCCCTCTTTCCCCCCCCCCCCCCCTCTTTCCCCCCCCCCCCCCCCCCCTCTTTCCCCCCCCCCCTCTTTCCCCCCCCCCCCCTCTTTCCCCCCCCCCCCCTCCTTCCCCCCCCCCTCTTTCCCCCCCCCCCTCTTTCCTCCCCCCATTCTGGGTCATTCTAACACATGAATATGCTTTGATCTAAACCATTCCATTGTAGCTCTGGCTGTATGTTTAGGGTCGTTGTCCTGCTGGAAGGTGAACCTCCGCCCCAGTCTCAAGTCTTTTGCAGACTCTAACAGGTTTTCTTCCAAGATTGCCCTGTATTTGGCTCCATCCATCTTCCCATCAACTCTGACCAGCTTCCCTGTCCCTGCTGAAGAAAATCATCCCCACAGCATGACGCTGCCACCACCATGTTTCACAGTGGGGATGGTGTGTTCAGGGTGATGTGCAGTGTTAGTTTTCCGCCACACATAGCATTTTGCATTTAGGCCAAAAACTTCCATTTTGGTCTCATCTGACCAGAGCACCTTCCTCCACATGTTTGCTGTGTCCCCCACATGGCTTGTGGCAAAGTGCAAACGGGACTTCTTATGGCTTTTTTTCAACAATGGCTTTCTTCTTGCCACTCTTCCATAAAGGCCCGATTTGTGGAGTGCACGACTAATAGTTGTCCTGTTGACAGATTCTCCCACCTGAGCTGTGGATCTCTGCAGCTCCTCCAGAGTTACCATGGGTCTCTTGACTGCTTCTCTGATCAATGCTCTCCTTGCCCGGCCTGTCAGTTTAGGTGGACGGCCATGTCTTGGTAGGTTTGCAGTTGTGCCATACTCTTTCCATTTTCGGATGATGGATTGAACAGTGCTCCGTGAGATGTTCAAAGCTTGGGATATTTTTTTATAACCTAACCCTGCTTTAAACTTCTCCACAACTTTATCCCTGACCTGTCTGGTGTGTTCCTTGGGCTTCATGATGCTGTTTGTTCACTAATGTTCTCTAACAAACCTCTGAGGCCTTCACAGAACAGCTGTATTTATACTGAGATTAGATTACACACAAGTGGACTCTATTTACTAACTAGGTGACTTCTGAAGGCAATTGGTTGCACTGGATTTTATTTAGGGGTATCAGAGTAAAGGGGGCTGAATACTTTTGCACGCCACACTTTTCAGTTTTTTACTTGTAAAAAAATTTGAAAACCATGTATCATTTTCCTTCCACTTCACAATTATGCGCCACTTTGTGTTGGTCTATCACATAAAATCCCAATAAAATACATTTACGTTTGTGGTTGTAACGTGACAAAATGTGGAAAAGTTCAAGGGGTATGAATACTTTTGCAAGCCACTGTATATGGGGTTAATCGATATCTGTAATTGGGTCATTAAGAGACCACCCCCATGTGGTTCGGCCCTCAAGGCCCCGGACCTATAAAGGTCCGTGACCACGAGGCTCAGCGTCGATCTTCTGGAAGAGCGCTCAGGACCGCGTACCCTTCTGGAGTGCCTCTGTCTGAGCGAGGCCTAGAGGGCTTGAACAGACAGACGCAAGGATCAAACCCGCAGTGGGATAGGTACAGTGTGTGATCTGTGACGTGCTTTTGGTAAAATAAAATTAAACTGAACAAGTGCTTGGTTCAGTTTTGTTACTGAAACTAGACTGGGGGGAAGCTTAGAAACGAGCAATTATCAAAGGGAAGGTGAAATCCTCACAGAAGGTTGCAACTGCGGTCGGGTGCAGCCTCTGAGGAGAGGAGAAGGGGGGACAAAGCCACAGGGGAGGTAGCATGCAAGAAGGATGAGTCAGTCTGAAGAAAGATCCTGACCAGTGAGGTCACCTACTGATCACTCCACAGAATGCTGCCTGATCCGCTGGGTTACTCCAGTTCTGTGCATTGGAAAGCCCAAATAGAGCAATTGTGTCTAGGACCAACCAGGCACAGAATTTTACACCAAAACCCTACACTTTCCCTCACCAAGGTATTCACCCAGCAGAGTGCAAATAATAGGCAAAAGGATAAAGGAGACGAGGGAGCTCGATTAATTAAGGATGGGATTGTTTTAGAGATGAGGAATAATACTGATTCAGAAACTAAAAACGTAGAGTCAGTTTGGGTGGAGAGAAGAAATAGTAAGAAGTGAAAAGAATATATAGGTCCTAGCAATAGCTATACTATGAGACAGAATATAATTCAAGACATAATGGGAGCTTGTAAGAAAGATACTGCAATAATCATGGGTACTTTTTAATTACCACACAGATTATACAAGTCAAATTCACAGATTTAGCTTGAGGACATATTCATGGCCCAGATTCATTGCAATTGTGCACAGCAAAATGTGGAGGACCCAACCACAATTTAGATCTGCATAATGAACTGAATTAATTAACAATCCCATGGTAAAGATTGATGCAACATAGTAGAATTTCAAATTGAGCCTGAAGGTGAGAAACCTGGCCCTGGAACTGTTCTAAAGAAATAAAGACAAGAAAAAAGGGATCTATGAGAAAGATGCACCATCCATGGTGAATTAAGGCAGTTAAGGATGGTTCCAATTTGAAAGAAAAGGCATACAATGCTGCAAATATCAATGGTAGACCAGAGGATTGAGATTTTTTTAGAAACCTGTGAAGGATGACAAAAAAAATAGAAAGTGAGAGAAAATAGTGTATCAGAGAGAAATACCAATACAGCCAACAGGTATATCAAAACAAAAAGAGTTTTATCCGTTGAGTTAATCCAGCACTGTGTCTTTTTAAAAAGTAAATAAAGGCTGACAAGTCCTCTGGATTTGATAGAACCACGTTCTTCACGAAAGTGACTGCAGAGAATCATGGCAGATATAGTGTATTTGGATTTTCCAAAGGCGTTTGCGATGGCATCATACAAAAACATTTACTGAAGAAGACCACATGGGGTTAGGGCTCATATATTAGTATATATTGGTTTGTGGCTAACTAACAGGGAGATTACAGTTAAATTAGTTATTTTTGCACTGGCAATGAGTACAAATGACACATCACAAAGATCAGTGTTGAATTAACTATAACTATATTAATGACTTGGATGTAGGGTTCAATTGTACTGCAGCGAAATGTTCTCATGATAAAATAATAAGCAGGTGAGCAAGTTGTGCACAGAACAAGAAGAGCCTGCAGGGGACATAGGCAGGTTAAGCGAATAGGAAGCAAATGGGAAAATGGAGTATAATGAGAAGTTATCCACCTTAGGAGGAAGTATGAAAAAGCAATTTGTTATTTAAAAGGAGTGTGATTATGAAATGTTGTCCGAAGTGATCAGTGAGCTATAGTTCATAAAGCGCAGAGTTCTGCATGCAGCAACAGCGAGCAATTAGGAAGGTTTTAAGAATGTTACCCTCTACTGCAAGGGTTATGGACTGTAAGTAATGATGTTTTCATACAATTTACGAGATGATGGTAAAATTGCAACTGGAATACTGTATACAGTTTTGGTCTACTTATGTAAGGATGCATTGCAGAGATGATGAATCAGGTTGATTCCTGAGATGAAGGATTTATAGAACGTAGAATAGTACAGCACAGCACAGGAACAGACTCTTTGGCCCATGACATCTATGCCAAGCATGACGACAAATTAATCAAACTCCATCTGCCTGCTCATGATCCATATCCATTCAATCTCTGCTTCCACCACTACTCCTGGCCGCATGTTCCTGACTCTCTGTGTGCACAAATCTGCCTCACGGATCTCCTCGCATCTTGCCCCCTCTCACTTTAAAGCTATGCCATCTAGTCTCTGACATTTCCACCCTGGGAAAAAGATTCTGACTGTCTACCCTATCTATGCCTCTCATATATTTAATATACTTCTATCAGGTCTCCACAACCTCTGACATTTGAGAAAAAGCAATCCAAGTTTGTCCAACAGTTCCTTATATCCCTTCCCCGGATTACCCCTTAACCTCCTCCACTCCAAGGAATAAAGACCTAGCATACCCAATCTCTTATAGCTCAGGCCCTCAAGTCCTGGCAACATCCTCATAAATAATGTTGTTGTGCGCTGGGGGGGAGTTGTGGTTCTTGAAGTGGTGGTGCTCCTTCATTCTGCAGATGAATATATCTTCAGCTGTAGAAAATTCGGAGAGGGGATAGTCTGGAATGTTGATCTCCAAAATGGTGTCATTGATTATCATCGTAATTTGAATACATCCAGCAGGAATTAGCTCCAAGCAAGGTAACATCTTCATCAACATGTCTAATGTTATTTGTGCCAGAGGAGGTGTGAAAACATGCTTTAATACTCATTAATACTCAAACAATGCCCAAATTATAACAAAATACCTAAAGTGCTGGAGCAACTCAGCAGATCAGGCAGCACCTCTGGAGAACATGCATAGGTGATGTTTCAGGTTGGGAACCTTCGTTGGACCTAAAACGTCGCCTATCCATGTTCTCCAAAGATGCTGCCTGACCCATTGAGTTACTCTAGCACTTTGTGTCTTTTTCTGTTCCTTGGGTACCCAAATATTGAGTGTTGGCAAGCCCAATTTCAAGCCCCGAATGTCAAATGAAATATAAAACAGAACATAATATCCCATTTCCAACAGATACTGTGGTAAAAACAAAGTAGTAGAATAGCACAGGAGCATAGGAGAAAACAAATGTCTCCACAGAAGGTTTAAACAAGACAAGTTTTTTTTATCACGATATTAACTAAATCTGAAAGGAGAAAGCTATATCAAAGGCATTTGTCCTATTTCACCTCACTCAACTCCACATTAATGTCATTTTTCAATCACCCCAAGCCTTTGACTCATTCCCCATTGCAGAAAAAGAATAGTCAATGTGAAAGCTGGATGGTGCTGCCAGTTTTTACAGATCTTTCTCTCTGTCAACTTCAAATCAGAGGAGACACTGTGTTCCTCTACCATAAACAACAGTATCAAAACATTACTGATTTCATACAGCCATGATTTCTTCTTTGTAATTTGCTGATGCTCTTCACCTTGAGTTCAGAGTGATAAATGATGTGAGTGAACATTTAAAGGCATTCACTATTTTCCTAATTGGACTGCTTGGGGTGATTCGCCTTGGGGCTTGATATGGAAAATGAATCAAAAACTACTTTATGGCAACATCTTGACAGTACAGCAGTTCATACAACACCAATATTTCTGTTTTCAGTTTAAGACTAAACTCAAATAAGCATCAACATTTCTGACTGACATGATTTGTAGGCAGGGTGGAGGTGGAGGGGTAATTCCCTTTCTAAACAAATGACAATTATATATTTTTTGATTGTCATTCTGTTCCTTAAAGTGAAGAAGTTGTTTAATTTTCAGGAGGAGTTAGATTCATAAATCCCTTCACAACTGGGTATTCAGTGAGGATCTAGAGGAGGTGCTGCCTCAAAAAGGCATCAATATCATCAAAGACAGATACCACCCTGGCCACGCTCTCATTTTACTCCTATAATCGAGAAGAAGGTAATAGGAGCCAGAAAATCAGTGGATTGAAATGAACCATAATAATTAAAACATATATTTTCTAAACATTTAAAAACACATTAAACACTAACAAAAATAAAAACATTAAAATAATGTATAATAGCTAATTTTCTAGAATTTATCTAACACAAGAAACAGCAGATGTAGCGATTATACAAAACTTACCTTCAGCGGCACTGCAGTTCTGCCACTGGCGTGTGCGAGACTTTGGCGCCTTTGAGGGGGAGGGGGGATTAAAATGCCGTTTTCTACTGCTTATCGAAGGCGGACTTCCTCGGGCTGCCAGCTGGTGAAGAAAAATCGATCCGACTTCCGTTCCCGATTAAAAAAAAATTTTTTAATCGCGAGACAATTTAATAAATACATAAAAATAAAAAGCGACTTCTAATGCCCTCAACGCCTACAACGTGACGGATCGCATGAACGGGACAAAACAAAATGTAAGTCGTTTATTTTACATATAATCTCGTTTCTGGGATGGCTTTAATAAAATTTTACGATGCGAAAATGTGATTTGGGCCCCATACGAACCGGCAGTGTTTTTCCCGCCGATTTGGGGTTCAAATTCACCGCAAATGCAACATTCCAATTGATCGCGTTCCAAAAAAACCCTCTCGCAAGATGATTTAAATGCTTTTTTTTGGACAATCATGTCATAAGAGCATCTAAATCGTCTATATTTTGTGTTATTGTCTATCCATAGTCAATATTTTTATATTAAATATCAGTTTTAGTCCCATGTATTGTGCAAAAAAATAATAATTTAAATTATATTGAGTGGATGTTTCTAGATTAATTTATGGGAATTAAACATTAAATTCCTTCCATCTGGTATATAAATTCATGACAGTGAGATTTAAAAATCATGTTATATTGTGAATTCTTGTGTGAATGGGATTAGTTTGTTATTTGGATACTTAGGCTATTTAAAAAAAATATCCTTTTCTTAAGAAATGGAATCTACAGGACATTCTTAATGGGAATGTAGTGGGCAGAAAGGCAGAAAGGCATGTCATGCGTGGTTTGAAGAGCAAAAACCTGTAGTTTACAATGCCAACATTGAAAAGTTGAGGAAAAACAAGGTGTACAGAGTTGCTTATTGGTTACAATCTGAGGAGTATGATGATGCTACTGATTATGATATGCCAATGTACCAGCTAGCAACTGATCTTCTCCATAAAGACTTGGTCTACTGCTAGAAATTGTAATTTATTTACCTATCTGTTACGGACTTACAGCATATAACACAATAATATTAATGTTCTGATCTTGAGAATATCACATTTTTGAATTTTCAAGGCAGTCTGGGTGTTTATTACTATATCCGTCACAACGGTCAATTTTGTAATTAACTACAATTAGGTAATTAACTAATTATATGCTTTAATTTCAGGTCATTAAATCAGAATTTAGAAGATTGAGGGGGGATCTTATAGAAACTTACAAAATTCTTAAGGGGTTGGACAGGCTAGATGCAGGAAGATTGTTCCTGATGTTGGGGAAGTCCAGAACAAGGGGTCACAGTTTATGGATAAAGGGGAAATCTTTTAGGACCGAGATGAGGAAAACATTTTTCACACAGAGAGTGGTGAATCTGTGGAATTCTCTGCCACAGAAGGTAGTTGAGGCCAGTTAATTGGCTATATTTAAGAGGGAGTTAGATGTGGCCCTTGTGACTAAAGGGATCAGGGGGTATGGAGAGAAGGCAGGTACAGGATACTGAGTTGGATGATCAGCCATGATCATATTGAATGGCGGTGCAGTCTCGAAGGGCCGAATGGCCTAATCCTGCACCTATTTTCTATGTTTCTTTGTTTCAAATGATATCCCATTGAAACACAAAATGTCTTCAATTGCTTGAACTTAGCTTTTGTAGACTTTTGTAGCTTTTATTGGTCATCTATGTAGACATTGGAGATATAGGAAAGCAATTAATGACAAATTATTACAAGCAAAATGACCGAATCAATATGATTATTCAAATTAGATATTTAAAAAAATGTGGTGAATCTCTGGAATTCTCTGCCACAGAAGGTAGTTGAGGCCAGTTCATTGGCTATATTTAAGAGGGAGTTAGATGTGGCCCTTGTGGCTAAAGGGATCAGGGGGTATGGAGAGAAGGCAGGTACAGGATACTGAGTTGGATGATCAGCCATGATCATATTCAATGGCGGTGCAGGCTCGAAGGGCCGAATGGCCTACTCCTGCACCTATTTTCTATGTTTCTATGTTTCTATGTCATCCAAGTAAGATGTTTTATATTTGTTTCAGAATGCTTCAATCTATAATAACTGAAAATTTAATTCAGTTCTCTTGATTTTTAAGAAAGTTATGGGCTTTTGACTGTCCTCGGTCACAGCTTTTGTGTCAAGTCAATGGAAAAGTAATAAGGAACAAGATGCTAATTTCTGAGTATGAAAATGGCCATAACTCTTTTAATACTGAAGATATGAAAGTGAATTAGGTGTCAAATTAAACTTCTTTTCGTGCTTTATCTGATGGGATAAATTGCAGACTTGATTTTTAAAATTTCAAAATTTTGTAACATTGCTGGCAGATGCTGGAATCTTGAGGAAAACACAATGTTGGAGAAACTCAGCGGGTCAGGCAGCATCTATGGAGGGAATGGATAGATTACATTTCCGGTTGAGACCCTTCTTCAGACTAATTGGAGTAAGGGGAGGAAGCTGGAAAAGAGATGGAGGCGGGACAAAAAAAAGGCAGAGGCATGTGATAGGCGGTATAAGTGAACAGATGGTTTCATTGGCAGATGGGCAGAGATAATTTATTTGCACTTAGATTTGTTCTTAATATTGATGACACCAGGTGATCTTAATTTAAGGCCAGTAAAGCAGTGAAGGCTGAGGAGAAGATCCAGACCATTTGTCATCTGACCTTCTTGGACTTCAGTTTTCTTTTGTAATTTTAGATATATGGCTTTTGTTTCTGGTGTGCCAATTTGTACAGGCATATATTTTATATATATGTAATGACAGGTTTCTCATGCATTCTGAAAAATACTGAGTTTGCAGGTACAGGGTTAAATCCTTCCTAAAGCATAAATATCTGATCACCAGCAATTCTGCTTAGCACTGCCAGGTGATGGTCAATTCAATCCATCTCTTGTCTTAATTTGAGCATCTAATAAATGACAGTTACTGATCAGCAACCGAACTTCTTTTAAATGAAGCATTTTTTTAAATAAATGTGGATCAGTTGAATTTTAAGCGATGATGTGTCTTGCATTTATAAGAATGAACGGAAGCGAACGAAAGCTGTTTCTGTGGCTGAGCAGTAAGTAATCCGGTTTCAAAATAGCGGTCCCATGTGAGTGGAATTCTCACTTATGTTACTGAATGCAAATATCACATTACCCCATACAGTATAAAATCTCTCAAGCACCTTTTAATGATCATTTACAGATAATACATTTAAATGGCAGATATTTCACTTGGTCTAGTTAACTATTAAAAGTCTGATCTTGGATGTGTATTTATTTGTGTGTTTGTGTGTAATCACACCTTTGCGAAAAAACGACGCGGTAACGGTAACATTTTAACATATTCCGGTAGAGATTTTTCCCGTGGATTCCAAAATTGCCTTATCTGAAAATGTCATGCTATATTTCTCGAGTTATTAATGAAAATGTTCAAACATCGGACAAAACTTTGTTTTAAAAATGGCTTTCTTTCGCTGATGACGTCACAATGGGTCTACTTTGCGTGCCGTTCTTCCTCGCGCTGCGAGTGATGTCACCACCCCCACCCCTCCCTCCTCCCCACTGTTATTCAAAAGATGCAGCCAGAGATGTAGTTGGGCCATCGACTGAAGACCAAAGATCATAGCTGAGGACTGCGCAACCTGCGGTCCTTTGGTCGACGCTCGCCCGCCCGTGCCTCGGCTCAGGTCCAGTCCTCGTGTAGGCTCGGGTCCAGTCCTCGTGTAGGCTCAGGTCCGGTCCTTGGCTCGGGTCTGGTCCTCGGTCGGATTCTCGGGTCCTCCCACTCTGCCTCCCCCTGCCCCCCACTCCCTAGGGAGTGGTGAGTATTGAGACCTATGGGTGAGTGGTGCCCTCTCTCTCTGCCCCTGTCTCTGCTCCTGCCTCTGCCTCTGTCTCTGCCCTCTCTCTGTCTCTGCCTCCGCCCTCTCTCTGCCCTCTGTTTGCCAGTCTCTGCCCTCTCTTTGCCTCTGCCTCTGTCTCTGCCCTGTCTCTGCCCTGTCTCTGCCCTCTCTGTCTCTCTCTACCCCCTCCCTCTCCCTCTCTCTCTCTAGCCGCGCCTGCGAGTTGGGGGTTATGCATGAGTGGATAGGGTGGGGGATGGGGTAAAAGGAGCAAATGAATAATATTAATATAATATCAAGGGGGGTGGTTAGTGTGTGCGTGTGTTGGGGGGGGTGGTGGTTAGTGTGTGTGTATGTATGGGGGGTGGTAAATGTGTGTGTGATGCCGCAGGCTGCCCACCCCCCCATCCACGCACTTGGTCTAGTATCATATCTCTATAATTATAAAACTCTGATCTTGGATGTGTGTGTGTGTGTGTGTGATCACATCTTCTCGAAAAAACGACGCGCTAACGGTAACATTTTTACATATTCCATTAGAGATTTATCTCGTGGAGTCCGAAATCGCCTTATCTGAAAAAAGAATGCTTCATTTCTCGAGTTATTAATCAAAATGTTCACAAATCTGAAAACACTTTGAAAACAAACCGGCGTCTTTCACTGATGACGTCACAGTGAATCTGCGCTCTGTGTTCCACGTGCTGCGAGTGAAGAACGAGCTCTCGGGTCGGGTCCGTCTCGGGTCGCTCTGGTCCGTGTCGGGTTGCTTGGGTCCGTCTCGAGTCCTCGGTTCCTCTCTGCCCCTCTCTCGCTCTCCCTCTCTGCCCCTCTCTCTCGCTCTCTCTCCCCCCCTCCTTTCCCCAATCCTCTTCCTCTCCCCCCTCCTCCTCTCCCCCTCTCCCCCTTCCTCCTCTCCCCCCCTCTCTCCTCTCTCCCCCCTCCTCCTCTCCCCCATCTCTTCCCCCCCTCCTCTACAACCCCTCCCCCACCCCTCTCTCCCCTCTCCCTCCCTCTCTCTCTGCCACCCTCCCCCACCCCTCTCCCCTCTTATTCCCTCTGCCCTTCTTTCCCCCCTCTCTCCACCCCCTCTCCCCCCCTCTGCTCCTCTCTGTCTCTGCCCCACTCTCTGTGTCTCTGCCCCCTCTCTCTCTCTACTCCCCCTCCCTCTCCCTCTCTAGACGCGCCTGCGAGTTGTGGGCTAGGCGTGAGTGGATAGGGCGGGGATGGAGTAAAAGGAGCCAATGTATAATATTAATATAATATCAAGGGGGGTGGTTAGTGTGTGTGTGTGTGGGGGGGGATGGGGTGGTTAGTGTGTGTGTGTGTGTGTGGGGGGGGGGGGGGGGTGGTTAGTGTGTGTGTGTGTGGGGGGGGGGGGGGTGGTTAGCGTGTGTGTGTGTGTGTGTGTGTGTGTGGGGGGGGGGGGGTGGTTAGTGTGTGTGTGTGTGTGTGTGGGGGGGGGGGTGGTTAGTGTGTGTGTGACACCACTTTCCGCCCCCCGGAACCACGCGTTGAGGGGTCAGGACCCAGCGGGTCCCACTTGGTCAAGTATCATTTAAATTTATCATTTTAAACACCGAGTAAATATTGTTCAAATAAAATGACGAATAGAAACAAGCTTGAACAATACTTTGAAAAAAATCACTGTCTCACAACAGTCCATATGCTGTTTCCCGATGTAAATTTGGAATTCACAGCTCGCCTTTTATTTATTTATCTCTCTTTCCAGTACCATTAATCATATTGGTTTTACAACAGTCAAAGCTCAGGGTATGTTTCTGAGCATGTAGCGTCGACCTTCTTGTCAGCAGTTGCCCCCACACCTGTCATTGTCATAGTCATAGAGTGATACAGTGTGGAAACAGCCCTTCAGCCCAACTACACTATTCTCACTGCCTGCGCTTTGTCTATATTCCTCCAAATGTGTCCTAACCATAAACCTGTCCAACTGTTTCTTAAATGGGGTGATAGTCCTAGCCTCAACTATCTCCTTTGGCAGCTGAAGATACTCTTCAGATTCCTATTAAATCTTTTCCCCTTCACCTTGAACCTATGTCCTCTGGTCCTTGATTCTCCTACTCTGGGCAAGAAATTCTGTGCATCTACCCGATCTACTCCTCTCATGATTTTATATACCTCTATAAGATTACCCCTTATCCTCCTGTGCTCCAAGGAATAGAGACCTAGCCTCCTCAACCTCTCCCTACAGCTCAGGGCCTCTAGTCCTGGCAACATCCTCGTAAACCTTCTCTGAACCCTTTCAAGCTTGACAATATCTTTCCTATAACATGGTGCCAGAACTGAACACAATACTGTAAATGCGGTCTTACCAACGTCTTATACAACTGCAACATGACCTCCCAATTTCTATACTCAATACTCTGACTGATGAAGGCCAATGTGTCAATAGCCTTTTTGACGACCTTATCTACCTGCGACTCGACCTTCAAGGAACCATGCACCTGCACTCCTAGATCCCTCTGCTCTACAACACTCCTCAGAGGCCTACCATTCAATGTGTAGGTCCTGCCCTTGCTAGAGTCCCAAAATGAAACACCTCACACTTCTCTGTATTAAATTCCATCAACCATTCCACAGCCTACCTGGTCAATCGATCCAGATCCTGCTGCAATCTTTCGCAACCATCTTCACTATCTGCAAAACCACCCACTTTTGTATCATCAGCAAACTTGCTAATCTTGCCCTGTATGTTCTCATGCAAATCATTAATGTAGATGACAAACAATAACGGGCCCAGCACTGAACCCTGAGGCACACCACTAGTCACAGGCCTCCAGTCCGATAAGCAACCTTCCACCATCACTCTCTGCTTCCTTCCATGAAGCCAATTTGCTATCAATTCAGCTATCTCTCCTTGGATCCAATGCGATCTAACCTTCCAGAGCAGCCTACCATGCGGAACCTTGTTTAATGCCTTACTGCAATCCATGTATACAACATCTACAGCTCTGCCTTCATCGACATTTTTGGTCACGTCTTCAAAAATCTCAAATCAGATTTGTGAGATACGACCTCCCATGTACAAAACCATGCTGACTATCCCTAATCAGCCCTTGCCCATCTAAATGCATGTGTAACCTATCCCTCAGAATACTCTAGTAATTATCCAGCTGCAGATGTTAAGCTCACTGGCCGGCCTATAGTTCCCAGCATTTTCCCTGCAGCCTTTCTTGTTTCCTCTCTAGTTTCCCACAATGTCCTCGTATATATCTGATCAGTCCCTGGAGATTTGTCTACCTTCATACATGAAAGTACCTTCAGTACTTCTTCGACGCTAACACTGACTGCTCTCAAGCCACTTCCATTGACTGCCCCAAGTTCCTCCGTCCTACTGTCTTTCTCCTCAGTAAATACGGAGGAGAAGTACTTATTGGGGACCTTGCCCATCTCCTGTGGCTCCACATAGAGGTGACCGCTTTGATTCCTAAGAGGTCCCACTTTCTATCTAGTTACCCTTTTCCCCCTTTTGTATTTATAAAATCTTTTGGGATTGTCCTTATTGCTACCTGCCAGAGCTATGTCCAGGCCCCTTTTTGCCCTTCTGATTTCCTTTCTCAGTTTACTCCTTAGTTCCCGATAATCCTCCATGAATGCACTTGATCCCAGCTGCCTATACCTGTCCCATGCATCCTTCTTATTTTTGACCAATGCCTCAAATTCCCTCGTCGGCCAAGCTTCCTTACGTTTGCCTGCTTTACCCTTCATTTTAACAGGGACGGACATATCCTGAGCTTTTGTCAGCACACTTTTAAAACATCCCACTTGGCCAATGTTCTTTTCCCCTAAAATAACCTGCTCCAATCAATTTGAGTGAGACCTTCTCTCATACCATCAAAGTTGGCCTTAACACATGGGCCCTCTCTGTCCCTATCCATAAATATCTTAAACTTAACTGAACTGTGGTCACTGACCCCAAAAGGCTCCTCCACAAACACTTGATTAACTTGCCCTTCCCAATTCCCCAATTCTAGATGCAGTGTTGCCCTCTCACGTGTGGGGGCCTCTACATACTGCTTGAGAAAACTCTCCTGAACACTTATGAGGAATTGCACTCCATTTAAACCCTTCACACTATGATTTTCCCAGTCAATATTGGGAAAGTTAAAATCCCCAACTAAAAAAACCATATTTGACCTGCAGCTGTCTGCAATCTCCTGGCATAATTCCCATTGACTATTCGAGTCTGTAGTGCACCAACAAGGTGATCATCCCTTTTTTGTTCCTCAGCTCCACCCATATAGCCTCACTAGACGAACCGTCCGTAATGTCACCTCTGGCCACTGCTGTGACATCCTCCTTAACCAACAAGAAGTTGGTTAAGAAGTACACCTGCTGTGTACTTGCTGCTTGGTCTGTGTCCAAGATGGCTGCCGTGAAGAGAGAGTGGACGCTGGCACGATTTGGTTGCCGCTGCTCCCTCTTCACACTGTGTTTTTGATTTTCTGTTTTTGGATTGAATCCTGTTTTTAATTTGTGTCTCTGTGATGTCTTTATTACTAGTTATATTCCGATTATGTTATTCCGATATACTATGTAAGGTGTCCTTGAGATGTTTGAAAGGCGCCCATTAAATAAAATGTATTATTATTATTATTATTACACCCCCCTCCTCTTTTTTCCCTCACCCCTATCTCAACTGAAGCTCCTGTACCCAGGAACGTTGAGCTGCCAGTCCTACCCCTCTCTTAACCAGGTTTCAGTAATGGCTACAACGTCCCAGTCACTCATACCTATCCATGCCCTAAGCTCATCTGCCTTATCCATCAGGTCCCTTGCATTAAAATATATGCAGTTGAAACCAACCCTCTGTAGATCAGTGTCACTCATGTTTATGAGTCATGCTTTTGTAGTTACGCCCACTAGCTATACAGCAACCCTCCCTGCCTAGTTCCCTTAGAATTAGAGAGACGTGCAAGTATGAAGCCATATTTGCTATGTTGTTAATAAAGTCTTTGGACCTTTATCATGGCTTCAGTTATTTACAACAGCCGAAACACAACACCCTCCTTCCTCGCTCTCCGCCTTTCACCTGCCTATTCTGTCCACTAACCTTTCCCTCACCACCCTCCATACCAACTTCTAACCTCTCACCTGCCTCTGTCCTGTATGAGATGTTACCTCATTATTTTTCATAATGCATGAGAAATCTGTTATTACAGATATAAAATATATTCAATAACAACCCACTGAAAATAAAAACATTGTATTTAAAAGTACAATCTAAAATATAAATTGCTAAATTCTAATTAAGTAATTATGATCAAACAAAACAATTATATTATCATTACCTTGACTGTAATCATCTACTGTAAGTGAGAGTCAACAGAATACACTCCAAACTATGAACTGCCTTGATTGACTAGGAACAGTTCCGTGTTATGTGTTTCGAAGTACAGTGAAAACGTTCTGTGCTATCCAGTCAGCGGAAAGACAATACATGATTACGATCGAGCTATTTACAATTTATAGATACATGATATGGGAATAACATTTAGTACAAGGTAAAGCCAGCAAAGTCCAAACAAGGATAGGCCGAGGGTCACCAATGAGGTAGATAGTAGTTCATGACTCTTCTCTGGTTGTGGTAGGATGATTCAGTTGCCTGATAACTGACATGCCAAACTTCCTAAGCCGCCTTCTAAGGTGTACAAGGAGTAAAGAAAGGGGCTGAGAACACAGCCTTATGGAGCATCAATGTTGAGGATAATCGTATGATTGGGATCTGTTGGCCTGCAAGTCGAGGATCCAGTTGCACAGATGAGTGCTGACTCCAAGTCCCGTGAGTTTGGTGATAAGCTTGGTTGGTATAATGGTGTTAAAGGCAGAGCTGTAGTCTCTGGTCAGAGCTGGACTTCGGCTATGTTCCGGTTTTACCATTAAAAAAAATTCAACTTCTTTTTGTAGTTTATTATGGCATTTTGCTGTGTACTACGTTTAGATACCTGTTTTGCTGCTGTAAGAAAGAATTTCATAATTCTATTTCAGGTCATATCACAATAAAACACTCTTGACCCTCTTGACAACCTGTGCAACTACAAACCTGTACTATGATCAGTCTGACAAAGGATCCTGACCCGAAACATCATCTGTCCATTCCATCCACAGATGCTGCCTGACATGCGGAGTTATTCCAGCACTTTGTGTTTTATTCCAGCATCTGCAGTTCCTGTGTCTCTAAGTTATTTTATGTTTAAGATATCTATTTAAAATGAAGTAGCTTGTAATAATTGAATTGCAACAATTAGCTGCTAAAATATGGAAAAAATACATTCCTACCTCGAATCTATAGCACAACATCAAGCCATTTGTCTCAAAGGTTCGTGGTAGCACTTACACCCCATACCAGCCAAAACAGTCTATTTACATTTTTATTACATAAGATTCTGGAATTATCTTTGATGAAGAATCGTAATTTTAACACGCAAAAGAGGCAAAAAGAGATGATAACTTATACCGTGCATAATGATGAGATGTTAACGTGCACTGCTGAAATGGTGGTGGAAGCAGACTCTCTATTCCAGACCTAACTCCACCTTCCTGCCAGTTGGCATGCTGCAAGCAGTTCCCACCCACCTGCACTTCTTCCAGATGCAAAAGATAGAGTGTGGTCTGCGTTGCATGTCAGCCTCAGCAATACATTCTGAGGTCAAGCATCTGGACTGCCAAAGGCTTTCAAAAACTGTGAAAGGATTGTTAACATTTTTTTGACGTCTCTCTCTCTTGGTCAGCTTCTACAAAAAACTATTGAAGAGGATATAAAAGCTTAAAAGTCGATAAATGCAAATTTGAGTGGAATGATTTGTTAGTGTAAGTGTTTTAAGTAAAACTCCTCCATTCTTCCATAGTATTGACAACTCCATGCAAATGAATTGTGTTGCTGTTCCTGCAGTGTAATTACCAGCCTAAAGCTGAACCTGGGTGTAAACTCCTCCACAAGTAGATTTACTGGCAAATCCAGCAGGAGAGGTTGGTTAGTCAATGCACCAGCATCTGACCTTTAGGATATTTTGGACTTCTACATTTGGCCATGAAAACATAAGAGTCAAGACATCTTGAGGCATACATGGTAAGAATTAGCCTATTTGTCCCCGATTCAGTCTATTGTGAGTACAATTTTGTGCTGTTCGGATTGGAGATATTTTGCAGCACACAAATAGCTTGTATAATATTTCTTAAGTCATTTATTGAGATAATTGCTGCAAATTAATATTTTGCTCTAGTTACCTGGAACCCATGCTTAAATTCTTAAAAATAGTCCATGAAGCAAATTGGTATTGAAAGTAATGACAGTTTGTCTATCGGGAGATATATATGGTTTCTGTTACAGGTTGATGAAACTGACAAACACATTTAAGAAGGGTTTCGGCCCGAAACGTCGCCTATTTCCTTCGCTCCATAGATGCTGCTGCACCCGCTGAGTTCCTCCAGCAATTTTGTGTACAAACACATTTAATAGTCTTCTTGAAACACTGAACTTTTTCAATTTCCTGATCTATCCTAATGAATAATTCATGAAATTTCCTGATTAATATTTGGTCTGATCCCATGAATATGCCTTGGATGGGTCCAAATGTCTATCCATCAGATATGGAAGAAAACGTTAAAAAACTGTCATCCAGATGAATCTGCGACAGATTCAATGCTGACAGTCTTCAGAGCAAACTTTTTATTGTCATTGCTAAATAGCTTGCCTGATGTTGTAGATACTGTGGGAAGCCTGAAAATATTAGTAAGCAAATAATGTAAATGCAATGAACAAGTCTTTACAACCCTGGAAGGACTGATGTCTGCACAAACCAACCAAGCTTTTACTACATGTATCATTTGATGTCTACAACAGAGCTCAGGATGATAAATATAATAGTAAGATTAAACGAGAACTTACCAGTTTGAAGTTTGATCTGTATTTTATGAGGAGGAACGTTGAGGGAATACGTGAAGAACCCGCTTCCAACGCATGCGTGCCATTCTTCAAAGCAGCGGTGTGAGGTCACAGAAACTATAATGACCTAACATAGTAAGATTATCAAAGAGATACCAGTTTTGATATGATCATAGGAGGGTGGGAGCGGAGGGCTCGTATTCCCTCAACGTTCCTCCTCATAAAATACAGATCAAACTTCAAACTGGTAAGTTCTCGTTTAATCTTACTATTTTACTTCGGAGTCACGTGAGTGACTACGTGAAGATTTCAAAGCTCTGTGACCTCATGCCGTGGAACGAGTCCATGCTTCACAACTGCCTTGGGTATCGGGAGAGAGTATCATTAGCAATTTTAGACACACTTATACAAAGACTTGTGTGATATAACGAGAAAATACATTTATTAATTGAAATCATAGCCCTGTAACCCTTCGGGCAAATTATAATATTGAACGTAAAATGCTTTCCGAAAATGATGATGGCTCCAAAAAACTGGTTTATTATAAAACCTTTGGAAAGTCCTTTCGGATGACCATCCTGCTATTCTGAGGATTTGGTCCGTGGGTACCTCAGAATTTTTGCTGCGGATTTTGCTGCAGCCCTGGTGGAATGAGATTTAAAACCATTAGTGTTTATTCCTGCCATCTTTAGGACACATTTGAGCCACCTTGAGATAGTTTGGGTCGTGACCCTTTTGTGCGGTTTCTTGTAAGAAATTAACAAAGCCATTTCCTGACCTCGAATGCTCTTAGTATATTCCATGTATAATTGGATATGTCTTGCTATACACAGACGTTCATCGTATGGATATGCCATAAATTCAATCACTTGACCCGATGAACCTGGTCTGTTTGTTTTATTAACTCATGTATGACAAACACCAGTTTCTCTCGTGAGATGATCAAGGAGTCCAGGCTCAGTTTGCTTAATGACTGGACTCGTTGTGCAGTAACTAACGCCATGAGCATAACCATCTTCATGGTCAGTTTCTGCAGTGATAATGCTGTTTATGGGCTACCAGCTCCTCAGCATGTTTAAAACGACACCCACATCCCAGATTTTGGAGTACCTGGTTTTAGGGGGATTTGCATTGAGTATGCCCCTCATAAGTTTTGTTACCAGGGGGTGCGTTCCCACCGTGTGCCGCTCCGTTCCTTGTGATAGGTAATTGGAGAGTGCACTTCTGGCACTATTGATGGCACTGTAGCCCAATCGTTTATCATAATGGAGGTTTGTTAAGAATTCCAATACGGCCAGAATATTCTTGGCCCTTTGGTCTAGGTTGTTGTCAAAGCAGTATATGCCCCATTTCTTGATGTGTCCGAGGTACTGCTTCCGTGTTGACAGTCTTTGTGCGGATGTGATGAGATTCATCGTCCTGTCTGACAGCCCCATGCCGTGTAGTCGGTCTTTCAGACTCTACAAATCAACAAATCCATAGTCTTATGGCATGGGTGACTGCCCCCCTCCAGTTACTGGATGAATTAATAAATTCGGACTATGTCCAATAATGGAACATGGTTCTAACACCATCCCCTGTATGACCGAATACCACGGTTGAGTAGGCCAATCGGGTACTATGAGAATCCCAGATGCCGAATATTGTTGAATTTTCCTTTGTACCCGATTGATGATGCAGAATGGGGGAAAAGCATTAAAAAAAAAACGCCATTTCCCCCAATGCAGTGAGAAAGCATCTGTAGCTTCTGCCCCAGGGTCTGGTTCCCAGGACACATACCTTGGTAATTGGTGATTCAACCTGGACGCAAAAAATATCAATATCTGGTCTACCATATTTTGCTGTAATTTCAGCAAATACATTTTATTTAACATCCATTCCGTGTTTTCATTAAATTTGCGTGACCTGGTGTCTGCCACTGAATTTAGCTTACCTTTATGTTGCCGATATCCAAATGTTTCTTTGGATACACCATTTTGTAATACCATAGACGAGTTGTCAATAATGATGGGGTTGGAGCAATACCTAATGCTATGTTCCCACCACTGTAGTTCAATTATAGCTTCCGTAGGCAGCTCCATAGGTCTATCAAAATGACCTTTGTTAAATTTGAGTGCTCTAATTTTTGCTCTTTGCAAATTTTGATAATGTAATGGCCCAAAATGTGTGGCCGGGAATGTAGCCACAATCTTCCCAATTATCCGGCCTACCCGTCTAATGGAGGGTCTGTTGGTGTTAAGAAGCTCGCTGCAATCCTCCTGTAGGGCTGCGGCTTTATTTATTGGTAAAGTTACTAACATATTGACCGTGTTAATGGTGAATCCTAGATAATCCATATTCGTTTCTGGTATCAATTTACACTTAACTACCGTCTGTGTTCCCCTTTGATGGGTACTGTATAGTATGCATCTTTTAAGTCAATGCTTGTCATATAGAAACCAGCTGATACTAATTCTTTAGCAGTGATAAAGGTATCCATCTTAAAATGAACATATTGAACGAATGTGTTTAGGGTTGAAAGGTCAATGATAATCCTGCAACCCCCATCTTTTTTATTTTTAATAAATATGTTTGATACAAATTTTAATTGTTCATGAGTAGTATGCTCAATCACACCTTTTGTATACAATCGTTGTAGCTCCATGTGGGCTTTAGATTGTTCGGTTTTTGTAAGGACGAAATGCCTTTCTGGTGTATGTTGTACTGGGGGGTTATTGGGATGAGTAAATTCTATCAGATAACCCTGAATACTGCTTAGAACATACGAGTCTGTAGTGATTTTACACCATTCGTCACTGTAGTATTGCAACCTCCCTCCCACCGTCGTGGGTCCCTTTTTTACAAAAGAACCACACCCACCTACCTCCACGGTTACTGGTGGTTGTATTATTTTCTTTGTTTTTTGAAAAAAGGGGGTTTTGTTTTTATTCGTGTTCGTGGTTGTACTGGAGGTTTAGGCTTCCGCATCTTCCAGGGTGGCCGTCCCTGGCCATACCCTAAAAGAAGGCTGCTGCGGGTTATATTGGGTTCTGGCACTGCCACTGATATAAGCCACACTTTTCGGTCTTCCATGTGGCTGGTACCGTGAACCAAAATAAGCCTTTGCGCTGGTTTTGATGAGCCCCAGTGTCTTGGCTTCCCCAAACAAAAGGGTTGGGGTTTTAACGGCTCTTTGTTTGCAAATTGTTGCATATTTAGGATCCAGTGCTGGCTGAATAGCCGCCCTCCGCATGCTATTCAGCTCATATTGTACATTACAGAACAGGGCTAGTGCGTCTTGGTGGCCTTTAGTTTGCTCTGTTTTGTCCACGGTGCGGATGTAAGCTGTGATCCCTGCCGTAAGCCCCTTTAAGGCTTTCTGGATTTTGAGATCATGGTTCCTGATTTCCTTCCCCATATGCTTCCAAATGCATTGGTTTGCACTGGGGATTTGTAATACATCACAGTTACCAGGTGGCAGATGTCTGGCCAGTGTCTCTGTGAATATTTGTTGTTGGAGTTGATGGCCAGACATGTAGTTAATACTGGCTGCCATCCTGGAATCCAAGTCTGCCCCTGTTTGACTTGGTTTGAAGTAATCAGCCACCATGTCCAGCAGTGTATGTTTTTCTGCAGATTCAGGATCATGGGAAGCTGTGTGATCAGGGTCTGGCCCATCAGGGTCCTGCCCACTCTCCTCCGAAGAGGTCGAGATTTCAGGGGGTCCCTCACGGGGTACCCATATGGGGCTTGTCTGCCCACTGTGGCTAGTCTCCACATTCATGGGACTGCCACTGTGAAGGAGCTCCTCCAGCAGCTCCTTTAGACGGTGAGCTGCACTTGCTATTTTTGGCTGCTCCCATTCCTGCAGCCTTTCAGCAGTGTGCTGCTCTTTGTATCCCAGCTGTTCCCGTTCCCGGTACTCACAGGTGCTGGTTTGCGGGCTTTCCTCGTCCTGCCGCTGGCCACACCGGTCCTGACTGTCGGTCCACGTCTGTTCCCGGTCAGCTGTTTCTCCTGGCTGCTCCGTATGCAGCCACTCATAGCGGGTTTGTTCCGTCTGCCGCACCCGTTCAGCCCTGGTCCGATATTGATACGGGCTGGTCGCCCGCTGCTGCTCCAAGTCGGGCTCTGCTAGATGGTGCGTTTTAGTTTGAACTTTGCCTCCCGGCCGGTGAGTAAGTTTCGTCGGTGCCAGAATGATTTCTGGCACAGCTGATTCCTCTACCGAGGCCTCTAGAGCCGACGGCTGCTGTCTCTGCCGTTCATCCACGTTTACAACGCGTTTCTCGGGCAGCTTTTTTGCAGACCGTTTCCTTTTCACTCTGTCCATTTTTCTGTGAATAAAAATGCAGAGTCCTTACCTGCCTTTTGCTGGTCCTTTTTTCCTTCTCCCGTTACGGGTGGATGTCCTCCACCCTCTGTTGACTCGTGCAATGCGTGTAGCGATATGGCACGCATGCGTTGGAAGCGGGTTCTTCACGTAGTCACTCACGTGACTCCGAAGTAAAATCACATTTAGCTGTGCATGCTATTGTTGATTTACTATATGCTTTCTTTTGAATGTGCCTCTATAATTGCCTCTTCCTAAATGTTGTTTGTTCTCTGATCTTTAATAAATATTTTATTTTTTCTTCTTTATTTTCAGATAGATGGGCATAGCATGATGCAGCATCAATCACTGAGGGGATAAGCACCATCTTAAGACACAATAGGTAATAGCAACATTATGTTTATCAAGGGATTTTTCACAACAGCAGCAAAATTCACAGAATTTTAAGAAATGCGCAGTCCAAAATGGATTGCCTTATCACATTTCAGATATTCCAGATACAGTATTTTCTTGTCCAAAATAAACCAAACATGGAACCTCATTTTTTCATGTAAAAGACAAAAATAGTTCAATGCAAATAAAACATTTTGAAGAATGAAGACATTTATATTTTTCTAAATAATCTGGTAAATAGAATCATACTGCACAGAAACAGGCACCTTGACACAACTCGTTCATGACGATCTAAGCTAGTGCCATTTTCCTGCGTTTGGCACATATCCCTCTAAACCTTCCCATCCATGTACCTGTCTAAGTATCTTTTAAACACAGTAACTGCCTCAACTACCTCATCTGGTAAATGCTGGGCATAATACATTGTTAAACATCATTTTCCATTGCACTAAGTGGCAGACAGACATAATGAAACAGAATTTTTTGATATTGAAATCGTGGAAGAGATAGCATGTTATACACAAACATAATTTGATTTTGGAAAGATGGGGTGGCATCTGTTACTTTGATATACACGTGACCATCTCTCATTTCCCATTTACCTTGACCATTCCCACCAACTTCAGGCATTGGGAGAAAACCACGTGGGGTCGTCAATCTAACGGAGTCAGATTGCATACCTTGGCCCTTCAAGAGCCATGCCCATGCCAAACATCAATCTAATAGAGTCAAATTGCATTAAAACAGGACCTTCAACAACCATGTCCATGTCAATCATCATGTACCCATGTACACTCATTTTGTAGGTGCCATTTATGCTTACGTTAGTTACTGTTAGTATTTCTGTATGTTTTTCCTAGCTTGTGGGTGGGATTATATAGCCGACTCATAGATTGGGAGTTTTTTAGTTTGCCTCGAGGGATGGTGAGGTCAACAGTTTTTACCACAATCACGTTCATGTTTACGAGACACCACATGGAAGAAACAGTTAGTAAGAACGAAAAGTTATGAATTATTTCTTTGTTTTGTATTACTTCAATAAAAGACCAATTAATCAAGAAACAACGACTGGAAGATTCGTTTTTGCTATCTGTTAGTGCGTAAACTATATCTCCACATCACCAAGTAGTAACGGTAATT
This sequence comes from Amblyraja radiata, assembly GCF_010909765.2. Taxonomy (NCBI): domain Eukaryota; kingdom Metazoa; phylum Chordata; class Chondrichthyes; order Rajiformes; family Rajidae; genus Amblyraja; species Amblyraja radiata. The sequence continues at coordinate 44,286,326 of NC_045963.1, read as the reverse complement.
AAAAGTTGGCCATTGAAAAGTTTACAAATTGCCGTTACATTAGAGTAAAAACTGGTTCTACGAGTGGAACTGAACAAGAAAGCTGAATCTCTAAGAGTGAGATTAGATTTTGAAATCCTGGAACAAAGAATCTGCCAGTCGCAGGCTAATCGACATGGATTATTAGAAGAACGAATATTGAATATTTCGAAATTGGGTACCGTGAGTAGATCGGCTACGTCATATTTGAAAGCCAACTTCCTTTAAGGCTTGCAAGTTTAAGTAAGAGCAGCAATAATATCATCGAAAGCAGCCTGAAGATTGTTTACAGTAGCTTAAAGATAGGCTGCAAGCACTGAACAGGTGGTGGCCTTGAAAATCTCAAACTTTACAGGGCTCGAAATTAAAGGTTGCCCGGGTGCCACTGAACACTCAAAGCTCCGCCGGGCAACCTAAACACCAAGTCATTTTGCCCGGCTTGGCAACCAGATACTGGTTTGTACCGAAGATAGACACAAAAACTGGAGTAACTCCGCAGGTCAGGCAGCATCTCTGGAGAAAAGGAGCGCAACGTTTTGTGTCGGCGGTGACGGCTGTATTGCGTGGGAAAGATACAAGGCGTGGGTGAGGAAGGGTCGGAGCGAATGACGGGCCCCGAACAGCGGCTCCATCTCCTCCTCCTCCCACCTCCCGCCCGCCCTGATATCAGTTAGGAGGAGGTGATGGAGCCGTTGTCGCATTGGAATTCACCAAAGTCAGCACCGGCGACAACCTACGTCATCCTGGCGACAACCTACGACAAGCCAACTGTTGCCGAAAAGTTTTGAACATTTCAAAATCCAGCGGCGAGCAGAAAAACGCTATGATTCTTTGGGCAACTGAGGAGACTACTCACGACCATACAGGTGACACCCCAGCGACTGCCAAGTTGCCTGTAGTCGCCTAAAAAAATGGCCGAAGTGGGACAGGGGCATTAAGCTTCTAATTATGTTGGATGAAGACTACCAGGTTCCCAGTAGACAGAGGACATCTGTTCTACTGTGGATCTCTTCTACTAAGGCTTCCATGCATCCTGCTGTCATGTATTTGTGTCATTCCTCAACTTGTCTCAGATTAGAATTAGTTTCAAAATATCTGCCAGCAACTGGTACAATCATAAGTCTCTTTTCAGAGGTGCAGCCTACCTTTAAGTAGCTTGGGCTATCTGTTAGTATTGCATGTGACTCATGAAATTTGATCCCCTTTGGAAATTAGAAGCCGATGTACAGCACAGTTAAATGTAGAAACAAGGAACTGCAGATGATGGTTTACAAAATAAGACACAGTGGTGGAGTAACTCAGCAGGTCAAGCAGCATCTCTGGAGAATATGGATAGGCAATGTATCGGGTTGGGACCTTTCTTCAGACTGATTGTAGTAGGGGGGAGAAAGCTGGAAGAGAGGTGGAGGCAGGACAAAGGCCTGGCAAGTGACAGGTGGATATTGGCAAGGGAGGCGGGGGGGGGGGGGGGGGGGGGGGGGGGGGGAGGGGAGGTGACTGGCAGATAGTTGGAGAAAGGCCAGAGACAAAATGTGAGGCATGGAGATAAGGAGAGAAAAAGTGTAAAATCAGTTATCCAGTTAGTGCTGGCTGCACAGTGTATATAAAGCAGGCATGGCAATGTTGCCTGCAGCCTGCACTGAAAGCAAAAGGTTCATAACAAGTTGCGATACTCTCACCCACATCCAAACAGCCCCAAACTTAAGGAAGTAGCCCCAGAAATAATGGATGCATTAGTGATAATTTTTCAAAACTCTTTAGATTTTGGAGTAGTCCCTGAGGATTGGAGGGTAGCTAATGTAACCTCACTTTTTAAAAAGGGAGGGAGAGAAAAAACGGGGAATTACAGACCAGTTAGTCTAATATCGGTAGTGGGGAAAATGCTAGAGTCAGTTATTAAAGATGGGATAGCAGCACATTTGGAAAGTGGTGAAATCATTGGACAAAGTCAGCATGGATTTATGAAAGGTAAATCATGTCTGACAAATCTTATAGAATTTTGCGAGGATGTAACTAGTAGAGTGGATAAGGGAGAACCAGTGGATGTGTTGTATCTGGACTTTCAGAAGGATTTTGACAAGGTCCCACATAAGAGATTAGTATGCAAACTTAGAGCACACGGTATTGGGGGTTCAGTATTGATGTGGATAGAGAACTGGCTGGCAGACAGGAAGCAAAGAGCAGGAGTAAACTGGTCCTTTTCACAATGGCAGGCAGTGACTAGTGGGGTACCGCAAGGCTCAGTGCTGGGACCCCAGCTATTTACAATATATATTAATGATCTGGACGAGGGAATTGAATGCAAAATCTCCAAGTTTGCGGATGACACAAAGCTGGGGGGCAGTATTAGCTGTGAGGAGGATGCTAGGAGGCTGCAAGGTGACTTGGATAGGTTGGGTGAGTGGGCAAATGCATGGCAGATGCAGTATAATGTGGATAAATGTGAGGTTATCCATTTTGGTGGCAAAAACAGGAAAGTAGACTAAAATCTGAATGGTGGCAGATTAGGAAAAGGGGAGGCAACGAGACCTGGGTGTCATGGTACTCCAGTCATTGAAAGTGGGCATGCAGGTGCAGCAGGCAGTGAAGAAAGCCAATGGTATGCTGGCATTCATTGCAAGAGGATTTGAGTATAGGAGCAGGGAGGTTCTACTGCAGTTTTGGTGAGACCACACCTGGAGTATTGCGTACAGTTTTGGTCTCCTAATCTGAGGAAAGATATTCTTGCCATAGAGGGAGTGCAGAGAAGGTTCACGAGACTGATTCCTGGGATGTCAGGACTTTCATATGAAGAAAGACTGGATAGACTTGGCTTGTACTCGCTAGAATTTAGAAGATTGAGGGGGGATCTTATAGAAACGTACAAAATTCTTAAGGGGTTGGACAGGCTAGATGCAGGAAGATTGTTCCCGATATTGGGGAAGTCCAGAACAAGGTGTCACAGTTTAAAGATAAAGGGGAAGTATTTTAGGACCGTGATGAGAAAAACTGAGTGGTGAATCTGTGGAATTCTCTGCCACAGAAGGTAGTTGAGGCCAGTTCATTGGCTATATTTAAGAGGGAGTTAGATGTGGCCCTTGTGGCTAAAGGGATCAGGGGGTATGGAGAGAAGGCAGGTACAGGATACTGAGTTGGATGATCAGCCATGATCATATTGAATGGCGGTGCAGGCTCGAAGGGCTGAATGGCCTAATCCTGCACCTATTTTCTATGTTTCTTTGTTTCAAATGATTTCCCATTGAAACACAAAATGTCTTCAATTGCTTGAACTTAGCTTTTGTAGACTTTTGTAGCTTTTATTGGTCATCTATGTAGACATTGGAGATATAGGAAAGCAAATATGATTATTCAAATTAGATATTTAAAAAAATTTCAGCCATTATTATGTTTTTCCTTTATTGGAAATAAGATATTCTTTGTAAAGCATTACAAATATTTCAGAATATATCAATTAATTCCATCTATTTATGCAAAACATTTTTCAATGTTCAGCTTGCTTCCTAATATATTTCCTGCCAGTAGACTGTGCTGTCTGAGAAACTTGATTACATTGAGCTTCCCACATTTTTACTCTGATGAGATTCAGTAAGGTACAACCCCCATACAAGCTCTACTTCTATTTGCACCTAAAACACTCAGGCTTTAATAACTGAGACTGACATGCATGACATGACCTTCAGAAAGAATCTATGTTTTAGGTATTCCAAGTCTCTTATCCTTCCATTTTTCTTCATTGAATAAATGCAAAATGAACTTCCCCAACTAACTGCTCTCCACTATTTCAGTTCAGTCAAAGTCAGCTCTAAAGCAGGTGAGGTATTTGGTGCACATCTGTATGCTTTACATCAAAATGGTGCTAGGAAAGTCACCTTGCGCTATGCATCTCCTCTCCACAAAACACTCCTTCTTTGGTATGAAAATCTGGGGAAGCTGAATCAGCAGAGGAGCAATTAGAAGCAAAAACCATTTTGTACTTCTTTAAAATAACTTTTTTTTTTTTTAAATCATAAAATTTCCATCTTATGCTTCCCACATAATTTCCAACCAAGCAGGATGATATAATTTGCGAGAATTTCTACCACATTCACCTCCTTTCTCCATAATGCTAGGTATGCCCTGTTTGAAACATTAAGTGCTTATGACATGGACTGATAGTTACAGAATTAATTTTTTTCCAGGGCAATTCATCACTAATCGGAAGCAGGCAAATTTGAAATTCAGAATTGAATTCTGTTCTATGACCGCCAGCCAAAACCGCTGACCCACAAAGAAAGTGGTATTCTATCCTATTATGTTCCTTCAATCAGCTGCACCAGACACCATAATTTTGCCAAAGGTGGTGATGGTACAGATATGTGTTCTGAAGTCCAGTTTGGGTTATGATGCCAAAGTTGCAAACCGTCTGGTTCAATTTCAGACACTGGAGGGTTGTAATCAGTGGCTAGTGATTGGAATTTGTGAAGTGCAGAAAGGCACAAAAGCCTGAGGCTTCTCATTATTTCCTACTCACCGAGCATGAATATCTTATGAACAAGTAAACATGGAACAAGGGAAATAGAAAATAGAACAATACAGCACAGGAACATGCCTTTCGGCCCACAATATCTATGTTGCAAATGATGTCAACATAAACTAATATCATCAGCCTGCACATGATCCATATCTCTCCATTACTTGCCTATCCATGTGCCCATCTGCAAGCTCTTAAATGCCTCTATTCTATCTGCCTCCACCACCACCGTTGGCAGTACATTCAAGATCCATTGTGTAAAAAACTTGCCCCTCCCATCTTAAAGCTATGCGCTCTAGTCTTGGCATTTAGAAACATAGAAACATAGAACATAGGTGCAGGAGGAGGCCATTCGGCACTTTGAGCCTGCACCGCCATTCATTGTGATCATGCCTGATCGTCCCCAATCAATAACCCGTGCCTGCCTTCTCCCCATATCCCTTGATTCCTCGAGCTCCTAGAGCTCTATCCAACTCTCTCTTAAATCCATCCAGTGATTTAGCCTCCACTATCCTCTGTGGAATTCCACAAATTCACAACTCTCTGGGTGAAAACGTTTTTTCTCACCTCAGTCTTAAATGGCCTCCTCTTTATTCTAAGACTGTGGCCCCTGGTTCTGGACTCACCCAACATTGGGAACATTTTTCCTGTATCTAACTTGTCCAGTCCTTTTATGTTATATGTTTCTATAAGAAACCCCCTCATCCTTCTAAACTCCAGTGAATACAAGCCTAGTCTTTTCAATCTTTCCTCAGTCAGTCCCGCCATCCCAGGGATTAATCCTGTGAACCTATGCTGCACTGCCTCAATCACAAGGATGTCCTTCCTCAAATTCGGGGTCCACAACTGTACGCAATACTCCAGATGTGGTTTTACCAGAGCCCTATACAACTGCAGAATAACCTCTCTACTCCTATACTGAAATCCTCTTGTTATGAAGGCCACCATTCCATTAGCTTTATTCAGTGACCAGTGTACAAGGACACCCAGGTCTCACTGTACCTCCCCCTTACCTAACCTAACCCCATTGAGATCATAATCTGCCCCCTTGTTATTGCCACCAAAGTGGATAACCTCACATTTATCTATATTATACTGCATCTGCCACTCATCTGCCAACTCACTCAGCCTGTCCAGGTCACCCTGCAACCTCCTAACATCCTCTTCACAGGTCACACCGCCACCCAGCTTTGTGTCATTTGCAAACTTGCTAGTGTTGCTCCTAATTCCCTCTTCCAAATTATTTATATATGGTAAACAGTTGCTGCCCCAACACCGAGCCTTGCGGCACTGCATTCGCCACTGCCTGCCATTCTGAAAATGACCCGTTCACTCCTACTCTTTGTTTCCTGTCTGCCAGGGGCCACAGTCTTAGAATAAAGGGGTGCTCATTTAAGACCGGGGATGAGAAAAACCTTTTTCACCCAGAGAGTTGTGAATTTATGGAATTCCCTGCCACAGAGGGCAGTGGAGGCCAAGTCACTGGATGGATTTAAGAGAGGGTTAGATTGAGCTCTAGGGGCTAGTGGAGTCAAGGGATATGGGGAGAAGGCAGGCACGGGTTATTGATAGGGGATGATCAGCCATGATCACAATGAATGGCGGTGTGGCTCGAAGGGCCGAAAGGCCTCCTCCTGCACCTATTTTCTATGTTTCTATGCCAACCAATTTTCTATCCATGTCAACAGCCTACCCCCAATACCATGTGCTCTAATTTTAGTCACCAGTCTCCTGTGCAGTATCTTATCAAAGGGTTTCTGAAAGTCTAGATACAATACATCCACTGGCACCCCGTAATCCATTTAATTGTCACATCCTCAAAAAATTCCAGAAGATTAGTCAAGCATGATTTTCCTTTCATAAATCCATGCTGACTTGCACTAATCATTTTACTGCTATCAAAATGCCTATCCATTATTACATCTTTAATAATTGACTCCAGCATCTTTCCCATCACCTATCAGGCTAACTGGTCTGTAATTCACCATTTTGTCTCTTGCTCCTTTCTTGAAAAGTGGGATAACATTAGCTATCCTCCGATCCACAAGATCTGATCCTGAATCTATTGAACATTTGAGAATGATAACCAATGCGTCCATTATTTCTAGAGCCACTTCCCCGAGGACCCTGGAATGCAGTCCATCAGGCCCCGGGGATTTATCATCCTTCAGTCCCATTAGCCTACCCAATACTATTTCTCGTCTGATGAAAATTTATTTCAGTTCCTCGACCCCCTTAGATCCTCTGTCCTCCAGTACTTCTGGGAGATTGTTTGTGTCTTCCTTAGTGAAGACAGATCCGAAGGACCTGTTCAACTCTTCTGCCATTTCCTTGTTCCCCATAATAATTTCACCCGTGTCTGCCTTCAAGGGACCCACATTTGACTTTGCTACTCTTTTTCACTTAACATATCTAAAGAAGCTTTTACTGTCCTTCTTTATATTCCTGGCCAGCTTCCCTTCGTACTTCATCTTTTCAGCCCGTATTGCCCGTTTTGTTTCCTTCTGTTGTCCTATGAAAGTTTCCCAATCCTCTGGCTTCCGGCTATTCTTTGCTGTGTTATACATCTTTTCTTTTAGTTTTATTCTATCCCTAACTTCTCTTGACAGCCACGGTTGCCTCCTACTCCCCATAGAATCTTTCTTGCTTTTTGGAATGAAATGATCCTGTGTCTTCCGGATTATGCCCAGAAATTCCTGCCATTGCTGTTCCACCGTCATTCCTGCTAGTATCTCTTTCCAGTCTACCTTGGCCAGCGCCTCTCTCATGTCTTCATAGTACCCTTTGTTCAGCTGCATCACTGCCACTTCCGATTTAACCTTCTCCTTCTCAAATTGCAGATTAAAACTAATCATATTATGATCACTACCTCCAAGTGGTTCCTTTACCTCGAGCTCTCTTATCATATCTGGTTCATTGGACAACACTAAATCCAGAATTGCCTTTTGTCTGGTCGGCTCCATTACAAGCTGCTCTAAGTATCCGTCTCAGAGGCACTCTACAAACTCTCTTTCTTGGGCTCCTGAACCAACCTGATTTTCCCAGTCTACCTGCATATTGAAATCCCCCATCACCACAGTGGCATCACCTTTGTTACTTGTTACATGCCAGTTTTAACTCCTGCTGCAACTTACACCCTACATCTGGGCTACTATTTGGGGGTCTGTAGATAACACCAATTAGTGTCTTCTTGCCTTTGCAATTCCTCAACTCAATCCAGTGATTCTACCTCAACAGTCCCTATGTCTTCCCTCGCAAGGGACTGAATTCCATTCCTCACCAGAAGAGCTACCCCCCCCAGCTACCCCCCCCCCCCCCCTCTCCTCTGCCCTCCTGCCTGTCCTTTCTATACGATGTATAACTGAATATTAAGTTCCCAGGCCTGATCCTCCTGCAGCCACGTCTCGGTAATCCCCACAATGTCATATCTACCAACCTCTATCTGAGCCTCAAGCTCATCTACTTTACTTCTTATACTTCGCGCATTCAAATACAGTACTTTTAATTCCTTACGCATCTCACCATTCACATCGATCCCTACTACACTTGGCCATACTCTCCTATCTCTTTGTGAGCTTTCTTTCCCATTAATTCTGGGGTCATTAACTATCCCTTTACTCCCTTTCCCTTTAACTCCATCCTTGACAACCCCCCCCCCCCCCCCCCCCCCTTTATTTAGTTTTAAACTATCTGTGTCGCAGTGGCAAACCTGCCTGCCAGAATGCCGGTCCCCCACCTGTTAAGGTGCAATCCGTCCCTTTTATACAGTTCCCCCTTACTCCAAAACAGATCCCAGTGGTCAAAGAATCTGATCCCATCAGTTCCCCAGCAACACATTCAGGTCCTGTATATCCCTGTTCCTGCTCTTGCTAGCACGAGGAACTAGAAGCAAACCGGAGATAACCACCCTGGAGGTCCTGCTTTTCAACACTTTTCTGAACTCTCTAAAGTCACGCTTCAGACTATTCATACCCTTCTTTCCGACATTGTTTGTGCCAACATGCCCTACAACTTCCGGCTGTTCATCTCCGCCCTTGAGGATTTTCTGCACTCTGTCTGTGACATCCTGGATCCTGGCACCTGGGAGGCAGCACACCATTCTCGAATCCCGTCTGTTGCCGCAGAAACCCCTGTCCGTACCTCTCACAATGGAGTCGCCAACCACCACTGCGTTGCCTGACGTCAGCCTCTTTGGTTTTGGCTCAACAGCACTTTTTGCATCGTAAGCCAGTGGGCCGCTCAGTGCGTCAACGTCTTCTGTCCTGACAGCTTTTAAGTGGGTGAACCTGTTCACAAGAGGAACAACACCCGGGGACCTGTGCATTCCATGTTTACTTCCCTTTCTCACCGTCACCCACCTTCTCTCTTCCAGTACCTTAGGTGTAACAATCTTGCTGTAGGGCTCGTCGAGGAACGACTCAGCCTCTTGGACGAACCCGAGGTCATCCACTTGCTTCTCCAGTTCCCCAACTCGGTCCTTCAGGAGCTGTACCTGGATGCACTTCTCACACTTGTAGCAGCCAGAGGCACCAGCAGTGTCCTTGACCTCCCACATACTGCAAGCATCGCACTGAATCAGCTTGCCTGACATCTCCTTCTTTTGTCTCTCCCTCTCCAGCGTTTTGCATAGCCTCCTCCCCTCAGCCTCCTCGCCGAAGACTCTCGAGCCAAAGACTCTCGAGCCAAAGACTCTCGAGCCAAAGACTCTCGAGCCAAAGACTCTCGAGCCAAAGACTCTCAAGCCAAAGACTCACACGGCACTTCCCTCACAAGGCACTTCCCTCACAAGGCACTTCCCTCACAAGGCATTTCCCTCACAAGGCACCTCTCACTGCCGCTCCCCAAGAGCAGCCTTGCATATATTAATGATAAATTGCCTAATTTACCAATTTACAAACCAAGTTCCTCCGTTTTCGACTGTTTTACCCCTCTGACTCACCTCTTTCTCTCCTCCCACACGAGCTTCAGCCAATCAGTGCTTCTTCCTGCTTCTCCTTGTTGCAGCTTCTTCAAAATCCACGTAAGCTCTGTGTTAAGTCTGTCTGCATTTTGGCGCCCTTTTTCAACTGTTTTCCCCCTCTGACTCACCTCTTTGTCTCCTCCCACATGGGCTTCAGCCAATCAGTGCTTCTTCCTGCTTCTCCTTATTGCTGCTTCTTCAAAATCCACGTATGCTCTGTGTTAAGTCTGTCTGCGTTTTCCCGCTCTTTTTCAACTGTTTTCCCCCTCTGACTCACCTCTTTCTCTCCTCCCACACGGGCTTCAGCCAAACAGTGCTTCTTCCTGCTTCTCCTTGTTGCTGCTTCTTCAAAATCCATGTAAGGTCTGTGTTTCTATTCTGGGAGAAAGGTTCTGACTGTCTACCCTATCTATACCTCACAAATTCATCTGCACATCAAAGTAGGCATTTATTTTTAAACATATGTGTACAAGGACATATATTTCAAAAACTGGCTAAAAATCTCTGTGGTGATCTCGTGTAAAAGTTCTGTTCAAGTCTTTTAGATGTGGCCCTTCCATAACTCAGCAAAATTCCACCCACCAGGACTCCTCCACCTCGCAATATGCTGGGATAGTATCATCCTGTGTGCTTGAAATAATACAAAATGCACGATTGACATGACAGATGTTTTATTGATTTCCTTTCCTCCTTCAAACCACTTACTGTAACACTAACAATTCCTGACGTATTATCTCATATCAAAATTATTAAAACGAGTCACTCCAAATGCGTGTGTATTTTTCTTTAAGTACTCATAGTTTTGTTGATGCATTGAAACCTTTTATGAAATGAAACTAATTTAAAAATACATTTATCTTTATTTTCTCAATCTATACAATGTGTGCATATTTGCACTGAACATTATTGTACCTTTGAAATCAAAAGTTTTAGTTCTAACTAAGATCTGGCACGGAATATATTCCATTTGTAAACAAAATGTGGATTACTCTCTTGACAAACCCACATGAAAGGATAATGCTGTAATTGTCTTGCAATTCTTAAATGGAAACCTGCCTGTTATTTTAAACACAAGTGTCAGAGCATTAATTAAATAATGTATTAGTTTTTGAAGGCAATTAACCCTTTTCAGATAAATGGGAAAGATTAGGCTATGTCATGCTGCAAATCAGCACACACACACACACACGCACGCACACGCATGCACACGCACACACATGCACGCGCGCGCACACACACACACACACACAGCATACAATCTTGACCTATCCATTTAAGTAATTAAAGCTTCCATTTGGGAAGAGGTGAAGCCTAGGAGATAAATGTCTGCCTGCTTGATGGACTGTTTTAAATAGCCCGGGTTGCTGGGTCCTCATAAAAATGGACATGGATTGGTCAGCAGAGAATACTCTCAAAGGAAAGGTGACTCTCTCATCTCCTTTGCTGGATATAATTTAATTGTTAACAAAGGTGGGCAGCTGACTCAGTAGACTTGTCATTTTTCCAGCCCCAATTTACTGAGGAACAATGTGTAAATTAACCCGATTCAACAACAGGAAACATTAGTTTGAGGGGAGATGCACACATTAGGACTGTACTTCAGCTCACCTTCCAGGCTATTCTATTTCCTTGTGAACCATGTTCCAGGGCAATAGGGAAATCACCTCGTTTGTAGCACTTTCGAAATGCCGTTGGTGCACTGGGTCTCTCTCGGAAAGATCCTGCAGATGAAGGACCGACCACCTTGAGAAACAATGGTTAGACGGATTAAACATTGTTTACATCCATCTTTTTTTTTTTTTAACACAATGAAACAGATTTCAATTTGTGGTAAATTTACACGTATTAGTATCTGTTTACCATGCCGTGTTTCCTACATGACAACAGTGACCACTGTTTTTTTTGTTTGCCACTTTTCTCTCCTGTAAAGATACCCTCCTCCTTGTCTTTCAACATTATAAAGGTTAACACCCATTCAGATTGCTGGTAAAATAGGCTAGAAAGACCTTTAATCAAACTTAAGCTATCCAAACACAAAACCACACAAAAAGAGCACATGTGTGATTCCCAATACGGCCACACAAATTTATCTAAGTTCTACCATTTTATTTTAACACGTTCATCTGAAAAGGGAGACTCTCCTTAAAGATAAATTCCCCAGGAAACTTGTAATGGCTGCCATGGAAGATACAGAGGCTGGAATGGAGAGAGCTCCAGCTGCCATGTTCGCACAAAAGGACTTGAGGTAAATTCCAAGGTAATAAGTGCTTGAATATTTTTGAACACGCTTCCTTGGTGGTCTTAATTTTCTCATTGGCGCAGCCCAAATGATCTTAAATTGCATAATTTATCCCCAAAAGACATAATGATGTATGGAAGATAAATTAACAATTTCTACAAAGCTTATTGGTTTGTAAAATCCATTGGTTTTCCATCTTTTATAATTTGGTTTCTCATGTAACTTCATGAAAAGGTTGGAAGCTGTTGTGGAGTATGTCCAAATCTTGATTATATTCTGTAATGTAAACACCAGAACTGTGGAGAAGAACTCACTGAATTGATCTTGTACAAGAATGACAAAGAACAGATAAAATTGTCTGCTGTCACTCATCAAATTCAATGCATTCATGATTGTGCGGTTGTATCAAATTCTATAGTATCTGTTACGTTTTCCCCTAAGGTTACCTGTTAAGAGAAAGTACATCACACCAACTACTTAACTAACAATAAATAACAATAAAATTCACATAGTTTAGATAACTCCATTTTCAGTGAACATGTCAAAAAGGAAGCCTACTGCACGAGAAATATGTTTGCTGTAAATTTAACTGTAGTAGCCTGTTAAGTGGCCAAAATTTCCCAAATGAGTGAGGGGATCGAGTGCAACCTGTGGCAACTGCATGGACAGACAGTGGAAGGAGCCAACGGCATTATACTGATCCAGGCTGACCCCCACTTCATCAATCCAGTGCTGCTAGGAGCATTAAAGTGAGAAAATAAGAAATCGCATTTCTTCTTGTGCCAAGATTGCACTTTTCAGAGATTGGGAAACAGAAATATGAACAGAACCTGGAAAACTCACTGCCAACATGTGGCAGGAGCCATATACGATAGTACCATTTAAGAGGTTTTTAGATAGGCATATGGATTGGCATATGGCATATGGAGATGGATCATGTCTATATGGACTTTAGTAAGGCCTTTGACAAGGTTCCTCATGGAAGGTTGGTTAAGAAGGTTCAACTGTTGGGTATAAATGCAGGAGTAGCAAGATGGATTCAACAGTGGCTGAATGGGAGACGCCAGAGGGTAATGGTGGATGGCTGTTTGTCGGGTTGGAGGCAGGTGACTAGTGGGGTGCCTCAGGGATCTGTGTTGGGTCCTTTGTTGTTTGTCATGTACATCAATGATCTGGATTAAGGTGTGGTAAATTGGATTAGTAAGTATGCAGATGATACCAAGATAGGGGGTGTTGTGGATAATGAAGAGGATTTCCAAAGTCTACAGTGATTTAGGCCATTTGGAAGAATGGGCTGAAAGATGGCAGATGGAGTTTAATGCTGATAAATGTGAGGTGCTACACCTTGGCAGGACAAATCAAAATAGGACGTACATGGTAAATGGTAGGGAATTGAAGAATGCAGTTGAACAGAGGGATCTGGGAATAACCGTGCATAGTTCCTTGAAGGTGGAATCTCATATAGATAGGGTGGTAAAGAAAGCTTTTGGTATGCTAGCCTTTATAAATCAGAGCATTGAGTATAGAAGCTGGGATGTAATGTTAAAATTGTACAAGGCATTGGTGAGACCAAATCTGGAGTATGGTGTACAATTTTGGTCGCCCAATTATAGGAAGGATGTCAACAAAATAGAGAGAGTACAGAGGAGATTTACTAGAATGTTGCCTGGGTTTCAACAACTAAGTTACAGAGAAAGGTTGAATAAGTTAGGTCTTTATTCTCTGGAGCGCAGAAGGTTAAGGGGGGACTTGATAGAGGTCTTTAAAATGATGGGAGGGATAGACAGAGTTGATGTGGACAAGCTTTTCCCTTTGAGAATAGGGAAGATTCAAACAAGAGGACATGACTTCAGAATTAAGGGACAGAAGTTTAGGGGTAACATGAGGGGGAACTTCTTTACTCAGAGAGTGGTAGCGGTGTGGAATGAGCTTCCAGTGGAAGTGGTGGAGGCAGGTTCGTTGGTATCATTTAAAAAATAAATTGGATAGGCATATGGATGAGAAGGGAATGGAGGGTTATGGTATGAGTGCAGGCAGGTGGGACTAAGGGAAAATAATTGTTCGGCACGGACTTGTAGGGCCGAGATGGCCTGTTTCCGTGCTGTAATTGTTATATGGTTATGTGCAGGCAGATGAGATTAGTCTATCGTGTCATCATGTTCAGCATGGACATTGTGGGCCGAAGAGCCTGTTCCTGGTTCTGGACTATCCTAGGTTCTATATTCAATGGATCACTCAAAACTCTTTACCCCTGCTATACCCAGGCATGAATGGCGGTGCCCAAATAAATTGTTATTTTATCATCACAACTAATTAGCAAGAAGTACTAAGTCCCTGTTGTTTTTGTTCCCCGAGGTCCCACCATCAAGAATTTAATTGATTCTATGCAGTATTGAGAAATAGCTGAGCATAATAGTGACAGCAGTGACCTGTCAACTTACCAGCTGCATCTAAGGAAAAGATGTACCATAATTTCTAATACCTGCAAGATGAGCTTTTCCTTCAATTTGACACTATGGTATCCTGCAAAAATTGTAAATTGCTCAGAAAATGAATAAATCACTGCTCCATACATCCCTCGGTCATCAATTGATAGATGGTGTTGTCAACAATGCTAGTGCATCCTGCCCGGATCATGCAGCTTCAGAGTATTTGATAATCTTGGTCCAAATGTGGGATTAAGGTCTCTTGGGGTCAAGGTGTCATTGCCACTAAGGGCTGTGGAGGCAAGTCAGTGGATATTTTTAAGGCAGAGATAGACAAATTCTTGATTAGTATGTGTAAGAAAGAACTGCAGATGCTGGTTCAAACCGAAGGTAGACACAAAATACTAGAGTAAATCAGCAGGTGAGGCAGCATCTCTGGAGAGAAGGAATGGGCGACGTTTCGGGTCGAGGCCTTTCTTCAGACTGGTTAGGGATGTAGTGAATAAGTATTGCTCTTACACCTATTTTTCCATACTTGATGAAAATGGCCAGTTTGTTCCTCTCGGTCGGAGTGCTGGGGATAGCGGTGGAGGAAGGTGTAAGACGAGCAGATGGTTGTCCAGGGAAAATTAGCTGTAGGTCTGGAGGAAAGGGTCTGAAAATATTAACAGAGTGGATTGTGTGTTCGAAGTATTTCGGTGAACATATCTGCTTGAAGACTGCTTGAGACCTCTATTGTTCTGCAGTACACCTTTTGAAAGCAGAATCCTCCGCTCCATATCCTTCTTTGCAAACACAATGTAATTTCAGGTCGTTATTTTTAACCTAGGAATCTGTTGACTTCTGTCTGTCTGCAATACAAAGCAATAGCTACTGACTGTAGACACAAAATGCTGGAGAAACTCAACGGGTGAGGCAGCATCTCTGAAGAGAAGGGATGGGGGATGTTTCGGGTCGAGACCCTTCTTCAGACTGATGTCAGGAGAGGGGGTGGGACAAAGATAGAATGTAGGCGGAGACAGCAAGACTAGTGGGAGAACTGGGAAGGAGATGGGGATGGAGAGAGAAAGCAAGAGCTATCTGAAGTTAGAGAAGTCAATGTTCATACCACTGGGGTGTAAACTACCCAAGCAAAATGTTCTTGTTTAGAATGGGTGTCAAGGGTTATGGGTAGAAGGCAGGAAAATGAGATTAGGAGGCAGAGACCAGCCATGATTAAATGGCAGAGTTGACTCGATGGACGGAATGGCCTAATTCTACTAATAATAACGTGAACTTGTGTCACTCGACCAAATAAGATGCAAGAGCCTAAATGAAATCTATTTACACTGAGGGAAAAATTTCCACTGGCAAGAAATACAGTTGTGAGTATTGGATTCAATCATCCTCAGGAAATCACTGCTGGGTGGAGTCATAGGCTTCAGCTATTCCAGCAGTAATGTATTCTCCATCATAAGCTGGGTGCACAGTGCTCAGTTTCATTTATAATTCAGAGGAAACATAAGGAACTGCAGATGCTGGAATTTTGCATGGAACGCAAAGTGCTGGAGTAACTTAACGGGCCAGGCAGCATTTCTAGAGGACATGAATGGGCGATGTTTCAGGTTCGAATCTGAAGAAGGCTTCAGATCTGAAGCATCACTTCTCCATATCCTTCAGAGATGAGTTAATCCAGCACATCGTGTCCCATTTATAGTTCCATGGATAATGAAGTCATGAGAGGCAATGTTCTCGTCTTAAATGGTTAGATAATGCCAATCGCTAATCATTTTCCCATAATACTCTAGCAGTCTGCCACAAATCCAGCAGACCATCAAAAATCTTGACATTTCCCCAGTGCTGTCTGAGTAGTAAAACCAAAGTTTCACCATGCTGGTGGTCTGCTATTTAACGTGGCAACAAGGCTTTCAATGTATGGCCGTTCTCTACACAGGATTCAAATAGCACTCATAAGTCAGTTATCTGTGAATTGCCATTGGCCTACTGAGTCAATTTTGGTTTATCGAGGTGACTTAAATGCAACTTGCACACTGAGAATGTCTCAAAATGAAGCCATCACAACCATAATATGAATACTGGGGCAGTCACTTGCTTAATTAACTTCCATTGGTTACACACCTGGCGGCATAAATGAGCCGAGTCACTTTTGGTTCAGATGTTAAGGGGCAGAGTTAAGACGTAGATCCTTTCTCAAAGCATTGTTTGAAGAGTCAATGGTATTCATTACCTTGAAGTCAGCAATCCCTTGTGAACCACTGTGTTGTCTCCACTTGACAAAATGGATCCAGAAACTTCCCACATGGTGAATGGAAGAATGCAAGGTTTTTATATATCCTCAATACTAGCCGAATAGACAAATGAAGGTACAAGCTCAGGCAATGCATTCTTTGCTCTAATTTTCTGTGCTGTGACTATAGATTTCAATTATGTTCTAGTTGATGTGAAAATATTTCACATTTTATCACTCAATTAAATTTGGATGGCGAAGTGCTCAATGAATTCTTTGGGCAAATATGTCCTCCTTCTGAGTTATTCTAAATGCATGGGTGCTGTGCATTTCGGTCATAGCTGTGTCCTTGAGTTTTATTATTTATCCATAATTTCACTCTTTTCTTGAAATCTATTGATCTTTTCTTTCAAGTCAACAGCACGACACAATGACGCAGCTGGTAAAGCTGTTGCCTCACAGCACCAGAGACCAGGGTTTGAATATTACTTGGGTTTCCTCCAGATCTCCCACATCACTAATTTGTAGGTTAAATGGCCTCTGTAAATTGACCCTAGTGCGTAGGGAGTGGATGCAAAAATGGGATAATATAGAATTAATGTGAATGGGAGATTGATGGTTGCCATGGACTCAGTGGGCCAAAGAGCCTGATTTCATGCTGTACCTCTAAAGCTAACTTAAACCGATACTCTGGTAAGTCTCCTGGTTAAATAAATCATTCAATAAGTTTGCTTTCCCTACTTTTAAAGTTACCTTGTGCATCTCTTGCTGATTGTATTTCCATGTTGACTGTATTTTTAAAATGTTCGTGGAATTAGCGTCTATTTCTTTCAATATTCACATAATCGTTTAGTCCCACTTTACCTTGCTGTTTTTTGGCTTTATTTCTAACCTCTTATTTCATCTTTTTGTTTACGGATACCTTTGTATTCAGTGTTGTCCTTCCTTTGTTATTCATCCAGGAAATTAGTTTATGATTGATTTGGTGTTCCAAAAGAATAATTATGTAATTGTGCATGGCTGACCAAATGGTAACAATGTAAATAAACCAACCACAATGTTTTTTACCTTATTCAAATGTGACACCTCTGAAAATTTAATAACTGCATGAAGGGCCATAGTAACTTACTGGGTCAGTCAGCATCTCTAAAGAATCATCCTGATCCAAAATATCACCTATCCATGTTCTCCAGAGATGCTGCCTGACCCGCTGAGTTACTCCATTCTTTTGTGTCTTTTCTTGTAATCCACCTGCAGTTCCCAGTTTCAACAACTACATGTCTAACGTAAGATTCATGACATTCTCAAGTACAAATTACATAAATGTTAAAATATTCATCAACGATTATTAAAGATAAAGTGGGGACAGGAGAAATTATTCTTGAGTGTCCATAGGTATAGGTGACCCTTTTAAAAATCTAAAAAAACTTCAGAGTGCAAAGGATTTAATAAAGGTAAAGCAATCATAATTACAATCAAAAAGTAGAATAGTATGCAGCATCAAAAGCTATGGAAAAATGAATAAGAAAACCTTCTCGTCAGTAATTTACTTCAGAAAGTTAAGTTAGAATTAAATATTTAGTTATAACCTGTACAGCTCGAGAGAAATTCTAATTTTCCAACTGCAAAATAAACTTACATGAGACAGACATGTAAAATCAGGAATGACATTCAATATACGGCCAAGCCTAAAATAGTCACCGATTACCAAGAAATCATGGGTGGAGGCTACCATGGAAACTGTCATATAGTTAGCAGGTACCAAGGAGCAGCAGTTGTTACAGACCAACTAGCAGATGACATATAACACTCACAACATTCTTTTGAAACAATTACATAGGATAAAATCAATATCAGCAGTTACTGTACCTCAGAATAACTAAGTGCAGTGGCAAATAAATGAGCAGATGTAAACAAGATATGGTGAGAAATTTCAATTATATATGGTTAATCACACAGTTGTAAGTTAGGTAAGTGTCAAGCTTTCCATCCTAAAGGGGCTGTCCCACTGACGCGACCTTCAGCGACTGTCTTCGACCTTCAAGCTCGAGGGCACTTGCCTGAAAAACCTCGAGCTGGATCAACTGACTGCGCACACACAAACACATCGCATAGGCGGGGGCCAGGGGAGCCCTGTCTGAAATTCACATCCACGATGAAGAAGGTAAAAGACGGCTGCACAGTGTACGGTAAGTCCTTTAGAGAGCGCGGAGGGGGTGGAGGTGGGGGGGGGGGGGGAGAGAGGGAGGGGCGAGGAGAAGGGGGGGGAGAAGGGGGGGGAGAAGGGGGGGGGGAGAAGAGGGGGGGAGAGAAGGGGGGGGAGAGAAGGGGGGGCGAGAGGGGGGGGGAGAAGGGGGGGGAGAAGGGGGGGGGAGAAGGGGGGGGAGAAGGGGGGGGAAGGGGGGGGAGAAGGGAGGGGGAGAAGGGGGGGAGAGAAGGGAGGGGGAGAGAAGAGGGGGGAGAGAAGGGGGGGAGAAGGGGGGGGGGAGAAGGGGGGGGGGGGAAGGGGGGGGGGGGGGGAGAAGGGGGGGGGGGGGAGAAGGGGGGGGGGGGGAGGAGAAGGAGTGGAGACACTTTTAAGAAGCCAGACAACTTTTAATAAAGTTTAGCAGGCATTTAACCTACCGGTCGGTTTTCCTTTGTCCTAAAAACTCCAACGAGCCAATTAAAATGCCCGGTCAGCGAAGGAGATTGCCTACGGCTGCCCTCGACTGCCTGTAACTACATAGCGACCTCACTCCACAGCACTACGAGTTCAAAAGAACCATGCCGACCAATTTTTACTTGCGAAAAATTGTTCAACATACTGAAAAAATTTCCGCGACCTAGCTGAAGCCGCGAGTATGCGGGAACTTCCCTTGAGCATGAAGGAGAGTTTCAGTGACCTCATAGGACCTCCTAAGACCAGCCGTCAACCATGCTGCAAGTTTGAGTCGAGGGCAAACTCTCGTAGTGGGACAGCCCCTGCGGCGACCTAATTGGCGAGTTTAGAAGAGTTTGTCCTCGACTCATACTCGCAGCATGGTCGACACGAGGTTCTAGGAGGTCTTTGTAACTCTCCTTCATGCTCGAGAGTAGTCCCCGCTTAAATAGGCCTCAGCTAGGTCACGGCGTATTTTTCAACATGCTGAAAAAGGTTGCCATGGAAATCGATATTTTTATTACTTGTAGGTTTAGTCGAAGTAAGTCGTAGTAGGTCGGCATGCTATTCGTAGGTAATTGAGGGTAGTCAAAGGTAATCAAAGGTAGTCTAAGGTAGTCGTAGATAGTCTTCAACATAGTTGAAGGGAGGTTGAAGGAGGTCGTCTTCACTCTCCACTATTCGGTGTCCAATTTTCCCGAACCTAGTCGAAGCTAGTCTTCAACATAGTCGAAGGAGGTCTTCAACATGACACTTTTTCAAACTCTCTTAAACTCGCCAATTAGGTCACCACTGTGGGACGACAGCCCCTTTAGGATGTTAGGGTTGAATTTAGACTTGGTAACAGAGATTTTTGGCCATTTTGAGAAATCTTGGGAAGATAACAAAGTGCCCATGGTGCATGTGGACACATCTGAGTTGTTGCTATTAAGAGGCCATTGCATGTGTGCACCAACTGTTGACCAGAAGCACAGAGCAGAAAGATCATTATGTTATTTTGATCATGATGCGTACTTCTTGACTCTCCCCTCTACTCTTTCGGTCCAGATAAGGGGTCCCAATCCAAAACTGTCCATTTCCCTCAACCCACTGAGTTTTCCCAGCAGTTTGTTTTTCAGAGTCCATAAACTTCACGTTTCTGGGTGTGCATATCTCTTAAGATCTGTCCTGGCTAAGCTAAAATTAAGGCCTATTCTCTCACCACTTTCATCGAATAGTCAATGATGACTTGGAGCTCAGTCTCCAAACGCACACATATGCAAGTGCCATCGGTGTACTGCAGCTCGTTGAATTATATTGGTTCTGGAGCAGAGAAATGTAAGTAAAGATAAACAATTTACATTTGTCTCATTAGTTACAATCTACTAGGAAGCTTCATGGTGAGAGCAGCACTGTTGTGAGAAAGATTTAAATAAGTGGTGGTGCAAAGACACAGCTTTGCTTAACAAATCTTCACTAAGATCTTGTAGACCTATTGATTAAAATCACAATTTGCATGTCATCCAGGCATAAGATCAAGAAGTAGTCATATGGGCAGACAATTTGAGAAGGATGGTCAACGTCCTTCTTGATTAACAAAATCAAAGGTATTAGTGCAGTCAATAAAGGCCACATGCGGTACACTTGGTAAAGCTGCTCACTAGATTTTACAGGGATTTCTCTGTGGTGGGCAATCATGCCCACTTTGTTTCTAGATAAACATAATCCACATTGCAATTTTGGTATTTAAAAGAGTGCTGGAGTAACTCAGTGGGTTAGGCAGCATCTGTGAGAACATGGACAGGATGTTTTGGGTTCTGACTCTTCCTAACCCAGTAAGTTACTCCAGCACATTAAACCAGCATCTGCAGTTCCTAGTGTATACAATGTGGGTAGCAATGTGGGTGATGGTTGAGGAGTCTTTGGACACAAACTTCAATATGTAATTTGTTGTGAAATAGAGTCAAGGATGTGCTTGCAATTAATATATTTAGTTGAGAAATTCATTTTTAAGTGTTCCTATGAGAGGTGCTGATTACCTCTATATCTTTAAAATGTTTACCTCTATCCTTGGCTCTCAGTGGTGTGGGTCTTACTGTGTTTGGGTCATATGGTCTTGACAGCATGTCAAGTTGCATGTTATTTTCCTGGGGTCCCTCCAATATTTCCACCATCTGTTCTTTAAATCACGGGTTTTCTGTTGGACTCTGCCATCAGATACTTATAAAGCTGTCTCTTTTCAGCTGAAGTATGGCAGAGTTGCAATCCAATAATGTTTTGCATTTGTGGTTAATTAGTTCCCATTCATTCTAATGCATCTAGAACTGCTGTTTTCTGCTTAAAAATATCTTCCAGGTACCAATTCAGAACAGTTCAGACACTGGTCACTCAATGGCTCCTGTTAATTGCTGAAGCACTTTCGAAGATCCTTGGGATCTTTCCTTGTGGCAATGTTTCTGTTGCTACTGCTGATTCGGCTTATGCAGATAACAGAGTGGAATAAGCAGTGGTCAGTCGAAAAGCATAGAGTGTTGGAGGAATTCAGCAGGTCAGGTAGCATCCGTCTATCCACTCCCTCTACAGACTCTACCTGACCCGCTGAGTTAAACCATCACTTTCTGTTTTGCTCAAGATTCCAACATCTGCATTGATTCTGTTCCACTGCTCAAATATTATCTCACTTGTTCAATACTTCCAGCATTCTGTTTTTGCTTCATATTTCTGACTCTAAACATTTCAAACCTGTCATGACAGCAATGATGCAGACATCCTCATGCATTCTTGCTCAGATGATGATACAATCAACAGCATGCCAGTGCCTGGATTGGAGGTGCAGGCATATCTGATAGGAATCTTATCTCTGACAAAACAGGGTGTTGGTTATGCTCCAAGCATTTTACCAGAGGGATCATGACAGAAGCCTCCTCGTGGCGATCCCCAGAAACATCGGCACGATGCTCTCTGTAATGCGTCGGGCGACCAATTCTGTCAACATGTTAGACGACGACGACAAAAGCCAACAACATCAGAGAGATGATTTCATTGAAATTAATTCTTCCTACTCATTCCTCATTATTACTCCTTGTCATAGGGTTGTCGTTTCCGATCTTAGCATGGAAATCTCCAAGTAGGATGAAATTTCTCCCCCTGGGATGCGGGCCAGGGCTCAGGTCAGAGAGGGATTGCCAAATAAATATATGTGATAAAACACACCAATGTACTTATTTATTAATTGTGATGAGTTCAAACAAATGTGAAGATTCACTAAAAAAAGACACAAAGTGCTGAAATAACTCATTGGGTCAGGCAGCTTCTCTGGAGAACATGGATAGGCGACATTTTGAGTTGTGGCCCACTCTAAGTGGTTTGAATATTTAGTTAACATTTTAGTTTCACAACATCTAAAACACACTACTTATATTCAGCTCTGGACAAACCATGTAGGAAGGAACTGCAGATGCTGGTTTACACTTAAGATATACACAAAATGCTACAGTTACTCAGAGGGTCTGGCAGCATCTCTGGTTAAAAGGAATGGGTGACGTTTTGAGTTGAGACCCTTCTTCAGACTGAGCCAGGGGAGAGGGAGACAGAGATATGGAAGGGTAAGGTGTGAAAATGAGAGATCAAAAGGGACGAATATCAAGGAAAATGTAGAATGGATAAGTGTTAGCTGAGGGGAAGGTTTCAAGAGAGTTAGATTTAGCTCTTCAGGCTTAGGGAATCAAGGAATACGGGGAAAAAGCCGGAACGGGGTACTGATTTTGGATGATCAGCCATGATTATATTGAATGGCGGTGCTGGCTCAAAGGGCCGAATGGCCTACTGCTGCACCTATTTTCTACGTTTTTATGTCTAACAAGGCATAAAACCAGTAACAATTAATCAGGACAGTAAAACTAGTCTGAGAAATAAGATGGGGGAGGGATGGAAAGGGGAAGCAAGGATTACTTGAAGTTGGAGGTCAATATTCATACCAATGGGTTGTAAGCTGCCCAAAGCAAAATATGAGGTGCTGTTCCTCCAATTTTCATTGGCCTTACTCTGACAGTGGAAGGGGCCCAGGACACAAAGGTCAGTATGGCAGTGGGGGGGGGGGGGGGTAAAAGTGTTTTAGATCAGTGTTTTAGCAACCAGATCACTTAGGTCTAGGCGGACTGAGCGGAGGTGTTCAGCATAACGATCGCTGAGCCTGCACTTGATCTCGCCGAAAGGAGACCACACCTTGAACAGTGGATACAGTAGATGAGGTTGGAGGTGGTGCCAGTGAACCTCTGCATCACCTGAAAGGAATGTCGTGGTCCTTGGTCGGAGTCGATGAATCTATGTATGTGTTGCATCTCCTGCGGTTGCAGGTGGAAGTACCTGGGGAGGGGGTGGTTTGGGTTTGGAAGGGATGTTAGGTCGGGAGTTGCAGAGGGAACACTCTGTGGAAAGGGGTGGAGAAGGAAAGATCTGTCTAGTGGTGGGATAATAAACAATAGGTGCAGGAGTAGGCCAGTCGGCCCTTCGAGCCAGCACCGCCATTCAATATGATCATAGCTGATCATCCACAATCAGTACCCCGTTCCTGCCTTCTCGCCATATCCGACTCCGCTATCTTTAAGAGCTCTATCTAATTCTCGCTTGAAAACATCCAGACAATTGGCCTCTACTGCCTTCTGAGGCAGAGAATTTCACAGATTCACAACTCTCTGGGTGAAAAAGTTTTTCCTCATCTCCGTTCTAAATGGCCAACCCCTTATTCTTAAACTGTGACCCCTGATTCTGGTTTCCCCTAAAATGTTTCCTGCCTCTAGCGTGTCCAATCCCTTAATAATCTTATATGTTTCAATAAGATCCCCACTCATCCATCCAAATTCCAGAGTATACCAGCCCAGCCGCACCATTCTATCAAAATATAACGTATCCCGGGAATTAACCTTGTGAACCTATGCTGCACTCCCTTAATAGCAAGAATGACCTTCCTCAAATGTGGAGACCAAAACTTCACACATACTCCAGGTGTGGTCTCACTAGGGCTCTGTACAACTGCAGAAGGACCTCTTTGCTCCTATACTCAACTCTTGTTATGAAAGCCAACATGCCATTAGCTTTCTTCACTGCCTGCTGTACCTGCATGCTTACTTTCAGTGAATGATGAACAAAGACCCCCAGATCTTGTTGTACTTCCCCTTTTCCCAACTTAACACCAATCAGATAATAATCTGCCTTCCTGTTATTGTCACCAAAGTGGATAACCTCACATTTATCCACATTAAACTGCATCTGCCATGCATCTCTGCCCACTCACCCAACCTGTCCAAGTCACCCTGCATCATAGCATCCTCCTCATAGTTCACACTGCCACCCAGATTTGTGTCATCTGTGAATTTGCTAATGTTACTTTTAATCCCTTCTGGAAATCTCCAGGACAGGACAATGTTTCCCCGTCTACTCTCAAGCTCTGTGCCGAACAACTGGCACCGGTCTACACCAACATTTTCAGCCAGTCCCTTCAAACCTGTACTGTCCCTGCCTGCTTCAAAGTCTCCACTATTGTCCCTGTACCCAAAAAGGCAAGGATTACTGGTCTTAAAGACTACAGGCCTGTCGCACTGACCTCTGTAGTCATGAAGATCCTTGAAAGGCTTGTGCTGGCCAAGCTGAAAAATAATAAAAACCCCCTGCTGGACCTTCTGCAGTTTGCATATCAGGCCAAAAGATCTGTGGATGACGCAGTCAACCTGGGCCTGCACTTCATCCTCCAGCACCAGGGGACCTATGCGAGGATTTTGTTTGTTGATTTTAGTCCTGCATTCAACACCATTGTGCCAGAGCTACTACACTCCAAATTTTCCGAGTTGACTGTGCCTGAACCCCTCTGCCGGTGGATCACCAGCTTCCTGACAGACAGGAAGCAGCATGTGAGGCTGGGAAAGCACATCTCGGACCCGCAAACCCTCAGCATAAGAGCATCGCAAGGCTGCGTACTCTCCCCTCTCGTCTACTCTCTCTACACCAATGACTGCACCTTCAGTGAATCCTCTGTCAAGCTTCTCAAGTTTGCGGACGACACAACCCTGATTGGACTTATCCAGGATGGGGAGGAATCTGCCTACAGACAGGAAGTGTCACAGCTGGCATCCTGGTGCCATCGCAACAACCTGGAGCTCAATGCTCTTAAGATAGTGGAATTGATTGTAGACTTTAGGAGAGCTGCCCCTCCCCTCACCCCACTCACCATCAACAACACCACAGTCACATATGTGGAGTCTTTTAAGTTCCTGGGAACCAAGGACCTTAAATGGGGGGCTACAATCGACTCCACAGTCAAAAGGCACAACAGAGGATGTACTTCCTGCGGCAGCTGAGGAAGCACAATCTGCCACAGGCAACGATGGTCCAATTCTATACGGCCATCGTAGAGTCTGTCCTCACCTTCTCCAACATGGTCTGGTTTGGCTCAGCCACCAAGCACGACACCCGGAGGCTGCAGCGAATCGTCCGATCAGCTGAGGTTATTGGCTGCAACCTTCCCTCCATTAACGAACTGTACACGGCAAGGGCTAGGAAGCGAGCGGGTAAGATCATCTCTGACCCCTCTCACCCTGGCCACAAACTCTTTGAATCACTTTCCTCTGGAAGGCGACTCCGGACTGTCAAAGCCAGACATAAAAACAGCTTTTTTCCACGAGTCGTAGCTCCACTCAATACCCAAAAATCTGTGGCCTCATTTTGCTCTGGTATTTTATTTAATTAACATGTTTAATCAATAATGTTTTATTATTGTTTAATGTTTATGTATCATTCGTAACTGTCACCGTATGTCATGTTGTCAGTTGTGGGCGGAGCACCAAGGCAAATTCTTTGTATGTGAATACTTGGCCAATAAACTTATTAATTCATCTAAATCATTAATGTATATTGTAAATAGCTGTGGTCCCAGCACCGAGCCTTGCGGTACCCCACTAGTCACTGACTGCCATTCTGAAAGGAACCCGTTAATCCCTACTCTTTGTTTCCTGTCTGCCAACCAATTTTCTATCCATGTTTGTACCCTACCCCCAATACCATGTGCTCTAATTTTGTCCACTAATCTCCTAGCATCCTCCCCACCACCCATGTCAGGCTAACTGGTCTATAATTCCGTTTTTACTCTCCCGCCTTCCTTAAATAGTGGGAAAACATTAGCTACAATCCATAGGAACTGATCCTGAATCTATAGAACATTGGAAAATGATCACCAATGCTTCCACAATTTCTAGAGCCACTGCCTTAAGTACCCTGGGATGCAGACCATGAGGCCCTGGGGATTTATCAGCCTTCAGTCCCATCAGCCTACCCAACACCATTTCTTGCCTGATGTGAATTTCCTTCAGTTCCTCTGTCACCCTAGATCCTCTGGCCACTAGTACATCAGAAGATTGTTTGTGTCTTCCTTAGTGAAGACGGATCCAAAGTACCTGTTCAACTCGTCGACCATTTCCTTGTTCCCCATAATAAAATTACCTGTGGACAAAAAATGCTGGAGAAACTCAGCGGGTGAGGCAGCATTTAAAGAGAGAAGGAATAGGCGGTGTTTCGGGTCGAGACCCTTCTTCAGATTTTTCCAGCATCTGCAGTTCCTTCTTAAATAAATTCACCAGTTTCAGTCTTCAAGGGTCCAACTTTGGTCTTAACTAATTTTTTCCTCTTCACATACCTAAAGAAGCTTTTACTATTCTCCTTGACATTCTTGGCTAGCTTGCCTTCGTACCTCATCTTTACCCCCCATATTGCCTTTTTAGTTATATTCTGTTGCTCTGTAAAAGTTTCCCAATCCTCTGGCTTCCCGCTCATCTTTGCTATGTTATACTTCTCTGTTATTTTTATACTGTCCTCGGCTTCCCTCGACAGCCACGGTCGCCCCTTACTCCCCTCGGAATCTTTCTTCCTCTTTGGAATGAACTGATCCTGCACCTTCGGCATTATTCCCAGAATTACCTGCCATTGTTGTTCCACTGTCATCCCTGCTAGGGTATCTTTCCAGTCAACTTTGCCCAGCTCCTCCCTCATGGCTCCATAGCCCCTTTGTTCAACTGCAATACTGACACTTCCCGATTTTCTCTGCTCCCCCTCAAATTGTAGATGAAAACTTATCATATTATAGACAATAGACAATAGGTGCAGGAGTAGGCCATTCGGCCCTTCGAGCCAGCACTGCCATTCAATTTGATCATGGCTGATCATCCACAGTACCCCTTTCCTGCCTTCTCCCCATATCCCCTGACTCCACTATCTTTAAGAGCCCTATCTAGCTCTCCCTTGAAAGTATCCAGAGAACCGGCCTCCACCGCCCGCTGAGACAGAGAATTCCACACACTCACAACTCTGTGTGAAAAAGTGTTTCCTCATCTCTGTTCTAAATGGCTTACCCCTTATTCTTAAACTGTGGCGCCTGGTTCAGGACCCCCCAACATCGGGAACATGTTTGCTGCCTCTATCTTGTCCAAACCCTTAATAATCTTATATGTTTCAATAAGATCCCCTCCCCTCCTTCTAAATTCCAGAGTATACAAGCCCTGCCACTACATTTTCTCAGCATATGACAGTCCTGCCATCCCAGGAATTAACCTTGTGAACATACGCTGCACTCACTCAATAGCAAGAATGTCCTTCCTCAAATTTGGGGAACAAAACTGCACACAATACTCCAGGTGTGGTCTCACTAGGGCCCTATACAACTGCAGAAGGACCTCTTTGCTCTTATACTCAACTCCTCTTGTTGTAAAGGCCAACACGCCATTTGCATTCTTCACTGCCTGCTGTACCTGCAAGCTTACTTTCATTGACTGATGAACAAGGACTCCCCAGATCCTGTTGTACTTCCCCTTTTTCCAACTTGACACCACTTAGATAGTAATCTGCCTTCCTGTTTTTGCTATCAAAAGTGGATAACCTCACATTTATCCACATTAAACTGCATCTGCCATGCATCTCCACACTCACCCAACCTGTCCAAGTCACCCTGTATTCTCATAGCATCCTCCTCACAGTTCACACTGCCACCCAGCTTGGTGTCATCTGCAGATTTGCTAATGTTACTTTGAATCCCTTAATCGTATACACTGATGTATATTGTAAATAGCTGTGGTCCCAGCACCGAGTCTTGCGGTACCCCACTAGTCACTACCTGCCATTTTGAAAGGGACCCGTTAATCCCTACTCTTTGTTTCCTGTCTGCCAACCAATTTTCTACCCCCAATAGCATCTGCCCTAATTTTGCCCACTAATCTTCTCTGTGGGACCTTATCAAATGCTTTCTGAAAGTCCAGGTACACTACATTCACTGGCTCTCCCTTGTCCATTTTCCTAGTTACATCCTCAAAAAATTCCAGAAGATTAGTCAAGCATGATTTCCCCTTCGTTAATCTATGGTGACTCGGAGGTATGGTCACAATCTCGAGTTCCCTTATCAAATCTGGTTCATTACACAACACTAAATCCAGAATGGCCTTCTTTCTCCCTGGCAGGAGCAGAATTGCCTTCTCCTGTTGAAGGTGGCAAAAATGTCAGAAAATTATGTGGTACGACAGCCGATGGGATGAATGGTGAGGACGGGGGGGGGGGGGGGGGGGGGGTCTTCAGAATCTTTGACACAGGATCCTCTTCTGCAGTGGTTGGTCTCCAAAGTCACTGGTACTGGTCATTCATGAGATATCTTTTATTTTTAATGCATTTCTTTGGTTTTATGGCCTAAAGTATGGCCACAAATGCATTACTTTTCTGACTACTTTTCTGATATGTGTTTGTTTCTTTAATTTCTTCAAATTCCTATTGGTTTCATAAATTCATATGTTATAGGAGCAGAATTAGGTCATTTGGCCCATCAAGTTTTAGTCCTTCAGTCTTAGAATAAAGGGGAGGCCATTTAAGACTGAGGTGAGAAAATACTTTTTCACCCAGAGAGTTGTGAATTTGTGGAATTCCCTACCACAGAGGGCAGTGGAGGCCAAATCTCTGGATGGATTTAAGAGAGAGCTCTAGGGGCTAGTGGAATCAAGGGATATGGGGCGAAGGCAGGCACGGGTTATTGATTGGGGACGATCAGCTATGATCACAACGAATGGCTGTGCTGGCCCGAAGGGACGAATGGCCTCCTCCTGCACGTATTATCTATGATTCTATGATTTATGATTCTAAGTTTACTCTGCCATTCAATCATGGCTGATCTATCTTTCCCTTTCAACCCCTTTCGCTTGCCTTCATCCCATAACCCGTGCCATCCTTACCAATCAAGAATCTGTCAATCACTGCCTTAAAAATATACATTGTCTTGGCCGCTACAGCCATCTGTGGATATTAATTCCACAGATTCACCACCCTTTGACTAAAGAAATTCCTGCTTTTATTTCCAAAGGTCCGTCCTTTTATTCTGAGGCTATGGCGTCTGGTCCTAGACTTGTACACTAATGGAAACATTCTCTCCACATCCACTCTAGCCAGGCCTATCACATTGCAGTAAGTTTTAATGGGGTCTCTCCATCGTTTTCATAATCACCTTAGCTACCTGGTGCACAGTTATTAGAGTGTCTGGTGCGATTTACCAAATTGTCCCTGGAAAATAGTGTCCCAAAAATGTATTCATATCCAAAAGCCTTATCTGCTTTCCTTTGCTCTGGGATACTGGCATATTTCCAGGGCTGTAAACTGAAAAACCTATTTCAGCTATATTCCCATACTGATTCTAATCACCTGTCCAAATATCAGCCTGGCCTCACGTCACACAGTCCCACTTTACGCTATGCATTAGACTTCTGTTCAAAATTCTTCGACTCTTTCTTTCTCGACTGTCTACAATGGATACGTTCTTTGGACACACTTGGAGCTTTCAGGTTTGGGCATCGGTGTTCATGGTGAGAACCTGCCGTTTGCACCAAGGCAAATTCCTTGTATGTGAATACTTGGCCAATAAACCTATTCATTCATTCGTTCATATTAGAACGAGTTAGAGCATCAAGGGCCCACACATGGTATCTCTGAGATGGCATGCAAAGTAAAAGTTCCTGTTTCCGGTTTGTCCCAGCCAAAAAGATGTACCCACCACCCAGGCCTTCTTTCTGTTATACACCAGTGCTGTGATACCAATGCTAACTGATATTTAAAATACAAAGAATCTGCTGGCTTCAAACTTAAATAAAAATATTTATATTGTTGCTCACAGTGAATCTAGGATTCTGCTGTTTATGTCATAAAGTGCGCACAATACATAATATAGTAAAGGTGTTTTTATAGTAAAGGTGGTTAAAGTGCACAGTCAGATTTTAATAAAGGCCATTTTTATACATTTTGGTTTCACCATGTAGAAATTACAGCAGTGTTTAATCCACCCATTTCAGGGCACCATAATGTTTGGGACACAGCAATGTCATGTAAATGAAAGTAGTCATGTTTAATATTTTGTTGCATATCCTTTGCATGCAATGACTGCTTGAAGTCTGCGATTCATGGACATCACCAGTTGCTGGGTGTCTTCTCTGATGATGCTCTGCCAGGCCTGTATTGCAGCCATCTTTAGCTTATGCTAGTTTTGGGGGCTAGTCCCCTTCAGTTTTTTCTTCAGCATATAAAACGCATGCTCAATTGGGTTCTGATCGGGTGATTGACGGCCACCCAAGAATTTACCATTTTTTAAGCTTTGAAAAACTCCTTTGTTGCTTTAGCAGTATGTTTGGGATCATTGTCTTGCCTTTGAATGAACTGCCGGCCAATGTGTTTTGAGGCATTTGTTTGAACTTGAGCAGATAGAAACATAGAAAATAGGTGCAGGAGGAGGCCATTCAGCCCTTCCAGCCAGCACCGCCATTCATTGTGATCATGGCTGATCGTCCCCAATCGATAACCCGTGCCTGCCTTCTCCCCATATCCCTCGACTCCACTAGCCCCTAGATCTCTATCTAACTATCTGTTAAATCCATCCAGTGACTTGGCCTCCACTGCCCTCTGTGGCAGGGAATTCCATAAATTCACAACTCTCTGGGTGAAAACGTTTTTTCTCACCTCAGTCTTAAATGACCTCCCCTTTATTCTAAGACTGTGGCCCATGGTTCTGGACACGCCCAACATTGGGAACATTTTTCCTGCATCTAGCTTGTCCAGTCCTTTTATAATTTTATATGTGTCTATAGGATGTGTCTATGTACTTCATAATTCATTATGCTACTACCATCAGCAGTTGTTTCATCAATGACGATAAGCGAGCCAGTACCTTCAGCAGCCATTCATGTCCAGGCCATAACACCCCCACCACCGTGTTTCACAGATGAGGTGGTATGCTTTGGATCT
Source organism: Amblyraja radiata (assembly GCF_010909765.2). NCBI lineage: Eukaryota > Metazoa > Chordata > Chondrichthyes > Rajiformes > Rajidae > Amblyraja > Amblyraja radiata. The sequence continues at coordinate 44,255,020 of NC_045963.1, read as the reverse complement.
TGGGCAGTTCCTTCTCTCCTCCTTACTTTGCTCTTGCCATCACTCTGATAAAAGTTAATCTTTGTCTCATCTGTCCACAAGACCTTTTTTCAGAACTGTGGTTGCTCTTTTAAGTACTTCTTGGCAAACTGTATCCTGATCATCCTATTTTTGCAGCTAACCAGTGGCTTGCATCTTGCAGTGTAGCCTCTGAATTTCAGTTCATGAAATCTTCTGCGGAGTGATAATTGACAAATCCACAACTGACTCCTGAAGAGTGTTTCTGATCTGTCGGTCAGGTGTTTGTGGATTTTTCTTTATTATAGAGAAAATTCTTCTGTCATCAGATGTGGAGGTCTTATCTGGCCTGCCAGTCTCTTTGCGATTAGTAAGCTCACCAGTGCTCTCTTTCTTCTTAATGATGTTCCAAACAGTTGATTTTGGTAAGTCTAAGATTTGGCTGATGTCTCTAACTGTTTTATTCTTGTTTCTCAGTCTCATAATGGTTCTTTGACTTTCATTGGCACAACTTTGGTCCTCATGTTGATAAAATTGCCTCAGCGCAGAGGGAAAGCAAGGAGGGAAGAGACAATGACTTTGGGACTTTAAACTGTGTTGAGTGTTTGTTATATATTCTATGTTATGACTGCAGGCTAAACCATATTGTTTGTTTTGTTTTTGTTTTTGTCTTTTGTTTTTACATTGTTTGGGATGTGTTTATCTTGTGTGGGACTAAAGATGGAAATTAGCCACTGGCTACAATCTTGCATGTTACATGCAAATGTTTTATTAATATGCACTGTCCCTAATAAAATCAATTCAATTCAACAGCAATAAAAGTTTCCAAAGGTGATGGAAAGACTGGAGGAAAGATTAGGTGCAGAGAGCTCTCTTATACCTGCATTAAGGAGGCAATTAAACACACCTGAGCAATAACAGACATCTGTGAGGCCATGTGTCCCAAACATAATGGTGCTCTGAAATGAGGGGACAATGTATAAACACAGCTGTAATTTCTACATGGTGAAACCAAAATGTATAAAAATACCCTTTAATAAAATCTGTGCACTTTAACCACATGTGATTTTTTTCTATTACAAATCTCAAATTGTGAAGTACAGCAGCAAATAAATAAACAATGGGTCTTTGTGGAAAAGCTGGAAAGAATGATCAGCACATATGTAAAACAGTGGCTTGACTTCCACGATGCTTAAGTGCTGACAGACTGTATGGGTGTGGCAAATTGGAATTACCCATTGCAGGACTTGTGGAAGAGTTCAAATGCACTAAAGCAAGGTTGGTCATTGCCCTCACTGAATCTGAAGATAACATTATTCGAACAGCGGCCCCCAGTGTGGCAACGGGGAGGAAGTGGACCCCATCTGAAGCCATTCAGAGTGCTAAGTCTGCTTTTCATTTCCGGGATGTGGTTGGCCAAGTCCAAAACGGGAGAGCCGGGCTCGGGCTCGTCCCAAAAGCTCCTCAATGGCACAAGGCAACATCAGTGCAGAAGAGACGGCTCGTGGTGGAGGAAGTGAGAAGACGGGATGAGGCAGAGCAACACGCCAAGGCCATCTCAATGGCCAAGTAGGGCCAATGGACTAACTGGGAGAGACTGGAAAGGAGGAAACTCAGCTGGCATGACATCTGGCAAATGGAAGGATCTCGGTTTTGTCATCAGAGCCACTTATGATGTTCTACCATCCCCCACTACCTGAAGCAGTGGTTCGGAGAAGACCCTGCTTGCTCCCTTTGCCTAGCACCTGCATCACTAAGGCTCATTTTAACAGGATGCACGATGAGCTTCGGCATAACCAAGTTCTCAGACAGCTGGCATCAATCCTGGAACAGAGGCGTAAGATCACAAATGCTTCCCCACAAACATCGGCAGGAAATGTCCACTTCACAACATTTGTACCAGCAGGCCAATCTCCAGAGCACCAGATAACATCAAAGGATGCAAGCATTCTGCAGCCTGCTCAGGATTTGAAAATGGAAGTGGACTTAGAAAAAAAGCTTGTGTTTCCCCCAGACATTGTGGCTACAACACTCCGGACAGACATGGTCCTGTGGTTCGCAACAGCCAAGTTGGCATAAGTTGTGGAATTGACAGTTCCATGAGAAGCTTATAAGAGGAAAAATACCAAGTATTCTGAACTGACAACTGAAGCTGCCCAGAATGGCTGGATGAACAAGATTTTCCCTGTTGAAGTGGGATGCAGGGGATTTGTTGCTACATCTATGACCAGGCCATTAAAGAAAGTGGGGGTGAGGGGTTGCTCCCTCCAACAAGCAAACAAGTCATTATCAAATTCTTCAGAAAAAAGCAGCAATTGGATTTAGAAACATAGAAAATAGGTGCGGGAGGAGGCCATTCGGCCCTTTGAGCCAGCACCGCCATTCATTGTGATCATGGCTGATTGTCCCCTATCAATAACCCGCGACTGCCTTCTCCCCATATCCCTTGACTCCACTAGCCCCTAGAGCTCTATCTAACTCTCTCTCTTAAATGCATCCAGTGACTTGGCATCCACTGCCCTCTGTGGCAGGGAATTCCATAAATTCACAACTCTATGGGTGAAAACAGTTTTTCTCACCTCAGTCTTAAATGACCTCCCCTTTATTCTAAGACTGTGGCCCCTGGTTCTGGACTTGCCCCACATTGGGAACATTTTTCCTGCATCTAGCTTGTCCAGTCCTTTTATTATTTTATATGTTTCTATAAGACCCCCCCATCCTTCTAAACCCCAGTGAAAACAAGTCCAGTCTTTTCAACCTTTCCTCATATGACAATCCCGCCATCCCAGGGATCAATCTCGTGAACCTACGCTGCATTGCCTCAATCACAAGGATGTCCTTCCTCAAATTAGGAGACCAAAAATGTACACAATACTGCAGATGTGGTCTCACCAGAGCCCTATACAACTGCAGAAGAACCTCTTTACTCGTATACTGAAATCCTCTTGTTATGAAGGCCAACATTCCATTAGTTTTCTTCACTGCCTGCTGTACCTGTAAGCCAACTTTCAGTGACCGGTGTACAAGGACACCCAGGTCTCGCTGCACCTCCCCCTTACCCAACCTAACTCCATTGAGATAATAATCTGCCCCCTTGTTTTTGCCGCCAAAGTGGATAACCTCACATTTATCTATATTATACTGCATCTGCCACGCATCTGCCCACTCACTCAACCTGTCCAGGTCACCCTGCAACCTCCTAATATCCTCTTCACATTTCACGCTGCCATCCAGCTTTGCGTCATCTGCACACTTGCTAGTGTTGCTCCTAATTCCCTCTTCCAAATCATTAATATATATGGTAAACAGTTGGGGCCCCAACACCGAGCCTTGCGGCACTCCACTCGCCACTGCCTGCCATTCTGAAAAGGACCTGTTCACTCCTACTCTTTGCTTCCGGTCTGCCAACCAATTTTCTATCCATGTCAACACCCTACCCCCAATACCATGTGCTCTAATGTGCTCCCGTGCGGGACCTATTCAAAGGCTTTCTGAAAGTCTAGAAACACTACATCCACTGGCGCCCCTTTATCCATTTTACTTGTCACATCCTCAAAAAATGCCAGAAGATTAGTCAAGCATGATTTCCCTTTCATAAATCCATGTTGACTTGGACTAATCCTTTTACTCCTATCCAAATGCCCCATTATTACCTCTTTACTAATTGACTCCAGCATCTTTCCCACCACCGAAGTCAGGCTAACTAGTCTGTAATTCCCCGTTTTCTCTCTCGCTCCTTTCTTGAAAAGTGGGGTAACATTAGCTATCCTCCAATCCACAGAAACTGATCCTGAATCTATTGAACATTGGAAAATGATCACCAATGCATCCACTATTTCTAGAGCCACCTCCCTGAGGACCCTGGGATGCAGACCATTAGGTCCAGGGGATTTATCATCCTTCAGTCCCATTAGCCTACCCAATACTATTTCTCGCCTAATGAAAATTTATTCAGTTTCTCTACCCCCTTAGATCCTCTGTCCTCCAGTACATCTGGGAGATTGTTTGTGTCTTCCTTAGTGAAGACAGATCCGAAGTACCTATTCAACTCTTCTGCCATTTCCTTGCTGCCCATAATAATTTCACCCGTATCTGCCTTCAAGGGACCCACATTTGACTTTGCTACTATTTATCCCTTAACATATCTAAAGAAGCTTTTACAGTCCTTCTTTATATTCCTGGCCAACTTCCCTTCGTACTTCATCTTTTCAGCACGTATTGCCCGTTTTGTTTCCTTCTGTTGTCCTATGAAAGTTTCCCAATCCTCTGGCTTCCGGTTACTCTTTGCTGTGTTAAGAACACAGTGGATTTGGATCAAAAGGAGAGATAACAATTGGGCTGCAAGATGAAGACAGGAGGGTATGGAATTGAGGGGGGAGGGTGTAACTGAGACACCAGGTATCACTGTTGAGCCCTCTGGAGATGTTGTAGGCTTATCAGTGAAACGTCAAAGAAGGAGGGTGCCCACCTGATGACCCCAATGACGTACCTACCCTACCTTTCACCACTCCAATCCCAGTACAAATAGCAAGAGTGCCGACTTATTACAGGGATTGAAACATCAAGTCCTATTAGCTCTACTATTGTCCCAAACATTATGGAGGGCACTGTAATCAGGTTACCATTGTAAGCATGTAGCCAAGATTGAAAGAGCTGGGATGTGCAGTAAGCACAAGGAAGTGATTAAAAACCCCCCTCAGATTTGCACCCTCAGCAATCAGCTTTGATACTGCTGCTCAGTAATTTAGGGTCCTATTGGGGTATACAGGTCCCCCACAGTGAATAACTGTGTTAGGTTCTTACATAATCCATCATTGTGCAGAAATTAGTAGATAAACTTTGTCAGGGTTATCAGATGCCATGGATGGTAGTAAAATAATTCTATAGTTATTCAGTGAATATTCAATCAACAGTGGAGACGTACAATCTCAAGCATCCTACAGAGAAACAATCAGTGCCTGCTGGAATGAACACTTTGAAGTACTTTTCCAACCAAGATTTTCTCGTCAATGCAAATGTGCTAGGTTCTATCCTATTGTACACTAGCCACCACAATCCTAGCGCCATTCTTGGCTGGCAAAGCAATTCTCCGTTCTCAGAATACCACATAATGACATGTGGCCATGGTCCACATAGATCTGTAACATTACCAGGGCAGAATGGGATCAGACAAGACTCAGTCATCATATCAATGTTATTTTGAATTTTCCCCAATGCAACATGGTACCTCCCCTCCAACAAGCTTTTATCTGGAGTGCAGCTAATCTGTAGGACATACAGAAAATTATTTGTTACATCGTTTCCCCTTTCAGAACCAAGTCTACACCACCTCACAGGCAATTATTCCATCCAACCACTCACCAAACCATGTTTCCAGTTAAAGCACCAGATAATAGATCTGAAAAAGGATTCTGACCACTTTTTTGCTTTGGTTTAACTGGGAGAACCATTCCTTCATCATTCTATGCATATATGACTCCTGCTTCCCTTCTTCTATGGCCTTACACAGCTCTCTCTGTTATCTGCTCAACATCACAACTAGGACGATGCCCCCAATGTATTTATATTTCAAAGGTTCTGGTTTGTGCTGAAACCTTGAAGTCTGCACTCCTAGTAGACTTCACGATACAACTATGGAGAGCACTGAACACCTGAAGGTGTTTAGGAACAACTGGCTGAATTGACCAGCATCCAGCCTGTATGCAGCTGATGAACCATTTAAATTGCATTGGTTGGTATGCCTTTCGACTGCTGAATGCAAGTTTGGTCATGCTCTCAAGAGAGCGCATGACTATTGACACAAAGCAAATTACTTTCAAAATTGAATGTGCAGAAGCATTTGTAAAAGACTGTGATTAGACAGCTGAACTTAGTTGAGTTTTTACTTCCCTAATAGCTTTTGTAAATGTTACTGTGGTACAAAGTCAGAGGCCATAAGGGCTTTAATCTGCATTGAAATAGCTGAACTCAATAATACATTTTAGCCTTCGTATCCACTGGGCAATGAAGGAAAAACCAGAAGCTCATTTGGCTTTTTGTTCGCAATTATTTGAACATGCTTTATTTCACCAGCGGGCAAGTATTTATCACAGCTGTGATTGTCAAACAAGCTTCTATTCGTCACCACCTAAGGTCATCCATTTAAATTGGTCATTTAATAAAGTACGGGAGATCTGCTGGCCTCGGAGGAACTTGCCCGCAGAAATATTTGCAAAGCTGAGGGGAGAAACGGAATCAAAATCATCCGAGTTCAATAGGATAAAGGTTAAATTTGCATATTGTGGTTGCACTCTTCTTCAGGGCTCGAAATTAGCGGTTGCCCGGGTGCCATTGACCACCCAAAGTGCTGCCAGGCAACCTAAACACCGAGTCATTTTGCCCGGCTTGGCACGCAGATAGACACAAAAAACTGGAGTAACTCCGCGGGTCAGGCAGCATCTCTGGAGAATAGGAACGTGACGTTTCGTGTCGGCGGCGACGACTGTATTGCAGGGCAAAGATACTAGGTGCGTGGTGACGAAGGGTCGAAGCAAATGACGGGCCCCGAACAGCGGCATCAGCGGCCGCGACAGCGGCTCCACCGCCTCCTCCTCCCGCATCCCGCCCGGCGGAAGGAGGCCTCAATCTCCCGGCCTCGGCATGCGAGAAGGGTTGTTTTGAAAGCGCCGTTGGCGGATTTGCAAGCAGCGGCCGCTATCGCCCTGATAACCCCTTATCCTGGGACCCCTCCTCTCCATCCCGCACTGATCCCCATTCCCTCCTCTATTCAGTCCTCACTGACATCCCCTGTGCTCCCCTCCCCATCTACCCCCCTCCCCCCCAATCTATTCATCACCCTACCCACCTCGCATTAATTCTCCTGCCACCCCTCCATCCATCCTACACTGGTTCCCCAATTCATCCTGTACTGACCCCCCTTCCCATCCATCCTGCACTTCTCCCCCCATTCATACTGCACTGATCGTCCAATTCATCCCGTACTGACCTACCCTCCGTTTACCCTGCACCAATCCCCCCCATCCATCTTGTAGTGATCTCCCCATTCATCTTTTACATTAATTGCAGCGTAAAAAGAGTTGAGATATTGTATTATAACTTTGCATTATGTCATTGTGGTATATATCATGTCTTGATTGGTGAATATGTTTAGTTTGTGAGTTATTTGAAGCAGAAATAATATGTGAATGTAGACAAAAGTGCCAGAGAAACTCAGCGGATGCGGCAGCATCTATGGAGTGAAGAAAATAGGCAATGTTTCAGGCCGAAACCCTTCTTCAGACCGATGGGTTTCGGCCTGAAACGTTACATATTTCCTTCGCTCCATAGATGCTGCTGCACCCGCTGAGTTTCTCCAGCACTTTTGTCCACCTTCGATTTTCCAGCATCTGCAGTTCCTTCTTGAACATAATATGTGAATGCTTCATTGAGCATAATTCCGACTGGTAACTACGCACTTCGTCCGAGCACATTATCGCACGCGTCATGCAAACCATCTTAAATGACCACCTAAACGGTAATTTGGCAACCTAAAAAGCTGTCAAGGTTGCCCGGCTGGCAACAGGGAAAAAAAGTTAAGTGAGAGCACTGTTTCTTCCTAATCTCATCAATATGTTTTGAGTGCCTAAAAGTTAAGCTATATATTCATTTATCTACCACTATTCCTTGCACAATGTATGTGTTTTAAAGTCTTCTTTGGATACCAAATTGATTTAAGGGACATGTGGATCAGGCAGTAAAGCGTGTGGATTAGACCTAAAAAAACTCAGATAGTATTTTGAATGATTTAGGGACATTTGATGCCCAGATTGTTGAAACACAAGGTGCTACATTCATTACGTTAGCAGTTAGTGTATCAAAAGGAGACACATTAAACATCAACAATAACAGTATAACAAATACTGTTGACACTGCTAAATACACATGCTGTGCCACCAATTTTTGTTTCATAAATGTATAATAAATATAAATTAAATGTATTCAAAATAAGCTTTTCAACCCACAATGTCTGTGCTTGATGCCAAGACCAACCCTTATCTGCCTGCACATAATCCAAAAGCCTCTTAAACGCCACCAATGGCCGTGCATTTCAGTTAGACTTTGTTTTAACTTTGAAAACTGTCATGCAAAGTATGCTACTTAGGATAAACAGTCTTTATTATTAGTTTATAAACCTTTGCACTCGGATGTAGTTGATGAGCCGTAACATGCAGTGATTTAGTCTCAGATGACATGCCACAAAAGTCCTACTTCTGGGATGTTTTGGTAGCTTCTGATAGGAGCTGCACTCAGGGGATGCCTTACCTTCTGTCATTATTGGTTAGGCTTGTTTTAAAATATCTCCGATATATGAAGACACTGTCAAGGATTAGCACTTAATTTATGTTAAGCGATTTTAATAATTTATGCATAAATTATTAAAATTCATTTTCTTGCTAATCTCCAGGAAACTTTATTCAAGTGAATGGTATTTCTAATCCAATGACAGAGACAGTTGTCTTGGACAGAACAAGGCCCCACAAGTCCAGGACACACATCCATTTTCTGCTTCTTGTTTTATGCTTCATCTTATCATTTATTTTTCATTTTGTCCTACCAACTTAGTTTCATTCATCCCAAGCTCCATTTTCCCTCCTCTGCCTTTAATTTTGTTCTTTCTTCCCACTTACACATCCACATTTCTCCCCTACCTTTCTGCACTCAATGCAATTTCATGAATTTTATAAATTGTGCATAAATTATTTTACCATTCTGATCAATGCACGATTAAAGGGATCATAACTATAATGATGTTGTAATTACAAGCAAAACAAGCACTTTTTTTTCATAATTTGAGGGCAACCACTCTCTTGTACTGGTTTGTTTGCTTCTACTTTAGACCCTATCAATGTCCTTCGACTATGTCCATTTGTACCAACCCACTCTCGTCAAAGAACATAGAAGTCCCATACCCAGAATTCATTAAGTCCTTGCTATTTTCAGCTGCATTCAAATTGGATGAGCAATGATTCATCAGCTGTAGGAGAATGGTAAATGGTAATCAAAAATATTTCCTTTCCTATGTTATCAAACATCATGAGGTCTGAACTTAATGTTAAGGACTCACAAATGCCAGTGTACCTTTGCGATAACATGTCTCCTAGGTGCGTCTTGTAATGTTTCAGAAAGTGAAGTAAGGAGACTGCCATCGACATCAAAGCAGTACTCGACCAACTGCAGGAAAACTTGGTCAATGGGTGTGATGGGGAAAACATTAAAAATGTTAAATTCATTATTTGCACAACGGAAAATGAATGTGGCTATTGGAGTTCAATTCTGCCAATCCCATACAATGCTGTAAAAGTTCCTTGGGGCACCATCCTATGCCCAGCCATCTTCACCCGTTTCATTAGCATTGGCTGAGGATAAACAAACATGGTTTGGATTGCTTAAAATGCAAAATTAAGCTGTGACCAAGAGGATTCCAAGAGGCTTCAAGGGGATACAGACACGCTGTGATCAAGAACACGGTAGATGGAATGTAATGTGAAAATATGTGATGTCATCCACTTGAACATACAAAAGCAGAATAACCTTTAAAAGTAACACATTGAGAAAAGCTGACATTCAAAGGGAGCAAGGTGGTCTTGTACCAAGTAACATGCAGTACAAGCAATTATAAATGCAGATGGTATTTTAGCTTTTATTATGAGAGGATTTGAGTACAGGAGTAAAGTTACCTTACTGCAATTAAATAGGGGCTTGATGAGATTACATCGATATTTTTAAACCAAAGGTCATAACCCATTATCTACATTTGCATTTAAACCATACTCTCTCAAATTTAAAACAGCAAAACTGTAAAACATAATGAATCAGTGACTAGACTGGAACCAAATCACCTCAGATGTTGGAACTCAGAATTAAAACTAGAAAATACAGAAGATGCATAACAAGTCAGGCTGCGTCTGTGGAGAGAAAAAGAGAGTTAATATTCCCGATTAATGAGTATTCCATAGAACTGGCAGAAGTTGGAGATATATCAGGTTTTAAGATGTGGGCTAAGGGGTGGGGAGAAGTGAGGGAAAGATGGGAGGTACGCAGTAGGTTGGAATGCAGGAGAAATTAAATAATAAGTCTGACGTACACTGGGAAAAGAGGAAGGACAAAAAGGGAGGTCTAGGCAAAATCATTGGATTCAAAAGACTGAAGGAAGACAGCTATGTTTCAAATCAGAAGACAAAATGCTGATACTTGAGATTTGAAAAGCTTCATGAGAACAGTATTAAAGGCTGGGAACAGAGTGGGAGTAAGATGGCGAGTTTGAGTCACAGAACATTTTAGCACATGCTTGTGAACGGAGATATCCTGGAATGTTTTCTCAATATGGAAAGTATGAAGGGGTGCAACCACAGAATTTTAAAATGAAAGGCATGCAAATCAATTGCTATTTCAAATGGAGTCAATGCTGGGCATTAATGCTGGGAACAGAAGTTCAAATGGCATGCTTGGATACCTTGCTGTTGCACAAATCACCAAGAGTATCCTTGAAGGGAGAGATGACACAGATGATTGCAGATCTTCAAGATTTATGGATGCCCAGTCAAAATATTTAAGGCAGATATTTCAATATTTCTGGACACTGGGGATATGGAATTTGGTGATTAATGAACTTGCTGTACACCATCAATCCAAATCTCATTGAATGGCAGAACTGGGTCAAGAGGTTACATGGCCAAATCTGCTTCTGTTATGAGTCTGGTAGAGTGAATGGAGTCAAATAAACCATGACATCACCGAGTACATGACAGAAACAGGCCCTAAGGCTCACTTTGTCCATGCTGACCAAGTTGGCATGTTGGGCTGGTATGACATCCCTATAAATCCTTCATATCAACATATTATCTGTCCAATTGCCTTTTAAATGTCATAAATGTCATTTGAGATATGAACTACTCACGGAGTGAAAAAGTTGCCCCCTTCCTTAATGACATCCTTTTTATAGCTGGGCGACCAGAACTGTACAAAGTACACCACGTGTGTTCTCACCAATGACTTGTACAGTTGCAGCATGATAATATCTTCCCAATAAAGCCAAGCTTCCTCACTGACACTTTAGTAACTTGCTCTACCTCGTTCCCCAAGAGAAGGTCCAACGTTGCACCCTTTCTCTCCAGAGCCTTCAATATATTGATTAATGATGATTAAGGAAACTATCTTGGACATATTTAACACATTTTATATCAATGTTACATCAATCAATGTTAATGTTAAAAGTATGTGACCTTTATACATAGAATTTTCCCCCCAAAGTAAGCATTTGTTTGTCAAGGGTATAATCATACACCCCAATTACTATTTTCAAATTCTCTTTTTAATGTATTTTTTGTCTTCTGTGTAATCTTTGTTTTATCTTCCGTTGACCCCATAATAAAGCAAAGACTAAATTTATAACAAATAAAAATGTAGTTTGTGTACTGGTATTCTTTCTCCAGTAAATAACCTGGAGCTTAATTTCTTGCTGCTAACCTGTTCTTCTTAAGACGTTGTGTGTTGTCTTGCTGCTTCCCAAAATGTAATAATACCTGATGTCCAACACAAGAACAACATTCCCACAGCCTGCACCAGTAATTTGATCAAGATACAACTTCCTTTTGTTTTCTAAAGTTCATTGGTCTTCATGATGTAAATATGCATTTTAATGCGATTTGTGAATGTTTTCTGCTGTTGCATTCTGTGTTCCTTTTCCTCCACATTGCAATTAGCTTGGATATGTTCTGTTTGACATTTTTCGCCCTTTATACTTTAATATAGTTGCCCCGATTTTAGATTAGTTTGCAAAGTTACTTAATTCAGAGATTTCCAATGCACCATCCTTAACATTAATCAAAATAGTGAACCACACCAGACAAGACAGCAACCTGGGGGCACCATTAACTTCAAAGCTATCTATCTCTGTTAACTACAAGAGATCGATAGAAACTGACATCAAATTGAGAAGCTATGGTAGTCACTGAATTGCACAGACAGAAAAAAATTCAATCAATGAAAATAAACAATCAAAAAGGAGGAAATATTATTTGGCAAAAAAATATGGGTCATTAAATAAAAAAATCAAGCCAAAGGTTAAGGAAATACAGCTGAAACAAACATAAGAATAGTGAACATGAAGGAACTACAAAAATTCACCATAAAAAAATTCAAGGTGCTAGAGGGAGATTGGATAAAACATTGCAAACTTGCCATTGTTTGAGAAAATACAATATATTGCCGTAACAACAGAAAGTCAAAGCAACAGATTGAGAAACAAACAAATTACAGGGTTGGAGAATTCACTCATTTCCAAATATCTACTACTTAAATGTTTTTCGTCAGGAACTTCCCACAACATTAACTACGGGGCTGAAAACAAGACATTTGAGCCGAATAGAGAAATTGTGATAAAGAAATCGGGCGTCGCTTCGCCCTAAATGACATTTTCAGTTGGTAGTGTGAGCGTATTATTGACAAATTACCCTTTTACAGGCTAAAAATATTTGTTCACGTTTTGCTTAATGGAAAGCAAACACAATTATCATAGTGTTTTGTGTCCTTAGATAATCACAAGGTTATTTATCTGTGAAAATATATCAGCCATAAGGTAGCACTTTACATAAACTGTGAAGGCATGCTTTGATATATTATCACCATCTTCAAACCATTTATTGCCTGGCTGTTGTTTACCCAATATCTCTGGTTCTGGATGAGCCATACTTTCCTCTAGCTAAACATTGGGAAGACAATCTCAGAGCAAACTCCATCCTGTATAGATTGCAGTTCCCCATCTTCAATTAAAGTACTTAACCTCATTTGGTATCCATTCAGCAGGCAATGTAACACGTGTTCCTCTGGTGCAATGTTAGCAGTGAAAGGAAATATAAAATTTGCATTATATTTAACATTTTGCAGTAAACATTAAAACATTTTGTTCTTTATTAACTAATCTTCCCTTTTCTGAGCTTCTCATGCTAAATTATGACCTAAAAGCTGTCACTATCCAGCATCTTATTGTGCACTTGGAAGTAAACTAAATTCACAGATAAGATTGATCTCAGTACCAAGTTTTACCCAAACTTTGTAAAGCCAACAATGGCATACAAGTCACTATTATTTGATATTAGCTAACTAAGGTTAGACCAATGATGGGATTTCTCTTGTTCCCAAGATTCTGTGACTTATTTAGTTTAGTGTGTCGTCAGAGTAACTGTAGTGTCCTGACTGTGTGTTTAATGTAAAGCACAAGTGACAATAAAAGCCATTTTAGAAAATCTTTGAGAAAGTGTTAAAACTGCTTTATTTGTTGAACAGGTTCAAAGGCTAAGGGTCATCTTGCTTTGTAGGGGTGATATGTAGATGCAGGTTGTTAACGCTGAATACTAACCTGCAAATTTGGGGTGTGTAGAACTATGTAACTTATACATAGAACAGTACCGCACATGACAGAACCTTCAGCCCAGTCTCTGCGTCGAACATGAAGGCAAGCAAAAGCTTGCACATGAACCATATCCCTTCATTTTTTGCATATCCATGGGCTGATCTAAAAGCCGCTTAAACACCGATTGTATCTGTCTTCACCACCACCTCTGGCAGCATGTTCCAGGCACCCACCACCCTCTGCATAAAAAAAATGCCCTGCACATCTCCTTTAAATTTTGTCCCTCTCACATTAAAACTATACCCTCTAATCTTTGACATTTCCACCTTTGGAAAATGGTTCTGACTCTCTACCCTATCTATGTCTCTCATAATTTTGTATACTTCTATCAGGTCTTCCCCTCAGTATTAAAAAAAGACAGTGTAAAGCCCTGACACAAGTGGTAGTTGAAATACTATTCAGATGTTGATTACTTTAATGCACAGCGTGGCCCAGTTAAAAAATAAATAAAGTAGGTGCACAGTCTGTGCATTTTTTTGTTGCATTTATGACCAAATGAACATTTCCTTACAATACAATTTTTCATCATGGCTGTTATTGTGAAACCCTCAGTCAATCTATGCTCCTCCTAGTCCCTTGAATACCTCTCTTTTTGGTTTGATTCAATGAACAACTACTTACAATATAATTTTTCATCGTGGCTTTTACTGTTAACCCCTCATTAATTCCACGGTCATTCTTGGCTCTGGAATACGTTTTTATTTTGCTTTGATGATCCCAATGAACATTTACTTACAATAGAATTTTTCATCATGGCTTTAACTGTGAAACCTTCAGTTACTCTGTGGTCCTTCTTGGTCCTTGGATACATCGCCGGCAGAGGTTTGTGGTTGGTCTTCCCCAGTGCGTTGACAGCTGGCATTTTATCTCTTCTGAGGCCAAAAACCACGAGATAACACCTGTTCTCCCAAGAAAATAAAACTGCGTCTGTTATTACTTTGCGAGGGTCCAACAAAGCCCTCGCTCGCAGCCTACTCGAAGGCCGGCGCCGTTGCTAAGAGAAGATATTGTTAAACAATCAGTGTCATTTCCGGCGTGTCACTGGCCGCCATGTGGTATCACGTGATAAACGCGACTTTGACTCGAAGCGCCGGCTCACCTTGTTCAACCCAATACACGAAAATGACAACTATGTCCAATATTATCTCTTTCCATTCTCTTTGATTCCTTCCAATTCTAGCCCGGTCCCTTTAATTCCCCCTTTTATTTCGCCTTATCCAGCATTCGTGGCGCTTCAACTACAGACGCTTCCTTTTGCAAATCTCTCACCTCCTCTAATCTGCCCGGGTCGTGCCCGCCCGCCCGCCCGGCGCGTTCTAAACCAAAGATCATAGAAGGCTCTGGCTCTAGTATCTTTGTTCTAAACCGCCGGGCGAGCTCGCGATGCTCTCGCGCACCCCAACCCCCTGGCGCGAGCCCACGGTCTCCCGCAGCCGGGCAAGCACGAGCTGCCCATCCGCCCGGGTGTCCGCGTCCCGCACCGCACCTCGCTCGAGCCTCGGGCAGTTGACAAACAAACCCCGGGACCGGTCGGACGGGCGAGCGTGCGCAGGTGCGGATCTGCGCCGGGTTTGCTCTCAGATAACGCCCCCTCTGCACGGGGGGCAAAATTCGCCTCCGCTCGTCGACAGGACTCGCCCTTCCCCACTCATCAGCAGTCCAGTTTTGACAGAAATGATCGGTAGGTGACACCTGAAACGCCGTAGTTTATAATGTGCCACTTACTCCCGCCTCCCACACTGGGCCTGTCAAACACCTGCTTGGAAAACGGAAAGTTCTTAAAAAAAAAAAACTGATGGGAGTTAGAAAGGAAAGTAATAGTCTTTCACTTTGTGAGTGGTGTATTTTTGGAATTATAGTTTTGATTTATTTTCTGCTTAAATAAAACATCCTCCCCGGTGGGGAATTGAACCCCGGCCTGACAGGCGGGAATACGCACCACTGTACTAGCGAGGACAGGTTATAGAACAAGGTGAAGGCAGCCCTAGTAAAACAATTGGTAGATTGTCTCACATGAATTCTGTTTTCGCATGATCTACCTATTTCCAAAATGATGATTGGAAGAAATGAATGCAAGCTTTTTAAAACACTTGAAACATTCCTTCCTGTATTGCAAATGTGTTGGATATAGATATCCACACCCACATTGTGTATTACTATAAATAAGCCTGTTTTCTCACTGTTTCTGGAAATGGGTCCCGTTGTCGGTTTTTGATCAAAACATGGAAGTGGTGTGGGGGATCAGGGTTGGAGGTGGGTGGAGAGGAGACGGGGTGGTGGTGGTGGGGCTAATGAGGGAGTGGGTTGAGGGGAGATGGGGTGGTGGAGGTGGGGCTGATGAGGAAATGGGGAGATAGAGATGGAGGGTCGAGGTGGGGAACGAGGGTGCTCTGCACGTTTTGATCAAGTACTGACTGTCATAATGGAAATAGGCCCCTTGGCCGACCTCCATGCCAATCAAGTTGGCATTCTGGGCTAGTCACATTTGCCTACATTTGGCCCACAGCCCTCTAAACCCTTCTTATCCATATATTTGTCATGAGAGACCCAACGTCAAGAGGCCCTGGGAGTAGCGGAGCTTTTCTCAAGTTTTGTAATTGAAATGGCGAAGTTCAACACTGGTGTGGACTTAAGTTGGCAACAGCATCTTCCTTTGTACAAAAATAAAACAAACAAACATGTTGAAAACTATGGGAAGAGAAACATAGATGACGATTCAAGTCATAGACCTTTTGTCTGTCTCTGAGAAATTAACTCAGTTTCTCTTCCTGCAAATGTGGTGGGTATTTCTAGCATTTTCACTTTTTATTTTAGATTTCCAGTTGTTGAGGTTTTTATTAACATTTACCTTTTAATTAAGAGTCAAGACTGTTTAATTGTCATGTGTACCGGTAACCGAACAATTAATTTCGTATTTGCAGCCGTTTTACATTACGTTTTACATTACTACATTAATGCTTTAACACACATAAATATACAATAATCATCAGTGACACACAGTAACCAGAATAGTGCAAAACCGAAGTATGTAGTGCAATCAAAACAAAATCCATATATAAATCATAATTACTGAGGTGGGGTTCTGGTCAGTGTGGTACAGTATTAAAGTGTCTGGTGGTTGCTGAGAAGAATCTGTTTTTAAACCTGGAGGTCACAGTTTTTAGACTCCAGCATTTTTTGCTTTTATGTCAAAGCATCGTGCTGGCTTATTTTAACAATTAAAAAAAGATAAAACTATTTGGAAATTTTACAACCAGCTCGTGAAAGAAAAACGACCAAAAATTCAGAATAAAAGTGTTAATTAACAAACATCAAGCACAATTTAGTATCTTTCTTTAAGAAATTAGTTGAATGGTGAATAGGATTAATATTCCATATCTATCCATTTTAAGGTAATACCTACAAGAAAAAAATGCTGTAGGGGTTACAGGAACCATTTGAAAGATTAATGTTATGGGAAAAGGATTGGCAAACTTAAGTACAATAGAAGTAGTGTTTACCGTATTCCTTTCCGAAATACTTTACATCTTCTCCAGTAAATCTTCTGGGCACTTGCACCAGTATTGAAATGGTATACTCCTGCATGTGCTGAACCTGAGGCAGCAAGTGACTCAGACTATTATTAATGGGATCAATAAAGTCGTGGATGGGACCATGCTAATAAAGGCAGGATAGACTTGTGTAGAAAGAAATCTAAAAGTGAAAATAATCTAAATTTAATAACAAAGGGATGAAAACAAAGTTCTGAAAGTCAACAAAATCATGAACACTTCTGGTTTCCAGAGCCACACTGTATGAGGACGTTGGTTATGAAAATGAAGCAAAAATATGAGAAAGATGAACAATGAGTTTGGTCATAGATATAAGAAGGATGTAAGACAGATAGTGGGCAAAATGACCCATTCTTAGTCATGTGTATGACCAAAAATATGAAAAATTGTGGAATATATTACAGTTATATTTTGTACTGTACATATGATTCATATATTTTTTTGGTTTATCAAGTGAATTTTTAATGTTATACTGACAAAGTTTGTTTAGGGTCAGAGGCCAAATATGACGGGTCACGTGTGTGACACCACACGGAAGCATTTTTTTCATAACTCAGTTTTATCTTACAAACTTGTGAATTTTAAAAAGCTAGAATGTTCATATCTTTAGCAGACATGCATTATAATTCTGTAGGTAGGAACATAACAATGAATAAGATTAATCTCTTACAAGAATGTTTTAATGTATTACTTTATGTGATGACATTTGGTCATGTGTGTGAAATTTGGTTCACTTTCCAAAGAATGGCCCTTACAAACTCTATGAATTTAAAAAAGCTAGAATGTTCATATCTTTAGAAGACATGCATTATAGTTCAAGAAGGAACTGCAGATGCTGGAAGATCGAAGGTACACAAAAATGCGGGAGAAAATCAGCGGGTGCAGCAGCATCTATGGAGCGAAGGAAATAGGCGACGTTTTGGGCCGAAACCCTTCTTCAGACTGATGGGGGGTGGGGGGGGAGAAGGAAGGAAAAAGGGAGGAGGAGGAGCCCGAGGGCGGGGGGATGGGAGGAGACAGCTCGAGGGTTAAGGAAGGGGGGGAGACAGCAAGGGCTAGCAAAATTGGGAGAATTCAACGTTCATGCCATCCGGACGAAAGCAACCCAGGCGGAATATGAGGTGCTGTTCCTCCAATTTCCGGTGTTGCTCACTCTGGCAATGGAGGAGACCCAGGACAGAGCGGTCGGATTGGGAATGGGAGGGGGAGTTGAAGTGCTGAGCCACCGGGAGTTCAGGTAGGTTATTGCGGACTGAGCGGAGGTGTTCGGCGAAACGATCGCCCAACCACCGCTTAGTCGCCCCGATGTAAATCAGCTGACATCTAGAGCAACGGATGCAGTAGATGAGGTTGGAGGAGATACAGGTGAACCTTTGTCGCACCTGGAACGACTGCTTGGGTCCTTGAATGGAGTCGAGGGGGGAGGTGAAGGGACAGGTGTTACATTTCTTCTGGTTGCAACGGAAAGTGCCCGGGGAGGGGGTGGTACGGGAGGGAAGGGAAGAATTGACAAGGGAGTTGTGGAGGGAGCGGTCTTTGCGGAAGGCAGACATAGGGGGAGATGGGAAGATGTGGCGAGTGGTGGGGTCACGTTGGAGGTGGCGGAAATGGCGGAGGATTATGTGTTGTATTTGCCGGCTGGTGGGGTGAAAGGTGAGGACTAGGGGGACTCTGCCCTTGTTGCGAGTGCGGGGATGGGGAGAGAGAGCAGTGTTGCGGGGTATGGATGAGACCCTGGTGCGAACCTCATCTATGGTAGCGGAGGGGAATCCCCGTTCCCTGAAGAACGAGGACATTTCCGATGCCCTGGTGTAGTTCTGCAGGTAGGAAAATAGCAATGAATAAGATTAATCTCTTACAAGGATTTTTTAATGTATTACTTTATGTGATGCCATCTAGTCACATGTGTGGCATTTTGGTTCACTTTCCAAAGAATGGCCCAAATGATAAAGAATCACGGCAGTTGGTGTAAAGAGATTTACAAGGATAATGCCAAAACCAGGAGCTTTAACAGGGCTCTCACTTAACAAACTCGTTTTGCCGTCCTAGTCCTCTGATCTTTGACTCCGACATTGCTGAACGCTGGCGCCTTTTCGCGCGCGTCTTCATTCACTACATTCGCATTGTTCATCACAACGATCCTCCAGATTTACGTGCTTCCGTGCTACTAAACCTGGCTGGTTCTGAGGCAATGAAACGTGCCGACCGTTTTACTTTTGAGCCTGCTGTTTTAGATGCAAATGGACAGATCCTAGTGCATGCAGAAACGATTGATTACCCTAACCCTAGCAGGAGCAACAATAACGCTTATACCAAAAAAAGATAAAGATTTAGATGAACCGGGTTCTTATAGAGCTATTTCACTTCTAAATACGGATCAGAAAATTTTAGCAAAGATTCTAGCTAGAATACTAAATAATTATATTAACAATTTAATAAATACGGATCAAACGGGATTTATACCCAAAAGACAATCATTTAATAATTTGAGAAGGCTTTTCAATATAATGTACTCTCACAATGAGGACAATGAAGATATTTCAGTTGTTACGCTGGATGCAGAGAAGGCATTTGATCAGGTAGAATGGCAGTATTTATACAAGGTACTCCAAAAATTTAATACGGGAGAGAATTTTATTAGATGGGTTAAACTACTTTACGATAGACCTACGGCAAGAATATTAACTAACAATATGCTATCTCCAAAATTTTACTTATCAAGGGGTAATAGGCAAGGCTGTGCCTTATCACCATTGCTATTTGCCCTTATGATAGAACCGCTGGCCGAAAGGATTAGAAATCACCCGAATATTCACGGAATAACACTCAGGACTCAAAGAATAAAATTTCATTATACGCTGATGATATCCCTTTATATATTACTAATACACAAACGAGTATACCCACATTATTAACATTAATTGAGGAATTCGGCTCTTTTTTCAGGATATAGAATAAATTGAAATAAAAGCGAAATTATGTCTTTAAAACCACAGGATTCGAGACATTTACTAAAATTCCCCTTCAAAATTGCAACAGAAAAATTCAAGTATCTGGGTATTAAAATTACGAGAAGACACAAATCATTATTTAGTGCCAATTTTATGCCACTATTAAATAAACTGAATGATATGATTAAATTTTGGAAAACGCTTCCGCTCTCATTGATAGGTAGAATTAACGCTATAAAAATGACTTTCTTACTACAATTAATATATTTGTTTCATGCGATCCCAATATATATTCCAAAATACTTTTTCAAAAAACTAGATTCTACTATCACTAATTGTATATGGGATTACAGAGCACACAGAATTCAACGAAAGCATTTGTGTAAACCTAAAGAAGTTGGGGGTTTATCATTACCTAACTTTATGTATTACTACTGGGCAGTGCATATTAAGAACATAATGTACTGGTTGGATAGTTCCACTCAGCAGTTGGAGTGGATAAGAATGGAGAAAGAGGAGTGCTATCCGCATGATATAGGAACGATCTTGCTCTCACCGATAAAATTGAATAGTATAATATATAAGAAGAACCCAATTATTCACAATACAATAAGAATTTGGAAACAAATAAAAGTATCCTTGAAATTAAATAATCAATCAGTACTAACCCCACTAGTGAACAATCCCGCATTCAAACCATCTCTCATCGACAAAACATATCAACAATGGGATAGACTGGGGATTAGGAAAGTAGGGGATATGTATGAATTGGGTAAACTGTTATCATTTCAACATTTAAAATTAAAATTTAAACTGAAGGATAATCAATATTTTAAATATATACAGATATGTGACTTTATGAAGAAATATATACATAGATTTCAAACTATATTTTTAGACCCTTTAGAAGAAGCAATGAATATTAAGGCTGATTCACAAAAACTAATATCATACTTTTATAATAATATATTAAATAGAGAATTACCCTCAACAGAAGCACTAAGAGAAGATTGGGAACATGAGCTAATGATAAAGATCTCGAAGGATAGATGGGAAAAGTATCTGATGAACACACATAATTGTTCTATTAATGCAAGACATAATTTAATTCAATTCAAATTATTACATAGACTATATTATTCAAAAACGAGGTTGAATAAATTTTATCCAAACGTCTCTCCCAGATGCGATAAATGTTTGTTTCAAAAAGCTAATATAACACATTCATTTGTAGGATGTACAAAGTTGAATAAATTTTGGAGCGATATATTTGATATATTTACAAAGCTTTTTAAGTCCACAATAGAACCTAAAACGGAATGGATTATATTTGGAATAATAGTAGAAGATATCAATTTAAATAAAGACCAAAAAGTTTTTTTTAATTATGGGTTAATAATTGGAAAGAAATTGATACTTAAATTTTGGAAAAATACAACCATACCAACTGTTAAAATGTGGATTAGGAATATGATGGACATAGCACGCCTTGAAGAAATGAGATTCCGACTAATAGATAAATATGACCAATTCTTAAGGAGTTGGTCTCCTTTCATCGACTTTTTGGAATCATGTGATGCAGCGGTACCGTAAAGATTGCTGATTTCAGTTCATGCCGCGGATAGATCTACATCTCCGAATAAAGATTTGAAAATTTCTCTTTTAAGGGGCCTTCTCTCCTATTTCTACTTTCTACTTTTTCTTTTTTTTATATACACACTTAACGTTTTTCTATTCTCTACCATCTATTTTTCCTCTTTTTCCCCTTTCTATTGTTTTCTTTTTCTTGTCTTACTTCCCTTCTCAAAACATAAAAGTAGAGGTTGTACATAGAATGGATTACGGTATGACATAGTTGGCACCTAAAATTAGGTTCCACTGTACTGTTTTGTACTGTATTAACTTCTAATAAAATAAACAAAACATTAAAAAAAAAAGAAACGATTGATTACCCTGCTGTCCTACTTGCAAAGTTTAGACTGCTGTGTGACCTCCCCTCGAACTCTGTTATCGAACGTATCAAGTTTTTTGCTCGTACGCAACAAGTTGGCGAGCCGATAGAATGTTTTATTGGCGACTTGAAACACATGGCTGCACGAGGTTTCGAGATTTATGCGATGAACTGATCCGCGACAAACTCGTTGGAGGTATGCCTAATGACAAGGTGAGAGACGAATTGCTTCGTAAAACTGAACTGACTCTTAATCAAGTCGAACACGCCTGACGGATTGCTGAGATAACGGCTTCTCACCCTTAGTCTGTGACCTCTGGGCAGTACTCCCAGTATAGTGTTAACCTTACAGACATCTCCTGTCGTAACAAGCATCCGCAGCCTTCCCCTGCCTGGCAGCCGTGAAGATCTGCTGCTCGATGTCCTAATTGTAACTATTCTCATGCTCTGGGTCGGGAGTTCTGTATTGCTTATGGTAAAATTTGCCATTTCTGCAAGAAATTCAACCACTTTGCAAAATGTTGCTGTTCCCGTGCGACTCAATCCGTCTCAAGGACGAGTTTGCACCTGTTTCAACATGAGTCTGCTGATAACGAAAGCCGAGAGCTTGACGTGCCATCCTCCGCTCAGCTCTCTGAAAGTGAAGATAACAGTTCAGCCATCTCCTCCCATCCTCTAACGAGCAACTTGACCCTGAGGTAACCATGTTTGTGAATAACGCCTGTGATCGCAAAGATTGATACCGGCGCGAAATGCAATGTCATCTCGTTATCTGAGTTTAAAAAAATACGTAATGCCACGCTTCGGGCCTATGGGGGTGATGTTCTACACCCGCTTGGAGAAACTGATTTAAACTGCATCATAGACTCGCAGCCTCATAACCTAAAAAGTTTTATATTGTCAAGGGGATTCTGAAACTCTGCTTGGTATCAATGCATTCCTCGATCTAGGCCTAGTATGCTTTGGCCGCACTGTCCATCAACTCTTTCTCGCTGAGGGCCCCACTCAGCAAATACTCTCTCAAGACAGAGAACTATTTAACGGTGAGCTGGGCAAGCTGCCCCTCAAGTACAACATCACCGTTGATCCCAAGGTCACTCCTGTGGTTCGAGCACTACATCGTGTTCCGCATGCCATGCGGGACAGAGGACACAATGAACTCAAGCAGATGGTCTCCCTGGGTGTCATTGCTGAAGTTACTGACCCATCTGACTGGGTTTCCACCATGGTGGTTGTGACAAAAAAAACAAGGAGGAAATCCGTGTCTGCATAAACCCCAGGGATCTCAACACAGCTATCAAACGCCCGCGCTATCCTATGCGAACGGTAGAGGAAGTTGCCGCTCAAATAGGCAACGCATCAGTGTTCTCCATTCTGGATGCCAAAAGTTCATTTTGGCAGATTCCGCTGGACCCAGACTCATCCAAACTTACTACATTTGGCACCCCCTTCGGCCGTTACAAATTCCTGAGAATGCCCTTTGGCATCAACTCTGCCAGCGAGGTTTTCCAGCGCACGATGGAACAACTGTTTGCGGGGTATCCATGCGCCATTATTGTTGATGACATTCTCGTTTACGGGCGCGACTTGGCTGAGCATGACGCTAATCTGAAGAAAGTGCTGGGCCGTGCCAAAGACATGCAGCTCAAACTCAATCCTCTAAAGTGCAAGTTTCGGGTCCCGGAATTTACCTATGTCGGACATATTTTCACAAGTGATGGTCTCAGACCCGACCCATCGAAGACCGCTGCTATCAAGGTTCCTTGGAATGGTCAACTACCTGGGGAAATGTATTCCCAACCTCAGCGATATATCTGCCCCCCTGCGGGAACTGACACACAAAGACACTGCATGGTCCTGGTATCCGCAGCACCAAAGAGCTTTTGATATCCACAAGTTGCTGCTGGCCAGCGCACCTACCCTCGCCTATTTTGCTTTGGAGTTACCCGTAACGCTCACATGTGATACGTTCCAGCACGGACTTGGTGCTGCTTGCCTGCAGACGACTGCAAGCCTGTTTCATATGCCTCGCGCACACTAACTGATACTGAACAATGTTACACCCAGATTGAAAAAGAATTACTTGCAGTGGTTTTCACCTGCACGAAATTCAAATACTTTATTTTTGGGAAGTCTTTGATTATAGAAACAGACCAACAGCCGCTGGTCACCATCTTGAATAAACCCATTCACGCTCTTCCGGCTCGCCTGCAACGGTTGATGATGTAGCTGCAGCGTTTTGATTTCTAGACATTGTCTATAAAAAAGGCAAGGACATGCACATAGCTGACACGCTATCAAGAGCCCCATGGAAAACCAGCGAACAACATCTCTCTGAACAGAACCAGTTCTTAGTAATGAAGGTATCATATGTTCCTACTGATTGCCTAAGCAGCCTGGCAGAGCACACGGCTGCTGACGGGACTTTACAATTGCTGTCCGCAGTCATCCGGCGTGGCTGGCTGGATAAACAATACAGCACCCCGCTCGCGATCCGCCCATACTTCCTGGTTCGCGACGAACTGGTGTTACAGGACGGGATTATAGTCAAGGGCCACAAAGCAGTTGTCCCATCTGTCCTCTGGGCCAAGTACTTCGATGCCGTCCACAGGGGCCACCCCGGCGTGGAGGCAACCTTACAACGGGCACAGAGCATGTTTTACTGCCCTGGTATGACCATGTACATACGTGACAAAGCTGAAGTCTGCGCCATCTGCAAAAGCCTGACGCCACACCAGCAGAAGCAGCCCTTACTGCCACACCCAGTTCCTCCTCTACCGTGGTCTACGGTAGCCATCTACATATTCGAATGGCATGGGAAACACTATCTGGTTCTTGTCGACTCTTATTCGGGCTGGTTTGACATCGATCTACTCCAAACCATCACATCTGAAGCAGTTATGCAGAAGTTGCAATGCCATTTCTCCGTGCGCTGCTCCCCTGCACGCCTTCTATCCGACAATGGCAGTCAATTCACCAGCCAGCATTTCAAAAACTTTGCACAACGATGGAACTTTCGACATATCACCAGCAGCCCTGAGTTTCCGCAGTTCAACGGACTCGCCGAACGAGCCGTCCGAAGTGCAAAACAACTAATGGAGAGTTCTTACCTTGCCAAATCTGACGTCTACCTGGACCTGCTCAATTTAAGGAACATTGCCAAGGATCCCATACTGGGTTCCCCAACCCAATGACTGATGTCGCGCCAAACCCGTGCTGCCCTGCCTGTACCCCAGCAGCTTTTGCAGCCACAGGTTCGTTCTCCGCCTGCGGTCCAGAAACAACTACAATTCAAGCACGATGCACAAAAAACGTTTTTCGACAAATCCAGTAAGCCACCTAAACCTCTCTCCAGTGGGCAGGTTGTTCGCCTCCAGACCAACAAGGGCTAAGGCCGTCTGGGTCACATCCACAGCCCTGCCAAAGAACCACGCTTCTACCTGGTTAGCGCGGACAAGGCCATTTACATACGCAACCGTCAACATCTCCTTCCAGTGAAGGAACCACCTCCTGCGACTCCGCATCCAGAGGTTTCGTGTTTTGTATACCCTCCCACTACCGGGCCGGCTGCACCACTATCAGAGACTGTGTCCCCCGTGGCCTCCCCACGGCGTTCAGCGCCTAGCTCGCCTATTTCACCACCTCCACCTGGCGGGTCCCAGGTCATTTCCCCGGTTCCCTCCCCAGTCACTTCAACGATGAAAGGAGGTGATGCGGATTTGTACCGCACACGTGCCGGACGGGTTAGATACGGTGATTTTGTGTAACTATCTATACTTCCCCATATGCGTTATTAACGTTCCGGTTACTATAGTGTTTGGCCACCATGTTTCCATGTATCTATGCTTTATTTTGTTTCTACAAAGAAAGATGTAGATTGGTTATTTCCTACTAACCAATTGTAGTGCTTGTTAGTAGTTGTTCCGCCAAATATGTGATTTATATTGCCAAGAGCTTCCTTACGTAATTCAGTCTGAGTAGCTGTTAGGTACTGTAACGTTCTGCAGATCAATGCTGCAAGAGGACTTTAATAAATATGTGTTGTATTTTGATGTGTGTACGACTCCACTCATTACACAAATAACTTTCAATGATAAACTTCTGGACAAATGCAAGAAAGCAGCTATGACATATAAGACACAATAAACCGTATTACAAATTCACAATAAACAAGTTATGCATTCTTGTACTCTTACATGGGTATGACCGCACATTAAAAAAAAATTGCACTGCGTAAATATATTGATTTCCTCAGCAAAATACTGATTTTCAGGTACTAGAATACTGAAATGCTCTGACAAAACTTGGCAGCTCTGAATATATCGCGATATTGGCAGTAGTAGGCCGCCCTCGGTCCTGACTGACCATGGGTGATGCATCCTAGTTGTTGGCTGCTTGCTCCAAACCTCGGCTGAAGCAGCGTCGCTTGTGGCTGAAGAGACCAATGCTGGAGTGAAAGTCTCTGTGGCAAAGGTCACATTTGTGTGTGGTCTCTGGTTTGTTGAATTTGCTATGCTCCTTTCTGCATGCCCGCTTGTCTACCGCTGCGTTCAACAGTTTCTCTTCCCCCGTTTTGAGATGTTGGTTCAGGGTACCTCTCCACCTCGTGCGGTCAGCTGCAAGGCTCTCTCAGGACTCCACATCGATGTCGAGCTCCTTCATATCTCTCTTGCAGACGTCCTTGTAACATAGCTGGGGGCGGCCGATGGTTCTCCTCCCAGATGTTAGTTCCCCATAGACGATATCTTTTAAAATACGGCCATCCTCCATGCGGTGGACATGGCCCAGCCACCGCAGTCTGCGCTGCCTGAGTAGAGTGTACATACTGGGAAGGCCAGCGCGTGACAGGATCTTGGCGTTGGACACTCTGACTTGCCAAGATATACCCGGGATACGGCGAATGCTTCTCAAGTGGAAGGTGTTGAGTCTTCTCTCCTGCCTGGCATATGTAGTCCATGTCTCACTGCCGTACAGCAGCGTGCTGTTGACACAGGCGTTGTAGACTGCTATCTTTGTCCACACTCGATTTTATGAGGCGAGCGACAGTTGTAGCTGCCTTCCCGATCCTCTTATCAATCTCTGTGTCCAAGGAGGGGTTGTCAGTGATGGTGGAGCCGAGGTACGTGAACTGATGGACGGTATCAAGTTCGTAGTCATCGATGGTGATGACAGGCGGCGCCTCTGTATCCTGCCCCAAGACGTTCGTCTTCTTCAGGTTGATGGTCAGCCCGAAGTCCTTGCATGCCCGATAGATGCAGTCCATCAGTGACTGTAGTTCCTGCTGGGTGTTGGACACAACTGCAGCGTCATCAGCAAACAACATGTCTCTGATGAGAGCTTCACGTACTTTTGTCTTTGCTCTGAGGCGGGTGAGGTTGAAGAGCCTGCCATCTGATCTAGTACGCAGGTAGATCCCCTCTGTTGCTGTGCTGAAGGCATGTTTCAGGAGCAGAGCGAAGAAAATCCCAAAGAGTGTGGGAGCGAGGACGCAGACTTGTTTGACGTCTCTGCGGATGTCGAAGGGCTTAGAGAAGCTGCCATTGAACTGCACTGTCCCCTTCGTGTTGATGTGGAATGATTCTATCATGCTCTGCAGTTTTGGTGGGCAGCTGATCTTTGGCAGAGCCTTAAATAGGCCATCTCTGCTGACGAGGTCGAACGCCTTGGTGAGGTCAATGAAAGCAACATACAGGGGCATACGCTGTTCTCTGCACTTCTCCTGGAGCTGGCGAAGGGAGAAGACCATGTCTACTGTTGACCTTCCAGCTCGGAAACCGCACTGTGACTCTGGGTAGACACGCTCTGCATCTTCTGCAGGTGGATCAAGATGACCCGAGCAAAGACCTTGCCGATGATGTTGAGGAGGGAGATGCCTCTGTAGTTGTTGCCGTCGCTTCTCTCGCCCTTGTTCTTGTAGAGGGTAGTGATCGTGACATTCCTCATGTCCTGCGGTACAGCTCCTTCTTGCCAGCACTGGCAGAGGACTTCATACAAAGGAAGCAGTAAGGTAGTCAATGCTTGATCAGATCAGGGAGAATCCCGTCGCTGCTTGGGGCCTTGCCTGTGGCCAGGCTGACAATGGCCTTGCTGAGCTCTTCTACCGTCGGCTCTTCATCTAACTCATCCATGGTCGGCAAACTACTAAAAAAAAATTAAAATCCAGAAGCTAAGGCGGGGCCCTGGACCCCACCCATAATGGGCGAGCGCCTTCGGCAACCCGCGCACTCAGAGTAAGATTTTTCATTTTCAAATGTTGGCAGGTATGCCATTCTCCTGTGCTCAAGTGCAACAAGTTTTGTTCCGATCGATGGTATATTTTAAAAGTTATTAAGATTTAAAGATCTTAAAAAGCACGCATGCACAGATTGGTCTCCCTGTCAGTCACTGCCATGCAGATTGGCCTCTTCTCCTGTCAGTCACCACCACGGCCGGGTCGGCGACGCCCCTTCCTGCACCATCGCCGCACTGATGGCGGACCGGCGGCGGTCTCCAACCGGACACAATTGTCGGATGGACTGGAAGCGGCGCGGAGCCAGAGATGTCGGCCAAACAGAAAGCGGTGAATCTGATCCTGGCGGAGGAGAGCAACTAGTTACTGATCCGATCGCTGTGAGTCCCCACCGCACCGCCATCGCACCGCCCCCCAGCTCCAGCCCCTTCCCCTCTGATCCCCCTCGCTGGCTCCTGCCTCCCACCACCGTGATACCATCCTCTCCCCATGGGTCTTCCCCTGTCTTTTCTCCGAGCTCTCTCCCCCTACTCACACACACTGCCCTCCCCCCACGAGTCATCTTTAATACAGGAGAGGTGCCAGAAGACTGGAGGGTGGCAAATGTTATGCCTCTATTTAAGAAGGGCTGCAGGGAAAATGCTGGAAACTATAGACCAGTGAGCTTAACATCTGTAGTTGGAAAGTTACTAGTATTCTGAGGAATAAGATATACAGACGGACAAGGGCTGATTAGGGATAGTCAACATGCTTTTGTATGTGGGAGGTCGTGTCACACAAATCTGATCACATTTTTTGAAGACGTGACCAAAAAGGTCGATGAGGGCAGAGCTGTAGATGTTGTATATATAGACTTTGGCAAAGCATTCGACAAGGTTCCACATGGTACGCTGTTCTGGAAGGTTAGAGCGCATGGGGTCCAAGGAGTGATAGCTGAATGGATAGAAAATTGGCTTCATGGAAGGAAGCAGAGGGTGATGGTGGAAGGTTGCTTCTCGGACTGGAGGCCTGTAACTAGTGGTGTGCCTCAGGGTTCAGTGCTGGGCCCATTACTGTTTGTCATCTGTACCAATGATTTGGATGAGAACATACATGGCAAAATTAGCAAGTTTGCAGATGATACAAAAGTGGGTGATTTTGCAGATAGTGAAGATAGTTGTGCAAAATTGCAGCAGGATCTTGGCCAGGTGGGCTGAGGAATGGCTGATGGAATTTAATGCAAAGAAATGTGCAGTGTTGCATTTTGGGAAGTCTAACATGGGCAGGACCTACACAGTGAATGGTAGGGCTATGGGGAGGGTTGTCGAGCCGAGGAATCAAGGATTGCAGGTGCATGGTTCTTTGAAGATGGAGTCGCAGGTAGATAGGGTGGGCAAAAAATTGTTAATGAGGGAGTGCAAGGTGCCCTGGACGTAGGTGGGAATAGAATTGAGATAGAATTGAGATAGGACTATACATTTCCATTTAACATGCTCAAATCGACTTCAAGTCTCAGATGTGCTTTTGCTTAAAATTCTATGATCTATTGGGAAATTGTGTTGCGAAAAAGCAGAACAATGGAATCAGAAGCTCTAGCATATGTTTTTTGAAATACTGATGCCTGTTCTATAGGATCAGCTGTTCTTTCTGGTTATTGTATTTTGCATGTAATTGGATCTGTGAAAGAAAGTCTATTGAGTGCACAAAAGCCAGTTAATAAATAGATCTTTGCAATGTCCTGAAAATATATTGCTTCAATCTAATGTAGCACATTATATTTATGTTCAAGGGCAGAAGCTTATGAAGGGAAATTTGGGCTCAAAACACATTATAAAATTAGATAATGGAATTATAAATATCCTTAACAACCTTTTTGTTTGATTTTCTATTTTTACTTGCTCAAAGACCTTTGTGTAAATGAGAATGATCAGGAGTTTATCAAGGGAATTGGTTGGTAGAAAATGATCGAGTCAAATACTGCAATGCAAGGGATAATTATTAGTAAACAAAATAGAACTGGTATTAATCATTCAATCATCTTATCTAACCAGTACCACATGTAACACAAAAGTATGTCCATTAATAAAAATTTAAATATTTTGGAAGTTGAAAATCAGAAATCCAAAAAAATGTGGAAATACTTAGCAGATCAAGCGGCATCTATAGAGATTATTGCTGTGTCAGATAGGCCCCATATTTTACTCAATTGCTGAATTAGGTGCCACTAATAACAAAAAAAAGGCTAAATTGGTACAGCCTTGCTCTAAGGAATCAGTGATATGTTTTTCTTTCATTGAAATGCATTGGAAGCTGATAGTGCACTCACATGCAGGTGGTGCTGCCTGAACTTTCAATTCAATTCAATTCAATTCAACTTTAATGTCATTGCACAAATACTGAGTATGGGTACAACGAAATGCAGTTTTGCGTCAGTCCGTAGTAGTGCAATATAGAAATTTAAAAAAAAAAAAAAAAAAAAGAGGATACAGAACAATAAAAAATACAGAATAATTAAACAATGGGGACGGAGGGACCAGAGGAATCTATCGACGGGACTCCGAGTTCAGCAATGCGACGGTATGATTGTAGAAGCTCCTACTGGTACGAGACCTGAGGCTCCTGTACCGCCTCCCTGATGGGAGGAGGGCAAACAGTCCATGGTTGGGGTGGGAGGGGTCTTTAATGATCTTCCCAGCTCGTTTCAGACACCGTTTTCGGTGGAGGGCATCCATGGCAGGGAGCGGGGCACCGATGATGTGCTGCGCGGTTTTCACCACCCGTTGTAGTGCCTTCCTGTCCGCAACAGTGCAGCTGCTGTACCATACCGTGAAGCAGGTGGTCAGGATGCTCTCGATGGTACACCGGTAGAAGTTGGTCAGGATCTGGGGGGACAGGTGGGCTTTCTTGAGCCTCCTCAGGAAGTAAAGGCGCTGCTGTGCCTTTTTGATCAGCTTGGAGGTGTTGAGGGACCAGGACAAATCCTCCGAGATGTGTACCCCGAGGAATTTGTAGCTGGAGACGCGCTCCACCTCAGTCCCGTTTATGTGGATGGGGGTATGTCTGCCCCCTCTGACCTTCCTGAAGTCGACAATAAGTTCCTTCGTCTTCTTGGAGTTGAGGACGAGGTTATTATTGGCACACCAGGTTGTCAGGTGCTGGACCTCCTCTGTAGGCTGACTCATCGTTGTCACTGATCAGTCCTACCACCGTGGTGTCGTCAGCAAACTTAATGATGGCGTTGGAGCCGTACTTAGGGATGCAGTCGTGGGTGAAGAGGGAGTAGAGGAGAGGGCTGAGCACACAGCCCTGTGGCACGCCGGTGTTCAGTGTTATAGTGGTGGAGGTGAGGTTGTTGACCCTAACAGACTGTGGTCTGTTGGTGAGGAAATCCAGTGTCCAGTTGCAGAGGGAGGTGGAGATGCCAAGCCCGCTGAGTTTGGTGATCAAGCTGGCGGGGATGACAGTGTTGAAAGCGGAGCTGAAATCAATGAACAGCAACCTGATGTAGGAGTTGTTGTTGTCCAGGTGGGTCAGGGCAGAGTGTAGGGCCGCCGATATGGCGTCCTCTGTAGACCTGTTGGCCCGGTAGGCAAACTGATGGGGGTCCAGTGTGGGGGGGAGGCTTGCACACTTGCAGCTACTTTCTTATTTGAGCACTGATGAGTAGGAACAGGGTCAGCTTGGTCAAAGTGAATTGAGGTAGGTAGAACGGTGTGTGAGAAACAAATTGAGATGGGGAATTCGAAGCATGAGATTGAAATTGGAGGAAGGAGAAAATCAAGAAGATTTTGAATGATGCAGTTTAATGGGGCGTTCCACACTGTGAAGTGGCTCAGTCAGGCCATGTGCATTGATACAATGGCTGCAAACTTTATATACGCTGCCTATATGCTAAAGATGCATGTTAACATTATTGTTTGGCAGTCAGTGAAAATAAATATGTCCAAGCAGATTGTAGGTGGCTGCTGCTGATGGTCAGCCATATCTCACAGCCTTTCACTGCCAAATTTCAGGCGATGGGACTTCATGTACTTTTTCTTTCGGCCACGGAGAAGATAACAGTTGTCTACATCAAAGTATAAGCGTGCAAAGCGCACACTCATGAACCTACAGAGACGTCTCTGGCAACCGCCTGCTTGGGAGCACTGAATGCAAGCCTGGAGGGCCTCCATGAGCCCCTTGTACAAAGAACATGACCCTGCATCCACTTCTTCACCTGCCAATTCAGGTCCCTTTGAGTTCCATGTGAGCTCTCTCCCATCTCCCTCCCTTCCATGTAGAATCCAATCATTGCCTGACAATATTCTTTAGTAGCCGTAAGAATGTTGCTTGTAAAATGGCACGTTCTTCCAAAATTGCCTGGAAAGATCATGTCTGCAGTGTTAAGGGCCTGTCCCACTTGGGCGACCTAATCGTGAGTTCTGACGAGTTTGCTCTCGACCCATACTTGCAGCATGGTCGACACGAGGTCGTAGGAGGTCTTCCTAACGCTCCTTCATGCTCGAGAGTGGTCTCCGCGTACTCGAGCCCCCAGCTAGGTCGCGGCGGTTTTTTCAATATGTTAAAAAATGCCCGCGAGTAAAAAAGGGTCTCCATGGAAAAAAATCGATACTTTTTTTACTCGTAGGTTTAGTCGTAGTAGGTCGTAGTATGTCGGCATGTTAGTCGTAGGTAATCGAGGTTGTCGAAGGTAGTCGAAGGTAGTCGTAGATAGTCTCCATCATAGTCGAAGGGAGGTCGAAGCAGATCGAAGGAGGTCGTCTTCACTCTCCACTGTTCGGTGTCCAATTTTCCCGAAGTTAGTCGTAGCTAGTCGTAGCTAGTCGAAGCTGGTCTTCAACATAGTCGAAGGAGGTCGAAAGAGGTCTTCTGCATAGTCGAAGGAGGTCTTCAACATGTCATTTTTGCAAACTCTTCTAAACTCGCAAATTAGGTCGCCCAAGTGGGACAGCCCTTTTACCTTGTAACCATGAGAATGGTTAAGCCCCTGTCCCACTTAGGAGACCTAAACAGCAACCTCTGGTGACCTTGCCCGTCACCCAAGGTTTCCATGAGGTCACCGGAGGTTTTGGTCATTCTCCCTAATGGTCGAAAGTGGTTTCCACGTGGTCGAGGCTTCATCTAGGTAGCTGCTATTTTTTCATCATGATTAAAACCACCCTCGAATAAAAATAGGTTGCCGTTTTAAAAATCGATAATTTTTTTGTCGCAGGTCTAGTCTAAGCCGGTTTTCTTCATAGTCGAGGAAGGTTTTCAACATATGCGTGGGAGGAGGTAGGAGGTTGCAGGTCACCTCGACCTTGATTTTTTTTTGGGTGGCGGGCAAGGTCACCAGAGGTTGCTGTTTAGGTCTCCTAAGTGGGACAGGATCTTATCTTTGTAACCATGAGCACGAGAAACTGCAGATGCTGGAATCTTGAGCAAAACAAAATACTGGAGGAACTCAGCAGGTCAAGCAGCATCTGTGAAAGGAATAGACAGATGACATTTTGGCTTGATATCCTTAGTCATAGAGTCATACAACGTGGAACAGGCCCTTCTACATTAGTCCTACCTGGCTGCGTTTGGTCCATATCCCTCCAAACCTGTCCTATCCATCAACATCTCTAATTGTTTCTTAAACACTGCAATAGTCCCTGCCTCAACTACCTCCTCTGGCAGCTCGTTCTATACCCACACCATCCTTTGTGTGAAAAAGTTACCCCTCAGATTCCTAATTCATTTTTCGCCCTTCACTTTAAACCTATGTCCTCTGGTTCTCGATCACCCTACCCTGGGCAAGAGACTCTCAATCTATTCCTCATAGGCATAGAAACATAGAAAATAGGTGCAGAAGGAGGCCATTCGGCCCTTCGAGCCAGCACCGCCATTCATTGTGATCACGGCTGATCGTCCCCTATCAATAACCCGTGCTTACCTTCTCCCCATATCCCTTGACTCCACTAGTCCCTAGAGCTCAATTTAACTCTCTCTTAAATCCAGTGACTTGACCCCCACTGCCCTCTGTGGCAGGGAATTCCATAAATTCACAACTCTCTGGGTGAAAATGTTTTTTCTCACCTCAGTCTTAAATGACCTCCCCTTTATTCTCTACCAGACTGATTCCTGGGATGTCAGGACTGTCTTATGAAGAAAGACTGGATAGACTTGGTTTATACTCTCTAGAATTTAGGAGATTGAGAGGGGATCTTATAGAAACTTACAAAATTCTTAAGGGGTTGGACAGGCTAGATGCAGGAAGATTGCTCCCGATGTTGGGGAAGTCCAGGACAAGGGGTCACAGCTTAAGGATAAGGGGGAAATCCTTTAAAACCGAGATGAGAAGAACTTTTTTCACACAGAGAGTGGTGAATCTCTGGAACTCCCTGCCACAGAGGGTAGTCGAGGCCAGTTCATTGGCTATATTTAAGAGGGAGTTAGATGTGGCCCTTGTGGCTAAGGGGATCAGAGGGTATGGAGAGAAGGCAGGTACGGGATACTGAGTTGGATGATCAGCCATGATCATATTGAATGGCGGTGCAGGCTCGAAGGGCCGAATGGCCTACTCCTGCACCTAATTTCTATGTTTCTATGTTTCTATGTTTCTATATTCTAAGACTATGGCCCCTGGTTCTGGACTTGCCCCACATTGGGAAATGTTTTCCTGCATCCAGCTTGTCCAGTCCTTTTATAATTTTATATGTTTCCATAAGATACCCCCTCATCCTCTAAACTCCAGTGAATACAAGCCCAGTCTTTTCAATCTTTCCTCATATGACAGTCCTGCCATCCCAGGGATCAATCTCGTGAACCTACGCTGCACTGCCTCAATCACAAGGATGCCCTTCCTCAAATTAGGAGACCAAAACTGTACACAATACTCCAGATGTGGTCTCACCAGAGTCCTATACAACTGCAGAAGAACCTCTTTACTCCTATACTGAAATCCTCTTGTTATGAAGGCCAACATTCCATTAGCATCACCCTGCAACCTCCTAACATCCTCTTCACAGTTCACACTGCCACCCAGCTTTGTGTCATCCGCAAACTTGCTAGTGTTGCTCCTAATTCCCTCTTCCAAATCATTAATATATATGGTAAACAGTTGCGGCCCCAACACCGAGCCTTGCGGCACTCCACTCGCCTCTGCCTGCCATTCTGAAAAGGACCCGTTCACTCCTACTCTTTGCTTCCGGTCTGCCAACCAATTTTCTATCCATGTCAACACCCTACCCCCAATACCATGTGCTCTAATTTTAGTCACGTCTCCCGTACGGGACCTCTCATGATTTTATACACCTCACCCCTCATCCTCCGGCTCAACCTTTCCCTATCATTTTGAAACATTGTTTGTCCATTACCTCCACAAATGCTGCTTGACCCGCTTACTTCCTGCAGCACATTATGTTTTGACCATGAGAACTTGCAACTTCTTGAAAGGGGATGTTGTGCTGACAATGATGTGGGTATCCTGAAAGACCCATGTGCTGGTCTGTACATCAATATTCTGTGATTCAGTGCCCTCCCACCTCCATCCCATTTCTGTAGTATCTATTTGGCAATGGCAGGGAGAAACCTCTTTCAAAACACAGACCCACTTACTTGAAATTACATCACAACTGTATCGCTAGAGTGGAAGAGCCTTTGCAAAATGCACAAGTTAACAACCTTAAATTGGAGTAGAAACATAGAACATAGAAAAATAAGTCCAGGAGTAGGCCATTCGGCCCTACGAGCCAGCACCGCCATTCAATATGATCATGGCTGATCATCTAAAGTCAGCACCCCGTTCCTGCTTTTTCCCCATATCCCTTGATTCCTTTAGCCCTAATAGCTCAATCTCTCTTGAAAACATCCAGTGAATTGACTTCCACTGCCTTCTGTGGCAGAGAATTCCACAGATTCATAACTCTCTGAGTAAACATGATACAATTTCATAATGAAAGGACGTCAAAATTTCATGATTTCATTTTGGGTTATCTGTGCTACTAGTGTGCCGAGTTAGTGCATTGGGAATGCACTGAATTTCATGTGCAAAAATTAGACTTCTTTCCATGGCAATATTATTCGTAAGTTTTTAATTTGCATGTGCAATGTACTAGGACTTCCCCGTTGCCTTTTCCCTATACAAGCTCTGAAACTTCCACTCTTCCAGTTTTCCTTTTGAATTTTCTCTTTAGTCTTCTGATGTCCTTTGTAGCCTGATGCTTCTAGTCCATTAAAGTGATAGTCCTCAGCTTACTTTAACCCTTTATGGTGGATCTCTCCACATGAAACTTTCTGCACAACACCCTCTTCTCTTACATTCAGAATAATCCACCAAACCCTTTGGAGATTATTTTGATGAAAAGGTGAAGAGAGGCACCTGTAACCATTTATGTATGTCAGAGTAATTAAAATCAGTGACAACACATGGAGGTAATGATTAACATCATATCTATCTATCTATCTATCTATATAATAAAACTGTGTGTGTGTGTGTGTGTGTGTGTGTGTGTCTGTGTCTGTCTGTGTCTGTCTGTGTCTGTGTCTGTGTCTGTGTCTGTGTGTCACGTTACGCAAATTTGTCCCGTGGTCGTTCCTGTCAAGTTTCCTTCAGATTTGATGTTATATTTCACTTTATCGACATTTAAACGTATCAAAAACCCATATTCTCAGAATAACTGTTACTGTGCTATGAGAGGTTTCTGACAGTTTCAGGGATGACGTCACAATGGCATCTCACAGACCAGTCTGTCGGGGGGAGGGGCTAGGCCAAGAGACATAGAAAGAGATACAGGCAGAGAGAGAGAGAGAGAGAGAATATTGCCTTGGGGAACAGGTTGCATTGGTGTACCAGACCTCCCGTTGGGAAAACGGGTGAGTGGTAGAATATTGCCTTGGGGAACGGGTTGCGTTGGGGAACCAGGCCTCCTGTGGGGGCTATGGGTGAGTGGTGCAATATTTTGTTGGGGGACCAGGCCTCCCGTGTGACAGGGACCCAACGGGTGCCACTTGGTCTAGGACAACTTAAAAATGGCAATTCAGCAAAGTATAGGAATACTTCCATACTGTTGGAGATAACAGCTTTAGAATGAGAATTTAAATCAAGGTCTCTTCTGCCCTTCTTGGTAGGCACAAAAGATCAAATCAGCCAGAATACAATCTCTGTTCTCCTGGCCAACATAAAATAGTTTATTATTGTCACTTGTACCAAGGTACAGTAAAAAGCTTTTGTTTGCGTGCAACCCAGTCAAAGAAAAGACTATACATGAATACAATCAAGTCGGTCGCAGCGCACAGATAAAGGTCACAACATTTAGTGCAAGATAAAATTTGATTAAAGATAGTTCAAAGGTCTCCAGTGAGGTAGATGGGAGGTCAGGACCGCGCTCTAGCAGGTGAGAGGATGGTTCAGTTGCCTGATAACAGCTGGGAAGAAAGTGTTCTTGAATCTGGAGGTGTGCGTTTTCAAACTTCTGTACCTCTTGCCTGATGGGAAAGGGGAGAAGAGGGAGTGACCAGGGTGAGATTGGTCCTTGATTTTGCTGGCGGCTTTGCCGAGGCAGTGTATAGTGTAAATAAACTCAATGGCCATTTATATAATTGTCTTTGTATAAACAGTAGGCATTATTCAACATTATATTACTATTACAATAGTGACTACGTTACAAGAGAACTGAATTGATTATGGAGTATTTTAGTTTTGTTTAAATACGCATTATTTATTCTGTTTGGGTAAAATCATAACGCTGAATATATTCTTTGTAAACATGCCTTGTCAGACAGTAGATTATCTTTTGAGGTTAACCAATCAATTTAATATTTTTGTTAGAATATGTCAGATCCAGTCTTATACATCAAGCAGTAATTACAGTATCTTGTGAAATTTTGTTTCATTGGCTTACTTCCATTTATACCATTTTCATTTCCATTTTCCAATGTGGAAGAGATGTAAATTCGAAGTCATTCAATTGCTAGAAAACTGTGTATAAATATTCCAATCTGTGCAAATGGATTGCAAACTAAAATAGAGTTAAATGCTCAAAGATGTAATTTTCAAAGAAATCTGGTATCCATGCAGACATTACACAAATATACCTTGATGTTGCTTCATGTAAAAACATCAATTATAATGAAATTGGCTGTGGTACTTCTAAATGGTGACAGTAAATACAAATACGAAAATTACCTAATGATCAAACAGATATTCCACAATAACACATATGGTAATTTTGCGGTTATATTTTCTTTTTCTTTAATTTAAATAACCTTATGAAATGTAATAGGTTATTTATTGAATCCTAATTATTCAGCAGCTTTTAGACTTACAAAGTCAGCAAATAACTTCACAAATGTTAATCAGACTAATAAACGTTAGTCAGAGGTGATTATGAAAGAAATATGGTTTTAAATTAAACAAATTGGAATATTATTGATGTCTTTTTGCATCTGTTTGCACACTTTATGAAAGAAAGGTCCATTATAGTGGAATATACTAAAGTTCAATCACATAGGATAACTGAGGAACTGCAATAAATCATGAGTATTTATCAGCAGAGGCAGTAAACGTCACTGTGGTCAAGCTTGGTTTGGTACATAATGTTTATTTGCCTACATTTCATACAGAATCCTGCATCATGGATAAATACTGTATAATATATAAATTACTCTCAAAGAATGATTTCATCATCTAGAAAAAGTTGATAAAGAAAAATATCTTAGAAGCCTTGCATCAATCATCTCTCCACATACGTCGAGGTGATCATCCAAGAACACAAAAAGATGAAATTCTTTCTCACTCAACCCCTAAATTCTCCCTTCAATAAGTTATTAAACATTGATTTTACCAATTTTGCTTGCAAACAACCAATTTCCTAGGCAGTTATTAATGTACCTGTGTTCGAAGCACTAATGCGTCAATGCAGAACATCAAGCATCTTAATTTTTCAAAACATATGGAATGTCAGTGAAATCCATATTGGAAACCAGCTTGCATTGGAAGTGTTCTTGAAATATAGGTACACTCTATTAATAGCTCATTGGTCCAGGAGGTCGATGAAACTGTTCAGTGCTCAAAAATGATTGAGCAACATGGAATGTAACACTTTCATCATGTTTGCACATCATTCTAATCCCTCCCAGCCTGGTCATTCCCACTTCTCCCCACTCTTGTTGGGCAGAAGATACAGAGGTTTGAAAGCATGGACCGTCAGACACAGGAACAGCTTCTTCCCTCTGTTACCAGGCTTCCAAATAGTCTTTCCATAAATTAGAGTACTGTCTGATTTGTCTCTACCCTATTGCGGACATTGGACTTTGTCTGTGGCATGCTGAGAACTGTATTCTGCACTCTGTATCTTCCCCTTTGCCCTACTTATAGTACATGAGTTTGGCTTAATTGTATTTATGTATAGTATCTGATTTGATTGGATAGCATCTAACACAATGCTTTTCACTGTACAATGTGATGATGATCAACCTAAATCTAATCAAATCTTTTAGTTTAGTTTATTGTCATGTGTACTGACGCACAGTGAAAGCTTTTTGTTGCGCGCTAACCAGTCAGCAGAAAGACAATACATGAAACGTGATAAGGGAATACTTAGATATGTGATAAGGGAATAACGTTTAGTGCAAGGTAAAACCAGCAAATTCCGATCAAGTATACTCCGAGGGTCATCATTAGAGATAGATAGCAGTTCAGCAAAGTCAAAGTCAATTTATTTGTCACATGCACCCGAAGGTGCAGTGAAATGAATTTGCCAGCAGCGATACACTTAAAAAAAGAACACACAATACACAATAGAATTTAACACAAACATCCACCACAGCATTCTTCACTGTGGTGGAAGGCAATAAAGTTCAGTCAGTCCCCCTCCTTTGTTCACCCATGGTCGGGGCCATAAACCCTCCGTAGTCGCCGCTATGGACGGCCCGATGTACAGGCCCTCTCGTTGGGATGATCAAACCTCCGACGTCGGGACGGTTGAACACACTCCGCGGCTTGGAGTGCTCGAATCGGTGCTTTTGTACCGGAGACCGCGGCTTCAGAATGTTATAGGCCGCAGGCCGGCGGTCGGAGCTCTTCTCCGGTGATCCCCTGCAAGGGATCCCAGACTCCGGATGGTAAGTCCACGTCACGCCCGCGGCTAGAAGCTCTGCAGACCATAGCCCCATGGTGCCAAAAGCACCAGGCCAGCGATCGGAACACTCCTTTCTGGCGACCCCCAGCAAGGGTTCGCCCGCTCCACGATGGAAAAGTCCATGCTGCGCCCGCTGCTGAAGCTCTTGGACCCGACTCCAGGAAAGGCCGCTCCAATCCAAGCTGTTAGGCCGTGAGAGGGGAGGCGGAGAAGCAACATGGAAAAAGTCGCCTCCCCGTCAAGGGTGACTGAAGAACGGTTTCCCCCTTTTCCCCCCTACCACCCCCACGCAAGACACACCGAGAAACACCCAAAACAAACACTTAAACAAACCAAAAAAACCCTCAAAAAGTCGAAATAACGAACACGCTGCTGGCAGGGCAGCCGATTCGCAGCACCCCCAACCGACCAACTGATCTCTGGTTGTGGTGGGATGATTCAGTTGCCTGATAACAGCTGGGAAGAAACTGTCCCTGAATCAAGTGGTGTGCGTTTTCACACTTCTATATCTTTTGCCTAATGGGAGAGGGGAGAAGAGGCAGTGGTCAGGGTGCAGCTTGTTCTTGATTATGCTGCTGGCCTTGCCGAGGCAGAGTGAGGTATAAATAGAGTCAATAGAAGGGAGGTTGGTTTGTGTGATGGTCTGGGCTGCGTCCACAATTTCTTGCAGTCTTGAATGGAACTGTTCCATAACCAAACTGTGATGCATCCTGATAAAATGCTTTCTATGGTGCATCTGTAGTTGTTGGTGAGCATTGTGGGGGACATGCCAAACTTCTTAAGCCTTCAAAAGAAGTAGAGGCGTTGGTGTGCTTTCTTGGTCATTGCTTTAATATGGGTGGTCCAGGAGAAGTTGTTGGTGATATTGACTCCTAGGAATTTGAAGTTTTCACCCATCTCTAATTCGGCACCGTCAATGCAAACTGGGGTATGTGTGCCTCTTCGCTTCTTGAAGTCGATCACTGTCTCCTTTGTCTTGCTGACATTGAGACATTTTCTCTATATTCACTTTTCAGTATATGTGCCAACTGGTCATTATTGCGGCTTTCATAATTAGATAGAAACAATTTTTTTCATCTTGTCTATGCTAAATTGGTGTCCAACAAAGGATTTTGTTTTCTCATATCATTAAAACTCCCTTCTCTTTTGGAGGCAAACTTTTAGAGGCCTCAATAAGGGTGTAAATTAATGTTTACCTGAATGGACCTCAGTTAATTAAGAGCATGGATTTGTAAAAGACTAGCCTTCCAATTATAGAGTAGCTGTTTGTCAGTACTTAAGAAATAAGTGAACACAAGGAGACAGAGTTAGCAGTTAGCCTCGCCAGCAGCTGTTAGTCCTTTTATCCTTTTTGTTATTTTTAGTGTGTCTAAATGCATGTTTTAAATGTTTCTTAGTATGTATTATGTGGGGGGTGGTGGGGGGAAACCGTTTCTCAGTCACTTACCTGGACGGAGATGCGTCTTTTCTCTGTCGCATCTTCGCCCCCCCCCCCCCCCTCGCGGCCTACCAACTGTATTGCCGCGGCCTTTCCTACCGGACACTGGCCAGAGCTTCAGCACTGGCGCAACGCTGAATTACCATTGCGGAGCAGTGATGGAGCTCCGGAGTGTTAGGCCTGCTGAGAGGCGCTGACTTTAACATCGCGGAGCGAGGTGATAACCATATAACCATATAACAATTACAGCACAAAAACAGGCCATCTCGGCCCTTCTAGTCCATGCCAAACACTTATTCTCACCTAGACCCATCTACCTGCACTCAGACCATAACCCTCCATTCCTTTCCCGTCCATATACCTATCCAATTTATTTTTAAATGATAAAATCGAACCTGCCTCCACCACTTCCACTGGAAGCTCATTCCACACAGCTACCACTCTCTGAGTAAAGAAGTTCCCACTCATGTTACCCCTAAACCTTTGTCCCTTAATTCTCAAATCATGTCCTCTTGTTTGAATCTTCCCTACTCTCAATGGAAAAAGCTTATCCACGTCAACTCTGTCTATCCCTCTCATAATTTTAAAGACCTCTATCAAGTCCCCCCTTAACCTTCTGCGCTCCAAAGAATAAAGACCTAACCTGTTCAACCTTTCTCTGTAACGTAGGTGCTGAAACTCAGGCAACATTCTAGTAAATCTCCTCTGTACTCTCTCTATTTTGTTGACATCTTTCCTATAATTTGGCGACCAAAATTGTACACCATACTCCAGAATTGGCCTCACCAATGCCTTGTACAATCTTAACATTACATCCCAACTTCTATGCTCAATGCTCTGATTTAGAAAGGCCAACACACCAAAAGCTTTCTTTACCACCCTATCTGCATGAGATTCCACCTTCAGGGAACTATGCACAGTTATTCCTAGATCCCTCTGTTCAACTGCATTCCTCAATTCGCTACCATTTACCATGTACGTCCTATTTTGATCTGTCCTGCCAAGATGTAGCACCTCACACTTATCAGCATTAAACTCCATCTGCCATCTTTCAGCCCACTCTTCCAAATGGCCTAAAGCTCTCTGTAGACTTTGAAAATCTACTTTATTATCCACACCACCTATCTTAATATCATCTGCATACTTACTATCCAGTTTACCACACCATCATCCAGATCATTGATGTATATGACAAACAACAGTGGACCCAACACAGATCCCTGAGGCACCCCACTAGTCGCCGGCCTCTATCCTGACAAACAGTTATCCACCATTACTCTCTGGTATCTCCCATTCAGCCATTGTTGAATCCACCTTGCTACTCCACTATTAATACCCAACAATTGAACCTTCTTAACCAACCTTCCATGTGGAACCTTGGCAAAGACCTTACTGAAATCCATATAGACAACATCCACCGCTTTACCCTTATCAATTTCCCTAGTATCCTCTTCAAAAAATTCAAGAAGATTAGTCAAACATGACCTTCCAGGCACAAATCCATGTTGACTGTTCCTAATCAGACCCTGTTTATCCAGATGATTATATATATTATCTCTAAGTATCCTTTACATTAATTTGCCCACCACTGGCATCAAACTAACAGGTCTATAATTGCTAGGTTTACTCTTAGAACCCTTTTTAAACAATTGAACAACATGCACAGTACGCCAATCCTCCGGCAACATTCCCGTTTATAATGACATTTGAAATATTTCTGTCATAGCTATT
The DNA here is from genome assembly GCF_010909765.2 of Amblyraja radiata. Lineage (NCBI taxonomy): Eukaryota > Metazoa > Chordata > Chondrichthyes > Rajiformes > Rajidae > Amblyraja > Amblyraja radiata. The sequence goes on along the minus strand of NC_045963.1, from coordinate 44,211,639 downwards.
TCTACACTAACTTTCCTCAATGTCCTAGGGAATATCCTGTCAGGACCTGGAGACTTATCCACTTTTATATTTTTCAAAAGTGTCAGTACTTCCTCTTCTTTGATCCTCATAGTTTCCATAGATACTCTACTTACCTCACATAGTTCAATATCCTTCTCCTTGGTGAATACCGACGAAAATACATTGTTCAATATCTACCCCATCTATTTTGGCTCTGCAGATAGCTGTCCACTCTGAATCTCTAATGGACCAATTTTATCCCTCGTTATCCTTTTGCTATTAATATAGCTGTAGAAACCCTTTGGATTTACTTTCACCTTACTTACCAAAGCAACCTCAAATCTTCTTTTAGCTTTTCTAATTTCTTTCTTAAGATTCTTTTTACATTCTTCATACTCTTCAAGCACCTCATTTACTCCATGCTGCCTATAATTATTGTAGATCTCTCTCTTTTTTCCGAACCGTGACCAATTTTCCTTGAAAACCATGTCTCTTTCCAATTATTACTTTCCTTTCAACCGAATAGGGACTTACATAAAGATTCTGTACTCTTAAAATTTCACCTTTAAATGTCCTCCATTTCTCTTCCACATCCTTCCCATAAAACAAAATGTCCCAATTCACTCCTTTTAAATCCTTTCGCATCTCCTCAAAGTTAGCCTTTCTCCAATCAAAAATCTCAACCCTTGGTCCAGTTCTGACCTTCTCCATAATTATATTGAAACTAATGGTATTATGATCACTGGACCCGAAGTGCTCCCCAACACATACCTCCGCCACCTGACCTGTCTCATTTCCTAACAGGAGGTCCAGCACTGCCCCTTCTCCAGTAGGTACCTCTATGTATTGCTGCAAAAAACTATCCTGCACACGTTTTACAAACTCCAAACCATCCAGCCCTTTTACAGAATGTGTTTCCCAGTCTATGTGTCGAAAATTGAAATCTCCCACAATCACTACCTTGTGCTTATTACTAATATCTGCTCTCCTTACATATTTGATCTTCCAATTCTCGCTCCCCATTGGGCGGTCTATAATACACCCCTATAAGTGTTGCTACACCTTTCCCATTTCTCAGTTTCACCCAAATAGCCTCCCTAGACGAGCCCTCTAATCTATCCTGCCAAAGCACTGCTGTAATACCTTCCCTGACAAGCAATGCAACACCTCCACCTCTTGCCCCTCCAATTCTATCACACCTGAAGCAACGAAATCCTGGAATATTTAGTTTCCAATCACAGCCATCCTGCAACCATGTTTCACTAATCGCCACAATATCATACTTCCAGGTGTCAATCCAGGCTCTAAGCTCATCCATCTTTCTTACAATGCTCCTAGCATTAAAATATACACATTTAAGAAACCCCCCACCTCTTATTCTCCGTTTATTATCTTTTTCTCTTGTCGGGGGTCGCCAGTGTTGGAGCTCCGTCCAGCTCGGCCTGTGGACTTCGGACGCTGATACAGCTGATACAGCTGATACAGCTGATTCGGAAACTCCAAGCCGCGAGTGTGTTCGGATCCATTCCAATGTCGGATGTTTCGATCATCCCGGCAAGAGGGCCTGTACATCGGGAACTGCGGAGGGTTCAAACGCCCCGACCACGGGTGAACATAACAGTAGGAAAAGTTAATTCCGCTGGGGTGGATGTTTATGTTAAACTCTATTGTGTATTATGTTATTTTTATTTGTATGGCTATATGTAGGTATGTTACAATACTTACCTTCAGCGGCGCTGCAGTTCTACCACTGGCCGTGTGCGCAACTTTGGCGCCTTTGAGGGGGGGGGGGTTGGATTAAAATGCCTGTCCGAGATATATTTTCTCGGGCTGCCAGCTGATGCAGAGAAATCGTTCCGTCTTCCGTTCTCGGAAGTTTAAAAAAAAATATCGGGGACAATTTAATCGCTGGAGTAAAATAAAAAATCTACTTCGAACGCCCTCAACGCCGACAACAGGACGGATCTCACGTAGGGGACAAAACATAAGGTAAGTCGCTTATTTTACATATAAACTTGCTTCTTAGGATGACTTTAATCCAAATTTCATTGGCGAAAATGTGATTTTGGCCTCATACGAACCGGCAGTGTTTTTCCTGCCGATATGGGGTTCAAATTCACCGCAAACCGCAACGTTCCAATCGATCACGTTCCACAAAAACCCACTCGCAAGATGATTTAAATGGCCATTAATTTACGGGAATTAAACATCAAATTCCTTCCATTTGGCCTATAAATTCATGACAATGAGATTTAAAAATCATGTTATATTGTGAATTCTTGTGTGAATGTTATTTGGACACTTAGGCAATTTAAAAATGTTACCCTTTTCTTAACAAATGGATAGATGTTTAGATCTAGTAATTGAATTTTGTAATTAGCTACAATTAGGTAACTAACTAATTATATGCTTTAATTTCAGGTCATCCAAGTAAGATTGTTTCATATTTGTTTCAGAATGCTTCAATCTATAATAACTGAAATTTTCATTCAGTTCTCTTAATTTTTAAGAAAGTTATGGGCTTTTGACTGTCCTCGATCACAGATTTTGAGTTAAGTCAATGGAAAAGCAATAGGGAACAAGATGCTAATTTCAGAGTATTAAAATGGCTATAACTTTTTTAATACTGAAGATATGAAAGTGAATTAGGTGTCAAATTAAACTTCTTTTTATGCTTTATCTGATGGGATAAATTGCAGACTTGATTTTTTAAATCTCAAAAATTTGTAACATTGCTACTATATGGTAACTCAAATTTCACTGTACCAATTGGCACATGTGACAATAAATGTGAACTTAAACTTGAACTTGATGGTCTTCTTCTTGCATATGGCGTGCACAGCCTAAAGTTGTAGACACCAAAAACACTACATCTATTTGTGCACGTCGGGTTGATTGCATTAGTCGAAACAGGGTGAACCACGTGAAGGTTGCAATCTCCCACTCCCAGTATGATGGTAAAAGGAGAATGAAAAGAAATGGGATGTAGAGCCTTGAGAGTTTTGTGATTGGTATGATTAATGAGGCCATAGGTAATGCTGTTTTCTGCAGAGTCCAAGACTGCAGTATTTCTTACATTGAGCTTTCTAGTTAGCTTATTGAATTTATCCTGACATTGCTACCCTGCCCTGAACGGCATGATCTACAATTATTTTTTCTCACTGACAAGAAAGTAGATGTTTGGTCTTAATGCCTCCTGAGGGCTGAGAGGGTAGCCTTTGTGCTGCTTATTGCCTCCACTCGACTGCACTTTGTTCTCACTGGTTGCTTCAGGCCATATCTGCACAGAACTGTGTACAGCAAGCATGGGCGGAAACCTGGGGGAGTGGGAGGGGATGGGGGGTGGACCTGTCCCGCCCCCCCCCATGTTTTGAGAGGTGCGGGACAATCCACCCCATGTTTTGTGACCTGGGAGCTACAGCCAGTCCCAGGTCGGCTCGCTTGCCCCAGGACTGGCTGTAGCGCCCAGGTCGCCGGCGTCCCCCGGGACTGGCTGTAGTACCCAGGTCGGTGCGCCTGCCCCACAAAGACATGCAGGTTTGTAGGTTAAGTGCTTTGGTAAATTGAAAATTATCCCTAATGTGTCGGATGGTGCTAGTGTGCTGGGTGATTGCTGGTCGGCGCGGACACGGTGGGCCAAAGTACCCGCATTTCCCAGGTCGCCTGCGCGCCCAGGTCGGCTTGCCTGCCCCGGGACTGGCTGTAGCACCCAGGTCGGCTGGCAGGTCTGGCTGTAGTGCCCAGGTCGGCTCGCTTGCCCCATATCTGGCTGTAATGCCCAGGTCGCCTGCGTACCCCGGGAATGGCTGCAGTTCCCAGGTCGCGAAAACGAATTGAAAAAAAATACGCCTGCGGACCAGATGATTCCGGGTTATGAGCTGGATCCGGCCCGTGGGCCGTAGGTTGCCGACCCCTGTCCTTGATGTCAGGCCTTATGCTTTAAAAGCGATTTCCGCCCATGCAAGCAGGGACATGCAGTTGGGGTTTAACGATTCTCCCCCTCAATAACGAATTAAACATATTAAGGAAATATTTGCACATATGTAAATGCATAAAATGATTGTGATAAAAAATTAGTCAGATATAACATCGCTGCAATCAGTCCTGCTAGCGAAATGCACTGTGCTGTGCAAGGCACTGTGCCTGTTAAGTGGTGACACTTTTTTGTGATTCAAAGATACAGCAGGGAATCAGGCCCATTAACCCATTGAGGTGATGCTGACCATCGATCAATCACCTGTTTACACTAGTTCCTTGTTATCTCACTTTCGCATCCACTCCCTACACGCTAGGGGAAATTTACAGAGGCCATTTAACCTACAAATCTTTGGGATGTGCGCAGAATCGGGAGTGCCCAGAGGAAACATCATCATCATCGGCGGTCACTCGAAACGAGTATGACTGTCCTCTGCAAATGTCTGTAGAGGCCGATCCACGATCCACACATCTTGGTGCAACGTGGGCAGTGGAGACTGGCGGTGGTTGGTAGTCATCGAGCCCCCTTCTCTCTCTCCTTACGGTGCTGTCGTTTATCTCTGCGACATGGCATAGTTCCATTTTGTGAAGTGCAGCTCCTTCCTGCACGGATTTCCTCCAGGAGCGCCTGTCCAGTGCAATGTGCTCCCAGTTGCTTGATGTGATGTGGAATTTCTTCAGACTGTTCTTGATGTTGTTCTTGAAGCGTTTCTTTGGCCCGCCGGGGACTCGACGACCTTCCTTCAATTGAGATAACAGGATTTGTTTAGGAAGACATGTGTTGGACATGCGGATGACATGGCTAGTCCATCGAAGTTGGTGCTGCATTATTGTGGTGGTGATGCTGGTCATGTTGGCTTCCTCCAAAACGCTGATGTTGGTGCGTTTGTCCTCCCAGCTGATCGTCAGAATCTTTCGTAAGGATCTTTGATGATATTGTTCCAGGACTCTCAGGTGCTTGCTGTAGGTGGTACATGACTCGGCTCCATACAACAGGGTGGAGAGGACAACGGCTCTGTAGACCATCAGTTTTATTTGGGCTTTTAGGTCTCGGTCTTCAAAGAGTTGATGTCAGCTTTTGAGGAAAGAATGCTGCCAAGGTAGAGGAAGTGGTCAAAGTTTTCAAGTGCGGTGTCGCCCACTTTTATGGTGGGCTGTGTAGACGGCTGGTTGGGTGGAGGTTGATGTAGGTCCTGGGTCTTCTTGATATTTAAGGCTAGGGCCATGCCTCTGTATGCCTTGGCAAAGGCATTCAGGATGCCCTGGAGGTCTTCTGTAGAGTGTGCTGCAATGGCGCAGTCGTCCTCATAATGAAGCACCATGATGGCGGTGTTACTGACAGTGCTCTTGGCTTTCAACCTATTAAGGTTGAAGAGCCTACCGTCAGTTCTGTAGAGGATTGGGATCCCCTGTGGCAGCTCTTCACCAATGAGGTGAAGTATGGCAGCAATGAAGACGACAAACAGGGTGGGTGCGATGATGCATCCCTGTTTGACCCCCGTTTCCACAGTGAAGAGCTCGGACTCAGAGCCGCAGTTGCTGAACACTGTGACCGACATGCCATCATGCCGAAGCCTCAATATTCTGATGTACTTGTCGTGACAACTGTACCTTGATAGTATGCTCCAAAGAGCCTGGCGGTCTACCGAGTCAAAAGCCTTTGTCAGGTCTGTGAAGGCCATGTACAAAGGCTGCCTTTGTTCACGGCATTTTTCCTGGAGTTGGCGTGCTGTGAATATCATATCTGCTGTACCTCTGGATGGGCGGAAGCCACACTGTGATTCTGGGAGTACCTCCGAAGACAGTGGTAGAAGTCGGTTTGCGAGGACATGAGCTAGGACTTTGCCTATTGTTGACAGGAGCAAGATGCCCCTGTAGTTTCCACATTCAGCCTCACACGCGGTCACATGGAGAATGTGAAAACTCCACACAGACAGCACCCGAGGTCAGGACCTCCGGCGCTGTAAGGCAATGGCTCTACCAGCTGCATCACTGTGCCTGATATTCAACAGCACCTCACCCATTTTAAGAATAGATTAATTATTTGCTGCATGAGTCAATTGCAAAAGACATATGCACAATCAGATTTCTAAGAATAGTCAGAGGCTTTTGAATAAAGTGTCCAGAACGGAATAATTTTCCTTTTTCAACCGTGGTATGAATCTGCACAAGGTTGGTGCAGACATTAGCATTGTCTGTGTGATAGAAATCACAATATATATATTGAACAGTTTTACCAGTGGAATGTATATGTACCCTTTGAATGCTTTCTGCTATTCCTCTACTGCATAGTTTGCAGAATATAACACAGGGGAATAGATGTGGCACATACTAAATTTAATATGATTACCCTTCAAATTTTACATATCAGAAATTGAAGATTTACCCAAGGGTCTAACTATGCACATAATTATGTCAATTTTTGTGTTTGCATTTAAAAATGCAAAACTTAGCCAAAAGCCAATAGTTAGTTGTCTTCACAGATTTAAATGCTTTGCTATATTAAGAATATTTAGCAAAATTATATTCCTTGTATTTTTATCCCTATTTAACACTGTAGGAATACCGTCACCACATTAGTAGCTATTGTACCTCACCAACACCATCTCAAGAGCAATTAGGAAAGGAGGATGAATGTAAATGTGGCAGCAACATAAATCATTTTTTTCTCAGCTCAGTTAAAATGCATAGCATATTTTAACGCAATAAAAACAAAACTGTTATATTTTCTCATGTTCCTTCTTTATATAGAAAGAATAAATAAAAGATATAATTAATAATAATAATAATAATAATACATTTTCTTTATGGGCGCCTTTCAAGAGTCTCAAGGACACCTTACAAAATTTAGCAAATAGAGTAAAAACATGTAAGCGGAATGAAATAAATAGTAAAGACATCACCAGTACACAAATTAAAGACAGAATTCAATCCAAAGACAAAAATCAAAAACACAATATGAAGAGAGAGCAGCGGCAGCTAAAGCGCGCCAGCGTACACTCTCCCTTCCGGCAGCCATCTTGGACACAGAATAAAATAATCATTTAGAATAGAATAGAATAGAATGCAATTTATTGTCATTCAAACCTAGGTTTGAACGAAATATCATTTCTACAGCTTTTTACATTACAAAACAATCCATTACACACAAAAGAACGTCCCCCCACAATGGTTACCACTGTGGGGGAAGGCACAATGTCCAGTCCCTATCCCCAGTTCTCCCATAGTCAGGCCTATTGAGGCCTCCACAGTTGCCTCTACGGAGGCCTGATGTTCCTGGCCATTCTCGCTGGGTGGTGTTGCTCTGGCGTCGGGGGAGTCCTCACAGCGGCTGCGACGGCTGGAACGGCCGATTCCCTACCGGAGTCCGTGGCATTCCGAAGCCGACAGGGCCGCGTCGGTTGGTGCTCCGAGGCTTCCGATGTTAAAGTCGGCGCCGCCGCCCGCGGTTGGCCGCTCCACAGTTCCGCACCTCGACGGTGTTGATCACGGCGGTCTCAGCATCCAGCGCGGCGACCCAGCGCGGCGACCCAGGCAAGGCATCGCCCGCTCCGCTCCGCGATAGCGCTCCAGCGCTGTGCCGCCACCGAAGCTGAAGGTGCTGGGTGGTCCCCGCCAGGAAAACGCCGCTCCACTCCCGATGGTAGGCCGCAAGGACGGGTCGACGGTGCAGCCCAGGGAAAAAGCTGCCTCACCGACCAGGTAGGGATCTAGAAAATAGTTTCCCCCTTCCCCCCCACATAAAAAAGTCAAATTCCCCAACAAACATAGGACAAAATTCACTAAAAACTAATTAAAAAAAGTGAATTGAACGGACAGCTGCTGATTAGCAGCCGTTCCCCAGGATGGCTCCTCCTCCTCCTGTCTTGTCTTGAGGTAGCTGCATAACTACACAAATAACACTTTTTTCTTTGTGGAAATAGACAGACAAGCGATTTTCCTTGCTGGTGTCACAGCCTAGACTCAGCGACATTGCCCCAACTGTCCTAGGTATTGATGGATAAGAATGATTTGTATCGTTAACAATAGTTAATAACTAGATTAAGTGCAGACCTGTTGGGACTGCTCCCCCAATGCAATATATTGCACCACTCACCCGTTCCCCCTACGCAACCCGTTCCCCCAACGCAATATTCCGCCACTCACGTATGGCCCCCAACTGCGCAGGCGTGGCTCATTTTCCCTTATCTCCCAGCACTCCCTTCCTCTCCTCTTCACTCTACCTCTTGTTTCCCCTCCCCTCTTCCACTCCCCCCCTCACCTCTCCCTCCCCCTACCCTCAGTCATTCCCTCCCTTCCACCATAAAAAGAAGCATCTGCAATTCTTTCCTCCACCGGCCATTCATTGTTAGCTGTGGTTTAGATCCCGTTGACTTGACGATTGGACCAGTTTGCATCGTGTGTGTGTATGTGTGTGTGAGTTACTCAAACTCCGCGCAAACTGCTCGGCTACCCTGCAACCCGACTCTCCCTCCCTCCCTCCCTCCCTCTGCCCACTCCGGCTCAGCTGGCGCTCGGCCCATCCCCGTCCTGCCCGATCGCCCGCTGCTGCCGCTTGGCCCGTCCCCGCCTGCCCGCTGCTGATGCTCGGCCCGTTCCTGCCCTGCCCACCTGCCTGCCTGCTTGCTGCTGTTGGGGTGGGAGGGGGGATGGAGTCGGTGTTCGTCACGGTGGGCACCACGAGTTTCGACATGCTGGTGGAGAAGATCTCCGAGAGGGCTGTGAGGGTGAGCTGGGGGGACAGGGGTAGACAGGGCCGCCATTGCCGCAGAGGGCGAGCGGGGGAGATGTGTGAGTGAGGGAGAGGGAGACGGGTCCAGGGCCTCCACTAAACCCCCCCCCCCCCCACGGCCGCTGCCAGTGGTGGGGGAGACAGTAGACAAGTTACTGTGAGGAGGGGAGAGAGTAGTTCTTGAGTGAGGCGGGAGAGGCCGCAGTGCAGGAAGGGGCGTCGCTGTTCCGGCCGTGGCGTTGACTGACAGGAGAGGAAACCAATCTGCATGGTGCTAACTGACAGCAGAAGAGAACAATCTGAGCATGCGTGGTTTTTAAGATTTTTAAACCGTAATAACTTAAACTATACCATAGATCGGAACAAAACTTGTTGCACTTGCAGCACTGGAGAATGGGGAGTAAGGTGGCGAAAAATTGTAGCGTTATCGTGTACCGTTTGGAGGAGGTGCAAATAAACATCTGCCTCACCTGAAAGGATAGTTGGGGTCCCTGGATGTAGTTGAGGGAGGAAGCATAAGGACAAGTGTTGCATCTCTTGCGGTTGCAGGGCAATGTCCCTGGGGAAGCGATAGGAATGGATGAGTGAACCAGGGAGTTGCAGAGGGAAACAGCAGAAAGGGGTGGAGATGGGAAGATGTGACTCGTGGTGGGATTCCGTATGAGGTGACAAAAATGTTGGAAGTTGATGTATTGTATCCGATGGCTGATTGGATGAAAGATGAGGATTAGGGGGACTCTTGCAAAGACTATCTGCTCCTTCCAATTCCTTCGTCTCCATCATATCTGCTCCCAAGATGAAATGTTCCATACGAGGACATCCGAGAACAGGAGTTCCCCCTTCTATCACAGATGGGATTCTCACACATGTCTCCTCTGTTTTCCGTAGTTCTGCTCTTGCTCCGGCTCCCCCCAGTCGTAACAGGGACAGAGTCCCTTTGGTCCTCACCGTTCACGCCATCAGCCATCACACCTCCCCCAGCCCACAATGGGCCATTATGCGATCCACCCATCCTGAGGTCATCTGTTGCTGGCTCTGATTTGTTCTGGCCTTATCTCACCTCCAGTTTATTTCCCCACCTCTACTTCCAGTCTGAAGAAGGGTTCCGACCGGAAACATCACCTACTCCTTTTCTCCAGAGATGCTGCCTGACCCGCTGAGTTACTCCAGCGTTTTGTATTTATGTGGCTAATCCAGTTAAGTTTTAAGTTAAGATAACATGACTATTGCAATCTCCACTGTCCCCAGTGTCAGAAAGTTAATAGTTGGGGATTGAGCAATAGTAATTCTGTTGATCATTGTGAAAGGTGATTGGACTCTCTCTTAATGGCGACAATAATTGCCTGTGTGCTGCAAGCCTCCCTCCATGATTTATCTTTGGGACTCTGATAATATCTTAATTAATGTATGCCAAAATTTACCAAGTCTTTATAATCTGTATTTTTAATTTAATTTGGTATAATCATCCACTATATCTATTTATTGATTTCATTAACAATTTGTATGGTAAATCCACCCCTCTACTTCCATTCATCAATCCACACTCATTCAGAACTTGTGGATAAGAAAGTGGACTTGGTTTAATGCATCACTATTTTTTTAGTGAATTCTGCCCGACAAACAAACAGACACAAGATTTGAAAAATAGATTAAAAATGTGACCAAATAATCTCAATAGTCATTTCATCCTGGGATACCCCACCACCAATCTCCCTGCCGCAACCTGTTTCCAATTAATCCTTTCATTAAATTCTGCCTGAAATGCAATAGAAATGCTTGTGTACTTTCAGCTGAATTTGTTATAACCTTGTAGTGAAGTTGCATGAGTTTGTGTGTTGACAGGTGAGATATATTTAAAGTGGCTAATTCCTGGATAGAAAGACAAGATTGCTCAGTTTTAAGTTCAAGCTTGATTTCTATTTTCATTTTCAAAGGATGCAGCATCAATACACACAATTATTGGAAATATTATTTTCATCCATAAGGTAACAAAAGAGAAATCAAGAGTTGTAAAAATTAGTTGATTTGCCATATTGTTCTTTTGGAGGCACATGGAACTGCAGATGCAGAATCTTGAGCAAAATACTAAGTGTTGGAGGAATTCAGCAGCATCTGTGGACGCAGCTGTGGAAGGAAAGGATGTATCAGGTCAGGACCCTTCTTTAGATTGGCCTTTTTCCTTGTTCATTTAATTCATTTCATGGAATGTTGTACTGAAAAAGGGGAAATCGGACAACTATAAAATATATTATTATTTTTTTAATTTGTAAACACAGATTCCACAGACATTCAATGCAAATAGTATATGATTACATTAGTATGTTGGCTTGAGATTGTTAAAGATTAATGTTTGTATCTAGAATTTGATGTTTGACAAATAAAAGATTGATTTGAAGCATAACCTAGGATCATTTGTCTTGTGTATTTTTGCAATAATAAGCAAAGTAGTACTGAGGCAGTATGGTGAAAAATACCATGGCCGATTCTTGGCTTTCTCTTCAATTGAATCATAAATGTTTTAGTTGATACTGTACAGTATCAAAAATCATTAGCTGATGCTTTAAAATCAAGAGACAGATTGTAATAACTGTGCCCTGAATTTATTGATAATTATTTTAACAGACCTTTTGGTTTCTTCTGCAGATTTGATGTTTCTGTCCATTTGCATGATTTATATTGAATTGGGGCCACCTGTAGTAAAGTCCTAAATGCCTGTATGTAATTATGGAATCTGGCCATCTCTTTACATTGAACAGTTGATAGCCCATTAAGAAAATGTTCTCCTTTTTCAAATTTTCCAAAAATTATGAATCAAAACAATAACAAAAATATTTATTTTATTGTTTTTGTTTTGGAATGAGAAAAATATGTTAATTTTAACTACATCAATCTCTGGAACAAATAGCAGGGATTAACATTTTTTCTTTAAGTACAATACACATAAAACCTTAATAAAGATATTAAATGCTCATAAGACAAGAGCAAGTTGGCCAGTTGTGAAGTTTTTCCATTTGATGGAGTATCTGCCAACGTTGCAGATGCCTTGGGGTAGGTAGAATTTATTGCACCATTATCACTGGTAAAGTGACACATTTCATAAATAGCCCTGCACAATGAATGATCAATTTCAAGCTGCCAATGATTCATTGCTCAGGCCTACCCTGATAATTGCAAACCGAGAAGAAATCAAGCAAATCTGATGCAAAAGCTCAAAAGAACTGCTGCCCCACAGTGCCAGAGACCCGGGTTCGATCCTGACCTTGGGTGCTGCCTGTGTAGAGCCTGCTATGACCAGATAAATTCCTCTGGATGCTTCAGTTTCCTCTCACATCCTAAAGATGTGCAGGTGCAAGTTTGTAGGTTAATTTAGGTTTAGATATATTTTTATCATGTGGACAGAAGTATAGTGAAGAGCTTTGTTTGACATTCTGTCCAATTACATCAGATAATAATAGACATGAATACAATCAAGTACAATACATGAAGCAAAGGGGAAGATACAGAATGCAGAATATTATCAGTATTGTAGCGCACCGGTTCCAACGATAAAGTTCAATGTCTGCAATGGACGAGAGGTGAATAGAACTGTATCCTAGCACATGGAAGGACTGTTGTTGCATCAACGTGGTTGGTCTATGATAGATCGGTGTTAATATTAGCGGCAAGAAACTTCTAACTCTCAACCATTTCCTTTTCAGCACTTACGATGCTGATTGGGGCATGCACTCCACCATGCTTCCTGAAATCGATTACTTGCTCCGTTATCTTGCTGTCATTGAGGAAGAAGATTGTCGTGATACTATGTTGCTAAGTTCACTGTCTCCTTCCTGTACTCCACCTCAACAATGTCTGTGGTGTCATCTGCAAATCTTTCTATGGAGTTTGAGTCGAATTTGGCTATACCGTCATGAGTGTAAAGGGAGTATAGTAGGGGGCTGAGAACTGATCCTTGCAGGGCATGGGTATTGGGAATTATTGCAGAGGAGGTGTTGTCACCTAACTTCATTGATTGTGGTCTGTGGGTCAGAAATCCAACGATTAGGTGGGGGGTCATGCTGATTCCTAGGTCCAGGAGTTTGGCAGGAGTTATGAGAAATTATGAGAAGCAAAGGTATGGTAGACAGAACCTTTTTCCAAGGGTAGAAAGGCTCAACACTGGATGGCATAGCTATAAGTTGAGAGGGGGAAAGTTTAATGGAGATGTGCAATTCAGAGGGTAGTGGGGCCTGGAACACATTGCCAGGGGTGGTGGTGGAAGCAGATATCATAGCAGTGTTTAAGAGGTTTTTAGATAAGAACATGGAAGTACAGGAAATAAAGAGAAATGGATCATGTGCAGGCAGATGAAATCAGTTCAGCTAGGTATCATGTTTGGCACAGACAATGTGGGCAGAAGGGCCCATTCTTGTGCTGTACAGTTAGTTCTATGTTCTATGATATAAAAATAATAGTGTTATTGTGGTGGATAATTTTCAATAATAATACTTCCCCAACATTGACTGGGACTCTCTTTGTGCCAGTGCTTTGATGAGGCATAATCCAGGTAGGTTTCTTGCCAGAGTATCTAGATAGTCCAACCACGGAATGACCTATAGTAGGGCTTTTACTGGGGAAAGAATTGAATTTTATACTTTATTGACACAAGTGACAAATCACAGTGAAATATTTTGCATGTACACCCAAGGTATGCAAATAGTCGCCCATAAAGGGCGCTTACAAAGTACCCCTGCTGCTGGTCCCACTTTGTTCTCCCCCCTTCTCCATCCTCACGACGGTCCCTCCATGCCGGGTCCTCCATTGTCCATTGTTCTTACCCCTCCATCACGGCGGTCCACCCATGCTGGGTCCTCCTTTGTCCTTCCTGGCAGCGGCATCCTCACTTCCACGTGTCCATCCTCGTCCATCGTTCAGCACCATCATTGACTGCCACACCGACCTCTCCATTATCGCTGCCAGGTCCTCTCCGGACGCTTCCGTGGCGCCGACCCAGACCCCAACCGCGGGCTCCGCCAAACCAGGGGCTGTTGGCTGCGGGCTTCATCGACTTGTGAGGCTCCAGCTCTGACCAACGAGGATCCGACCCGCGAGGCTCCGACCCATGAGGCCTGGGCTCTGGTCCACGAGGCTCCGACCCGCGAGGCCCGGGCTCCGACCCACGAGGCCCGGACTCCGACCCACGAGGCCCGGACTCCGACCCACGAGGCCTGGGCTCTGACCCACAAGGCCCGGGCTCCGACCATATAACCATATAACAATTACAGCATGGAAACAGGCCATCTCGGCCCTACAAGTCCGTGCCGAACAATTATTTTCCCTTAGTCCCACCTGCCTGCACTCATACCATAACCCTCCATTCCCTTCTCATCCATATGCCCATCCAATTTATTTTTAAATGATACCAACGAACCTGCCTCCACCACTTCCACTGGAAGCTCATTCCACACCGCTACCACTCTCTGAGTAAAGAAGTTCCCTCTCATGTTACCCCTAAACTTCTGTCCCTTAATTCTGAAGTCATGTCCTCTTGTTTGAAGCTTCCCTATTCTCAAAGGGAAAAGCTTGTCCACACCAACTCTGTCTATCCCTCTCATCATTTTAAAGACCTCTATCAAGTCTCCCCTTAACCTTCTGTGCTCCAGAGAATAAAGACCTAACTTATTCAACCTTTCTCTGTAACTTAGTTGTTGAAACCAAGGCAACATTCTAGTAAATCTCCTCTGTACTCTCTCTATTTTGTTGACATCCTTCCTATAATTGGGCGACCAAAATTGTACACCATACTCCAGATTTGGTCTCACCAATGCCTTGTACAATTTTAACATTACATCCCAGCTTCTATACTCAATGCTCTGATTTATAAAGGCTAGCATACCAAAAGCTTTCTTTACCACCCTGTCTATATGAGATTCCACCTTCAAGGAACTATGCACGGTTATTCCCAGATCCCTCTGTTCAACTGCATTCTTCAATTCCCTACCTTTTACCATGTACATCCTATTTTGATTTGTCCTGCCAAGGTGTAGCACCTCACATTTATCAGCATTAAACTCCATCTGCCATCTTTCAGCCCATTCTTCCAAATGGCCTAAATCACTCTGTAGACTTTGGAAATCCTCTTCATTATCCACAACACCGACAAGTCTCCGGCCTCGGCTTCTCAGCGGCACCTCCAGAAGGCGTCTGCTACAGCGGCACTTTCGGAAGGTGTTTGGAAGAGCCTGTCCAAGTTATCAGATTTTCAGTGGGGAGCATTGTGGGGACAGTAACCATAATTCCTTAAGTTTTAAGATAGTGATGGATAAGGATAAGATTGGTCCATGGATGAAAGTGCTAAACTTGGGGAAGGCTCTGACATAGCCTGAAATGTCAGATGGAGGGACAGATCGTCCTGAAGCTCAGGTAGGAACATACTGAATTGTGCAGAGAATATGATAAATAATTAGCCTTATCTTGTGTCAGATCATTAAAGGGAATTTTTTTAATGATCATCAAATCATTAAAGGGAAACAAAAATAAAGGAGTGTGTTAATGGGGAAAGGTGTGGTGGAAGTGGAAATGTTTAAATGAAGACATCCCAAAGCTTAGGAACTTGCCAGCCAAATGCAAGTTAACAAATGATGGAGTGATTTAAATTTGTGGATGATCAAGAGTCCAAAATTTGATGAGCACAGATATCTGAGAAGATTCCAGAATCATAGATTGATAATGGAACAGAAGCTAGCCATGCCATGTATCATGTTCATGTCAGCTCCAAGTAGAGTGATTACCTTAGTCTCTTTTCCTTGCTTTTTCCATGTAGCTCTGAAAATTATTAACTTTCAAGTTCCAATCTAATTCCCTTTTGAAGGCTCTTAGATTTTCTGTATACCATCCTCACAAGCAATGCGTTCTGGATTATCTTCTTCTTCTTTCGTGTGGCGTGCACAGCCTAAAGTTGTTGGACAACTTGTTCAATTTGATCTTCCGTTTGTGCACGTCGAGTTGATTGCATTAGTCGAAACAGGACGGACCACGTGAAAGTTGCAATCTTCCACCCCGTTCTAGATTATAACTGCACTGCATAAAAACATTTCACTGCAATCCATGCTGCATCTTTTGCCCAAAAAATTAAATCTGTTCCTTGAACTATCTGCTGACCATAATAGCTTCCCCAAATTTACCCTGTATCAACCACCACCAGTTGCAAATTAAAAGGTCCTGTTAGTTGTTATGTGTTGTGTTAGGCATTCCCTACATGTTCAATTGTTTTCAAACATTTATGTTAGAATATTCTGAAGTCCCTCTGCTCCTGAATAACCTGTTCAATCATACCATTTATCTATATTGGATTTCTTTATTCCTACCTACAACACCTATCTCTTAACATTTTTCATTTTCAATTTTATTTGCCATTCAGCCTCATCCATATCTCCTTAGGTCATAGTTGCTTGCGTCTCATGCCCAACTTTGTGTCAAGAGCAAATTAGGAAATTTCATCTTGCACGTAATTTCTTTACAAATCAGACCTAGTTTTTTGGGGATCACTGAAGTCTGAGATCAGTGCAATTAACGAGATTGGAAAAATTACACGAAGGAGGGGTTTGAAGGCAGAAGTGAAAATTTGAAAACAGGTTTTGATTGATCAGGAGCTGGCCAACAAGCACAGAAGCACCGAATGAATGGGATTTGGTACATGTGTGCTGTTTTGATCGATAATGCTCAGTATGTTCCAGCCATTTGTGACCATGAAAGTCTGAATTCAATTGACCGGATTATTTGTTCCGGCAGGTGAACTTTGAAATGTCCAGACATTAACCCACTGCTGAAAACTTGTATTTTAAATTTAGCTTTTAGTTTAAAGATACAGCGCGGAAACAGGGATGAACAGGATGATATAATCCTGTGTGCGGTGCTCCTTATTGATTGGATTGGAAGCATGGCAGGGAATCTTAGACCCAAAGATAGACACAAAATGCTGGAGTAACTCAGTGAGTCAGACAGCATCTCTGGCCAAAATGGAAACTCTCCATTTTCTCCAGAGTTGTTGCCTGGTCCGGTGAGTTACTCCTGCATTTTGTATCTATCTTTGCTATGAACCAACATCTGCAGTTCCTTTTTATTACATTAAAACTTAGACCTAATTGTTCCAGCAACAATAATGGGCAGTCCAGGGACAATTGGAATTTATTACCAGTGTCTGCCAGACTAGGGCGCACATACTATCTGTGTCGGAAGGAAGTGCAGATGCTGGTTTAAACCGGCTATCTTTCAGGTTTGAATGAAAAGTTTGTTTTTAGAAGAGAGTTATTGATAGCCTTCCGCTGGATCCGTTCAGCAAAGCCTGAATTTCAAAAGGTTCTTGGAATGGGAATCTATCAATTGATTGTTTGATCAACTTGCCAAAGAAGGACAAAAACATTGTTCTCCGTGCACCTTTGCTTTCATGGCACATGCACTTGAATCTATTTTTACGTAAGCTAATAATAGACACATTGACAGTGCCATCTGTAAGATAAAATTACAATGAAAATTAACTTTAGTTGAAATTTCATTTTGAAAGTAAAATTACATCATTGATTATAATCAAAATGTCTCCATTGCTGATTAACTCATCAATTTCTTTTTTCATACCTTTATGTCACTTAATAAATTAATGTGTAAATAAAGTGAATTTCTTACATTATTTGTGGTTTTGATCCATGCCCATAAACATCATTATATTTGTGCAGCTTAAATGATGTTAAACTGTATTACTGTACATGAGTCGTGATTATTGACTGTTTTGTGTGACTCAAGATTGAGTGTTACTTTTCTCTCTCTCTCAGTCGTAGAAACATCAGATTTCACTCAGCGTCTTACAATAGGATCTTATCAATATTGTGTCATTCTTTCCTACACATGCAATCATTCTTGATTAATATTCCGTTGCTATTAGTAACGATAGGTGGAAGGGCAGGTAGTGTAGAGAAAGCAGGGACTCTGCAGAAGGACTTGGACGGGTTGGGAGAGTGGGCAGCGAAGTGGCAGATGGAATATTGTGTAGCAAAGTGTGGTCATGCATTTTGGTAGGAATAAAGGCGTAGACTATTTTCTTAATGAGGAGAGAATCCAGAAATCGGAGGTGCAAAGGGACTTGGGAGTGCTGGTGCAGGATTTCCAAAAGGTTAATCTGCAAGTCGAATTGGTAGTAAAGAAGGCAAACGCAATACCAGAATTTATTTCAAGAGGGCTAGAATACAAAAACAGGGATGTAATGCTGAGGCTCTACAAGGCACTGGTCAGGCTGCATTTGGAGTATTTTGAGAAATTCTGGACACCATATCTGAGGAAGGATGTGTTGGCCTTGGAGTGGATCCAGAGGAGGTTTACAAGAATGATTCAGGAATTAGTGGGGTAACTTATGATGAGCGTTTGACAGCACTGTGCCTGTACTCGCTGACGTTTAGAGGAATGAGGGGGGACTTCATTGAAACCTCTCGAATAGTGAAAGGCTTGGATAGAGTGGATATGGAGAGGATGTTTCCACTAGTGGGGAAGACTAGGACTAGATGTCATAGCTTCAGAATTAAAGGACGTTCCTTTAGAAAGGAGATGAAAATAAATGTCTTTACTCAGAGGGTGGTGAATCTGTGGAATTCTTTACCACAAAAGGCTGGTGTGGCCGTCAATGGATATTTTTAAAGCAGTGATAGATTCTTGATTAGTATGGGTGTCAGATGTTAGGGGGCGAAGGCAGGAGAATGGGGTTAGGGAGAGATAGATCAGCCATGATTGAATGGCGGAATAGACTTGATGCGCCAAATGGCCTAATTCTATTCCTATTACTTATGACCTTATGTGGCTATGGGAAGAATAACAACAAAATGGGATTAGTGTTAGATTTGTGTAAATAGGTGCTTGATGGTCAGTTTGAACTCAGTGGGTCAAAGGGCGTGCCTCGTATGGCTCTATAACTAATAGTAAGGGGATATTAATCAAGAGTGATTGCATGTGTAGGAAAGAATGACACAATATTGATAAGATCTTATTGTAGGACATTGAGTAAAACCTGATGTTCCTATGACTGAGACTCTAGTTGCTTTTTAGCCACCCTCTTTATTATACCCTAAAAAATTGTCAAAGATAATTTTACCTTTATACAACCACATTGACACTGCTTGATTGTTTTATAATTTTCCAAATGCTGTCATTGCCTTCATAAATATTTCATCATTTTCTTAATGACACATGTTCGATGCTGGCCTAAAAATTTCATGTTTTCAACCTCTCTCCTTTTTTGAATAGTCTTCCTAGAATCCATAGAATCCATAGAAATCTTGGGAGATTACAATCAGCATGTTCACCATTTCTGCAGCCAGTTCTTCTAAGCCCCTTGGATACATGCCATCCAGCGGATATCAGCTTTCAGCTAATAAATCTTATCTCGTGTTAAAGATTGTCAAATTATTCCTCCTCTATAGTTCCCTGATTACCAATTATTGTAATGTTTAATGTCTTCTATCATGAAGACCGATCCAAAATAATAATTTAATATCGATACAATTTTCTATTTCCGAATATTAATTCCCCAGTCACATCAGCTGAGTTACGAACATTTACTTTTTACTGCTGTTTTGTATAATTTGCTGGTGTACACACAATTAGTGGCATAATTGAACTAATCAGTTTGACTAACTTAACTGAGAATATCACAATTTTTATCTACCAAAAGTGTGTTTCCCTGAATAAGTGTGATATAATGGATTTACAGTCGATGGAAGAATCTTAATCACTTTAACACATGATGACTAAGGTAGAAATCAAGAGCTCAATGCTTGCAAAGTGGTGTAATTTCAAAAATTCCCCCTGCAGCTGTGAATCAACAGCTCAAGCAGATGAAATAGAATGATTCCATCTGGAGCCATTGGACCACAGTTTCCTGGATCACAGATACGCAGAAATAAGACTGAAGTTTATACTGTCTTTCACACTAACTTTGCCATTGGGAACTTCTGCCTAAATTTCTTGAAAATTGAAGCATGGATTAGAATGTAAACTAAGCATAAAGTAAGGTTAAATCTCTGTCAAAACATTGAGACAAGGGTAAGCGTGGAACATAATAGGTTTTCCTTTGGATGTTTGCTTCATCTTGTAAATTTTGAGATTGAATCCGATCAGGCTATGTTTTAGATAAATTAAGTACAAAGTATTCAGTGCTTTAGAAATGCAATGCAGGTCTCAGTAAAGAGAGATTAAAAACAAATGACTAGAAATCATTAAGAGTGGTAACTTCTATTATGCTATCTGATCTTATGCACGACTGGTCAGAGCTCAGTCAATGAACTAAGCTGGATTTCAGCAGATGTGATTAGGCAGAAGTATTCATATTTGGAAGCAGGAAAGTAACTACTAGAGAAGGTCGCCTAGCCCCTCTGTCCTTCTCTAGAATTCACTAACTCCATAAACGGTTTGAACAGCTTCATGTACCGAGATGCACCAACTCAACAAAATTGATTAATTTAAGGACATTTACATGTAGGGGTATTTCTACACAAATTAATTGTGAGATATTTGCCACAAAAGTCAATGAACATCTTTCCTCTTACAAGCTTCCAGAAAATTCAGATTCAATGAGAACAGCAAGATGAACATTGGAATTATAATTTGCAGGGGGATGTATCTTTTGAAACAATCTTTGCATGGATACGCAGAAATTGTTTGTATACGCTGCTCCTCTCATTATTATGACAATGTACATAAGGGAAAATATCCCTTGTGCAGGAGAATTGATAAACAGAGAATGTAACCACAAGTTGCATTTGTGCAACTTATAGCATATGGTTCCAGGTGCAGGCAAGTAGGATTAGTTTGGTTAGGCAAATTGGTCGGTATGGCTGAGTTTAGCAGAAGGGTCTGTTTCCATGCTGTATAGCTCCATGACTAGCATTATATTGCAGTAAACATTGTTCATGAAAATTGTATATACAAAGAGTGTGGAAATTATTATTACATTTTTTGGGAGGAGAAGGATGCTCTTTAAAATCTAGTACCAAAATGTCAATAAAATCCATGCCCTAACTAAAGGGATTAATATTAAATCTGCAAATCCATGAGATAAATCTAGTAATGCAAATATGTAAAATTAGCTGTTTCAAAATTAAATATATCTGTGCCTACTTGGCTTCAATGAAAAATGCAATTCTTGATTTATTCCAGTATTTGTCAGGTTATGAACTATAGATAGCTGAGGCTAACTGTGATCATAAAGCAGAACAAATGTTATTCTTATTGAAATTTATATTACAAATCACAATTTTTTGTCAAAATGTACTATGCACTGAAGATCATTAAGATGCAATTTATGTATTTGACTTTGGTGAAATCCTTCATGTTTTGTACTGTTATCAGTTTCATGATGTGAAGGGTTTACATAAAAACACTATTCTTTAAAGGCTTTAACATTTCTGAAATCATATTTTCACTGTTAATAAATTTAGTGATTGAAATACTTAAGCATGCTGTATTACTATTGTCAGATCATCATTCCTATTATAGGCAGATGAAATGACGGTCACTATTTCTGTCCGTCATTTCTAAAACTGATGATCGTTCACTCCAGTGGCTCAGTGGGAAAGATGAGTGGTCTGGTTGGAAGAAAATGAATTTCAAAAAATTATTCTTTAATTAGAACAAAATATTCAATAACATGTATTCATGTTAAACGATTTTTATTCTTTACTTACAGTGAACTGCATTTTAAATCTGAATATATAAAATTGTACCAAACAGGAAATGATGAACAACCAATTTGGTTCTCCACATCATTACCTAGCATTATTATTATATACAAGAGTAAAAAGGGGGACGTTGTAAATCACAACCTTTTGACTGGACAATTCATGGATGCATGTAAAAACTACAAGCAAATTTAAAGGTACAATTACAACATTTAAAAGACACTTAGAGAGGTGCATGGATAAGAAAGGTTAGAGGAATATGGGCCAAATGCAGGCAAATGGGATTAGTTTAGATGGGGCACTTGGTCGGCATGAACGAGTTGGGCCAAAGGGCCTTTTTTCCTGCTCTATGACTATGTCTCATGGTTTCCTAGGTGAGTATGTTAGCTTTGTTGAATCTTAAACAATGCTCACTGTATATTTGTTTCAGAATCTTGAATGATTTTAGTTCTATTTAAATAAATTAAATGATGTATAACATAGCAGAAATACTTCCTAGTTCCTAATCGTATATTATAGCTCCAGGCTGATGTATAATGCGACTTGGATTCAATTTCTGGATTGATTCAAAAGATAATCCTCTTCACAACTAGTTACTGGGGTTTTGTTGTCAGATGCTCAACTGAATAGCATTTGCTAATATTGTTTTGGCATTTAAGGAAATAATTAGCTTCATTTTTTGAAAAGCTAAATTGATTCAGGTTAAAAATTTAAAGACCACCTACTTAGGGAAATACATTTTCTTAGTTGCATAAATCTGCCTTTAAAATCAGCCCAATTAATTAGATTTATTAACATTGTTTAATCTACTGCTCCCTGTTGAATTAATCATCTGCTAAAGTTTTATAGTGATAAGACAATTTACATATGTTGGATTTATTGAATGTAGATAATATTTTGTTTAAAGAAGGGTCCTGTGAAGCAGTTGATAACATTTAATCAAATTATTTGAGTAAATCTGAAATCATTGTGGTCTGCAAGGATTTCCAAGGATAGTTAAAAATTAATAATTTTATTTGGCAGTAAAGTACAATTCTAAGAACTAAGGTATATAATGTACTGTTGTTTCCAATAGGCGAATATGGATGAGAAAATATCAGGATAAATGTTCACTGTATGAATTTTGGTCGAGCTATGCAGCTTGCCCCAAACAATTGAGATACTTAGTGCATCTTCACCTCAATCAGAAGTAATGTTATTTCTGGGACAAGTGGAAAATGAGATAAAAACCAAGATCAACAATAAGGACCAATTGGAAAGTCCCTCTCCAATCCCTTAAAATAAGAAAAGTAGTCCAAAAGATTATTTTGCCATGATTTATTTCACAGAATACCTCAATATTTTTTTTTAATAACCTGATCCACAGGCCTACCATTGCATTAGAAGAAGCACCTAATATCTAACTTGTATCTCCCTTACAATTCTTGTAAGCATGATCCCTATCACAGATGGCACAATGGGCTAAGTGTTCGGCTGGCGACCGGAAGGTGGCCGGTTCGAATCCCGCTTGGAGTGCATACTGTCGTTGTGTCCTTGGGCAAGACACTTCACCCACCTTTGCCTGTGTGTGAATGTGTGTGAGTGATTGGTGGTGGTCGGAGGGGCCGTAGGCGCAGAATGGCAGCCACGCTTCTGTCAGTCTGCCCCAGGGCAGCTGTGGCTACAGAAGTAGCTTACCACCACTGAGTGTGACTGAGGAGTGAATGAATAATGCGATGTAAAGCGCCTTGAGTATTAGAAAGGCGCTATATAAATCCCATCCATTATTATTATTATTATCCATCTCCAATCTACGCACTTTGCACAATTGATCTATACAAACACGTTCGCTGTGGCATTATTGTTGAAAAGTAGCTGATTTGCATAGAAGGAGGCCATGGGTAACCTTGTACAACAACCTTGAACAGTTCTGAATTGAGGAAAGCTGTCTTTGGATTGTTCTCTTATCGTGAACAACAGTTATTTAGGACAGCAAAGACACTGGCATGGCAAGTACTCTCCTGAAAGAGGATAGTGAATGTACGTTCCTCTTCTCTTGGTAGTTCTGAAATTCTGATAATTTGATTGCAGTGTCACCGTTAATGTCTTCTTGACCTCTGGATTCCAGAGTCATGGTGGCATGAATATTAGCTTTCAGGTTACAAGATAAACTTGCCTCAGAGTATCAATAATGCCATTTTCATGCTGAGTGACTTTTATTTGTGTTGCAAGAAACCCGAATACCTGGATATCAGATGCTGTGTAATGGTTATGTATGCCAGTGTTGGATTTTAGCTGGGCACGTCTTCAATGCTGGACAGAATGAGTTGAGAGTTTCATGCAGCACTGCAAGACCTTATCTTTTGCATGTTTGTAGATATTTAGAGCCTGCTCTACAGCACGCTTCTCAGTGCACGAAGCATTTAATTATACATATCGAAGTATATGCAGGCCACCGATCAAAGACCACACTTAAGCCCACTGAAATGAATTCCTGTGCATTTGTGCCCTCTGATGGGCATGTAACTGAGCTACCCTTTTCTCTAGACTTGACTGCAGATCACTCTTTTGTGAAGTACTATTATCTAAGCTGGTGGCAATTGCTGTTTTGCTGCTCACCAAGCCAGGGGAGAGACTTTGACTGTCAAAAGAAAAAGGCATAACCTGTACAGTGAAGGAATAAAGTGCAATATGCTAAATCATCAGAAGGGATTGTCAGATTACAGGGAACTGTGATTTGTGAAGAAAGATTAGGTATACCATCTTCTTAAATGGGCTTTTATTTACTACTCACTTCACACATGCTGTCAGTTGAAGACCAGCATTTTGTACTCAAGGAGTTAAACTGTTGGTGTTTCGCTTGTCCATTGATGTTTTTTCCCTCTTTGTGCTGTTTGACGAGCCAGCAGTGTGAGGGGGCAACAAGATATACGGACCCATCATTTATTTATTTGCCTCTTTACTCCACAATTTGAGATTTGTAATAGAAAAAGATCACATGTGGTTAAAGTGTACATTGTTAGATTTTCTTAAAGGGTATTTTTATACATTTTGGTTTCACCATGTAGAAATTACAGCTGTGTTTATACACAGTCCTCCCCCCATTTCAGGGCACCATAATGTTTGGGACACATGGTTTCACATGTGTTTGTAAATGCCTCCTTAATGCAGGTATAAGAGAGCTCTCAGCACCTGGTGTTTCCTCCAGTCTTTCCATCACATTTGGAAACTTTTATTGCTGTTTATCAACATGAGGACCAAATTTGTGCCAATGAAAGTCAAAGAAGCCATTATGAGTCTGAGAAATAAGAATAAAACTGTTAGAGACATCAGCCAAACCTTAGGCTTACCAAAATCAACTGTTTGAAACATCATTAAGAAGATAGAGAGCACTTGTGAGTTTACTAATTGCAAAGGGACTGGCAGGCTAAGGAAGACCTCCACAGCCGATGCCAAAATAATTCTCTCTATAACAAAGAAAAATCCCCAAACACCTGTCTGACAGATCAGAAACACTCTTCAGGAGTCAGGTGTGGATTTGTCAATGACACGCGGAAGACTTCATGAACAGAAATACAGAGGCCACACTGCAATATGTTTATTTTGCTTTGTGAGTGATGAGAGTGTAATGCATTGTGCACTATGTGAGGCTGGTGGTGGGTTTGAGGATAGATGAGATTCATAATGTATTTACAAACCTAGACCAAATCTTTGCAATCATTAACATGTGGTAGCATTTAATCCATGTGATAATGGCTTGACTCATCACATTTAATTCAATTGCTGTTTACTTCCATCGTTGTTTCAATGTGTGGCTCAAGAGCTTCTGTGCCCCTCTATAGGTGAATACCTGTATTATTCTCATCTACCAAAGTGTTTAGAAAAATTGAGAGTGAGCTCACAGCCTTAATTTGTCATTTTTTCCAGCAAGCTTTTTCCATGAATGTTTTTAGAATGAATTGTACCAACACTATGGTGCAATCAAGCACCATCTTGCCAGCCACTCATAAAACCCCATATGTGCACTCTGTTTAAACAGTCAGGTTGATACTGGCTGGTCACTAAAATGATATGAATGAAGCTGCAGAAAAAAATGTTATGTGCATCTTGCACCAATTAAAACAAACTTGGGTTCATCATACCGTGTGATTAAAGGGCAAATTTTGCAGCACCCTCAAATGTATTCATTGAGAAAGATCTGGCAGAGTGAGGCCTCAATTTGAGTTATAGTAAATGCAAAGCATTAAAGACCACCAAGCAGCAGTATGGAGGTTTATCCTTGTACCCGCCAAGTTCAAACTTGGTAAAAAATATAGTCTTAACTTGGCCATTAAGGCATGTTATCCTGGCGGCAGCACTGGGTTGAAATTGCAGGGATCAGCCTGGCCAGTCTGGAGCAGCACCGGATTCCATCGAGCCCCAGGAAGCTGCAGGGCCTCCAGTGGCCCACTTCACTGACACTTCGATCCCGATAGATAGACCCATGAACTTGCCATCCCTCAACTCACTCTGCCATCACTGAAGCAATTTGACCACACTGTCATGATTATATAGGACAAAGGAAAAAGGACATTTATTGTCACATACACCAATTGGTACAGTGAAATTCGAGTTACCATGCAGCATACAAATAAGATAAACACAACACTTTAGAATTTAACATAAAACATAAAAAACATCCCCCCACAGCGGAATCAACGTTTCCCACTGTGAGGGAAGGCATCAAAGTTCAGTCCTCTTCCTCTGTTCACCCGTGGTATAGGGAGTATATTAAAGGGCTGAAACCTCTACTGTGCTCCAAACCTACTTCATGTTTCAGGGTGATTCTTCAGTAAGTGTCTACTTTGAAGTTTCTGGACACCTGATTATAAAACTTAAATTTTTGAAACTTTGAATGTTGTTTCACATAGATGAACATATGTTTGGTGCAATCTTTTAGAGAATTTAATTTATTTTTTCCTCTTCTTCTTCCAGGTTGCCCATTGCATTCAGTCATATACGTCACGTTTTTTTATGATGAACAACACCGTAAAATATATCTGATTTAAGAATATAAAATCAAATTTTTGTCACAGTCTTTCAAATTATAGAGTATCTTCCTCAAATAAACCACCAAAGAAACACTTTTTCAGTCTAACGCATTGATTTTAAACGTTCGTAACAGTTTACTGCTGAAAAAAGTGATGATTTTCAGCAAGAATGGTAACCGTCACATAAATTTTCACCAACTCCCTCTAAAATAATATTAACTTCAGATGAATGGGCAGAAGCATCCTGTTCATTTATCAATTTCTATTCATAATTATGGTAATTGTAGTATTATTTTACATATTATGAGCATAAAATACTCATGTGACGGACATGATTCAGTGCGATGAAGATGATCAAGTTCAGGAGTGCCACGTGACGGAGATGGCTAAAGGGTGATTCGTCCAAACGATATGGCCAGGCATGGCCTTCTGGCGAGGCCATGTTGGGCTAAAGGCTTGGGCCACCATACCCGCCACGGCCACCTCCGTAACGTAACCCCCGATCTCCATCTAGCTCCATCTCCAGCTCCTCCAGCTTATCTTTTCTTCCTAACGCTAACCCTAACCCTGACCCTGACCCTGACCCTGACCCTAGCCCTAGCCCTAGCCCTAGCCCTAGCCCTAGCCCTAACCCTAACCCTAGCCCTAACCCTAATCCGCGGCCTAGCCCTAACCCTAGCCTTAACCCTATCAAGAATAGAGGATTTTTTTAAAGGGTGATAAATATTTTAATTATTAATACCTACCATTTAAAAGTATTTTCATTTCAGATAGATCCCCCATTAAATAAATATTCCGACTTGAAATTTCACAAGTAACCATCGGGACAGGCGGTTTCCGGGTGTGGGGGGCATCGAACATTGGGAAAATATGAAAAAATAACACTTTATTAATTTAGGGTTTAATCATTATTTATGAGGATTATGTTTATTAACAATATAGAAAAAGAAGAAATGGGATAGAATTACGGATTTTCCTTATATACAGCATCAAAGTAGTGGAACACCAAAGTAGACAGCTACTGAAGAATCACCCTTCAATGTCTTCATGCTTTACCTTTTCATATCCTTGTACACACCTTTTACTCTCCAGTCTTTGAAGTAATACTCCTCTGTAAATTCCTCCAAAAATGAATAAATGGGAGGAGAACTTCTAAAATCCTAAAATGATGCAGGGAGGAGAGATAATTTGCGCAAATTGAAACACTAACTGATTGGACTGAATTGCTTTTTTCACTACCACTTAACAAGTAGACATCAGCTGAGGTCCATTGAGGTCCTACTACTGGACCTGTCTGAAACCATTGACATCAGTAAAAGATATCAATAAATCTCACAGTATTTAAATATTTCTGACATTTAAATGTCTCTATTTATAGGCTATTAAAGTTGATGTGAATAAATTATAAAAATAATAACAAAAGCTACTTACCGTCCCTATTCCCAGGTCTAACCTGCTTAGAATTAGAAAGGTAGATTCTCCAGCATAATATTATGTAAGACTAAGAACCATTTATTCAGAGTGATAAAGCATAGTGGTGAATGGCACCGATATAAGTAGATGGACATGATCTCATTCGCATTAGAGAAGTGTGATTCCAGGGGGAGCTGAACTGGATACTAAATATTCCAGGTAATTCACTGTTAAGGACAGATAAAAAGAGAATGCTGTAGATCAGTATCGATATGCACAAAAATTAGTGCAGTGGTGAGAAATTATCTTGACGTTAGATTATGATAGAGTGGTAAAGAAGGTGTAAGGTATGCATGTCTTCATTACTTGGGTAATTGAATATAGGAATCAGAAAGTCATGATGCGGCCCCATAGGTCTCCGATTAGGCTGCATTTAGAATATTGCGAGCAGTTCTGGTTGCCACATTGCACAAAGGATGTGGAGACTTTGGAGAGGGTTTATGAAAATTTTGCCTAGATTAGACAGTTTCAGCTACTGGGAAAGGTTGGATAGACTTGGATTGTTTTCTCTGGAATGTCAGAGGTTGGGGGGGAGATTTGATGGAAGTATATAAAATTATACGAGGCATAGAAAGGGTAGACAGGGAACACTAGAGGGCATAGTGATAAGGTGAGAGGGGGAAAGTTTAAAGGAGATGTGCGGGGCAAGTTTTTTCACACAGAATGGTGGGAACCTGGAATGCATTGCCTGGGGTGGTGGTAGAGGCAGATATGATAGTGGCATTTGAGGCTTTTAGATAGGCACATGGAAGTGCAGGGAATAGAGGAATGTGGACAGATGGATGAGATCAGTTTAACACAGTATCATATTTGGCACAAATTTGTGGGCCGAAGGGCCCATTCCTGGCTGTACTGTTCTATGTTCCATGTTCAGGAATCTGACTTCAATCGTATCGTATTATGGGGAAATTGTAAAATAAATTGACTTCCATTAAATGTAAAGTTTCTTAACAACTCGCATTCATTTTACTGTTGACAAGTATATAAATGTCCCATAAAATATAACCCATGTTCAATATTTATAGAAAAAGATCTTAATACTATTCAATGCTATGCATGAACCTGAAAAGCTCTTTAATTTATTTATTCATTTTATGAGATCTGGTTATTGCTGGCAAGGCCATCATTTATTGTCAAACTCAAATCGTCCTCGAGAAGGTAATGGTGAGCCATCCACTTAACCGCTGCATTGCTTCTAGTAAAAGATACACGAACAAAGCTTTTGGGTACAAATTTCAGGATTCACTCTCAGCGACAATGAAGGAACAGTAATGTATTTCCAGTCAAGATGTGAAACTTGGAAGGGAACATGCAGGCTGTGGTATTCCCGTGTGGCTGATGCCCTTGTCCTTCTTGATGATAATGGATTAGGGATTGGAGGCATTGTTGGATTAGTCTTCGTGAATAGCGTTTGTCCATTTTTAGATGCCAGTGATGAAGAAAGTGGGTATTCAGGGTTCTGGATAGGATGTCAATCATGTGGTTGCCTTTATCTTGATAGTTACAGAGTTGTACAGCATGGAAACAAACCTTTCAGCTCATGCCGACCATTACACACAATTTAAACCAGTCCTACATAAATCACATTTCATTCTTCCCATATTCCCATCAATATCCCCCTGATTCTATCACAACCAGCACACTCGGGAGAACTTACAGTAGCCAATTAAACTGCTCACATTCACGTTTTTGGGATGTGGGTGGAAACCAGAGCACTAGGGAGGAACTCGTGCAGTCACAGGGAGAACACACAAACTCCATACAGACAGCACAAGAGGTCAGGATTGAACGCAGTTCATTTGAACTTAAGGCAACAACTATTCTGACTGCACCACAATGTTGTCCTATGCCTGTGTCTTGTTGAGCTTATTGAGTGTCATTGAAACTGCACTTAACCTGGCAATGTAGAATATTCCACTGTGTTCCTTAATTGTGCCTTGTATGGTGGGAAAGAACTGAGTGAAACATAAACATAGAAACATAGAAAATAGGTGCAGGTGTAGGCCATTCAATAAGATCATGGCTCATCATCCAAATCAGTACCCCGTTCTGGCTTTTCCCCCCTACCCCTTGATTCCCTCAGCCCTAAGTGCTAAATGTAACTCTCTTGAAAACATCCAATGAATTGACATCCACTGCCTTCTGTGGCACATAATTCCACAGATTCACAACACTCTGGGTGAAAAATTTTTCCTCATCTCAGTCCTAAATGGCCTACCCCTTATTCTTAAACTGTGTCCCCTGGTTCTGGATCCCCCAACATTGGGAACATTTTTCCTGCATCTACCCTGTCCAAACCGCTGAGAATTTTATATGATTTTTAGATATCCTCTCATCCTTCTAAAATCCAGCGAATACAAGCCCAATCGACCCATTCTTGCATCATACGTCAGTCCCGCCGTCCCGGGAATTAACCTGGTGAACCTATGCTGCACTCCATCAATAGCAATAATGTCCTTCCTCAAATTAGGAGACCAAAATTGCACACAATATTCCCAGTGCGGCCTCAGCAGGGCCCAACTGCAGTAGGACCTCCTTGCTCCTAAACTCAAATCCTCTCGCAATTAAGACCAACATTCCATTGGCTTTCTTCATTGCCTGCTGTACCTGCATGCTTATTTTCAATGACTGATGTACAAGCACATCTAGGTCTCGTTGCACCTCCCCTTCTCCTAATCTGACACCATTGAGATAATAATCTGCCTTCTTGTTCTTGCCACCAATGTGGATAACCTCGCATTTATCCACATTATACTGCATCTGCCATGCCTCTGCCCACTCACCAAACCTATCCAAGTCACCCAGCAGCCTCATAGCATCCTCCTGCGGATGACACTGCCACCCAGCTTTGTGTCATCCGCAAACTTAGAGATGTTACATTTAATTCCCTCGTCTAAATCGTTAATATATATTGTAAACAACTGGGGTTCCAGCACCGAGCCTTGCTGCACCCCACTAGTCACTGCCTGCCATTCTAAAAAGGATTGGTTAATTCCTAGTCTTTGCTTCCTGTCTGCCAACTAGTTCTCTATCCATGTCAATACCCTACCCCCAATACCATGTGCCCTAATTTTGCACACTAAATGATGACACATGACTGTGTCGCCAGGTCCACTACTAACCATATCATCAAATACGCGGATGACACAACAGTAGTGGGCCTCATCCGCAACAACGACGACCAGGCATACAGAGAGGAGGTGGAGCAGCTGGTGAGCTGGTGCAGCAGGAACAACCTTCTCCTAAATGTGGACAAAACCAAGGAGATTGTCGTCGATTTCAGAAGGAAAAATCAGCCCAGTCACACTCCGCTGTGCATCAACAACTTAGCAGTGGAGCAGGTGAAAAACATCAAGTTCCTGGGAGTGCATATAACGGATACCTTAACTTGGACTACAAACATCACATCTCTGGTAAAACGGGCACAGCAGCGTTTGTACTTCCTCCGCAGGATGAGAAGATCACACCTCCACCCTCCCATCCTCACCACATTCTACAGAAGCACCATTGAATCAGTCATGACCAGCTGCATCTCTATGTGGTGCGGCGGCTGTACAGCTGCGGTCTGGAAGTGCCTTCAGAGAGTGGTGAGGACAGCGGAAAAAATCATTGGGACTTCTCTTCCCTCCATCATGGACATTGGTTACAAACGCTGCCTGACAAGGGCATTACCAGAGCCCCCACACACCCACAATATGGACTGTTTACACTGCTGAACTCTGGGAGGAGGTACCGCAGCATGAAGAGCGGGACAACCAGGTTCTGCAACAGCTTCATCCCCCAGGCCCAGGCTTCAGCCCCCAGACTATTGAACTCACAATCAAACCGATGCTAGAACTTTCTTATACATTGCCACTTTTAAAAACTTTCCTACATATCTATTTTACAGAACTACGCACATGAAGCACTTTTTATGGACACACTAAGCACTTTTGCTGATCGCTTGATATAAATGTTATATTCTGCTGCTACTTTGAAGAGTCAATGCAACAAAATTTCGTTCAATGTGCACTGTGTCTATGTGTATACCTGAATGACAATTAAAGTTTGTTTATCTATCTATCTATCTATCTATCTATCTATCTATCTATCTATCTATCTATCTATCTATCTATCTATCTATCTATCTATCTATCTAGCTATCTAGCTATCTAGCTATCTAGCTATCTAGCTATCTAGCTATCTTAGCTATCTTAGCTATCTAGCTATCTAGCTATCTAGCTATCTAGCTATCTAGTCAAAGGCTTTGAAAGTCTAGATACACCACATCCACTGGCTCTCCCTTATCCATTCTATTTGTTACATCCTCAAAAATTCGAAAAGATTAGTCAAGCATGATTTCCTCTTCATAAATCCAGGCTGACTTTGACCGATCCCACTACTGCTTTCCAAATATGCTGCTGTAACATATTTAATAGTCGACTCCAGCATCTTCCCCACTGCCGATGTAAGGCTAACTAGTCTATAATTCACTATTTTCTCTCTCCCTCCTTTCTTAAAAAGTGGAGTTAAATTGGCTATCCTCTAGTTCACAGGAACTGTCGGGAGAACATTGGAAAATGATAACCAATGCATCCACGATTTCTAGGGCCACTTCCTTGAGTACTCTGGGATGTAGACCATCAGGCCCTGGGAATTTATCTGCCTTCAGTCCCCGCAAGCTTTCTTTCATGCTTTTTTCCCCCCTCTTAATTAACCCCTTTGTCCTCCTCTGTTGAATTCTAAATTTCTCCCAGTCCTCTGGTTTGCCGCTTCTTCTGGTCAATTTATATGCCTCTTCCTTGGCTTTAACACTATCCTTGACTTCCCTCTTCAGCCACGGTTGAGTCGCTTTCCCATTTTAATTTTTTAAGGCTATAAAATAACAAAATATGGAAAAAGTGAAGGGGTTTGAATACTTTCTGAATGCACTGTATATGCAGATTAATGATAACCGCTGTACCTTTGCTACACGCATTCCTAATTTCCTGCTTGATGCTATCCCCAACCTCCCTACTGCTGTTTGATGGTCTATACCACTCCAACTAGTGTTTTCTGCCCTTGGCTATTTCGCAGTTCTACACATATCGATTCTAAAGCATCCAAGCTAATGTCTCTCCTTGCTCTTGCATTAATCTCCTCTTTAACCAGTAATGCTACCCCACCTTCTCTGTGTATCCTTCCTGAATATCGAGTACCCCTGCATGTTTAGCTCCCAGCCTTGGTAACCCTGGAGCCATGTCTCCATAATTCCAACTATATAATACTACAGTGCCCTCCATAATGTTTGAGACAAAGACCCATCATTTATTTATTTGCCTCTGTACTCCACAATTTGAGATTTGAAATAGAACAAAATCACACGTAGTTAAAGTGCACATTGTCAGATTTTAATAAAGGCCATTTTTATACATTTTAGTTTCACCATGTAGAAATTACAGCAGTGTTTACACATAGTCCCCCCCCATTTCATGGCACCATAATGTTTGGGACACAGCAATGTCATGTAAATGAAAGTAGTCATGTTTAATATTTTGTTACATATCCTTTGCATGCAATGACTGCTTGAAGTCTGCGATTCATGGACATCACCAGTTGATGCGTGTCTTCTCTGGTGATGCACTGCCAGGCCTGTATTGCAGCCATCTTTGGCTTATGCTTGTTTTGGGGGCTAGTCCCCTTCAGTTTTCTCCTCAACATATAAAAGCCATGCTCAATTGGGTTCAGATCGGGTGATTGACTTGGCCACTCAAGAATTGACCTTTTTTTGCTTTGAAAAACTCCTTTTAGGCCGTGGGCCGAGGTGGCAAAAGGGCTCTAGATTTTAACTTTCGTGACCCATGTCTGGTATCTACTTGAAATTTGGCAGATATTTAGATAAAACATCATTGATAAGGAATTCATAACTCATCAGTGCAAAATGTTGCACACTAATTAATTAAGCTAATTAGAAAAAGTAACTGCGCCCTCTTGTGCTCAATAGTGTATAGCTGTATATGGGTACATTGAATAGGGGACTGCCGCAGAGGTCCCGTGTTTCACCGGCTCCTGAACCCGCCTAATTAATGGGTGAGGGCAGATCCTGTGCAGATCCAGTTTACTGAACCCCACTGACTGCCAGTATGTATAGTGGGGGGTCACGGCCATAGTGGGACTGGGGCAGTGCCAAGCTGGGGGAAGGCTAAGGCATCTTCCACTGAGAGGAAAATGCCTATCCCTAACCCTAACTCGCTCCCTTGCCAGAGCTGCCCACAGCTGGAGCTGGAGCCACTGTGGGACCGGCTGTGGGCTCTGTACATGTGGCCGCTCTGCGCGTCCACTTCGGCCAGCATGCCACAATTACACCGAATGTCAACATGGTGGGGAGCAGCAATGCCCTGCATGCCGCCCGGGCCGCCTTTAGCACCCCTATAGCGCCAGCTCCGTCAGTCCGCCCGCTCGCTCGCTGCAACACCGACCGGCCTGCCGACAGCCCAACCGACTGACTGACCCCCTCTCTTCCCCCCTGTTGCTCAGCTTGGCCCACGGCCGCCTTCAGCACCCCCATAGCGCCGGCTCCGTCATGGAATTCCGCAGAAAAAAAACCCGCCTGCGGGCTGGATGTTTACGCGTTACGGGCAGGATCTGGCCTGTGGGCCTTAGGTTGCCGACCCCTGCCCTAACCCTAACCCTATTCCACTGAGAGGAAAATGCCTAACCCTAACATGGTTACGGGCAGGGCCAGAAAGTGCAATTGGATTTTTACAGTGAAAAGTTAAGTCGACAGTTTATGTAAATGAGATCCATTATGACATCCTAGCTGCTAACTACCACTACAACTGGAAATTATTTATCTGAAAGTGGATTTAGTAAAGTTAAAAATGTGAATAACTTGCAAAATATACCATCAATCTGATTGAAACTTGATACACACACCACAGGACAATGATGAGTAAGGTAGTCCAAAAATTGTAGCGCTATTGTGTACCGTTTTGGCGTAATTTCAGAAGCAGACAGTCAGACTCAGAGACATAGAAACAAACAAGATGAGAGTTTTAATAATATACCAGACCAAGTGGGACATGTTTGGTCCCTGTCACATGGGAGGGCTTGTCCCCAAATGCAATATTCCACCACTCACCCATAGCCCCCAACTGCGCAGGCGTGGCTGACGGGTTCCCGTTGTGATGTCAGAGATCACCGTTGTGACACGAGTCATGGCAACCCTCCCCAACTGCGCCTCGCCATCCCTCTTCCTACCCCTATCCTCCTTCATTCCCTGTCCCCCAACACTCCCTCCCCCTCCTCTTCACCCTCTCTCTTACAGTAAGCATGCAGGTACAGCAGGCATTGAAGAAAGCGAATGGCATCTTGGCCTTCATAACAAGAGGAGTTGAGTATAGGAGCAAAGAGGTCCTTCTGCAGTTGTACAGGGCCCTAGTGAGACCACACCTGGAGTATTGTGTGCAGTTTTGGTCTCCAAATTTGAGGAAGGACATTCTTGCGGGAGTGCAGCGTAGGTTCACAAGGTTAATTCCCGGGATGGGATTTCTGTCATATACTGAGATAATGGAGCGGCTATGCTTGTATACTCTGGAATTTAGAAGGATGAAAGGGCATCTTTTTGGAACATATAAGATTATTAAGGGTTTGGACACGATAGAGGCAGGAAACATGTTCCCGATGTTGGGGGAGTGTTCCCGATGTTTGGGGAGTCCAGAACCAGGGGCCACCATTAAAGAATAAGGGGTAAGTCATTTAGAGGATGATAAGGAAACACTTTTTCACACAGAGAGTTGTGAGTCTGGAATTCTCTGCCTCAGAGGGCGGTGGAGGCCGGTTCTCTGGATACTTTCAAGAGAGAATTAGATAGGGCTCTTAAAGATAATGCAGTCAGGGGATATGGGGAGAAGGCAGGAACGGGGTACTGATTGTGGATGATCAGCCATGATCACATTGAATGGCGGTGCTAGCTCGAGGGGCCAAATGGCCTATTCCTGCACCTATTATCTATTGTCTGTCTATCCCACCCCCCACAATGAAAATAGCGATTATTTTTAAAATTGATTTTGTTTTGCGATTTAAAAAAAATGGAAATGGAAATCTCCCCCATATCCCACCCCCCTACAATGAAAATTGTGGGTTTTTTTTCAAATTAAATCTCCCCGCTATCCCATCCCCCCCACAATGAATTAAAAAAAATCAAGTTTTCTTTCTACTATTTTTTAAAATGTGAATGGAAACCTCCCCTCTATCCCACCCCCACAATGAAAATCAGTTTTTTTGAAAAGGGAGTTTTTATCAGCGATTATTCATGTAAATGGAAACCTCCCCCCTATCCCACCCCCACAATGAAAATCGCTATTTTTTTTGTAAATGAAATCTCCCCCCAAGAATTTGATTAAAACAGAGGGGTTTTTTTAATTGCGATTTTTTAAATGTTTATGAGATTCGCGATCCCATTGAAACGTCATTGTGAATGAAAATGGAAGAATTTAAATAAAACGGAAATTTTTTGCAATTTTTTAATGTAAATGAGATTCGGGATCCCATTGTGACGTCATAAGCTGCTAACGGGCATTGCAGATGCAAGTGCTTTTTGTCAGTGTTTTTTGTAAAGTTTAAAATGTGAATAACTTGTAAAATATACCATAAATCTGAACAAAGCTTGATACAGGACACCACAGGACCATGGTGAGTAAGGTGGGCCAGAAATTGTAGCGCTATCGTGTACCGTTGTGGCGTAGTGACGAAGGATGAGTAGCGAGGCTAGTAGGAGAGGACAGGGAATTGGAGTCTGGTTTACCGTGCCATCATGGTGCTGCGCTTCTGGGGAACAAAGGTGGATGGGTGAGGATAGTGACGTGGCGAACAATGTAGAAGATGGCTGGAGGCCCACAACAGCCTGAAACTTGCGTGGAACAAGCATCCGCACAACTGGAATGAGGGCTTTGAAAATGGCGCATGTGGGCTCAGTAGTCTAGTACAGTATTTCTGCACCCTTGCTAGTGGAGGTTCGGGAGTACTCTACTGAACTGTTTGTAAGAAAAATAATTTCATGATTTTTGTATGATTGAAGTCCAAATTTGTTAAAAATGCAGAGTTTTAGCCATTTTAGTTCAAGGCCCTTTGTCCTGTTGTCGGCACTAGGTCAGTGTTGCAGAGGTTAACCTAGCCAGGCGATATTGTCGATGTCCTACACCACCATGTATTTGCAAGAGAAACAAACCCAAAATATAAGGTAGAGCCACATAATAAACTATGAATTATTAACAATGCTATGTCTACCGTAATTTTATCCAACGTATGGTTGTGTAGACTGTAGGCAGAAATTTGTTCTCAGACACAGGTATTATATGTGCAATATAGTTGAGTGAGGTGAGAGCGGAAAGATTTAATAGGAACCTAAGGTGCAACTTTCTCACACAGAAGGTGGTGGGTATATGAAACGAGCTGCCAGAGGAAGTAAATTTGGCAGGTTTGATAACAACATTTAAAAGACATTTGGACAGGTACATGGATAGGAAAGATCACATCTGGAGTATTGTGTACAGTTTTGGTCTCCTAATTTGAGGAAGGACATCCTTGTGATTGAGGCAGTGCAGTGTAGGTTCACGAGATTGATCCCTGGGATGGCGGGACTGTCATATGAGGAAAGATTGAAAAGACTAGGCTTGTATTCACTGGAGTTTAGAAGGATGAGGGGGTTCTTATAGAAACATATAAAATTATAAAAGGACTGGACAAACTAGATGCAGGAAAAATGTTCCCAATGTTGGGCGAGTCCAGAACCAGGGGCCACCGTCTTAGAATAAAAGGGAGGCCATTTAAGACAAAGGTGAGAAAAAAACTTTTTCACCCAGAGAGTTGTGAATTTGTGGAATTCCCTGCCACAGAGGGCAGTGGAGGCCAAATCACTGGATGGATTTAAGAGGGAGTTAGATAGAGCTCTAGGGGCTAGAGGAATCAAGGGATATGGGGAGAAGGCAGGCATGGGTTATTGATTGGGGGCGATCAGCCATGATTTCAATGAATGGCGATGCTGGCTCGAAGGGCCGAATGGCCTCCTCCTGCACCTATTTTCTATGTTTCTATGTTTCTATGACAGGTTTAAAGGGATATGGGCCAAGCACAGACAAATGGGATTAATTAGAATGGAGCATTTTGGTTGAGCTGAAGGGCCTGTATCCATGCTGTATCATTCTATGAATGTTTGTATTGTTGTTATTTCCTAAAATTTGGTTCAAAGAAGGAGTATACATGTAGGTAACTGGACAACACTTTTTGCTAACTCCAGATGCCGGTTTACACTGAAGATAGATGCAAAATGCTGGAGTAACTCAGCGGAACAGGCATCACCTCTGGATAGAAGGAATGGGTGACATTTCGGGTCGAGACCCTTCTTCTGAAGTTGCATTGCTTCTGAGGAAGGGTCTCAACCCAAAACGACATCTATTCCTTTTATGCAGAGATGCTGCCTGTTCCACTGAGTTACTTAAGCATTTTGTCTTTATCTTCAACACTTTTTTGCTAATGCAACTCAGGACGAATTACTATCTCCCTGTCTTCTGTGGTGTTGAAGATGGGCATTCAGGCTCCACTTTATAAAGTCTTTCCACATAATCTATATTGGCGGGACGAAGAACATCCTGCATTTTTGGAGATGCCATCTGTTGAATATTCAATTCTCTTCTCATCTGGTTCCTCCATCTAATGATCCAACAGCATTATCCTGGAAAGTAGGAGGTGAATTCAATGCAGTGCTCTGACCTATATTTATGGTCAATATCATAAAAGGAAATTATTTAATCATTATATGTTTCCTGAGTGACTGTTCTATGCTTTTCCATTAGTATTTCAAAGGTGTAAGCCTTCTGCCGGCATCCTCAGGACATAAAAGATGAAGAAGAAATGCAAGCTCTATATCTTTTCAAAATCCTCTAATAGATACACGGAGACCTATATTCAACATGGAGTTAGTGGTCAGTTTCATGAACATTGACAGTGGCATTCATCAGGATAGAGTGTGCTGAGCATCTGAGATGGCTAGCATCTTTGCTCTGGGGTCAATTCTGACAATACCATATGGTTGTAATATCACTCCTGCAATTTATATTCGCACAAAGTCAAGAGAGTACTGGATGTCAGTCCTGTGAGAGTAGCTTACTGAGCCCATATGTGCCCAAAGTCAATATCCTAGCAACATGAGGCATCCAAAGTAAAAAAATTGCAAATTATTACCATTCAGTCCATAAATCTGAGGATATATTCTGATGGGACTCTAGGACACGTAAACAAGAGTTTTCACAATTTGCATGGTGTGATTAAAAGCCTGGGCTTGTAAATCCATCAGCTTTTGTAAATACATTCTTATATGTACGCTTGGAGGGAATCCAATGATTCTTTTCTATTGATTTTTTTCCCTACAACAAGAAGAAATTATTGAACCTAAAACATTTTAAGAGTGCTGTTTAAATAACCACAATTAATTTGGACAATATTGTTTATTAAAATTATTATTCATCAGACTTTACTGGACTTTATCTTGCACTAAACATTATTCACATTTTTCCCTTTATCATGTATTTGTACACTGTGGATAGCTCAATTTTCATGTATTGTCTTTCTGCAGTCTGGTTAGCATGCAACAAAAGTTTTTCACTGTACCTTGGTACACGTGACAATAGACTAAACTCAACTCAACTATTGGTTATCTAATTTGGGACAATGGCTATCGTTACCAATTAAAATTTAGCAAAGGCAAAACTGCTTCAATCTAAATCTGTGACAAAGTACTTAAATAACAGTTGAAAAGGATAAAAAAAGGTTAATAATAATTCAATCTTTTTAGACATGAAGGAACTGAATTCAAACCTATTGGAGCCTACAGCAGTGATTTCCAAATATGTTAGAGCCTAGAGCAGTGATTTCCAAATATTCATTTTTTGCTTACTCTTTCCTAGATATATAAATGCCTGCTTCGCCATTTCAGAATGTTTTATAACATAACCCCTTAAGTAACAATTAGTATAATCTGCCTAATCAATCCTCTCTCCAAATCTCCCACCAGAGTAAATACTCAAAAGTTTACTGCAAAATTTCATCAGCATACATGTCACTGCCCTAAACAATCCTGGGTCTGATCAAAATTGCAAATAATGACCACAATACATTTTAGTTTACAAGCTAAGAATTTATCCTGTCCTTTTGATTCATCTTAATAAGAAAATGTATCTCATGCAGTCAGTTTGTATTCAGTTATTACTTGTGGGGACAGAGGAAGAGAAATGGACATTGCAAAGAGTAAACTGGTAATTTGTATTAAGCAGACACATAGTTGTGTTTAATGGTATTGTGAATGTTCACAGTGTGTTTGCTTTTATGAGATTAATCTAGTCTAAATGGTAATCTCTGAACTTCTCTTACTGTGGCTGTGCTGATCTGAACAGATCAATGTCAAAAGTGGCAGTTCTTGTTTAAAAAATAGTGCAAAGAAGACATTTTGAAATTTTACTTTTACCTTAAGGTATAAATTTACTTATAAATGGAACCCAATATATTTTTGGACCTATTTTGAGCCTTAGGAATAATGTTTTTACAGTGGTGGAACTTGCCTATGTCATGAACATTCAGGTTTACAGCAGTGGTCAGGTATGAATTCTGATTGAACAGTCTTGTATATTGCCACTTTGAGTTCCCGTATTAATTTGCCAGATTTCTAGAAATCGCATCTTTTAGGTCTAACTCATCTGTGCCGACCAAAATGCCCCATCTAAGTTAAATCCCATTTTTGGTCCATTTCCCTCTAAACCTTTCCTATGCACGTTTCCCTGAACTCTGCACTTCAACCTGTAATCAACTACCTCTTGAGCACTCCAAAGGCATCTTTACCTCAAAGAGCTCTGTCCCACACCTCCTCCAAGTTCCTGCTCTCCTTCCTTTCAGGTCCTGGGCAATTTCCAGTGTTTACAGCACCAATCAGCCACAGCTCCAGATGCAGTACTCAGGCTCAGAACTGTGTGGATTTAGTATATAACTAGACTAAGTGGGACCCGTTGGGTCCCATGTTCACACAGGAGGGCTGGTCCTCCAACACAATATTCCACCTCTCCACCAATTCCAATATTGGTGGCCAGTGGGGTGGGGGAAGGGCTTTCTGGAGCGCTAGTATGGGTGTTGTGGGCCGAAGGGACTGGTTTTCAGAGGGCTAGTATGGACATTGTGGGCCGAACGGATTCTTGCGCTGGCAACTCAGTCACTTAGGCCTGGTGGGCTGGCAGCTCAGTCACTCAGGCCTGGTAGGCTGGCAGCTCAGTCACTCAGGCCTGGTGGGCCGGCAGCTCAGCCACTCGGGGCTGGTGGGCTGGCAGATCAGTCGCTCAGGGCTGGTGGGCTGGCAGTTCACTCACGGCTATTCCTTGAAATTCTATTTCAAGCAGAGTGCAGGCCACCAACTTCAATTTCATAGCATTTCAAGCAGAGTGCAGGCCACCAAATTCAATTTCATAGCATTTCAAGCAGAGTGCAGGCCACCAACTTCAATTTCATAGCATTTCAAGCAGAGTGCAGGCCACCAAATTCAATTCCATAGCATTTCAAGTAGAGTGCAGGCCACCAAATTGCCAAACAACTCAATGCATTGTCATTAAGGGCTAACAAATCATTTATTGCAAGTACATTGCAGACTCACAGTTCAGTTGATTCACAGCTAGGAATCGCAGTTGTGGACTCTCCCTCGCGATCTTCCAGAGTGACTGACTCATGTCCAGGCATCCGGGGTTTTATAGTCCTTCCCCCCCCCAGCCCCGGAAGGGGCGTTACCTTCATCATGGTCATTGACAGGCGAGAGGACCAATCAGCTGATCTCAAGATTTTTAAAGCATTCATAACTTTTCATCGATCGGAAAAATCCTCGGGGCTGCCTCAGCGGAGGAGGACTGTGAGTAAGTTGGCCAAAAATCACAGCGATATATGGTAGCGTTTTTTCTAAAATCAATATACAGCGCAGACAGGAAGTGGTCAAGATGAGACTTTTAGTTATATAGATTTCGCTCTTCGTTGAAAAGGGGAAGAGGGTAGCCTATTTCCGAGATGCTTTTAGGGTTGTTTTAAAACATGCCTCAGGCAGATGTACAAGCACAACCTGTCATGGATTCTCCCTGTGCATGTTCATTTCTGAGAGGCTTCTTAACCTTGGTGCTCACAATAATCTTACTGAGATCAGAACACCAGTAATTTGCAGAGTTGGGATTCTACTTCTTGTCTTTGTGTTAAGTGTATCTCTGCAATTTCCCTTATTTTATTTATCGTTCTTTTATTTCTTACAGGTCTTAT
Organism: Amblyraja radiata; assembly: GCF_010909765.2. Taxonomy (NCBI): domain Eukaryota; kingdom Metazoa; phylum Chordata; class Chondrichthyes; order Rajiformes; family Rajidae; genus Amblyraja; species Amblyraja radiata. The sequence goes on along the minus strand of NC_045963.1, from coordinate 44,169,463 downwards.
GTTCTGGCACATATTTTTTTGCAGATAAACTGCTTATTCCTTTTTCTAATTTGTTTATTTATCCTTCACACCAAAGTAGCTCAATCATAATTCTGATTTCATCCTCTTTGGCGAAGTACTTGGCTTTTACTTTTTGGTCCCCACTACAACAAAGAAAACAAACAATAATTAAACTCCTCCTTCCACCCACTTCTGCCAGCTGCAGCGACTGCTCTATGCCATTGTGCAGTGGTATTCTGAATCTCAGTATCAATCCACCATTCCAATTTCCTGTTCTTTGAGTAACCTTTCAAGTTATTTCTATCCTGCTTTTGTTTTTCAGCATGCAGCCACTTCCTTGTCTATAATTGTGAAAGAGTTATCACTAGCTGTCATATGGATGCCATAAGTGAGACAGGAACAGCTTTTAAGAAAATACAAGCTGACAAACTCTGGAAATTTCAAATCAACCCACACACAACATATCAAACGGAAGATAGAATCAAATTTTTTGACAAAGAAACCATTGGAGATTTTGTTAAACGATTCACTTCTTACTGCAGAAAATTGCTCAGGATTAACATTGCAAGTGGAAAAATGACACTTAGGACTTGAGCTCTGTGATTTTCATAACCCCTTATGCCAATAGTGCATGGATATGTACCAGTGCATTTTGAAAAGGTACATAGGGTTTTGGATAGCATCTAGTTTCTCTGAGTTCTGTTACTTGTATAAGTTTGATAAAGATTTGTTCCCCATGGATTTTTGTACAAATGCACTGAAAAAGAATTGAAAGTCAGAAAATGCGCATTCTGTAAATCTGAAATGGCAAATACTGAAAGCAGGTCAGGCGATGTCTCAGGTGAAGCAGCAATTGTGGTGAGAGCAACAGTTATTATTTCAGGTCATCAACGTAAAATCTAACTCTTTGTTCTCTCTGCAGTTGCTGTTCGACCTGCAGAATATTCCCAGTTCTTCCGTGTTTTATCTTTGTCAGACAATGTTGATTAGCTGTATTTACAGTAATATGATTGATATTTCTTATGATAAAATGATATATCTACTTACCTGATATGATGTTTTTTCAATTTATTTTAAAGTATCTGTAAACATTTTTAAAGATTAACTAGACCAAGTGTAGGCCCAACGCGCGTTTGCGGGGGGGGGGGGGGGCGGCATGCGGCGTCACACACACTAACCACCCCCACGTCTAGAGAGGGAGGGGGGTAGAGAGTGAGGGCAGAGAGAGAATGGGGAGAGACAGAGAGAGAAGGGCAAGAGAGAGGGAGGGGGGGGTGGAGGGGAGGAGGAGAGGGAGGGTGGGTGAGGAGGGACGACAGAGATGGGAGGAGAGAGAGGGGAGGAGAGAGAGGGGGGTGAGGGGGGCTGACAGGGTGGAAGGGAAGGGGGAGATGCAGTGGGAAGGGAGGGGAGAGGAGGGGGGAAGGGAGGGGGAGGGAAGGGGTAGGGGAGGGGGTGGAGGGAAGGGTGTAGGGGAGGGGTGGATGGGAGCGTGTGGAGGGGAGGGGGGAAGGGGGTTTAGGGGAGGGAGGGTGGGGGGGGTGGGGGAGAGAAGGGGGAGAGGGAGAGAGGGGGGAAAGAGATAGGGAGAGATGGGGAGAGGGGAAGAGAGAGGAGAGGGAGAGAGGTGGGGAGAGAGAGAGCAGGGGGAGAGAGAGCGGGGGGAGGGAGAGATTGGGGGAAGGGAGAGAGAGAGAGAGAGAGGAGATGGGGGGAGGTTGAGAGAGAGAGGGGGGATGGAGAGAGAGAGAGAGAGAGGAGAGAGGGGCGGGGCAGCAGCTCGCGGGGGCCCGAGCGAGATACGGAGCGATCCGAGGACGGTGAAAAGCAGCGGGGGTACCAGCCGATCGTAGCTTCCGGAAAGGGAAGCGCACCCATCAACGTGACAGAGCCGGGCCAGGCTAGGGGGGGGAGGGGTGGGATAGACGATCGGGCCTCCCCAGATAGGAGGTCGTCCCCTGTGACGGGTAGAGAGGAGAGAGGGAGGGAGGAGAGGGGAGGAGGTGAGAAGAGGAGGGCGGGGGGTGGAGGGGAGCCGGGCGAGTGAGTGGGCTGCAAAATGCGGAGAGAGACAGAACCAGCCTCTGACTCTCTGGAAATCCACAGCTGGAATGAGCAGGCGGGCGGGCGGGGTATGGGAGGGGCGTGGCTTCACGAGCTGCACGGGCAGTGAGGAGAAGCTTCTTCATCGCGTGAGCGCCAGTGACCTCGCGATCTGCAGAACAAAGATCCTATAGCGGAGCTGAGCTGTAGGATCTTTGCTGCAGAACCTTCTCGATCTTTCTGCGCCTTTTGAAGAATGGGTGGGTGGGCTAACGTACCTCGTGGAAAACTGTGCATGCATGTTGACAGCAGCTGCATTGATCCAGAGCGGCGGGGGGGGAGGGGTGGGGGGGGGTGGCACGAGGAAAGGCATTGTGAGGTCAGCAGCTGGGCAACTTTAATATTTTTTTTAAAAAGTCAGTTTCGGATAAATTTTAGTAAATATCTTGAGAAATAATGGACCAAATTTATGAGGATTGGATTTTTGAAAACATAAGGAAAATTTCTACCAGAAGATGTAAAAATGTCACTGTTATTGTAACGTCAGCAGCTGGGCAGCGGTCAGATTTTTAAAAAAGGTCATATTGGTCAACAATTTTAATTAAAAAGTCGGGAAAATAATGTACCAAATGTACAGAGTGGATTTCTAAAATCACAAGGAAAATCTCTACTGAAATATGTAAAAATTGTCCCGTTTCGGCGTCTGGTTTTCGAGGAGATACATTTCACATGCAAAATCTCACACACACACACACACACACACACACACACACACACACACACACACACACACACACACACACACACACACACACACACACACACAGGGGGTTTTAAAAGTATGTAGATAGATATGATATGATATGATGCATGGGTGTGTTTTTTGTAAATTCTTAATGCACCTGATTAAAACAATACTAAAGGGCCTGTCCCACTTGGACGTCATTTTCGCGACATAATTTACATGTCATTACGCACAAATGACGCCCAAGTGGGACAGGCCCTTAACCTGCAGGGTCCTCTGCTTAGATTAGCATTCTCCAGTCTTCCTAAAGTATTATATGCTGAATATTTAGGGCTTTAAAATTAACTTTTTGATTTCATGATTTCATTTACAAAATAGTCATATTCATTAAATGTGTGGATAATAGATTGGAACCAATGGCTTAATTATGTTACCGTTATTTACCACTAATATAGTTTATGTAAAGTGACTTTTATGTAGTCACTAATGAGTGTGTTCAAGTGAGAATGTGCAAAGATTATACTGAGTGTTTTAAAATATATACGATTTGCTCAAATTGAGAGATTTCAGGCCTGCTACGTTGTCACCTGGCAGATCAGATAATTAAACACTTCAGTTAATTTTATCCTGTTGGCATATTATTTTTTGAAAACGTAAAATATTGTTTAAAAGTACATTTGGTGCTGTTGCAATTATTTATCTCGCAATCAACCCTACAAAAACAGATTATCAAGCTATTACTAGATTGCTGATAATGAGCGTTATTACATGGTTGATTGTAACGGTCTCAGACTTCGAACTACACTTCAAAAATAACAATTTCTGTAACGTGCTTCCATACGACTTAAGGGTGTAAAAAGTCTTAAGTCATTCTTTGGCTTTTCATAGAATCATAAATAATGTATTCTCCATTAGTCTTGATCTATTAAGTGTTAATTTAATGTTTGGTCAGTGTTTGTTAGGTTTAGTTCAAGCCATGGATTCCCAGTGGAGATTGATCCAAATGCCAGCATCTTCCAACTTAAGGAGGCAGTTGCTAAGAGACAAGGTATTCCAATTGACCAGCTGCGTGTGATCTTTGCTGGAAAGGAACTGAGGAATGATTCGACACTGCAGGTAGGTTCCCCTTGTTTTTTTTCTTTTCTTTACCTGCTGGGAGGTTGCCAACTCTGGCTTATTGTTCTAATAATGCCTATCTGACATTCAGATCTCAGGTGCCATCGAGTAAACAGTGATTGGGGATTTCTTGAACTTTATTCAATGCAGCTTTGTTAATTCTGACCTTAATTATGCAGCAAATGTGTAAGTAACAACAGGAGACAAGTCTGCACTGATTGAGCAAATGTTTGCTGTCTGGATGAGCTGGTTATCCATTTCTGCACTTTCCTTTTAGTATTCTTTTTCACATTTTCATTTTCCAACCTTTGCTCAATGTTGGGATAGGAGGACGTGAATGCAATTTATAGTTATTACCATGGTTTCAGGAATGCATTATTTTTTGGAGAAAAAAATCTACAGAACAAAAATATCTAGATGTTTCTTTGCCTTTAGTAAATTGTAACGCATCTTGGAGTGTGATGGTTGGGCTTTACATTTTTAAGATCTGTGATTTGCTTATATGGTTGGGGAATTCCTTGTGCTTTTGGTTGAAATGGATGAAAATGATTAAGAACATAAAAACATGTAGAAACTCTGGTCATTTGTTTGCAATTGAATTATTCAGAAGAGAAAATTGCTACATCAGTTGTTAAAGATTGCTTTTTCCACCCAAGACTTTCTTCTGTGCTTCTTATGAGGAGGTGCTGTTGGGAAACAGATTCATGCACTGTTTAATCGTCCAGTGGGGCTATATTACCTTTGAGAGAAAGGAGGAAATTGAGTAAAACAAGAGAGAATCATCCTTGAATATCATCACTGAATAGTATTAGGTTCGTCACTTGGACAACCAGGGAACTTAAAAAGAATTGTATAAAAATAGTCAAAGCTTGAACAATTCTTTGTTGAACCACTGGCACAATACATATTGTTCTCTTTAAAAGGAATGTTTCTTCTCAAAAAAGCATTATGTAATGTGATAGGTTTGTTTGGATCCTATAAGAGTCCCACGCGAGATTGAGAAATATCTTTTGTAGTTTTGTGCACTGTATATTCCTCCCCTGGTAACTATCCATTACTGCACAATGTATACAAGGGAATTAGATATCTACTGGGACGACAGATGGCACAATGGGCTAAGTGTTCGGCTGGCGACCGGAAGGTGGCCGGTTCGAATCCCGCTTGGAGTGCATACTGTCGTTGTGTCCTTGGGCAAGACATTTCACCCACCTTTGCCTGTGTGTGAATGTGTGTGAATGTGTGTGAGTGATTGGTGGTGGTCGGAGGGGCCGTAGGCGCAGAATGGCAGCCACGCTTCCGTCAGTCTGCCCCAGGGCAGCTGTGGCTACAGAAGTAGCTTACCACCACCGAGTGTGACTGAGGAGTGAATGAATAATGCGATGTAAAGCGCCTTGAGTATTAGAAAGGCGCTATATAAATCCCATCCATTATTATTATTACTGTATCTGTCTGTTATGCTTGTATTGGGATTATGAATAATTCTTCAAATTTTTCCAATCCTCACTGACAGTTCTTTATTCTTCATGGAACTTCTCTAAGATAGATGAACAATGATATTTATTTCAAATTTAAGAATATTTTTTCTTTAAAATATTATACAAATTAGCTATATGATTCATATGTGTTCATTTGATCAAGGTTCTAGATGGTGCAAGAAAAGAGTAAAGAAAGAAAATATTAAATTGCTAAATTCATGTCTGCTGTGAGGAGCATGGTATATTTCTTTCCCTTGTTCTGATGAAATCTTCAGCAAAGCAAACGTGTCTCTTTCGATTATTTATATTTTCACTATCATCTCACCACTTAAAAATGTCATTATAAGTATGTTGTAAGATATTGATCAAGATATATCCTATACATATGTTGAATCAAGCACATCTCTTCCCCGTAAAGGAAAAATTATTAATGTTAACACTGACAAAAAAAATACTTCTACTACATCGTCAGCCCGGAAGCACATTCCCTCTGATATTCTCTCCATCTGAGATCAGAGTAGATAAATAAAACACGATAAATAGTTTTCCAGTTATATATAGTCCAAATTTACATCAAATACTGTTGACATGCTTTACCCGAGCATTAATGATTTCAAATGAAAGATAGATTTTATGAATGATGATGAGACAAAGTCCAGGAAAGAGATTGAGGACATTGTGTCTGTGTATCAGGATAACAACCTACCCCTTAAAATTAGCAAGACAAAAGAGATGGGTTTTGACCAAAGGAAGCGAGGGGTTGAACACAGCCATATCCTCATCATCAAAGCTGTTGTAAAGATGGTCAACAGATTACATCTATTACAAACCCACTGACTCCCATAGCTATCTAGATTACACTTCTTCCCACCCTGCTTCTTGTAAAGACTCTATCCCCTACTCCCAATTCCTCCGTCTATGCCGCATCCGCACCCAGGATGAGGTTTTCCATACCAGGTCATTGGACATGTCCTCATTCTTTAGGAGACGAGATTCCTCTCTTTGATTAGAGATGAGGCTCTCACTAGGATCTCCTTGATATCCCTCAGCTCCGCTCTTGCTCCCCCTCCCCCCATTCGTAACAAGGACAGAGTCCCCTTGTCCTCACCTTCCACCCCATCAGCCGTCGCATACAGCACATAATCCTCCCAACATTTTTGCCACCTCCAACGGGATTTCACTACTGGCCACACCTTCCCATCACCACCTCTTTCTGCTTTCCGCAGAGACCGTTCCTTCCACAACTCCCTGGTTAACTCGTTCCTTCCCACCCAAACCACCCCCTCCTCAGGTACCTTTCCCTGTAACCACAGGAGATGCAACACCTGTCCCTTTATCTCCCCCCTCGACTCCATCCAAGGACCCCGACAGTCTTTCCAGGTGAAGCAGAAGTTCACTTGCACCTCCTCCAACCTCATCTACTGTATCCGCTGTTCCAGTTGTCAACGCCTGTACGTCGGCAAGACCAAGCGCTGGCTTAGCAATCGTTTCGCTGAACACCTCCGCTCAGTCCGCCTTAACCTACCTGATCTCCCGGTTGCTCAGCACTTTAACTCCCCCTCCCATTCCCAATCTGACCTTTCTGTCCTGGGCCTCCTCCATTGTCAGAGTGAGGCACAGCTCAAATTGGAGGAACAGCACCTCATATTTCGCTTGGGTAGCTTACATCCCAGCGGTATGAACATTGACGTCTCTAACTTCAAGTAGCCCATGCTTTCCCTCTCTCTCCATTCCTTTCCCAGTTCTCCCACCAGTCTTACTGTCTCCAACTACATTTTATCTCTGTACCACTCACTTCCCTGACATCAGTCTGAAGAAGGGTCTCGACTCGAAACTTCACCAATTCCTTCACTCTAGAGATGCTGCCTGTCCCGCCGAGTTAGCCAGCATTTTGTGTCCTTTGATTTAAACAAGCATCTGCAGTTCTTTCCTACACCTACCCTAAATCACTTGCATGTTTTAAGGACTGAAATGTAGGAGAGCTAATTTTGCTCACTGGGCTGAACTTTAGAGTAGGCTAAAGGCATTGGATACAGCAAAGGCTGTTAGACTTGACAATATGCCAGCAATAGTACTGACGACCTGTGTTCCAGAACTGGCCAAGTCCTCGGACAAGATGTTCCAGTACAGCTGCAACATTGGCATTTATCTGACAATATGGAAAATTGCCCAGGTATGCCCTATCTACAAGAAGCAGACAAATCCAAACTGGCTAATTTCCACCCCATTAATCTTTTCTCAATCATCAGCAAAGTCAGAGAAGGGAAAATCAACAGCTCTTTCAAACGGCACTTGCTTATACAACCTGCACACAGAAGGTCAGCTTGGGTTCCACCAAAGTCACTCAGCTCCTGACATCATAACAGCCTTGGTGCAAACATGGAGAAAAGAGCTGAACTCCACAGATGACGTGAGATTAACTGCCCTTGACATCAAGGCAGCATTAAAGACTTTCCATTAGTTGGAATCATATTTAGCACAACAAATGGTTGTGTGTTTGGAGGTCAATCATCTCAGCCACATAACGTCTCTGCAGGTATTCCCCAGAGTTGTGTCTCCGGCTCAACCATGTGCAACTGCTTTGTCAATGATTTTTCTTCAATTGTAAGGTCAGAAGTAGGAATATTTGCACAATGTTCCGCATCATTTGCGACTCCTCAGTTAATGAAACAGTCCACAACTAAATGTAGCAAGACTTGGGGCAATATCAAGGCTTGGGCTGATAGGTGACAAGTAACATTCGCACCACACAAGTAACTCACCAGGTCTTATTCAACAAGTAAGAAAGACATGAGGTGACGCAAACAAACGTTCACCTCACCCTACTTGAGATGGAGGCCAAAGGCTGAGGTCCAAGTGTGTTAAGGTGAATGAATATGTAGAGGTCTTGTGACTGTTGAGAACTTACATAGATTTAAAGAGAGCATTGTCAGCTAGATGTTGGAGAAACAATGGAACAATACATAAATGTGGTCATTTGTTGAACGATGGACTTTTTTTGGCATATTCATTGTCATTGGTCATGGAGGTGCGTGGGTTTTCTCTGGGATTTCTGGTTTCCTCCAACAAAGGCGTAGAGGTTTGTAAGTTAATTGGCTTGGTATAATTGTAAATTTGTTTCTGTAGGATAGTGTTTGTGTGGGAATCGGTTGTCAGCGCAGACTCTGTGGGCCGAAGGGCCTGTTTCCGTGCTGTATCTCTAAACTAAACTAACTGAACTAATAGCACCTCTGCGAAAGCAGTATTCAATGCTACAAGTTATACAAGGCCTACAAAAACATTTCAAAGGTTATGTTGTGTATTTGGGTGCTTAGAACAGACTTAAATAACACTCGGACACGGGAGTATACTAATTCTTTATTCCAGGACGCCACCTTGAGTCTCCCTGCGCATGCGTACTTGCACAAGACATCACATATGCTAATTATATCACATACCTAACACTCCTCCTCCTTTAACTTGGAGGCAGGTAACACTATTTCTATTACATACCTACACTCCTCCCCCTTTAACTTGGATTTCACCTGCACGATATATGCTCTTTACTTAACATATCATTGATTAATACACTGTTGCACAATTGTATTATTACAGTCATCTTCCAATACATCCTCATAACTGTAAGAATCATATCTAGACCATGGTAATATGCTCTTTACCTCAAATATAATTGATTAATACACTGTTGCAAAATGGTATTATTACATTCATCTTACAATACATCCTAATAACTGTAATAATCCTATCTAAACCAGCACATATTTATTTCATTCCACCCATCTTCCATAAACCAAATACATTACCCCTTGTTTTATGTGTTATCATTTTCCGTTCCTTTATGTGTAAATTGCGAACACTTTCTAATCGCTCTAGCTCTGCCTGTATCCCTGCTTCTTCCCTTTTTAAATGTCCTAATCTAATTTGCAAATTTCTTCCTGTTCCTGATATTCTGCGTTTCATTTTCTGGTTCATGTATTTGCTTTGTTTTCCTCTTTGTAGGTGGGATCTGACCCATGGCTGCAAGTTTTCGTTTTCTAGCAGCTTCCTCTGTTGTTCAATTTCCATTCGCTGCGTGTTTATCTGCTCTTGTTGTTTAATGAGATTCTGCAATGTATAACTATTTGTCCATTGCTCAGTGAAGGAGGCTCCATGCTGGACTATAGTGAAGTGTCCTAATCGCAATCGGTCCTGCATACTTTTGTCTCGACCGACAAGTCTCTCTTCTTTAGACTTTTCTATTACTAGCTTTTTACTCATTATCACACATTTATTTAACCATTCTTTGTATTGTTTAAGCCTTTTCTGTTGTTCATCTATTTGTCTTCTTAAGTCACCTTTCTGGTTCTTCATCAAGAAGTAGGATCTATATTGTCTTTGCAATACAACAGTGGCTTTGATTTGTGCTATGTATAGTTTTCTTGCTTCATAAGCAAGGTAGTGAGACTACACTACAATTACTGTATATTTCAGTTTGAGGAATTCTTTCCTATATCGTTTAAGCCTTTTGTATCGTTTTAGCCTTTTCTGTTGTGCATCTATTTGTCTTCTTAAGTCTTTCCTATACCAACTCATACGGAGTACTGACTGCACTTTTACAGTAGCTCTCTTTGGCTTAACCCACTGCCTAACCACCATACTCTTGCAGGCAGCCTGAATGGTAATAGTTGCATACCTCATTGACTGATATTGCACTAACTGGGAATGCCCTATTTTGCATGCTTTGTATCATCTCTGGATCGAAATGACTGCTTGTCGCATAGCCCTGTAGCGTACCCTTGATCAGTAACCACGGTATGCAGCTTGCAGAGTGACTATAGCCGCCTTTTGCATCAAGAAATGTTTTCTTGTAATGCACATCATTATGAATGACTTAATATGGCGTGCTGCCTTGATTTTCTCAACCATTTCTCGGGCTTTAATCCCGCGGTAGAAGGCCTGAATACAAACCACTGCTTTTCTCAAACTATTATAATGTCTCTCTTGGACATCTCTTATCTGGCAAGCTCTGTATCGTTGCTGTACCGCAATAGCAGACCAGCATAGTTTCTTGAAATACTGACGCTGTTTATGCATCTGATAATAAGTCTGTATGACCATGGTAGATTTGTGCATGCACTGCAATTGCTTTCGAACAACCATTCCTCGGTCGGCAGCCTGAAGCAGCACAACGCTGCTGCGTACCTTCATGTAAGTTTTGCGATCACTTTCCATTTGAAGGTGTGCCCTATAATGGTTTTGTACTATTATAGCTGCCAATCTCATTGCCTTGTATAGACGGTATACTCTGTGCAATCTAAATGCTGCTTGTATTATCGTTGCTGCCTTCTGTTTGTTCCGGTTCTCTCTCCGTAACTTCATACCCCTGAATGCAGCTTGAATAGTCAGGGTTGCCCTCTGGATGGCAATTTCCCTTTGCCTTTGCCTTTTTTTCCTTTGCCTTTTACCTTTGGCCTTTTGCATGACCTTCGTCATTTGGCACTTGACTTTTGTCACTTTGTCCTTGACTTTTGTCACTTTGCCCTTGAATTTTGTCACTTTGCACCTCCCGTTTGTCCTTTGAGGGACTCCCTGCCCTCTTTAGTTCAGGCGCCTTGCCTCTGGATGCCATTGGAGGTTTTGGTGAGAAAAGAGCCATTAATACCTCCTTACATTCCTCATACGTTTTATCCGTGGGCTTTGCTGGCCGCAGTAACGTATGTGAGGTTTGATAACCCTCTAATCCTAAGCCTACTATGAACCATGATGTCTTCTTCTCTCCAGTGATATCATTGGAAATGAACGAAGCCTCCAAGACTTCAGTCCATTTCTCAAAATTACACCCAGAATCTAACTGGGGCAACTTTCCTGCCATTTGAAAAGCCATGCTACCTGTTGCTATTCAGGTGCACTATATTCTGTTCTCTCACTGTGTTTTCTGCCTTGCACTTAATCCTTTTACATTCTAAGAGATTATCCAGCTCACTGACTATTACTTAATCTTATAATAATAGATTTATACTAATAACCAACATTTCAGGTTAATGCCAACTAGAACATTTTAAACCATATTTCTGCTGTGCACACAGATTTACTGTTAATAACAGTGACCAATACATTACATCCAAACAGTCCTTCTTTTACTGTGAAGGAATAGTGAACAATGCATTACATTCAACCAGTGCTTTTATTGTGAAGGATTTCACCGGTCCAGCTTTTACTTTGAAGGATTTCACCGGTCCAGCTTGTCGGCCTGTAGACTCTGGTGCATCCACGACCTCTCGGATTCTCCAGAGCTTCTCCCAAGGACACTGTTGCTTTTGCTGCTGGCCTCACGGGACCTCCGCTGCTGCTTTTGCTGGCTCCCCCGGGCCTCACCGTTACTTTTAAACACTGCTGGCCACTCCAGACCTCCGCTGCTGCCGCTGGCTCAGCCGTTGCTGTTGCCTCCGCTGGCTCGCTGCCAAGTCGACTCCCGCTGCTCCGCCGACTTGCCTGCACGCTGGCTCCACAGCCCTCCCAGCTGCTACTGGACCCGCTGCTCGGCTCGTCGCTGGCTCCCGTGGACACCCTGCGGAAGGTGAGTCGCTGCTTGTTTCTGCTGCTGGTCCCCGCTGCTCCAAGCATCGGGACTGTGCCCCGCCATCAGGGGCTGGGTAAGTGTTGTGTCACGCTTCTCTTGCGTGGAGCCGCTTCTCTCTCGGCCGGCTTTCTCCCGCGACCGGGCTTTCTCGCTTTCAACTTCTCTCCGCTTCGCTCGCGGGGCCTGGTCCGCTTTTCTGCTCATGGTCGGGCTGACTCTGCTCCCGACCGGGCTTTCTCTACTTTCTCCCCCTACCGGGCTGACTGCTCCCGGCCGGGCTGAAGACTCGGCTTTCGTCGGTGGCTTCTCCGGACCTGTCCGTGGCCTACACGGCACCAGGCCCTCACCCGACGTCTGTGGCTTCTACTGGGGCTGGCCGTGGGCTACACGGTCCTCTTTCGTCGGGGGCTTCTCTGGAGCTGTCCGTGGCCTACACGGTACTAGGCCCTCACCCGACGTCTGTGGCTGCTGTTTGGGCCTGGCTGTGGGCTGCACAGCCCTGGACAACATTCCAGGTAAGTTGACACTGTCACTCCTAGCTTCCAGCTGTGACCCTTACTGCCCCGTTTGTCTTCCTTGCGTTCTTGCTTCCCTGCGCTCTTGCTTCCAGTTCCAACCTTTTTTTTCTTTGGCGCCAATTCAAAACCATTTGGCGGCAAATCTTTTTGCTTGATGCTGTTCCACTTTGTTTCCAAATACAACCTCTAACTTGTTTTCGTTTTTCTTGGCTGTCCTTGTTCTTTTCTTCTTTGTTCTTTTATCCTCGTCGCCTATTGTTGTGTATTTGGGTGCTTAGAACAGACTTAAATAACACTCGGACACGGGAGTAAACTAACAAGCTTCTTTATTCCAGGACGCCACCTTGAGTCTCCCAGCGCATGCGTACTTACACAAGACATCACATATGCTAATTATATCACATACCTAACATTCCTCCCCCTTTAACTTGGAGGCAGATAACACCATTTCTATTACATACCTAACAGGTTATTTGCAATTACAATTGCACACAGATGGGGATCTGCAGTGCACAGAGAAACAATGCTTCTTTGTATCATCTGTAGTTGAGTATTCTGTTAGTAACTCATCTCCTGTCTCATCTAAGTCCTTTGGCTATTTCCCAGATGCAAGTCAGTGTTGTGATGGAATACTGGCTTGGATGCGTGTAACCTGTCATCATTCAGGACAAAACAGCCCATTTGATTGATATGTAATCCTACATGTTTTCTCCACCATTGCCATTCTTCTGTCATTGTTTAATCAAAATCCTGGAACGACTTACATTATTTCACTGTGGGAATACCTTCACAATTTGGGCTATTCAGGTAGATGGTTCACCAGCACCTTCTCAAAAAATAGTTAGGAATTGACAATATAAACTGGCCTGATCACCAATGGTCATTAATAATAAACTGAATTAACAAGTTATAAAAATATAGATTATTTCTATCAGTTACCTGTATGGTAAGAAGGATGTAAATTTGAGCTATTAAAACCAATTGAAGGGGAGATTTTAAATATATAAATGGCAGAACTAGTGAAAATGTAAAGCCAAGATCAAAATTTCTTTACAAGAGTAACTTAAGAAAGGGGAATACTAAATCTCTATAAACAATTTGAACAAATAAAGTGTCTTAAGAGTCTCTGTTGCAGATTTAATGTGCTATTTCCATGCTGTCATCAACATTTGATATGACACTCAATCTTTGTGTTATAGGGAGCACTAAGGTGTAGGAATTGAAACATCAGTTATGTGATTAAAAGTGCACTGTGTGAGAGAAAAGATATACATTTTTAGAAATAAGCTCTGCAAATTCTATTATCATGCGATATAATCTATGAAAATCAAACTTTTGATCATTTAACAGATAGTGAGGCAGAATATCTAAATATATTCTGCATACAATATCAGATTTCTTATGTGTAGATAGGAACTGCAGATGCTGGTATAAACCAAAGATAGACACAAAAAGCTGGAGTAACTCAGCGGGACAGGCAGCATCTCTGGAGAGAAGGAATGGGTGAGGTTTCAGGTTGAGACTGACGTTTCGGTTCTGAAGAAGAGACCCTTCTCGACTCGAAATGCCACCCATTCCTTTTCTCCAGAATTGTTGCCTGTCCCGCTGAGTTACTCCAGCTTTTTGTGTCTCTTTAGATTTCATATGGATGTGCGATTGTATTATCTGTCCCTAATAGACTTGGCCAAGATTGTATTTGTCCGAATGCTCGGTTCACGTATTGAGTATGTAATTGTTGTTGAAAGGGAGCGCAATAGTTTTTGAGAATAAATTATTTTCATCTTGGAGACCATAAACCACAAATATCTTTCATCATTTCCATTTCTCTCTGTAAGCAAAGGGTAACAATGAAAGCCCACTTGCAAGGGTCCCTGATTCTGGAAGGTGCCCCTTGACACATCATTTGATAAAACTAATGAATGGGTGTAATTGTATCAGGCAGGCAAACAAATGAAGAGATATTGCGAACTTACCAAACTGATAAAGTACAAGTACATTATCTTTTAAAATTGAATTGTAGGTGCGTGTGTATGAATTAAAGTATAAAAGCATTTCTAGTTAAATTGGCACTGGCATCTCAGAGCTATTATTAACATTTGCCTAGAGGAAAGGGGATTGCTTCTAACCTATTTTTTTGCTGTTAACAGGTGCCTGTACAAAATGTGTACAAAATGAAGGTGAGAAGGATTTGATAGTATTGTGAGAAACATTGGAAGTGAAACAACTTTCCCATATTGATTGCTCCCGGTCAAGAAGGCAGAGAGAAACCAGACGATATTATAGATGTTGGTGTGAGATCAGTGGTACTGTGCACTGTGTAGATGACTGGGCTTCCTAACAAAGAGAGCACACACCTGCAATGGAGGGTGTTTAGTGAATGTTCCCAGATTGATTCATGGGATAGTGAGTGTGTTATTGTTGGATAGATTATAAAGCAATTGGGCTTCTCCTAAGTTTTGAAAAATCAGTGGTGATCTCATTTAAACTTACAAAATTCTTACAAGGCTTCACAGGGTAGGTGAAGAGTTGATGCTTTGCCTCGCTGGTGTGTCTCAAAATAAAGGGTTGGCAATTTTGGACTGAGATGAGATGAGATTTATTTACCAAGGGTGTAGTTTGTCTTTTGAATTATATTTGGAAGAGGGCTGTGAAATCTCAGATGCTGAGTATAATTAAGAAATAAATTGAAAAAAAAGTTATTAAGGGAATCAAGCATATGGAATTAACGAAGGTAAAAGATAAGCCTTGATCTTATTGAATGGTAGAGCAGGCATTTTAAAGCACATTTTCTTTTATTGCCTGCTTTCATCATGATTTCAGCATGTAAGTGGGGCTTACACACTGCTCATTGCCTGCACAAATCAACAGGAGGCCTAATAGCATTATTTGCTTACACTAATAAAAGCTTGCTTGCATTGTTGGAGGCACTGCATCATTGAGAATATTAGTGTGCAATGAAGGAAATTGTCTGACCTTAGAGAAGAGCGCCAAGATAATTTATATTATTGGATGGCGAAGGGGTGCAGTAGTTAGGTTCCACCCATATAGGCAGGTGCTGGAACAAAATAGTTATTGCAGGTCTTAAGCAGGAATTTAGTACCAAGGACCTGGATGCAATATTACTGACCATGCAGTGGTCAACTTCACTGAATGCATTGCCAAATGCTGTGATCTACCAATTCCATCACTAGCCTTGGACATTGACATTACGCGCCTACCATCTGTTTCAGTCAGTTCTCACATCTTATAATTAATTACCTATTTCAGTTCACTTTCACACATTAACACTGCTGCAAACTTCTCATCCATATCTCCTCATTTGTATACATCAGAAGATATATATTCCTGACAGTCGCATCACCAAATATGCCGAACCACACTCATTTACACCTGCCTCTTTCTTGTCGGAGATATTGTAAATGACAGCGGTAGAAGTAAGCAGAAGGCGAGAAACGTCTGAACTTTTTACCAGTAAGGTCGCTTCTGACTGTGACCAAGAGTGAGCTGAATGTGATGAACATTTGATCTTTTCATACCTAAACTAACTTTAAAACACAAAGTGCTGAAGGGGCTCAAGGGATCTAGCAGCATCGGTGGAGAGAATGAACAGATGATGTTTTTGTTCATGACCCTTCTTCAGACTCAATGGACACATGATGATTCAGGTCGAAACCCCTGTGCGAGGTACGGGCTCCCTGTGCGGTTCCGTATACATTTCAAGACCCTCCTCTATGTCTACAAAGCCCTCAATGGGCTTGCCCCCTCCTACATTAAAAGTCTTCTCACCCACCACTCCACCTCCAGATCCCTCAGATCGGCCGATTTGGGGCTGCTGAATATCCTGCAGTCTAGGCATAAGCTTAGGGGCGACCGCGCCTTTGCGGTTGCAGCTCCTAGACTGTGGAACAGCATCCCCCTTCCCATCAGAACTGCCCCCTCCATCGACTCTTTTAAGTCAAGACTAAAAACTTATCTATACTCCCAAGCCTTTCCTGACGTCCATTGAGTGAGGGCTATATGTATATATGTATGTAGTTTGTTTGTTTATACTATTCTTATAACAAAAGTAAAGCACTTTGGCCAACGAGAGTTGTTTTTTAAATGTGCTATATAAATAAATGTGACTTGACTTGACTTGACCTTCTTCAGAAATGTTGTATGTCCATTCCCTTCCCAGTTGCTGCCTGACACGTCAAGTACCTCGAGCAATTGTGTTTGCTCATGATTCCAGCATCTGCAGTCTCTTATGTCAGCCTAATTTACCTTCTCACATCCTACTTGCCACTTTTTCACACAACATTTACTGAATTATGTAAACGACAATCTTGTTTCTACCTTTCAAAATACACCCCTTTCCTTTCAGATACCCAAGTACAGGGCAGTAGGAGATCATCAAAAAGACATTCATGATGATGACATACCGTTAATAGATTTCACATCCAACACTCAAGAAAGAAACAAAGAAAGCTCCAGTGTCAACTTGACATTATGATTTTTGCAGTCTAGAACACATTCTTTCCAGCACAAAGCTGGTGGCAATCCATTAAGTTACATGTCGATCTAACCAAGATCCAATTGATGGCCACTCAAAAAACATCCATTAAAAATCTTAAGTCCTAAAATGGAAGTGCAGGTTGCTTCCTTCCAATCTCAGATGGTTCTATCATGACTGTGATATCAATCTTCAAAGAATCTCTGTTTGTGCACTAGTTTAGCATTGACTCCCATAAAACATGAACTTGTTAATTTCTCAGGACTTTATTCATGATTTCACTGCACTCACTGCACCAGGATCCTTGTTGCTGCTTTCTCATTCAAGTAACCGGGAGCACACCGAGGTGGGAGCAGTCTCCTAATAATATCTTTAGAATTTGGCTTTAGATATTTAAACTTCAGTAAAATACTAGAACTCAGCTGCAGTCGATAGTAACAAACTGATTTTTGTTGCCAAGTCCTTTAAAATATTATTTTATCGTCAGTAGTGATAAATTCATGCAAGGACATATGGACATAATGCCAGCTAACTTTGCAATCTGGACGTGAAATTGTAATGTTGGAAAAGTATTCTTATAATTTGAATGTTATAGATACTCATTGACCAAAATGAGCCAAATGACTGCGTTATTCATTCTATCTTTTATTCATGTAACAAATGCTTCGTGATGAGATATGCAATATCTCATTGTGTTATCAATTGTAATATTTGATTTTCAAACCTTGCTTTTACTGTTATTGCATATGTTTTTTGGAGCATCCAGTATATTTTCCAAATGAAACAACTGTGTGCAAAGTTAGATTTTCTATTTGCATTTGTGCAAGTGTATGCTGTGTATATCAGTGGTTTAATGATGCAATGGTATGTTATTGTCAAATGCACTTAGGTACAGTGAAATTCTTTATTTGCATACAGTTCAGCAAAAATCTTTCTATACATAAGCACAATCATACTTAAGTACAAGTAGACAAGAGTTACCTTGCTTCCAGCCCCATCTTGTACCTTTCAAGTTCAGAATTGTTAAAATGTTAGTCTTAACCTGGCTATATAACCTCATTGTCCTGGTGGCGGTGACACTGAGTTGGAGTTGCAGGGGTCGGCCCGGCCAGATGATGTTGTCAATGTCCTCCACCAATCCGCGTGCTTGGCTATTAGAGTAGCACCCGATCTAATTGACACTTAGGCTCCTGCAGGGCCTCCGGTAACCCACTCGGCCGACCTCTCGATCCAGACACATCGACCTATGAACTCGCCATCCCCTCCCCTCACAAGGTCATCGTTCAGTGTGCCCCGGGGCTCATCCTGCAACAACCTCGGAACATCCAGCATCCTCTGAAATTGCAGGAGGTAAGCCCGCAGCCTGCTCACAGCATTACTATCAATCCTAGTGCCATTGCCCAGTTGGATTAGGATTGTTAGGATCAATGCTGTGACTGAGCACCGAAACTGCCAATAATTGTGACAAAGTTCCTTACTGTCCTTGGCCTGGAGAATTGATTTTTATAGTGAAAATGCCACACTAGTGTATTATAGGTATCTTGTGAGATTAGAGTAACATATTATTGATGGAGCAAAGAACACAGTGCTTTTCCTAACTTTTGGTAAAAAAGGAAAATATATTACAATTATCAAAATCATATGTCTTTATGTGGGCAAAATATATTCAATTATACACTTAGGGAAGTACATAACCAATTGTGTCTTTTATAAAAATGAAATCATGTTCAGATACTTTTGTGCAGCATTCCATGGACACACAATTATCAAATTAAAATGCCTTCATTAGTACATTTTTGGTGATTAAAATGATAAATTGGTTGAATGGTAGGCTATTTTTTCATGAAATCATCTTCCACAGATTATGGAATAGTACGCACGATTATGGAATAGTTCATTTTGCAAAAGCTAATCCCTATTACAAGGAACTCTTTCCTAATATTCATGAGGATAATAAAAGTTAATTTATTCCCACTTCTGTATTCCATTCTCCTTCTGTGCTTTAGCATCAAATGTTATCAAATTCCTAACTTGCAATACGTAATTTCTAAATCAACTATTGCAGACCCATACCTGCAGACACATGCAGTAAATTTTCTAAATACCATCACACCTGCTGGAATGAATTACTGCCTTGAAACATCTATCATTATTGTATATGCTATATTTAAATAAGATCATGGAGTAAAAACAAATCAATTTATTTTTATATATGCACCCAAAATGCATCTCTTGTGTAAAATTAGATAACAATATACATTTGACAAAGTTGAATTACGCTTGGGAAGATTTTAGAAGTTGCTGGTTTTACTCTGGAAGACAGAAGCTTCAGGATTAAGAAGATTTTTCTCCATAGTATTGGTGTTAATAAATAATACACGGTTACGGAGTTTTTGTCTGAAAATATAGTCAAGTCAAGTTTTATTCGTCACATGCACATAGAGTGCAGTGATATGAATTTGCCAGCAGCGGTGCAATAAAAAAAGAACACACAGTACACAATAAAAATTTAGCACAAACATTCACCGCAGCATTCATCACTGTGGTGGAAGGCACAAAATTTGATCAGTCCTCCTCCATTTCCCCCCGTGGTCGGGACCACAACCCTCCGCAGTCGTTGCTGCGGGCGTCCAGATGTGCAGACAAGGTAAGTCCAGGTAAGTCCTGAATCGATGCTTCCCCACTGGAGACTGCAACTTCAAGATGGTGTAGGCTGCAGGCCGGCGGTCGAAGATCTAAAGTCTCCGCCGCGCCACAACCAGAAGCACTGCAGACCGCAGGACCAGCAGTCGGAGCTTCTCTCCAGGGATCTCCGGCGAGGGATCCCGCTCCGGATGGTAAGTCCTCGCCGCACCCGCGGTTAGAATTAGGCCGCGGGCCAGTGGTCAGAGCTCTTCTCCTCCGGGGTCCCCAACGAGGGATCCCAGGCTCTGGATGTCACGCCAGCCGGAAGCACCGCAGTCCGCGGCTTCTGGATGATGTAGGCCGTGCGCCGGCAGTCAGAGCTCTTCTCCTCTGGGGTCTCCAATGAGGGATCGCAGGCACCAGACACCGCGCCAGCTGGAGCTCCGCAGACCGCGGCTTCAGGCTGCCGCGGGCCAGCGAATGGAGTGCCCCCCTACGGCGACTCCCGGCGAGGGCTCGCCTGCTCCGCGTCAAAAGAGTCCACGCTGCACCCGCTGCTGAAGCCCTAGGCGCATCTCCAGGAAAGGCCGCATCGATCCTCGATGTTAGGCCACGGGGGAGGCGACATGGAAAAAGTCGCCTCTCCGTGGAGGAGGCGACCAAAGCGGTTTCTACCTTACCCCCCCACACCACCCCCCCCACACAAGACACACCAAGAAACATTAAAAACACACATTGAGACACTAAACAAACAAAAAAACTAGAAAAAACTAACACACTGCTGGCAGGGCTGCCGGCTCGCAGCACGCCCACCGACCTGTATCGGTGATATAGATGATATATGTCGATATATTCAAATACTCTGTTTGGTGTGACATTTGCTGAACTGGACATCTGTGCTTAAATAGCTGCTGAATCACGTAAATATTAGTTTCGTAAGGAATTCCAAAAAGTTATTTTAATGTTGTTATGTGATTTTAATGCTATGGTAATCGGGTTGAGATGAGGATTTCAGCAAAAAGGAGATGCACCATTGTCCCACTAAGTTCCTTTGTTGCTCAAATATGTTGTTAACTTTATTTTGCTGCAAATTTCCTATCATTTCAGATCATAATGAAGCTTCAAAACCATCAAGGTCATATTAAATATATATGTGTAAAAAACAGTAATTATGAATATAAAGGTAATATTGGGAGATAGGATGGTTCACTTCGTTTCCTTTGAACATGCTTAACAACAGTTATCTCATACACCACATTAATTGTAATATTTGATGTATATTTCAATATCAAAATTATTAGCAAACATCAACAAAATCATTTTTCTTTGCCTTCTGCATTACACTTAATTTGAAACATAACATTAACAGCATAACATTCACTTTAAGTCTTGCTTTGTTGGTTTCATCCTTGCTCCATAAATTACTTCTCAGGCACTGTTTATACAGTATGTGTGAAAGGACTGTCTTTTCAATCTTCACTCTGGGATCCTATGAAATTCTTTACTTATAGTCCTGAGCTGCATAAAACTATAAGATCACAGGAACTCTGAAAACTCTTATTGAATGGCAGGGAAAGCACGAGGAGTTAAATAGTCTACTACTGCTTCTATTTCTTGTGTGTTATTGTAATGACATTGCATGCCATTCTTTTTGAGTTCTAAGATGAGAACCTATGTCCTGTCTGCTGTATGTGTAGTACCCTCACTTTAGGGCAATTATACTTATTGATCTATAATTCAAATGTACTTAGCAACAGTCTCTTTTCTGAAGATGTTTAGCTGTCAATAATCACAATTTTGAGTGATGGGTCCCTCCTCCCATACTTGCAATTAATGAAGCAGATTAAACAGTTAAATAATTTCAAATGAAGCAGGCTTAATTCTGAGGGAAAAACAAATGCTGGAGAAACTCAATGGGTCAGGAAACATCTTTGGAGGAGAATAGATAGACAACGTTTCACCATGGATCCCTTCTTCAGACGGGTGAATATAAGTCAGTTACCAGCAGACTTTGTTGTTGGTTTTGTTGGTTAGTAGAGATCTCTCCCTTAGTAGAGATCAAATCTATGGCTGCATGCGTCACTGTCATTCTGATATGTTATATCAAACCAGCAACATGTAGGTAATTAATTATCAGGTATTTTGTGACACCCATTTTCAGTTTCCATTCTCAGTGGGTGAATTAGAACTGCAGTGGAAGCTTCAATGGGAATAAGCACAAGACCTCTTAGACCATGATATAAATATTCTTCATACTGAAAGTAGCCACAGTTAATGAATGCATTTATGATTGGATGGTAAGATACCTGTTGGTCTAATAGCCAGCACATTGTGAAAAATAGTGGCACATATACTGAATAGTAGCACCCACTCCTGGTACATTAATAACATTTAAAGGTACATCAACAAGAATATTTAAAAGACATTTGGAAAATTTACGAGTGATATGGACCAAATATATTTGATTGGATGGTAAGATACTTGTTGGGACAACAGCCAGCACATTGTGTAAGAGTATGATACAAGCACTGAATAGTCCAAACCACGTGCAAACCCAGGCAAATGGGACCACCTTGGATGAGGCATTATGGATGTTGAACCAAAGGGCTTTTTTCCATGTTGTATGATTCTAGAACTCTCTAATCTGTCTCCAATTCAGGTTGAGGATTAATGACCTTTCAAGGTCAGGGAAGGTATGTCCTGGGTCTCAAGATGTAAATTGAAAATTTTAACTGCACATCCATCTGGTTGGACCCCTTAAATGCAAGGGAATATTATTACTTGCCAGGATTTGTCCTGCCCTCCTCTCTTCCAGCTTTCTTCTGCCTCACCCCCCAATCAGTCTGACCCGTACATCACATTCATACTCACCTGAGTTGCTTCCTGAGTTACTCTAGCACTTTGTGTCTTTTTTTAGAACATAATCCTAATCTTAATCTCTCCTCGTACAATAAACCCAGGAATTGCGTTAGTGAATGTTTAGCTAGTTTTGTTAAAATATGTTTTGTTTTTGTTTTGCTATACTATCAAAACAGAGAGTTTATTAACTTCCTTTTATAGAAAGGCATGACCTGTTAAGCATCACGTGGCAGTTGATTAACCTCAAAGATATTGTAAGATTTAGAGTGCTTTCCCAGTGGGATAAAAGTTTTGGGATTGCTCAATGTCAGGCTGGCCATTGGTAAGGGTGGCAGGATTCCAAGAATGGCTCTCAGAATTTGTTCCACGAGGAGGATGATAAGTTTCCTGTTGTTTGCCAGGCATTCGTAATTGGCATGATGTTAATGCTGATCCATTGCCAACCCCCACCAAAGAAGTCTATTGCTGTGTGGAAGTCCCTGAAATTAGCATTTGCTCTCCCAGGGCTTTTCCTTCTAATTAGTGGATGCACACTCTGCTTTACTAATTAGCTTCAAGCAGATGATCCCGTGATGGGAACTAATTAAGTAGCTGTTATCTGGAAAGCTCCTGAAACTGAAGTGGCTGTTGAATATGTTCAGCATAGATCCTGTGGTTTTTGCCTGATGCTGCCATTTTTCCACATGTCAAATGATGCTGTTATTTTCCCGCCTGTCGTATGATCATGTGATAGAAGTAAAATTACGCTATTCAGCCCATCAAGTCTACTCTGCCATTCAATCATGGCATATCTTTCTTTCCCTCCTAACCCCAATTCTCCTGCCTTCTCCCCATAACCTCTGACATCTGTACTAATCAAAAATCTATCCATCCTTAAATATATCCACAGATGGCTTTCACAGCCTATGTGGAAGAAATCACCACCCTCTGACTAAAGAAATTCTTCATCTCCCTAAAAGAACGTCATTTAATTCTGATGCTATGACCTCTAGTCCAAGACTCTCCCACTAGTGGAAACATCCTCTCCACATCCACTCTGTCCAAGCCTTTCACTATTCTGTACGTTTCAATTAGGTACCCTCTCATTCTTCGAAACTCCAGCGAGTACAAGTACAGTGCCGTCAAACGCTCACCATATGTTAACCTGCTAATTCCTGGGATTATTCTTTTAAACCTCCTATGGACCTTATCCAGAACCAGCACTTCCTTCTTCAGATATGGTGCCCAAAATTGCTCACAATATATTCCAAATGCAGCCTGACCAGTGCCTTATAGAGCCTCAGCATACATCCCTGTTTTTGTATACAACCTCTCTCGAAATAAATGCTAGCATTGCCTTTGCTTTCCTGTCCTGTCCACTTTTGTTTCTGTGAAGTCATCAAGGTTGCGAATATCTCGCATTTATAGAACTATCAACTTTCTTAGCCAGACCTTGCTTCTTGCCTCTATATCATTATATCTTTGAAGCCCTCATGGAAGCTACAGCCCAAGTTCTATTTCATTTAGCTCATTTAGCCCATTCTTTCAGCTAATTTGTATAGGTGGCAAACATAGTCATATACACAAGTACAGTGAGGTACAAGCACAATTAAAATCTTGCTGGCAGCAGAATCACAGGTATATAGGCTAAGATAAAACACAATGCTCCACCAGCACCAGCATGGCCCACCCATTTATTCTTCGACTGTGGCCCCTGGTTCTGGACTCCCCCCAACATTGGGACCATTTTTCCTGCATCTAGCTTGTCCAGTCCTTATATAATTTTATATGTTTCTATAAGATCCCCTCGCATCCTTCTAAATTCCAGTGAATACAAGCCCAATCTTTCCAATCGTTCCTCATTTGACAGTCCCGTCATCCCGGAGATTAACCTCGTGAACCTACGCTGCACTGCCTCAATAGCAAGGATGTCCTTCCTCAAATTAGGAGACCAAAACTGCACCCAATACTCCAGATGTGGTCTCACCAGGGCCCTGTACAACTGCAGAAGGGCCTCTTTACTCCTTTACTCAAATCCTCTTGTTATGAAGGCCAACATGCCATTAGCTTTCTTCACTGCCTGCTGTACCTGCATATTTACTTTCAGTGACTGTGTACAAGAACACCCAGGCCTCGTTGCACTTCCCTTTTTCCTAATCTGACACCATTGAGATAATAATCTGCCTCCTTGTTCTTGCCGCCAAAGTGGATAACCTCACATTTATCTACATAATACTGCATCTGCCATGCATCTGTCCACTCACTCAAGCTGTCCAAGTCACCCTGCAACCTCCTAGCATTCTCTTCGCTGTTCACACTGCCACTCAGCTTTGTGCCATCTGTTAATTTACTAGTGTTACTTTTAATCCCATCATCTAAATCATTAATATATATTGTAAATAGTTACGGCCCCAGCACCGTGCCTTGCGGCACTCCACTCGCCACTGCCTGCCATTCTGACATGGACCCGTTTATTCCGACTCTTTGTTCCCTGTCTGCCAAACATCCTCCATCCATGTCAATACCCTACCCCCAATACCATGTGCTCTAATTTTGCCTACTAATCTCCTGTGTGGGACCTTATCAAAGGCTTTCTGAAAGTCCAGATACATTGCATCCGCTGGCTCTCCTTCATCCATTTTACTTCACATCCTTAAAAAATTCCAGAAGATTAGTCAAGCAGGATTTCCCTTTCATAAATCCATGCTGACATGGATCAATCCTTTTACTTCTATCCAAATGTGCCGTTATTACTTATTTAATAATTGACTCCAGCATCTTCCCCACCACAGTCTAACCGGTCTATAATTCCCCTTTTTCTCTCTCGCTCCTTTCTTGAAAAGTGGGATAACATTAGCTACCCTCCAATCCACAGGAACTGATCCTGAATCTGTAGAAAATTAGAAAATGATCACCAATGCGTCCACGATTTCTAGAGCCACCTCAGGCCCTGCAGATCATCAGGCCCTGGGGATTTATCAGCCTTCAGTCCCATCAGTCTACCCAATACTATTTCTCGCCGAATGCAAATTTCTTTCAGTTCCTCTGTCTCCATGGATCCTCTGTCAAGTACATCTGGGAGATTGTTTGTGTCTTCCTGGCTCTTCTGCCATTTCCTTGTTCCCCATAATAATTTCACCCGTTTCTGCCTTCAAGGGGCCCATATTTGTCTTTACTAATCTTTTTCTCTTAACATACCTAAATAAGTTTTTTGCTTTTAGAAGCCTTCTGTTCTGGACCTTCGCCATTGCCAGAGTGAGGCCTAGTGGAAATTGGAGGAACAGCACCTCATATTTCGCTTGGGTAGTTTACACACCAGTGGTATGAACATTGACTTCTCCAATTTCAGGTAGTCCTTGCTTTCTCCCTCCTTACCCTCCCCTTCCCAGCTCTCCCACAAGCCTACTTTATTCGCCCCTCCCTTCCCCCCCCCCCCCCCCCCCCACCTCCGATATCAGTCTGAAGAAGGGTCTCGACCCGAAACGTCGCTTATTCCTACTCTCCTTAGATGCTGCATCACCCACTGTGTTTCTCCAGCATTTTTGTCTACCTTCGATTTTTCCAGCATCTGCAGTTCTTTCTTAAACTGTCCTTCTCTATATTCTTGGCCAGCTTACCCTCTTACTTTATCTTTTCACCCCGTATTGCCCTTTTTGTTACCTTCTGTTGTCCTTTGAAAGTTTCCCAATCCTCTGGCTTCCCGCTTCTCGTTACAATGTTATACACCTTTTCTTTTAGTTTTATTCCATCCCTAACTTCCCTTGTCAGCCACGGTTGCCTCTTACTCCCCTTAGAATCTTTCTTCCTCTTTGGAATGAAATGATCCTGCATTTTCTGGATTATGCCCAGAAATTCCTGCCATTGCTGTTCCACCGTCATTCCTGCTAGGATCCTTTTCCAGTCGACCCTGGCCAGCTCCTCTTTCATGCCTTCACAGTCCCCTTTGTTCAACTGCAACACTGATACTTCTGATTTAACCTTCTCCCTCTCAAACTGCAGATTAAAACATCATATTATGGTCACTACCTCCTAGCGGTTCCTTTACCTTGAGCTCCCTTATTAACTCTGGTTCATTAGACAACACTAAATCCAGAATTGCCTTCTCTCTGGTAGGCTCCAGGACAAGCTGCTCTAAGAATCCATCTCGGAGGCAATCTACAAACTCCCTTTTTGGGATCCAGAACCAATCTGATTTTTTCCAGTCTACCTGCGTTTTGAAATCTCCCATAACCACATGCGGATATTAACTCCTGCTGCAACTTGCACCCTATATCCAGGCTACTGTTTGGGGGCCTGCAGATAACTCCCATTAGTATCTTCTTACCTTTACAATTCCTCAATTATATCCACATTGACTCTACATCGTCAGTCCCTATGTCACCCCTCGCAAGGGACTGAATTTCATCCCTCACCAACAGAGCTACTCCACCTCCTCTGCCCACCTGCCTGTCCTTTCTATAGGACGTATGCCCTGAATATTCAGTTCCCAGTCCCGATCCTCCTGCAGCCATGTCTCTGTCATCCCCACAGTCATATCTACCAATCTCTAACTGAGCTTCAAGCTCATCCACTTTACTTCTTATACTTCGCGCATTCACATATAATATTTTTAATCCATTACTCACCTCACCTTTCACACCGATTCCTATTTCACTTGGCTATACTCTCCTATCCCTTCGTGAGCTTTCTGCCCCGTTAATTCTGGTGTCTTTCTTAACCTTTCCTATGCTTTCTTTCCCTTGAACTCCATCCTTGTATTTCCAATTTATCTCCTCCCCCACCCCTACTATTTAATTTAAACCCACCCGTGTAGCAGTGGCAAACCTGCCTGCCAGAATGCTGGTACCACGCCTGTTAAGGTGCAATCCGTCCCTTTTGTACAATTCACCCTTACCCCAAAACAGATTCCAGTGGTCTAAGAATCTAAATCCCTGCCCCCAGCACTAGCTCCTCAGCCACATATTCAGATCCCCTATCTTCCTGTTCCTGCCCTCA
Organism: Amblyraja radiata; assembly: GCF_010909765.2. Classification (NCBI taxonomy): domain Eukaryota; kingdom Metazoa; phylum Chordata; class Chondrichthyes; order Rajiformes; family Rajidae; genus Amblyraja; species Amblyraja radiata. The sequence continues at coordinate 44,142,057 of NC_045963.1, read as the reverse complement.
CTAGCACGAGGAAGTGGAAGCAAACTGGAAATAACCACCCTGGAGGTCCTGCTTTTCCATTCGCCATTCTCTGTATGAAATTCCATCAACCATTCCTCAGCCCACCTGGCCAATCGATCCAGTTCCTGCTGCAAATTTTCACTATCTGCAAAACCACCCACTTTTGTATCATCAGCAAACTTGCTAATCTTGCGCTATATGTTCTCATCCAAATCATTGATGTAGATGGCAAACAGTAACGGGCCCAGCACCAAACCCTGATGCACACCACCAGTCACAGGCCTCCAGTCCGAGAAGCTACCTTCCACTATCATCCTCTGCTTCCTTCCATAGATCCAATTTGCTATCCATTCAGCTATCTCTCCTTGGATCCCATGCGATCTAACCTTCCAGAGCAGCCTACCATGTGGAACCTTGTCAAATGCCTTACACAAATCCATGTATACAATATCTACAGCTCTGCCCTCATCAAGGTTTTTGGTCACGTCTTCAAAAAACGCAATCAGATTTGTGAGATGTGCATGTGCAAAACCATGCTGATCATGCTAATCAGCCCTTGCCCATCCAAATGCCTGCATAACCTATTCCTCAGAATACTCTCTAGTAACTTTCCAACTACAGATGTTAAGTTCACAGGCCTATAGTTCCCAGCATTTTCCATGCTGCCCTTCTTGAAAAGAGGCCCAACATTTGCCACTCTCCAATCTTCCGGCACCTCTCCTGTATTTAAGGACGACTCGTAAATTTCAACCTGGTTCCCGCAATTTCCCCTCTGGTTTCCCACAATGTCGTCGGATATATCTGATCAGGCCCTGGAGATTTGACTATCTTCATACACGATGGTACCTTCAGTACTTCTTCAATGGTAACACTGACTGCTCTCAAGACACTCTTTGAGGATCTTGTCCATCTCCTGTGGCTCTACACAGAGGTGACCACTTTGATTCCTGAGAGGTACGACTCTCTCTCTAGTTACCCTTTTCCCCCTCATGTATTTGAACTAATTCTGTTCCTGATCATGTAATTCCTGAGATGTAATCTTTGAGGTAGAAGAACTGAGGAATAGAGATCATGTCAAAGGAACAATGAAGGCAGCAGCCCAGGTAGGTAAGCAGGTTAAGGAGCCAAGAAGGATATTTGACTCCATTGTATGGGATATAAATCATGTCCCATAAAATAAGAGCAAGGAGGTTGTGGTACAAAGAGATAAAATGTTCATTATTCCATAGCCAAAATATTATTCTAATCTCAATGGCGAGGAAGGATGTAATTATACAGGTGGAGAGGAGATTCACCAGGATTTTGCCTGGGATGGAACTTTACAGCTGTGAGAAGCGATTGGATAGGCTGGGTTTCATTTCCTAAGTGCAAAACTGAGAGGATTACTCAGTTGAAGTGTACAAAATTATGAGGAACAGAGATAGGATAAAGAGTGAGGAACTTTTCTCTTTGGCAGACATGTCCGGAACCACAGGCTTAAGGAACAGGAGAAGTACTTGAGCATATTGTCTGAGTGGGCGACGAGTGCTTGAAAAGCCATGATATAAAAGGCCAGTTACCAAATGGACCAAAGTGCAATTATTAATGATAGGTAGGTTCCTTGAGCAGGGAGGTTCTACTGCAGTTGTACAGGGTATTGGTGAGACCACACCTGGAGTATTGTGTACAGTTTTGGTCTCCAAATCTGAGGAAAGACATTCTTGCCATAGAGGGAGTACAGAGAAGGTTCACCAGACTGATTCCTGGGATGTCAGGACTTTCATATGAAGAAAGACTGGATAGACTCGGCTTGTACTCGCTAGAATTTAGAAGATTGAGGGGGGATCTTATAGAAACTTACAAAATACTTAAGGGGTTGGACAGGCTAGATGCAGGCAGATTGTTCCCGATGTTGGGGAAGTCCAGGACAAGGGGTCACAGTTTAAGGATAAAGGGGAAATCCTTTAGGACCGAGATGAGAAAAACATTTTTCACACAGAGAGTGGTAAATCTCTGGAACTCTCTGCCACAGAAGGTAGTTGAGGCCAGTTCATTGGCTATATTTAAGAGGGAGTTAGATGTGGCCCTTGTGGCTAAAGGGATCAGGGGGTATGGAGAGAAGGCAGGTACAGGATACTAAGTTGGATGATCAGCCATGATCATATTGAATGGCGGTGCAGGCTCAAAGGGCCGAATGGCCTACTCCTGCACCTATTTTCTATGTTTCTATGTAAGCGATGGCCTGCGCACCTGTTATGCTGTATGAAATATGTTGTATTTTAGTACTTTATTCCTCATACCTTTTGATGCTTGTCGTCTTCTATCTTATCTCCTTCTTAAATATCTTTAGCATCTATAGCATCCCATGGTAGAGAATTCCATAGATCCAACATCCTCTGACTGAATACATTTCTCCTAATTTCAGTCCTAATTGTTTAATCCTGTATTCGAAGCATATGTTCAAGAAAGTTAGAGGGTGGAAGTTAGTGGAGTGGCTATTACTAAGGAAAAGGTGCTTGGGAAACTGAAAGGTCTGAAGGTGGATAAGTCACCTAGACTGGATGGACTGCACCCCAGGGTTCTGAAGGAGGAGGCTTTAGAGATTGTGGAGGCATTAGTAGTGATCTTTCAAGAATTGCTGGTGGACAAAAATGCTGGAGAAACTCAGCGGGTGATGCCGCATCTATGGAACGAAGGAATAGGTGACGTCTTGGGTCGAGACACGAATCGCTAGTCAGGAGTGCTTCCAGACAATTGGAAAATTGCAAATATTTCCCCGTTGTTCAAGAAGGGAGCAAAGCAGAAGAGTGGAAACTATAGGCCGGTTAGCCTGACTTCAGTGGTTAAACCCCTGTCCTACGGTACGAGTTCATTCCAGGAGTTCTCCCGAGTTTGCTCTGATTCGAACTCGGAGATTTACGGTAATGGCCACTCGTCGGTACTCGGGACTCTCGTGGATATTTTTCATCATGTTGAAAAATCTTCACGAGTCTTCCCGTGCTTACCTGCCATTAGCGAGTCTTCCCGAGTACCTGCTGTTAGCGCTAAGAGACGTCCCCGAGCTCTGACGTACCCGCTACGTTCATTCTCCGTGCTTACCACGAGTTTGATTTTTTTTAAACTCGGGAGAGCTCTTGGAATGAACTCGCACAGTGGGACAGGGCTATTAGTAAGATTTTACTTCGGAGTCACGTGAGTGACTACGTGAAGACCCCGCCAGCACGCATGCGCGGCGTGAAAGTTCTGGCAGTCGGGGGCGACCAGCGGCACCTGACCGCTGTCCCTGCAGTCCACAGTCACCGACGTCAATCCTGCTCAGCTGAGTCCAGCACCGTGAGCTGCACAGCCCGAACCAGCGCAGCGGGCTGGAGGCAAAGCCAAGCAGAAATCGGTCCGGCCAGTTGACTTGGATGAGTCGGGCCAGGAGGACTCGCTGCCCGAGAGCAGTGGTGACCGCCTTTCCCGCATGGAGCGGTTGATGGAGCAAATGCTCCAACGTGACTTGCTCCGGGAGATGGAGCAAGCTCACTATGGGAGTCTTCGCACTCCTATAACAGCACCTTATCCAGGGCTGTCCAATGCATCTCCCTCGACAGAGGGGAGCATTGCGGGCCAGGGCTGGGCTGTTCCTGAAGAAGGGGACATGGCTGAAGAAACCGGCAGTGTGCTTGGGGTGCAGGATCCTAAAGAGTTGCTGGGAGTGGTCACCAAATTTGCAGTACCATCGCAATCGGGACAACCATTGCAGACCAAACTGGTGGCCAGCATCGACTACCTGTCCTTCCATCCTCTACAGGAACAGGTAGTTAATGAAACTACGGAGAAGTATATACCTCCTGAGAACTGCATTTCGTTAAATGTCCCTGCAGTAAACAGTGCGATCTGGGGGTACATTGGGACTGGCATAAGAGCCCAGGAGGTCAAACTACAGAAGATTCTAAAGCTTCTGACAGCGGGCATAACATCGATCGCTTGTTCTGTCGATGGTACTGAGATGACGGACACTCAGCAGGACACACTGACATTGCTTTGCAATACCCAGTATGAAATCAATTGCTTAAGAAAGAGCGCAATAAAGCCTGCCCTAAACCCCAAATTTGCAGGGTTGTATAAAACAGCTACAACACAACCACAAATACTGCTGTTTGGGGGAAACTTGTCTAAACAAGTAAAAGAGCTCGATGAAGAGTCTAAAGCCGTCGGGCTCACGAGGGCGTCATCAGGAACGAGCAAGACCACACACCGCAGACGGCAGCACCCCTATGCATCCACCAGCAGGCATCGACACCAGGATGCTGGTGAAAGCATGAGGGCAGCGCAGCAACCACGAAGGTCTTTTTTAGGCCATGGCCCAGAGCGACCCTCATGGAAAATGCGGCAACTCCGCACTCCGGCGCCTCGTCCGCAGAAGAGGCAGATGCCGAAGAAGTGAACGTACCACCGGTAACCATGGAGGTAGGTGGGTCTGGTTCCTTCCAGAACATAAAAGGTGTAGGACCTGTACTAACAGGGGGAAGGTTACACTTGTTTTGGGAAGCATGGAGGTCTATTACCACTGATAAATATATACTACAGAGTATTCAGGGAACAGGAGAAGATGGAAGGACATGCAGAACTGGTGAGGTTATATGGCAAAGGTGTAATAGAGAGGTCGGCACATGACTCTCTAGAATTTGTATCCAATATATTTACGAAAACCAAAAAAGATGGTGGATGTCGCATTATTATTGACTTAACAAAACTGAATACATTTGTAAAGTATACTCATTTCAAAATGGAAACATTTGTTACTGCCAAACAATTAGTTTCTGAGGGATACTTCATGGCATGCATCGATCTAAAAAGATGCATACTATTCAGTACCCATACATAGGGATCATCGTCGATACCTAAAATTTAACTGGATGGGGCAACAATGGCAGTATAAAGCGTTGCCTAATGAGTTAACATCAGCCCCAAGACTATTTACCAAGATATTAAAACTGGCCTTGGCAATACTTAGAAAACAAAAACATATTGTCATGGCATATCTTGATATAACCCCACTTCCCACTCCCATAGTGAGCTTGATATAACCACACTCTCACCATCGAAGGCACCACTGTCTCCCCATCTCCCCAGGCCCGCAACCTTGGCGTGATCTTTGATTCCACACTCTCCCTTGAGCCTCACATCCGCCATGTCATTAAAACCTCCTTCTTTCACCTCCGCAACATCGCCAAAATCAGACCCTCTCTCACACCTCCCGCTGCTGAAAGACTCATCCATGCCTTCATCTCCTCCCGACTGGACTACTGCAACTCACTTCTCCTTGGCATCAGCTCCACCTACATCAACCGACTCCAACTGGTCCAGAACGCAGCCGCCCGACTCATCACCCACACCAAATCCTGGCATCACATCACTCCAGTCCTCAAACAACTTCACTGGCTTCCCATCTCCCACCGGATCACCTACAAAATCCTGGTCCTCACCTACAAAGCCCTCCACCATCTGGCCCCCCCATATCTCACTGACCTCCTCTCCCCCTACCAACCCTCACGGTCCCTCAGATCCACATCAGCCGGTCTCCTCTCCATCCACAAGTCCAACCTCCGCAGTTTTGGGGACAGAGCCTTCTCCAGGGCAGCTCCCAGGCTCTGGAACTCCCTCCCCCAACTGATCCGCAATTCCGTGTCCCTCACCATCTTCCAGTCCCGCCTCAAGACCCATCTCTTCACCTCTGCCTATCCTTAGCCCCACGTCCCCCTCCCTTTTCATCTGTGCTTGAATTGCCTCATATTGTGTTTTGAATTGAATTCTGTCTTTAATTTGTGTACTAGTCATGTCTCTACTATTTATTTCATTACGCTTACATGTTTTTCCTCTACTTGCTAAATTTCTGTAAGGTGTCCTTGAGACTCTTGAAAGGCGCCCATAAATAAAATGTATTATTATTATTATTATATCTTGATGACATATTAATTGTGGGGAAAACCCTGGAACTAGCTAAATCAGCAGTTTTAGCTACCAAACATTTGTTTGAAACACTAGGGTTCATTATCCATCCAGATAAATCTAAGTTGACGCCATCCACAACTATGGACTATCTGGGATTCACAATTAATACTATCCACATGTCTGTAACATTGCCAAAGAATAAAGCAGCAGACTTGGTGGAAGCCTGCAACAAATTGGTTGTTACAAATCAACTATTCATTCGACAGGTGGCAAGAGTAATTGGGAAGCTAGTAGCAGCATTTCCAGCTACTCAGTTTGGACCTTTGCATTATCAAAATTTACAAAGGGCAAAGGTGCAAGCGCTGAAACAACATGCAGGTCATTTTGATCGACCTATGCAGTTACCAGCCAAAACAATTTCGGAGTTACCATGGTGGAAGGAAAATATTTGGCATAGTTCCAGCCCCTTCATTATTAATAACCCATCATTCACATTACAAACGGATGCCAGCGCTCATGGTTGGGGAACTACTAACACTATATCCAGTACTGGTGGTAGATACATGAATCATCGTTACTACACACACTGGGTATAAACTATTTAGAGATGTTGGGTGCGTTTCATGGGCTAAAAGCCTACTGTTCAACAATGCACCATCTGCATGTCCGCCTACAAATTGATAATACCACTGTGGTGGCATATATTAATCATATGGGTGGAATAAAATTGATATCATGTGACAATCTGGCCAATACAATCTGGCAATGGTGTGTCAATGGACATATTTGGCGATCAGCAACTTACCTACCAGGTAAGCTCAATACAGTGGCAGACACCAGGTCACGAAAATTTAATGACAGCACCGAATGGATGTAGGACCACAAAGTATTTGCTGATATTACTATGCGATATGGTACACCAGTTATCGATCTCTTTGCATCTAGACTCAATCACCAGTTACCAACATATGTCGCTTGGGAACCAGACCCTGGGGCAGCAGCGATGGACGCTTTCTCGCTGAATTGGGGAAAATTGTTTTTCTATGCTTTTCCTCCCTTCTGCCTCATCAGTCGGGTCCTGCGCAAAATACAAATGGACTCAGCATCAGGTATTTTGGTAGTACCCGATTGGTAGTACATGGTTCCCTGTGGTCCTCGACATGGTCTCTGAACCATATATGTCCATCACTAAAGGACCAGATCTCTTGGTCCATCCTGCAATGGGCGAGAGTCATCCGTGCCATGACAGGATCAATCTGTTGGTTTGCAGAATCTAAAAAGACCATTGCTGGATCTGGGACTGACGGACAGGACCATGAACATGATCACGGCGGCCTATCGAGAGTCAACAAAGAAGCAGTACCTCTCCAGTATAGGAAAATGGGAATTGTATTGCGCAAGGACTGGTGTAGCGTATAATACAGCTACAGTCACCAATGTCCTGGAATTCCTGTCCAGCCTTCATTTTGATGAAGGACTGAGATACAGCGCTATCAATTGCACTAGGAGTGCCCTGTCAGCATACTTGGGGCAGGCACCAGGACAGCATTCCATGGGATCACACCCTCTAGTTGCCAAACTCATGTGGGGTATTTACAACACAAACCCTGGCACTGGTCTCAGCTCAAAGGGTCCAGTCGCTACATAAACTGAGACTGGACAATATGATGGTATCAACAGACTAGATAAACTTTCGGATCTTGGAGTTGGTTAAACAAAATAGACCAGGAACATCAGGACTGAATTTGGAATTCCGGGCATACTCATCTGATACCCGACTGTGTGTAATGACACACCTTCTGCTATACCTTAAGTCTACTAAAACCTTAAGAGGTAGTGAATTGGCACTATGGGTCAGCTATAAACAGCCTCATGGCCGGGTATCAGCACAGACCATCTCTAGATGGCTCAGACAGGTTTTGGGAGCTGCTTGGGGTGGATACTGACATTTTAAAATCTCATTCCACCAGGGCAGCAGCAACATCGGCAGCTAGAGACATGGAAGTGCCTATGGACCATATCCTGGCAACAGCAGGACCTTCCAACTTTTATAATAAACCGATCGCCAAACCTGCGGTGTTTGCAGAAACAATTTTGAATTCTGTAATATAATTTAGCCCAAGGGAGCATTATTTTTTGTTAAAATAAATAATTATTGTTTGAATATTGATTCATGTCTGAATACGATAACATACTTCCTCCCTTGGATGACTACGGCAGTGAGTGAAGCATGGACTCGTTCCACGGCATGAAATCACAGATCTTTAAAATCTTCACGTAGTCACTCACGTGACTCCGAAGTAAAATAGTAAGATTAAATGAGCTTACCAGTTTGAAGTTTGATCTTTATTTTATGAGGAGTTACGTCGAGGGATTACATGCCCTCCACGCCCATCCTCCATTACAAAGGTCAACTGGTATTCTAGTTCTTCTTATCTTACTATGTTTATTTCACTTACTGTTGCCTGTGATTTCACACCGCTGCTTTGAAGAATGTCGCGCATGCATGCTGGCGGGGTCTTCACGTAATCCCTCAACGTAACTCCTCATGAAATAAAGATCAAACTTCAAACTGGTAAGTTCTCGTTTAATCTTACTATTTTAGTCCATTATAAAGGGTGAGTTTTCTGAGTACTTAGAAGTTCATGATAAAATAGGCTGTCAGCATGGTTTTGTGAAGGGGAGATCTTTCCTGACGAATCTGTTGGAATTCTTTGAGGAAGTAAATAGCAGGTCAGACAAAGGAGAATCAATGGATGTTTACCTAGATATTCAGAAAGCCTTTGATAATGTACTGCACATGAGACTGCTAAAGAAGGTGAGAGCCCGTATCAAAGGGAAGATACCAGCATGGACAACAGGTTGGTTGGATGGCAGAAGACAAAGAATGGCAATAAAAGAGGCTTTTTCTTGTTGGCTGCCAGTGACTAGCAGTGTTCCGCAGGGGGCGGTGCTAGGGCCGCTACTCTTTGTGACCAAGTGTGCAGATGATATGAAGATAGGTGGAGGTGCAGGTAGTGTAGAGAAAGCAGGGACTCTGCAGAAGGACAGATTGGAAGAGTGGGCAGAGAAGTGGCAGATGGAATACAGCGTAGCAAAATGTGGAGGCATGCATTATGGTAGTAGGAATATAGACTATTTTCTATATGGGGAGATTCAGTAATCAGAGGAGCAAAGGAACTTGGGAGTGCTGGGTAATTTGCAAGCCGAATCAGTAGTAAGGAAGGCAAACGCAATGCTAGCATTTATTTCAAGAGGACTAGAATACAAAAATAGGGATGTAATGCCGAGGCTTTATAAGGCACTGGCCAGATCGCATTTAGAGTATTGTGACAATTATGGGCCTCATATCTGAAGAAGGATGTGCTAGCACTAGAGAGGGTCCAGAGGAGGTTTATGAGAATGATCCCAGGAATGAGTGGGTTAACATATGATGAACATTTGACAGCGCTGGGCTTCCACTCGCTGGAGTTTAGAAGGATGAGTAGGAACCTCATTGAAACATTACTGAACATCCTGGATAGAGTGGATGTGGAGAGGATTTTTTCACTAGTGGGAGAGTCGAGGACCAGTGGTCATTCGCCGCAGAATAAAAGGACGTTCCTTTAGAAAATAAATCACGAGCAATTTCTTTAGTCAGAGGGTGGTGAATCTGTGGAATTCATTGACACAGAAGGCCATCAATGGTTATTATTAAGGCAGAGATAAATCAGTCATGATTCTGCTCATATCACTTATGGACATGTGAACATATATCAACATTGGACATCTTGCAGGACTTCATCTTCGAGATTTGATGTCTGCCATTGGCCAATGGTCTAATGGTTTTGCACTCTGTGTCTGAAGGTGATTTTGATCCTCTCCACCCTTGCTTCCTTCCAGTGCATCATTGAAAACTGTTACTGCCCACTGTAGGTCCTCTCCTGTCGGTCCTTGCCATGTCAGATTAAGTTTTTCAATGAGCTGCTATGTTACTACACCTAACCTTTAAATGTTGCTAGCCATTCTTAAAATTGCCACCTCTATTGAGAGGATATGGTGATAAACAATATGGCTAGTGCTGCTTGCATGCAGTAATTGTGCAAATGAGAAGGCAGCACAGTTGCAATTGAAAGTCGTGGACATATTACAGTTCCCTCCATAATTTCTGGGATAAAGACCCATCAATTATTTATTTGCCTCTACAAATTTATTTGCCTCTGTACAAACTTGAGATTTGTAATAGAAAAAAATCACATAGAAACATAGAAACATAGAAAATAGGTACAGGAGTAGGCCATTCGGCCCTTTGAGCCTGCACCGCCATTCAATATGATCATGGCTGATCATCCAACTCAGGTGGTTAAGTGCACATTGTCAGATTTTAATAAAGGCCATTTTTATACATTTTGGTTTCACCGTGTAGAAATTACAGCAGTGTTTATACATAGTCCCCACATTTCAGGGCACCATAATGTTTGGGACACATGGCTTCACAGGCATTTGTAATTGCTCTGGTGTGTTTAACTGCCTCCATAATGCAGGTATAAGAGAGCGCTCAGCACCTAGTCTTTTCTCCAGTCTTTCTATCACCTTTGCAAACTTTTATTGCTGTTTATCAACATGAGAACCAAAGTTGTGCCAAGGAAAGTAAAAGAAGCAATTAGGAGACTCAGAAACAAGAATACAACTGTTAGAGACATCAGCCAAACCCTAGGCTTACCAAAATCAACTGTTTGAAACATCATTACGAAGAAAGGGAGCACTGGTGAGCTTACTAATCACAAAGGGACTGGCAGGCCAAGGAAGATCTCCACAGCTGATGACAGAAGAATTCTCTCCATAATAAAGAAAATCTGTCCGACAGATCAGAAACATTCTTCAGGAGTCAGGTGTGGATTTGTCAATGACCACTGTCCGCAGAAAACTTAATGAACAGAAATAGAGAGGCTACACTGCAATTTGCAAATCACTGGTTAGCCGCAAAAATAGGACTGCCGGGTTACAGTTTGCCAAGAAGTACTTAAAAGATCAGCCACTGATCTGGAAAAGGTCTTGTGGACAGATGAGTCTAAGACTAACTTAAATCAGAGTGATGGCAAGAGCAAAGTATGGAGGAGAGAAGGAACTGCCCAAGATCCAAAGCATACCACCTCATCTGTGAAACACGGTGGTGGGGGTGTTATGGCCTGGGCATGTATGGCTGCTGAAGGTACTGGTTCCCTTATCTTCATTGATGATACAACTGCTGATGGTAGTAGCATAATGAATTCTGAAGTGTACAGACACATCCTATCTGCTCAAGTTCAAACAAATGCCTCAAAACTCATTGGCCGGCGGTTAATTCCACAGCAAGACAATGATCCCAAACATACTGCTAAAGCACCAAAATCGTTTTTCAAAGCTAAAAAATGGTCGATTCTTGAGTGGCCAAGTCAATCACCCGATCTGAACCCAATTGAGCATGCCTTTTGTATGCTGAAGAGAAAACTGAAGGGGGCTAGCCCCCAAAACAAGCATTAGCTAAAGATGGCTGCAATACAGGCCTGGCAGAGCATCACCAGAGAAGACACCCAGCAACTGGTGATGTCCATGAATTGCAGACTTCAAGCAGTCATTGCATGCAAAGGATATGCACCAAAATGCTAAACATGGAATGTATAGGAATGGCCTTTGTTAAAATCTGACAATGTGCACTTTAACCACATGTGATTTTTTCTATTTCAAATCTCAAATTGTGGAGTACAGAGGCAAATAAATAAATGATGGGTCTTTGTCCCAAACATTATGGAGTGCACTGTGATTGCACTTTGCAATTTTCAGGACACATTTAGTCCCTCCTGTTCTATAGATTTGTATTCAGTAATAAAATGCCGACTTTCCTGGTGCTCAGCATTTTCTCAAAGTGGGAAATACAATTTCATTCTCCAGTGATGTTGTCCTTTTGTCACAGCTCATCGCAGTTCATGTAGCATTGATAGTTCAGATATAATTCAGCTACCAGCTATGGCCTCAGTTATCAAATGGTTAAAAATAGATCAAGTTCAGCCCGCCAAGCAGAACATGGACAAGAATTCCAGTAACCCAGCTTATGGGCCTTTAATATACTGCAGGAATCATTTGAAAACACCTTACCAAATAGATGAACATAGAACAATGACCAGTCTCATATTCTTATATTCTGGCTTTTTTTATTACCAGATGTCATGCATCTTACCAGTTTTTGGCGAATCATATTTCAAGGGCACATCGAGCATTTAAGTTTAACCTTACGAGTAATTTTGAGGTCTGCATATATTTTCTATGTGGACAAAAATGATTTCATTTCTTCAATCTTAGTCATTTAAGTTGATTATTTTGATGCACTGCTAAGATGGAAAATAACAACTATCAAATTATACTCAGATAGAGATATTTTCATTACATGAGTGTTGCAATTTTTTGAATAGAAACTACAAGAATCTATTACAAATTTAAACATTAAATTCCTTTGATTGAATTAATGCAGAAGCAAAATTCCCTTGGTTCTGAAGTCTTTTATATATTTCCGAGTTATTTTATTTTCCTTTGTATTGTTGTCACAAATCATTGAACATTACAGCATGATCTGTAACTCAAACAATCTGAAGCTTAATTTCAGTTAATTATATGTGAACAGGTTTCCAGAACAATTGAATTGTATTTACTGCAGAAAGAGTGGAATGCAAACTGTCCTTTCAATTTATGTGTAGATTAACCTGAGAACTTTCTAAATATCCCTCACAACAATCTGGAAGAAAACATTAACCAATTGAGAATTGTACTTTGAAATACAGTGCCCTCCATAATGTTTGGGACAAAGACCCATCATTTATTTATGTGCCTCTAAACTCCACAATTTGAGATTTGTAATAGAAAAAAAATCACATATGGTTAAATGGCACATTGTCAGATTTTATTAAAGGTATTTTTACACATTTTAGACAATAGACAATAGGTGCAGGAATAGGCCATTCGGCCCTTCAAGCCAGCACCGCCATTCAATGTGATCATGGCTGATCATCCACAATTAGTACCCCGTTCCTGCGTTCTCCTCATATCCATTTTCTCCGCTATCTTTAAGAGCTCTATCTAACTCTCTCTTGAAAGCATCCACCGGCTTCCACGGACTCACAACTCTCCGTGTGAAAAAGTATTTCCTCATCTCAGTTCTAAATGGCTTACCCCTTATTCTTAAACTGTGGCCCCTGATTCTGGACTCCCCCAACATCGGGAACATGTTTCCTGGCTCTGGCGTGTCCAAACCCTTAATAATCTTATATGTTTCAATAAGATATCCTCTCATCCTTTTAAATTCCAGAGTATGCAAGCCCAGCCGCTCCATTCCATCAAAATATGACAGTCCCGCCATCCCGGGAATTAACATTGTGAACCTCTGCTGCGCTCCCTCAATGGCAAGAAAGTCCTTCCTCAAATTTGGAGACCAAAACTACACACAATACTCCAGTTGTGGTCTCACCAGGGCCCTGTACAACTGCAGAAGGACCTCTTTGCTCCTATACTCAACTCCTCTTGTTATGAAGGCCAACATGCCATTCACTTTCTTTACTGCCTGCTGTACCTGCATGCTTACTTTCAGTGACTGATGAACAAGGACCCCCAGATCCCGTTGTACTTCCTCTTTCCCCAACGTGACACCATTTAGATAATAGTCTGCCTTCCTGTTTTTGCCACCAAAGTGGATAACCTCTCATTTATCCACATTAAACTGCATCTGCCATGCACCTGCCCCCTCGCCCAACCTGTCCAAGTCTCCCAGCATCATCATAGCATCCTCCTCACAGTTCACACTGCCACCCAGCTTTGTGTCATCTGTAAATTTGCTAATTTTACTTTTAATCCCTTCATCCAAATCATTAATAGATATTGTAAATAGCTGCGGTCCCAGCACCTAACCTTGCGGTACACCACTAGTCACTGCCGGCCATTCTGAAAGGGACCCGTTAATCCCTACTCTTTGTTTCATGTCTGCCAACCAATTTTCTATCCATGTCAGCAACCTACCTCCAATACCATGTGCTCTAATTTTGCCCACTAATCTCCTATGTGGGACCTTATCAAATTTTGGTTTCACCATGTAGAAATTACAGCTGTGTTTATACATAATCCCCCCATGTTAGGGCACCATAATGTTTGGTACACATACATGGCTTCACAGGTGTTTGTAATTGCTCGGGTGTGTTTAAATGCCTCCTTAATGCAGGTATAAGAGAGCTCGCAGCACCTGGTCTTTCCTCCAGTGTTTCCATCACCTTTGGAAACTTGTATTGCTGTTTAACAACATGAGGACCAAAGTTGTGCCAATGAAAGTCAAAGAAGCCATTATGAGACTGGGAAACAAGAATAAAACTGATAGTGACATCAGCCAAACCATGGGCTTACCAAAATCAACTGTTTGGAACATAATTAAGAAGAAAGAGAGCACTGGTGAGCTTACTAATAGCAAAGGGACTGGCAGGCCAAGGAAGACCACCACAGCTGATGACAGAAGATCTCTCCATAATAAAGAAAAATCCCCAAACACCTGTCTGACAGATCAGAAACACTTCAGGAGTCAGGTGTGGATTTATCATTGACCACTGTCCGCAGAATACTTCATGAACAGAAATACAAAGGCTACACTGCAAGATGCAAACCACTGGTTAGCCGCAAAAATAGGATGACCAGGTTACAGTTTGCCAATAAGTACTTAAAAGACCAACCAGTTCCGGAAAAAGATCTTGTGGACACATGAGACGAAGATTAATGGCAAGAGCAAAGTATGGAGGAGAGAAGGAACTGCCCAAGATCCAAAGCATACCACCTCATCTGTGAAACACGGTGGTGGGGGTGTTATGGCCTGGGCATGTATGACTGCTGAAGGTACTGGCTCACATATCTTCATTGAAGATACAATTGCTGATGGTGGAAGCATAATGAATTCTGAAGTGTCTAGACACATCTTATCTGCTCAAGTTCAAACAAATGCCTCAAAACTCATTGGCTGGCGGTTCATTCTACAACAATTCAATGATCTCAAACATACTGCTAAAGCACCAAAGGAGTTTTTCAAAGCTAATAAATGGTCAATTCTTGAGTGGCCAAGCCAATCACTCGATCTGAACCCAATTGAGCATGACTTTTATATGCTGAAGAGAAAACTGAAGTGGGCTAGCCCCCAAAACAAGCTTAAGCTAGAGATGGCTGCAATACAGTCCTGGCAAAGCATCAACAGAGAAGCGTACAGTTTTGGTCTCCAAATCTGAGGAAGGACATTATTGCCATAGAGGGAGTGCAGAGAAGGTTCACCAGACTGATTCCTGGGATGTCAGGACTGTCTTATGAAGAAAGACTGGATAGACTTGGTTTATACTCTCTAGAATTTAGGAGATTGAGAGGGGATCTTATAGAAACTTACAAAATTCTTAAGGGGTTGGACAGGCTAGATGCAGGAAGATTGCTCCCGATGTTGGGGAAGTCCAGGACAAGGGGTCACAGCTTAAGGATAAGGGGGAAATCCTTTAAAACCGAGATGAGAAGAACTTTTTTCACACAGAGAGTGGTGAATCTCTGGAACTCTCTGCCACAGAGGGTAGTCGAGGCCAGTTCATTGGCTATATTTAAGAGGGAGTTAGATGTGGCCCTTGTGGCTAAGGGGATCAGAGGGTATGGAGAGAAGGCAGGTACGGGATACTGAGTTGGATGATCAGCCATGATCATATTGAATGGCGGTGCAGGCTCGAAAGGCCGAATGGCCTACTCCTGCACCTAATTTCTATGTTTCTATGTTTCTATGAAGACACCCAGCCCATGAATTGCAGACTTCAAACAGTCATTGCATGCAAAGGATATGCAACAAAATACTAAACATGACTACTTTCATTTACATGACATTGCTGTGTCCCAAACATTATCGTGCCCGGAAACACTGTTGTAATTTCTACATGGTGAAACCAATATGCATAAAAATGGCCTTTATTAAAATCTGACAATGCGCACTTTAACCACATGTGGTTTCTTCTATTACATTTCAAATTGTGGAGTACAGAGGCAAATAAATATGTGATTGGTCTCTATCCAAACATTATGGAGGGCACTGTAAATGAATCAAAAACTGTGCTTGGCAGTATTAAAAAGTGAAACATCATTATTTTGTTTTCCAACCACGTGACATGTTTGTTTATTAATCGTGCGTACTTGTACCTCTTTGTGTACAATAATGTACTGGTACTTATGTATTTGTGATTTCCATCAAACAAGAGGACATGACTTCAGAATTAAGGGACAGAAGTTTAGGGGTAACATGAGGGGGAACTTCTTTACTCAGAGAGTGGTAGCGGTGTGGAATGAGCTTCCAGTGGAAGTGGTGGCGGCAGGTTCGTTGGTATCATTTAAAAATAAATTGGATAGGCATATGGATGAGAAGGGAATGGAGGGTTATGGTATGAGTGCAGGCAGGTGGGACTAAGGGAAAAAAGTTGTTCGGCACGGACTTTTAGGGCCGAGATGGCCTGTTTCCGTGCTGTAATTGTAATTGTTATATGGTTATTATATGGTTAAAAGGAATCTCAGTTTTAATGCAAGAAAACAGTTACAAAAGTCAAAGAGAATGAACAATTGAATTGATTTTGCTTGGAATCGCAGCAGGGCTATCACTAACTGCTCGTGGAGAAAACTTGAAAGCTGCAAAGGACAGACTCACAGCTTGTGGTAATGACTTTCTGGACCTGCGGCAGTGCTATAGGTCTCTTGTGTCTTCCGAGATAGCATCTGTTCAATGAATAAATCAAGGGATGCAACTGCTGCTGACATCAGTGCAATTAGTTATTCCTTATTTATCGTCCACATGCTCTCAATGGGCAGCTAAGCTGTTTCCAAAACTATATATCAATACCTGTACTCTAAGAATTTCCTTAAATGCAGTAGAAGCATTTAGAGGCGATAACTCGACTATGCTTAATATTTGGATAAGCTCTAATGCTTGGTGCAGATCTCACAGTGGGCGTGGACACGTTGAGCCACAGGGGATATATTTTAGAGAGGCTTCATTGCAAACAAATTTTGTGTCTAAAGTTCTCTCTCTCTAATTCTCTCTTCCCATGTTAGAAACTTCTAAAAATCTGCCCGTCTGTGCTAGTCTTTAGGCATCTGTCCAAATGATTCTTTTTGTGGCTTTTACCAATTTTTTCCAGAGTTTCAATAATGATTCTATTAATCACTTGACATATTTTGTTATGTTAGACACATTGTACCAATAGGAGAAAAGAGTTTAGTAGGAGAGATGCATCTATGGCTAGCAGTGGGGAGTGGGGTATATATAGGTAGGTCAAAAAAAACAAATTGAAGGTGAATCACACCTTTGGAGAGGAGGGTTGGTTACAATCAGCTGGGGGAAAAGCTCAGGGTGGTGGCTGATGGGTGGGTGCTGGATTGGAATAATTGAATGGTGGAGAGACTTGTGGAGAACAGTGTTCTTTTCTAGGGACCAATGAGATCCTCTCGTGATATGGCCAAGGTTGCACTTTGTTGTCAAACTGACCATGAAGGAAGTTTCTGAAAACCTGCTAGAATATGTGGGTATAGAATTTTGATAACCTTTCTGGTGAAGCAATGAGCAGCAAATCATGCGATGTGGCAGTTCTTCTGCAGCTGTATTTGTGAATAATTTAAAGTCTCAGAAGCTGTGAGTAACTGTGACTTTGACCTCTACTGGTAAAGCAAAGCAATGCTGCACTTGAGGGGAACACAGTTCTTGATAAAGATGAGATGTCTGTTTGAGTATTGGTCCTTCAAATAATATAATTTTTAGTGAGAAAAAGTGAGTAAATGCTGATTGTTGTCTAACAAAGTCAGATCTGCCATTTTATCAGACATCTGAGGTTGAAAATCTCACTGATGAAGAGTTCTGCACGCTGCATAACTTTTGACGTGAATAGAGAAAGTTTTGCATCAGAAAAAGTTGCTTTGGCATTTGAAAATCCTTCTAAAAAAATCAAGAATCAATTTCCCAAACGGACACTAAAACACCCAGAAACATGCATAAACTCCATGTTAATCCACATTTTAGCAAACAACATTGTATTTTGTGGATTTGTCTGAACTGATTTCTAAACCCTCATTTCAGTTCTGTTCTTCAAACCGAAGACAGACACAAAAAGCTGGAATAACTCAGCGTGCCAGACAGCATCTCCGGAGAAAAGGAATAGGTGACATTTCGGATCGAGATCCTTCTTCAGATCCAAAACATCAGTCTCGACCTGAAACCTCATCTATGTATTCCTTTTTTCCAGAGATGCAGCCTGACCCACTGCGTTACTTCAGCCTTTTGTGTCTGTCTTCAGTTTAAACCAGCATCTGCAGTACCTCCCTGCACACTGTTCTTCAAACCGTTAGTTAAAACATCAGACTTGTACACGAGTGGAATGTACCATGGTCAAGATATAATTTTTGGAATAAATCTAAATACATGAACATATGTTTTTGAAGATTCAATAATTACACCATTGTAATTTCTGTTTTAAACAAAAGTAGTCAATTAAAAATAGTAAATCAGTACTAAAATAAAACATATTGATGTTAATGCAGTGAGAAACAATCTGGTCACAATAGGATCATCTTTATGTTAATATGACAAGACTGTGGAAGACATCTGCTCACTGCTTGCGGCTTGTATTCACTTCTGCTCAGCATGAGAGTAGTGTCTGATGGACAGCAAAATCAGTCAGTGAAGATAACATATTGAGAAAATGTATATGGGCAATAACAGAAAAATAGTTTTTTGCAAGTTCACTGGACAATATTCTGAATGCAGAAATTTAAGAGGTTTTAATTCAAACCTTTTGTGTTGCGTTTAGAATTGCAGGGGATACATTTGTCTTAGTCATATTACTCATATTAAACTGGTGTGAGACTGCTAACCACAGATTTTACTCATCATCTGCCATTCTTTTCCAATAACTTAAATGGAATCAAATGTGAGGATGTAAACATCTGGAGGCTGATATCTTAGCACACTTTTAACACGTGAACAGAAATTAATTTATATTTCAATTGCATACTATAATACACGCAAAAATATTTAAAACTATCAGTTGAATTGATCAGGAAAGCTGAAGAAACTACACATGTCACTTTCCTATGAAAACATAAATTCTCATAATCAAAACAGAAACTAAGTAAAAATCATATTACAATTACAGTCAAGGCTAAATTACTTAGTTTAACAAAATAATATCAAATGAGAAATAGAGGAAATAGAAAATTCTCAACATATCACAAAAAACATTGTTCATCTTTGAAGGTTGTAAACTAAATAACCGTGTTATCTCTGTACATGACTTAATGTTGTAAACATGGATGTTTGGAGGGCGTCGCGGCCTACAGGGGAAGCCACCAACCCAGAGGACTGTGGCCTGGAAGTGGAGGAGATGTGTAGAAAGGAACTGCTGATGCTGGTTTAAACCGAAGATAGACAAAAGGCTGTAGTAACTCAGCGGGTCAGACAGCATCTCTGGAGAATAGGAATATTCGAGACCCTTCTTCAAACGGAGGGAAACAAGAGATACAGATGGTAATGTAGAGAGATATAGAACAAATGACTGAAAGATATACAAAAAAGTAACATTGATAAAGGAAACAGGTCATAGCTCTGAGCTAGGTGAAAACGAGTACAGACAATGAGACTCATCAAGATGACTTTGAAGCTGGTACAACTGGTGTGTGGGAGGGATGGAGAGAGAAGGGATGCAAGGGTTACTTGAAGTTAGAGAAATCAATATTCATACCATGGGTTGTAAGCTGCCCAAGTGAAATATGAGATGCTGTTCCTCCAATTTGTTTTTGGCCTCACTCTGAAAAGGAAGGAGGCCAAGGACAGAAAGGTCAGTGTGGGAATGGGAAGGGGGATTAAAGTGTTTGGCAACCGGCAGATCAGGTAGATCAAGGCGGACTGAGCGAAGGTGTTCAGTGAAACGATCGCCCAGTCTATGTTTTGTCTCGCCGATGTATAAGAGTCCACACCTTGAACAACGGATACAGTTGATGACTGCCTCATTTTGGAATGACCTTACTGAAAAGCAAAGGTTTCCAAAAAAATCCCTTCAAGGAGAGTTGAGCTATTTCAATACAATGCAGTCTTCACTCATGTATTATGTACATCTGTGGTTTGGGACACATCACCTTATTTTCTTGTATATCTATCAAATTCGTAAGGATATGCAGTGTATCGACATGCCTCACATAATTAACCAGCAGTTTGTTTTATGCACAATTAGACTATGTAAAATATCAAAACAAGGTGTCAAATTTATTTTCAACCATTTTGCACTGCTGTCCAAAATAGATTTCCACTTTGTTATCATGTGGATCTTTTTATTTTATTTTCCCCATAATTTTTCTGACATTGGCAACCAAGACCCAGGGCACGCAAGGAACTAATAATAACAAATAACAGTTATTTTCTAATTTCAAAAATTAAAGAAGGCTGTGAAGGCAAAGTCAGTGGATATATTTCAGGCAGAGGTAGATAGATTCTTGATTAGTACAGGTGTCAGAAGTTATGGGGCGAAGGCAGGAGAATGGGGTTAGGAGGGAGAGATAGATCAGCCTTGATTGAATGGCGAAATAGACTTGATGTGCCGGGTGGCCTAATTCTGCTCCTATCACTTATGATCTTAGGAAAACTGATCTTATGCTGAGATCAGACTGAAATCTTCATTAGAGATCTGAAATTTTCTGAAATATGTTTTTTTTAACTTTATATCATGATTGCTATAATCTGTAAATGACAGTGTTTGTTTGAAAGATTACCTTGTTTGGTTTGCACATTTGAACAGAGCCAACCAAAACCTTTGCAGTTTTAATGTTTTTCTCACAGCAAACTTAGGTCTCTGGTTGGCAGAGCTCACATTTTGTGAAATTGATGTGAAGGACCATTTGGAAAGAGAGATTGTCTTCCCTGGTGAAACTCTTGCACGGAAATTGTATTTTTCTCATGTTTTATCCCTCGAGCTGCCAGACTCACAACCACTGCAACATCTGTCTTTAGACTTGTTTGCAAGGTCATTGCCTGGGTGTCTTTTAGCTCCTCGTATTTTCTGCAGTTTGCTATAATTGTTACATTATCATATCATATCATATACTATTAAAAGCATGATCTTGTATGTGTGTGTGTGTGTGTGTGTGTTTATTTGTTCGTGGGTGATATCATCTTCACAAAAAATCTACGCGGTAACGATAAATTTTTTACATATTCCGGTATAGATTTTCCCCCTGGAGTCCAAAATCTACTTATCTGAAAATCTAAGTCTTTATTTCTCGACTTATTACTGAGTTTTAATACTTTGAATTTAAAATGGTGTTTCCTGTTAAAATCATTCTTCACAGCTTCCAACACACTTCGATACAAAGTTGCAAGACTTGAACTCTGGCAGCTACACTGAACTTTTCAGCTCAATGGCATCTCACAGCAAGTGCCCATTTGCAAAAATGTTGCCATCATAGCTCCTAGAAGGACAGGAGGGGGAGGGTCAATTGATATTGCAATTGGGAAGATGCTATTGGGATTATTTTTCCAACTCCAGTGCTGGGGGAGGCTCACGAGCTATGATCTTTGCTGAGGAGTGCTTGAATTTTACCTTCGGCAATGGGTTGAGTTGGAGGACCACTCCTCCCGTGGGGGCTACGGGTAGGGGATGGGTGCGTTGGGGGAGCAGACCCAACGGGTCTGCACTTGGTCTAGTAACTATTAAAAGTCTGATCTTGTATGTGTATTTATTTGTGTGTGTGTTTAATCACAACTTCGTGAAAAAATGATGTGGTAACAGTAAAATGTTTACATATTCCGGTAGACATTTTTCCCGTGGAGTCCAAAATCGCCTTATCTGAAAATTTCATGCTTTATTTCTCGAGTTATTACTGAAAATTTTCAAAAATCTTGGTGGGTTTTACAAACATGGATTGCCATTATTTTAAGAATATCTTAAGAAACAAAGAGAGAAGAATGGTGTTTGTGTACAAATGATGTAGTAAGTAGATTTCTTGGTGCTATATGTTTTTAAATACCGTATTTCCCGGCAATGAAGACGCTATTTTTTACTCAAAAATAAGGCACGAAAATTTACATGTGTCTTGGAAGCCGAAGTTGGAAAGTTGTTAGCCAAGAAAGATAGACTTGGCTATCCCTCAGTCAGCAACATCAAGAACGATGTTGTTGTACTGAGGGATAGCCAAGTCTATCCCTCATTGCTGGCAGCTGATGGGAAGCGGCTGTAAAAGGACAGCGCCGCTGGGGAGGGGAGAAGGAGGGGGTCGGGGATCATGCCAGCAACTCACTTGCTGCGACGCTCCGGGCGCGGAGCCACCGCATTGTGGCCGGGGGGAGAAGTAGATCGGGTGGCTGCGAGCAGCCGCCGGGACCGGACAGCTTGGGTGGCTGCAAGCGGCCGCCACCTCAGCTCCTTCTGCCGGCCCCCGCTCACCTCTGGCAGTGCTCTCCGTCTGAAAACCTCTCTCCTGCCGCTCGCCGGCCTCACTCATGTCGGCTGCTTCCCGCAAATCCTTACATTCTGACAGCGCGATCAATTGAGATTACTCGGCTGTCGGAATTTAAGGATTTGCGGGAAGCGGCTGACATGAGCGAAGCCGGCGAGCGGCAGGTGAGAGATGTTCAGACGGAGAGCACTGTCAGAGGTGAGCGGGCCGGCAGAAGGCGCTGAGGTGGTGTCCGCTGTCCTGTCCCAGCAGCCGCTCACAGCCACCCGAGCTACTTCCCTCCCCAGCCTGAATACGGTGGCACCGCGCCCGGAGCGCCGCGGCAGCAGTGAGTGAGTTACTGGCATGATCCCTGACCCCCTTCTTCTCAATGCTCCTGCCCTCCTCGCAACTTTATCTCTGACCAGACTCCCCACATGCTGTGAAAGGAACTCTCCCCCCAATTGGTCCCTTGAACAAGTATTGTAATTCAATAAGAACCCAACTGATTCAACTTGTCCCGGTGTGCTCCCATTTTCCCCACCATCTCTCCACCTGCCGTCAACCTCCACCCCCCACCCATTCAGTAATTCAGAATGAAGGAGATTTGGGCAAATTGCTTTCTTTATTTTTATTTTTTTGAGTGTGACAATTTCTATGTCCCACCAACCTTCTTTCAAAATTTAGCAACTCAAAATGGGGGTGCGTTTTCATTGCCGGGAAATACGGTACTTTATTAAGAGATTTGGCTTTTGAAGAATTTATAAAAGTCGACTGCCAGTTTACGGAGAGAACAATCTGCGCATGCGCGGTTTAAGATTTTTTTAAACCCGACTGACTGCCTACCCTGAGTAATTACTCATGGCACGTGCCTGGTGTGTGGGGGTGGTTAGTGTGTGTGTGGCGCCTCAGGCCACTCACCCCCCTGCAACTGCGCGTTGAGGGGACGGGACCCAATGGGTCCCACTTGGTCTAGTAACTATTAAACGTCTGATCTTGTATATTTATTTATTTGTGTGTGTGTGTATGTTTGTATGTAATCACATATTCGCGAAAATACGACGCGGTAACAGTAAAATATTTATATATTCCGGGAGACATTTTTCCCGTGGAGTCCAAAATCTACTTATCTGGAAATATCATGCATTATTTCTCGACTGAAAATGTTTAAAAATATGACAAAACTTTGAATTTAAAAACGCCTTTCGCTGATGACGTCACAATGGGTCTGCTCCTCGCAGTCTTACTTCCACGCGCTGCGAGTGACGTCAACGGCCAGGGATGAAAAGACAAGATATGAGATAAGGAATGGAGGTGAGAATTGTGGCCAGAGTTGTAAGGGGAAGCGAAAGGGGATAAACGGGTTTGAGTCCAAGTGGGGCACAGGGAAGGGGGGGGGGGGGGGTTAAGGGGGCAGAAGGGGAGTGTTGTAGGTTAGTTATCTAAAATTGGAGAGTTCAGTGTTCATACCATTAGGTTGCAAACTACCCAAGCGGAATATGAGGTTCCTCCAGTTTGCATGTGGCCAACCTACCTGTGTGCATTGACCTGCAGACACTTCAGATACTCTGATGTGAATGTGGGTGGTAAGCACATAGGTCTTGGAGGTATAAAGCTTGGTAACAAAAACATCCCTGAATTGTATAGGTGAACAGGCCACCAGCAGGTATTCATGCAGCCAGGTTGAATTGTGTTTTTAGGTTATAAGATTATTAGAAGCATGTATGGTCTTCTGAATGATAATTCAACCAGCAGTCAAATATTCCTGGATGTTGGCTACCCTGTAGTCATGGCCAAATTTGTTCCCATATATTTCATTAAAAAGTTAGTCATTAGTCTGTATTGGGATATTCCCCAGATCCTGAAAACCCCATTAGTTAGATAAAAAAGAGGCAGATCCCACCTGTCAGGCACACCATATCCCAGTTTTACTCCCCATCATCCTCTCACTTGGCTCCAAAGAATGACAAGTTCCCTTGTGATATTTTCAAAGATTTTAATTATATTTTTTTCCTGTTATCATATACAAAATTGATTCTGTCTGTTTTGACATCCACATGTGAACCCTTCAAGTGCATTTATTAAAACGGTGAATGAGAAATTTCTTCAGCAATTTATTTGGTCAGTATCTGAGCGCTGTACATGGCATTTTGTTTTAGATTTTTAAGTAAATGTGCTATGATATAGAATTATGGAATTTTCCACAGCTCTTTGCCACATCATGTTCGCATAACTGTACCAGTAGTGTTTAATTGTGTAGGGGAATGCTGACTGACTTTGTGAAGTTGTGAAACAAGACTTCAAAAATAGCCTGAAATTAAAGTAATTGTGACGATTTTTGCTGAACAAAAATGCATTTTTAGCTTTAGGAGATAATGATTTGAGAAGAATATTACATGAAAAATTGATATCAAATTTGTACCAAATCTTCATAGAAACATCATCATCAAGCTCATTTAAAAATCATAAAGAATTCACTCCCAATACAGCAACATTTAAATTTAGTGTAAACTATTCATTTTGGTGAGATAAAAATTATGATTAATTTTTAAAAGGTTTATGTTAAAAAAACTCAATTGTAAGACTTCATTTATTTTAAGCAGAAAATGTTAGGTCACAGAGAACTGGTAATTACAATTTAGATGTTCTGCCATTGTTAAAATAACAAGGTGATTTATGTACATCTTTCAGGACATTTATGACTTGTTCAATGTTATTATTTATATTGATGTTATCAAAAGACATATCAATCTTGATTGACCCTGCTTGCATTGGGAATATTTTGAGGCAAAATATTATGTTTAAATTTGTTTTTAGTTTATCATTATCCTTTCTCATTCATACTTGTCAGTTTGTCTACCTGGCTACATTTGAATCAGTTTCATATTATTTTTGAAGGTATGTTTTGCTATTAATCCTTCTGTTTGAACTTTTGTGTAAATCAAGGGTGTGAAGGATACATATGGAAATTTCCAAACAAAATTCAAGAAACATCAATCTCCATCCCTGTGCCCTTAGCAGTTGTATTCTTACCACACATGAGTACTAACAGAGCATTACTACCCATGCTGTTCCCCAAGATATTTCTCATCAGGCATTTAAATGCTATGTACCCAAATTTGTTAAATAGCCAGGTTACATGTAAGGAAAGTACTGATCAATATTTCAATCAAAGTGGTTCACCTACAAGATTTTCACTCAGTAGTAATGAATCTAAGTCTAAGTGATTAACCTAAAATCAAATCCCTCGCCTTGTTCTCCCAAATCTGCATGAACACATCTCTTATTGCTGCTCACAGCATACAACAACTGAAGCAATTGCATGACTGTTTGCAAGTTCCATTCTAATTACCACATACTATCTCAATATGTTAGATACAAGGTAATTATCTCAAAGCTACAAAAAGCAAGTTTCTTTCTGAGGACAACTGACAGGGAACTGAAAAGCTACTACTGATTGCAACCAATTCAAGATAGTTCCCATCCAGCAAAATTTAAATTTCTTCAGATTGTTGAAATGAAACAATTTTAGTCATTATTAAAAGAACATTATTAAAATAAATATTTAAAGGAATTTATGCAAAACTTCATTTTACCTTTTGGGTTTGGAAGAAAATGCAATATTTTTTTGATGCAGAATTCATATAAAACAAAGTGTGTGTTGTTGCTCAGAAAGGTTGAGATACACTTTTGATAAAGAGAGCCGCAAATGTATCTGTTCAACAGGCAAAATTACATTGGTAACCATTTTATTGTTCCATGAACTGAGGCATTTCTAATTGGTTTGATAATTTTCTCATGAATTTTGCATTGGAAAATCCTGATAGCTCAAGAGTCTGTGGCTTGAGTGAAGAGAACTACTCTCTCGTTTAAAGTACAATTTTTCATATTTAGTTACTCAGTGTGAAAGATGAACAATGATGACTTTGTTTGCAGCTAATGAGGAAGGAGACTCTGTTAGATTTGGTTCTAGGGCATGAGGGGAACAAAATGCATCATAGGGAGAAAACACTTGACTCAGAAGGGTTAGATTGATAATAGAGAAGGACAGAGAGAAAGTTAAAGTAGAATTTCAGAATTGATGGAGGGCTAATTTCATTTGGAGCAAAAGGTGAATATTGGCTAGGTTTAAATGGATATGAATACTGTTGGGTAACATAGCAAAAAAACAATTTGTCACTTCAAAGAGGCAATGTTCCAAATATAGACTGGTGCATGGTAGGGGGAAAGATAAGTGAATAAAGCCAGAGGTCTCAGGATGATAAGGAACAGAGGAATAAAATGGGGCGTATGGCACAAGTTGAGGGAGAAGCCGGCTGAGCTGAACGAAGTGCTGAAAATGAGAATGAGAACGGAATGGCAGAACTTGTAAAAAGGGAATAGGAAAGACATTGTAGGCACCTGGCTAGAACAGGAGGGACTGATCAGGCATAAAGAAAGTGATCTTTGCAAAGAGTCGGAAGGCATGGATCGAACACCAGACAAATGTTTTGGATTTTAGTCAGTCTACAGCAGAACAGCAGTAGAAAGAAGCAATAGACAAAATGGATGGGGAGGAGGGTGTACATAATGTAAATACGTCACCATGGAGGTTACAAAAAGGTTTACTACGATCTTCGAAGAAAGTAGGGGCTGTTAGAACAGAAAATGACAAATGCTCAAATGGAAATGGAAGGGTATGCCCTGTTAATGTTAATCACAGTTGTGGGATAACTTTTTAAAAGGTTAATCAAGGACAAAATTGGAAAAGTTTGAGTTGATAAAGGAGAATGAGCTCAGATTTGATAAAGGCAAATCTTATTTGACGAAGCTGAATAGATTTTTTATGAATGCATGCAATAGACTCTCAATAATCTTTCTCTCTGCCCTTCTCTATTATCAATCTAACCCATCTGAATCAAGTGTTTTCTCTCTATGATGCATTTTGTTCCCCTCATGCCCTAGAACCAAATCTAACAGAGTCTCCTTCCTCATTAGCTGCAAACAAAGTCATCATTGTTCATCATTAACACTGCTGGAAGATGTCATCAGCAAGACTATGAAGTGGCACATACTGGCCAAGAATATGCTCAACAATGCCAGGATCATTCAGCTTCATACCTTTCAGAAGGGAGTGTAGTCTGACTATTAATGTAGCATTTAACTGAGTATGGCACGAAGACATAATGTTTGTATCTGATAAAACTTAAATGAGCAACATGAATAAGCAAAACAATTGTTAGAGTCATACCTTGCACAAAAAGAATGGTTGTAGTTGTTACAGACCAGGATACCATTGAGGAGTTCCTCAGTGGTGTGTCCTTTTCCCATCTATCTTCAACTGCTCCATTACTGAGCTTCTTTCCATTATAGATCACCTACAGGTAACAAACAGGTTCTTATTTTACAGATGTTTTAAGTTGATTTTAGTCAGTGAGAGGTTATAAAGCAAGGAAATTGCCTTATTCACCTTCAGAAGTTCATTAATGCAGATGTTTAACAGTCTCAGCAGTATTCCTCTTGTTACCATTTACTATATATATACTAGACCAAGTGCAGCACCGTTGGGTCTGTTCCCCCAACGTGTGGTTGCGGGGGAGGGGGGGGTGGGCTGGGAGGGGGGAGCGGCATGCGGCGTCACACACATTAACTACCCCCCCGCAAAAATGCTAACTACCCCCCTTGATATTAGGTATGTTGCAAAGCCTACCTGAAGCGTCGTTGAAGATCTGCTGCTGAGGCTGTGCGCGATTTTGGCGCCGTTTAGAGGGGGCGGGTTTAAAACGCGATTTTCTCTAAGCTGTTCCAATCGAAAATGTTCAGCCTAGTTAATTATTAACGAAAAATCGCTGGAAGACCCCGTCGCAAAAGCTATTATTAGGTTTAAAGGCCTTGAATAATAGTTATAGTAGTTTAAAAATCAATCTTTAAACCCGCGACCGTCATCAACCGCAGGGTCTCATAAAGAAAATAGCAGAAGGTATGCTGTCTATTTTTACATTCAAAAGGGCTTCTAAAGATCCTTTTATACAAAATTTAATATTGCGAGTAGCTCAATTTGGGCCCATTATATCGCGCAGTATTTTTCTGGGCATTTGAGGCACAAATCTACCGCAATGTGAACGTTCTAAACCAGCGCGTTCCACAGGGACCCACTGGAAAGCTGATTTAAATGGGCATTTATTTACAGCAATTGAACACTGAATTCCTTCCATTTGGCCTATAAATTAATGTAAATGAGATTTAAAAATCATGTTTTATTGTGAATTATTTGTGAATATTATTTGGACATGTAGGCTATTTAAAAATGTTAATCATTTATTAAGAAATAGATAGATGTTTAGATCTAGTAATTGAAGTCTGAAATTAGCTACAATTAGGTAACTAACTAATTATATGCTTTAATTTCAGGTCATCCAAATAAGATTATTTTATATTTGTTTCAGAATGCTTCAATCTATGATAACTGAAAATTTCATTCAGTTCTCTTAATTTTTAAGAAAGTTATGGGCTTTTGACTGTTCACGATCACAACTTTTTTGTTATGTCCATAGAAAATCAATAGGGAACAAGATGCTCATTTCCGAGTATGAAAATGGCCATAACTTTTTAAATACTTGAGATATGAAAGTGAATTAGATGTCAAATTAAACTTATTTTTATGCTTTATCTGATGGGATAAATTACAGACTTGATTTTTAAAATCTCAAAATTTTGTAACATTGCTATTGATATTATATTAATATCATTACTTTACTCCTTTTACCCCATAACCGCCCTATCCACTGACACATAGCCGCCAACTTGCAGGCGCGTCTAGAGAGGGAGGGGAGGGGGGGGGGGGGTAGAGAAGTGAGAGCAGAGCGAGAACGGGGAGAGACACAGACAGAAGGGCAAGAGACAGAGAGAGAGGGGGGGGTGGAGGGGGGAGGGTGGGAGAGGAAGGGAGCAAGAGATGGGAGGAGAGAGAGGGGGGAAAGGGGGGCTGAGGGGGGGAAGGGA